>NC_068377.1:1650499-2302999 GCF_023724105.1 Carassius gibelio | reverse complement strand
AACTGATTGCACTGTATTTTACATATTCACTGTATTTTATGTGAAATCATTCTATATTTTTAAATGTTCTAAATTCATTTTAAATAAGTATTTAAAAAAAAAAAATATTTCCAAAGTTTTAAAATTGCTTGTTTTATTTTTGTTCTTCGTGATTATTTTACTTTCTTTTATCTAAAGCACTTTGAATTACCATTGTGTACGAAATGTGCTATATAAATAAACTTGCCTTGGCCTGTTTCATCATGATCATTCAACCATTTATAAAGCTATATTTAGAGTAATTGTCATTGTGGCAGTTGCCTAAGCAGTGTAGTAACAGCACTATCTAGTGGTTATTTACAGCCAATATATAAGCAGAAAATCATTAGAATTTAGGATGTATTTGGTCTAATGTTGTTAGTTATTAGCATTTGAAAAATAATTAAATATATTAAATTACTTCATTTTCTATTTCTTATTGCATGCAATGGAAAACAGAAACACTGAGACCCCCCCTCCACTTTATAACTTAATGCATATAAAGGGTTAAAAGAAATACAGATATACAGGAGACATATACAGCTGAAGGCCACACACAGCATGTGCTTTTGAGAGTCAGTCGTGTGAAAGCTGGGTTTGTAACACATGGAGGCTTTATAATCCAGAGCACTTACAGTGAAACCCTGCTGAACCTGTTCAGACAGATTACACAATCAACCGGTGCGGACATGTTGCTTCTTAAGTGGGAGTCGGACTTAGGAAAGGCGTGTTTTTCCATGGATAAATGCCTCTCTCTCTCTCTCTCTCTCTCTCTCTCTCTCTAACTGTGTGTCAGGAGGAGCGCAGCAGGTACGAGCTCATGATGGATTCACAGAAGACTTCTCCTCATCTGACTGAAGGTGATCTCAGATCTGTGTGTTTCTGGGATTTCTCCGTGCCGTGTGATGTGTGTGTGTGATGTGTGTGTGTTTTCTGTGACCGGTTCAGCTCTGTCGGACAGACTCAGAGGAGACGTGGTGACATACGTGAACATCCCCACCAGCCCCACGGCCAAAAAACAGCTGCATTACATGGAACTGGATCTGCAGGAGTCCAGCGCCGCCGTCAGAGGTGCACAATAATACTGATATTAATAAGAGATCAAAAAAGAACATTAATTAATAGGATTGTAAAAGTTTTGAAATATTATTATAATTTAAATTAGCTGTTTCTATATAAATATACTGTAAAGTGTAATTTATTTCTGTGATGCTCCGCTGTATTTTTAGCATCCTTCCTCCGGTCTTCAGTGTCACATGATCTTCAGAAATCATTCTAATATGATGATTTGCTGCTCAAGAAATGTTCTGTCTGTAGGTAAATGCTCCAGTAAATACGCTCAGATTGATATCACAGCGACGGAGGCGGCTCACAGAGCGGGTTCCCAGCATGCACTGGGGCGGGAGGAAGGCTTACAGAGACTGGAGCAGCAGAGGAGACGACGAGGACATCCTCACACTGAAGATCGACTCTTCTCTTGACAAACTGACCAAAACACTTGCATCAGTCGAGACAGTGAAACACAGAATGCAGCGTAGTGTCATGTCTAGTGTAGTAGTATGTAGTATAGTACAGTGTCATCGTGTCAAACTCACTATGTAGTGAACACAGCAGAGCATGTGAGCGAAGCAGCGCTCTGCTACAGTTCCCACTCTGACATAATGTGCGTGCATCTTTACTAAGTACACCTGGATTCTGAAGCCTGTGAAAAGCAGACACGAGATCAAATGCACTGTTGGATTGAACTGGGTTGAGCGAGCGGCGCTGAGCTCTGTGCTCTTAAGGAACACAGCATATACACATATGTTTGAAATACAGTAATATATATTCACATATCACACGTCTGACAAACACATTCAGTCTACAGTGAGCTGCTGCTACGTAAATCTGTTTCTGTATTCTCATGTTAGATAAATGTGTGCAGTGCACAGAAATGCATTTTTAATTTATTTGGAATCATTTCACTTTAAAATGCTGAATATTAGTTGTATGGCTTTCGAGTTGCATCTGTATTAAATAGGCTGCATCTGTGTAGCATCTTTAGTCTTTTTATTAACCTAAATTCAAGTGTATCGAGTCATTTTTACATTAAACTACTTGTTTTGTATTTTGTACATTTCAGGGCTGTATTTTCTTTTTCTTTTCAGCACTGAAGGAAGTGAACACGATTTGTGTGTTTATTTGTATTTTGTCATATATTGTGATTGCAGTTTGAACTGCAATATGTTAATGTATACCGATGCTGCTAGATATAGATATTATATGTAGATATATTAAAACATAATGACTAAAAATGTGCTTTAAAGCTAACCTTTAATTGTCATATTAAATATGACATTATTACAAAGGTATTTTTTTTAAGTGTACTTAAATATGTTTAGAAACAAGTTTACTTTTATTTAATCATATCTGACCCACATGGAACTTTATATTCAATTATGTAATTGAATTATATAAAAATAGCGATCACTGATGGGAAAAACTGGAGCTAGGAAGAGTGCGACAGGAATCACAATCCTCATGTCTCATCTTCATCAAAAACACTGAAGAGGATTAAACCAGTATCTGTGAAATGATCTGAAATTCATATTTCAGAACATATGCCATATTGATAAAGCTCAAAATGTTAAAAGTATTTCTTCAGTTTACTACTAATCATAACTGCTTATTCTGAGATGAAAAAGTAAGAATATTCGTAATATATTGCTGATGATATTCGATATATATATATATATATATATATATATATATATATATATATATATATATATATATACAGTAGATTTTAATTCACGCTGTACATTATTTTAGTGATTTTCAATTGAAGCTTATCTTCTCATGCCAAATACCATCCAACAGTTACTTCACGATTCCCCATATTTATTCCAAAGTGTTTTTATTGTTTTAAATGACGATTCCCCATATTTAAAGTTGTGACGTTATAGTTGTACCTGTGCTGCTGGGACAGAGGTATAGTGACTGCCACCAATAATGAGAACTTATATTGTCTGTAATAACGTTTCTGTAGCACCAGGCGGCGCCAGAGTACATCAGGAGTTTGTGTTGCTGTCAGTTTGCCAGGACTTTCTTCTTCTTGGACTAAACAGACAACAAACCGCGCACTGTACCTTTATTGCACAGCCAAGCTGTTCACATTTAAATAGCCTACAATACACAAGCCACACAATAACAACACTGAACTAAGGCTAAGTTAGATTATGTTGTTGTGCACTTTGATTCAAGAAATGTTATGTTATATAAACACACACTTTGAAACCTATGCTTACGTTGTAATCGGTAGTTTGATGTTAGTTAAAAAGTTCTCTACTGTTCACTCACATGAGACTCCACTGAGTAATTTATTTTCTAAAGAAATTGCTTTATTATACATTTTTTTTATTATTATTATTATTGATTGTGCAAGACGTCTGGCTTATTAGCCGCTGCAGGGAAATTACAAGAATAATAAAAAAACTTGCAGTAAACACGTTTGCATTACAAACTGTGTTCATAATTAAGATCATACATTACAATCACATGGTAAGACACACCAGTTTGCAATATAAAGCAGCAAAACAGGCTGTGTTGTAGAGCTAACAATAGCTGGAAGCAGACCCATAAATATTACAAATGGCCAAAAAAGTGAAGAAAAGCTCTGAAACCAGAAGACAGAAATACCAACAATCCTGAGTAGAGGTGACCAAGTTACTTCACTTTTATTGGACAGGTATTAATTATTGTGTAGATAGAAGATCACTCTCTAAAACTTACTATTTGTGTAATTAACATAAAACTCATAGATGATCATGATCCATGTCGATCCTCAAAGAACAGCCATAATATAGCTACTACTGAATGCACCATTTGACATTTGTGTTGTGTCCCAATGTGCCTGCTTATACTACGCTTTTAAAGTGTGTAGAAGGAAACAAAAGAACACACTTTTGTGGTGGCACTTATCGGCCTGGTCCCAAATCACACCTTAAACCCTTGCCTTGTGGTCTTCCTCTGAGTCCACACTCTCGTGACTCTCGTAATGCCACTTTGACTGATGGCCAAAAGTTATTATTATTATTATTATTTGTAGTAGTAGTATTATCAAATGCCACAAGAGCAAGATCTACTACATAGCTACTCACATTATTAACAACATTAGCTGCCAGGCAAAAGAAGTTGGGCTACTTACATTTCAGTGATTTTCAACATTTCAGTGATTTTCTTATCTTTTCAAACATGCTTTAGGTGCCGTCTATGTGTAAGAACAATTGCTGAACTTTGGGGGTTTATTAAAGATACAGTTAATGTTTTGATTATTGTGGACTAATGCTTTGTTGATTAATTAAGAAATGTTTTATAAACACTTATTTGTTTGGCTCCAAATCTTAACTTACTATTTATCTTGTGTTTCCCACTTTTGGCTGGCTACACAAACTATCCGTGAATCTGTTGGTTGGTGTGCTCCAAATGATTGTTATTTTTAACAATTATTATCCTTTTTTGACAAAAAATAAAATAATAATACTAATGATACACAGGATTCCTCTGAGCACTAGTGCGGACAGACTCTGGAGAGGTGAGCTCACACAAGCGGACTGTAAATCATGACTCACTCTGAACTGTGTCATCAATCAGAGACTTTTAATGAGACAGCAGAAATGTGTGTTAATGAGGGCGAGAGTGTTCTGGACTCTGCGTGGGCAGTTTCGATAGATTCAGCAAAGCTGGCCTGCATAGGTCTGCACAGAACAGAAAAGCATTTACCCGATGAAACATTCCCAGCCAACACTTGAGCCCGAGCAACAAGCAGCACTTCACACTCCTGACTCCCGAGAGCGTCTGAAACACAGCCTTTACCTTGGAAGAGTACAACTGGAGAGTCTCACTGTAAAAGCGACAGATTTAGAGCATCGATACATTGACCCCTGTCCGCTCACTCGAAGGCGCCACTTTCCTTCCTCTCCACCTGAATAAATTCACTTCACACACCGGACAGACACAAGAATACAGTCTGACTCAAACTGTCTACAGTCTTGTCAAAAACAGTGAAGAGTGTTAATCCAAAGAGAGAGACGGAGAGATTTTCTCTTTTTAACAGGGTTCTCGAACCTTGTACACTGTCACTGGGGCGGGATCCTTTCAAAAGTGATTAATGTGTACCATTTAGACTCTAATATGTGCTTTTACAGTACTAATATTCACCCTTTAGAAAGGTACCTTTAGAAAAGGTATACCGTCCAACTGAGAGATTCTGGACCTTTTTTTTTTTTCTTTATTTATTTTATTTTTTTCGAGAGAGAATTGTGCTAGTTTACCAAATAAAATCAAGCCTGTTAATGTGGGCGAATCTCATGGAAGGCTGCAATAAAAATGTCTCAAAAAATAAATAAATAGGTCTAAGTTATAAATAAATAAATTAAAAAAAATAAATAAAAAAAATAGCCAATAAAAGCATTGCATTTATGAAAATTAAGCAGATTTATTTCCAAATCTCATTGTTGCAATGACTTATGAAACACCCACCCACCCACACAAACATATATATATATATATATATATATATATATATATATATATATATATATGAAAGTATTGCTATCTGTACTTCATGCATTACAGAAAACAGTACCTATTTAAAAAAAATGTGTTGAACAATTAATTATTTAATAATTATTGTAATTTATTTAAAATGTATTCATGTATTTATTTTGACTTAAAGCGAAAACCACTAACCAAAGGAAATTCACTTAACATCGCTTGCTTTGTATGTTGCTTCATGAATCCCAGCAAGTGTTTAGGAGTTTAAGCAATATTCTAGCAAACAATCCAGGAACGATTTCATTTTATTATTATTATTATTATTATTATATATATATATATATATATATATATATATATATATATATATATATATATATATATATATATATATATATATATATATATTTATTAAAACAAAACAAACAACCAAAAACAAAATGAATCAGATATATTGTATTATTATTATTTTTCTCTATTTCGTATACATGGACATGTTTTGTGGTTGTTCTATCGTTCCAAACTCGTGATGATGCGAGAGTCGGAGAACGCCGCTGCTGTAACCACGGCAACGCCTCCACTTGGGCATCGTGACGTCACTGAGCCACACGGCGACACCTGTGCGCGCGCGCTAACACCCACCCAACCACACCCCCCCCCCCCCCCCCCCCCACACACACACACACACACACATAGAGTGAGAGAGAGACAGAGAGAGAGAGAGAGAGAGAGAGACAGAGAGAGAGAGAGAGAGAGCGCGCGGGGCTGTGCTCAGTCTGATCGTTGCTCCTCGCCGTATGTGATGTCTGGGAATAAAAGCATGACACTGGACACAGAGATGCGCGCTCGGTGCTCCGCCCCTGAATAACATCATCATCATCATCATCAGAGTCGGGGAGGAATAACTGGAGGGCACGAGAGAGGACGCGCGCGGACTGTCAACCTGCTGCACGTTCATCCATCACCTCTGAATGTAAGTCAGATTTTTAATTTATTCGATCAGTGAGTTTATCAATGTGTTTATTTGCTCATATTAAACAGTTCGGAGCTGGCACATTGCACATGATGCCTCATTAGAGATTATGGGTATAGACAGATAACGGGGCGTTTGATCAGAACTCACAGTCAAATATCAGGACTATTCATCATTCAGTGGTTTTACATATACTGTATGGAGATTAACATCCTTTGTCATGTGGTCCCAGAGCTCAGAGGTCATGAGAATGATTGGTCTGTTGCATGTCAGACAGACGGTGATTATTCAGGTATGACATCCATACCCCCCTTTAATGGAAGCATGATAAATGGCAGCTTGATTAGAAGTGACATTGCCATGCATGGAGATATATTTACTGATGATGTTAACAAATGACAAATCACTGCGAGAGAGATTAACATGATAAAGGGTTTAGAGACATTCAGATATTTATTTCATTAACCTATATGTCTAAATATCAGAAATTCCCTAAATAACAAAATAAACCAACTCCTATTTCCCACTATATGTATCATTGTCATGACAAGAAACAGACAAATAACAAATAAATAGAAATAAAGACCAAGAGAACAACAGTTAGAACTAATCTTATCACATCACCCAACACGTCTGGTGTCTGAAATTGAAATTGTTCTGGACACCCCGTTTTTTTTTTACTTAATTTAATCCTATCCAGCATTAAGTGTAAATGCCTCAATACAATACATGTGGTAAATCACTTTAACATACTAAGAAATTTGATGCACACTTTTTTTTTTTAATCAGACTACACAACTTTCATTCATTTACTCTAATAACATGATCATCAAGGAAGCAATACTCTTGATCTAGTGAGGAAAATATTACTTTTATAAGTGTTTTAACATTGGCATGTGAAGATCTGAAAGTAGGATATGAAAGTTCCATTCTACATGTATTTTTCTTTATTTTGTATATACAATAGCATGTCAAAACAAAGAGATTTGTTTTGTGGCAGTCGGATTTTCTGTAGTAACAATGTGAATGATTTTTAGCTCTTGGTTATATAAGGTTCATGCTGTGAAATGTGCTGCGTCGGACATGAGAGGGATGCATACATGCATTTGATATTGTGCCGTTTCACTGTGACCTTGAAAATGCAGACGCAGCTAAGAATAAGAACAAGTCAGCAATCGCAGATGCTCACAGATTCACACTTGCACGCTCACAGATTACTTAGACACACAGACATACCTGACCTGGCAGCACAGATCGTGTTGGCTTTGTGCGGTGTGTGATTAACCTCGATCCTGCCCTCTCTGTGTGATTATTTTTCTCAGGCTAATATGAGGAAGCCTCTGGTGTGCTGAAGGACATCTGGATTCTGCAGATTTACTGTACAAGTAGCATTCTCAGCATGCACTAAGCCCAACTGTAGCGTAACGAGAGAGCACATGAGCATTGAAGCAGAGAGAATTGCCATGGCCTCCGACGTGCAGCACCATCAGATCATCTGTGCCCGCCTGCACTCTCAGCGCTTGTGGAAGAAACTCAGGCCTGCACGGGTGCTCGGCTTCCTCATCAGCCTTTTAGCAGTAAGTGCAGTGGCCTTCTCGTGGCGCTCTACTGCTCAGTGGGAGGAGCTACACAGCCACGCCCCACACAGGACACTGCTCTCCACACACCTGGGATACCACAGTAACCTCTCGGAGGACACACCCATAGCGATGCGCTCATCCGCGGTGTCAAACGAGAGTCAGGGGGACTATCCGACGGACCTGTTCAGCCTGGAGGACCGTCGGCGCGGTGCTGTCGTCTTACACATGTTCGGCATGATCTACATGTTCATTGCTCTCGCTATTGTTTGCGATGAATTTTTTGTCCCCGCGCTCACAGTCATCACAGAGAAACTCAAGATCTCCGATGACGTGGCAGGAGCCACCTTTATGGCGGCCGGGGGCTCGGCTCCTGAGCTCTTCACCTCTGTCATCGGTGTATTCATTTCCCACAGTAACGTGGGCATCGGAACTATCGTCGGGTCTGCTGTGTTCAACATCTTGTTCGTCATCGGAATGTGTGCCGTCTTCTCGAAAGAGATCCTGAACCTGACGTGGTGGCCTCTGTTCAGGGACGTCTTCTTCTACATCGTCGGTCTCATCATGCTCATAATTTTCTTCCTAGATAACTACATCATGTACTGGGAGAGTATCAGTCTGCTGCTTGCCTACGCCGCCTATGTGCTCTTCATGAAGTTTAATGGGAATGTAGAGACTCTCGTCAAGGGCATCATAAACAGAAACCAGGTGGTGGAAGTGGAGGCCCAGCCAAAGGTGAGTTGATGACATCTCTTCCTTCCACTTACTGTCCAACCATCATAGTTTCAATGGACCCCCATTTGAATTAGGGACTGGCTGAGGAGACTGAATAATTTGATCTTTGGTCTGATTGTAGAGAGTGTTTTCCGGGCAAGATTACTGCACAATGTTGACTTCCCGAACCCAAAGTTGGACAGGGTCTTTAACTTTACTTCTGTTAGGCTGGCATCCTGCAGACTTTAGGTCGAAGTCCCACCCAACATCCTGGAACAAGATCATTGCAGTGTTCAGAATTACTTGAAAATTACAGACAGGTTTGTTTAATTAGGATTGTAAATAGAGTCTGGACCCTCGAGTAGGCTGTCAGATAATTATCCACTGTGAATTCAACATCAGTGCGAACTCTAAAAAAAAGATGCAGAAGTAGATGTAGACCTCCACGAATCATGAGATATCAGATTGGACATCCTACCCCAGGACTCTTCAACTCCAGTCCTGGAGGGCCGATGTCCTGACAGCCTTAGTAGCAATCCCAGTTTAACCCAATTGTCTGTAAACTGCAAATAATTCTGAACCCCTTGATCAAAATCAGCAGGACACTGGCCTACCAGGACTGAAGGTAAAGTACAGAAAATTAATACTATACACCAGTGTTTCCCAATCCCAAGGCCCCCCAACACACACCTGTATCAACTCATTTGCACATTAGAAGAGAGGTCACATCCTAAAATGTATGGTCAGATAAGAAAGACATCCACAATGTGTACTGTTAGAGTGTCTCCAGGAACAGGGTTATAATATTATGTCCTACATTTGTGTGTTTTTGCTAATATATGACTATAACCAGTATTTAAACAATCACTAGTAACACTTGTGATATAGAAAACATATAATCAGTCTTTATTTCAGACCATAAGGTAATAACAGAAGAGGAAAGGGATTTAAAGGTTATTTAGCTGGAGAGTGGGATTTGTTGGAGGACAGGTCTGGATTGAAATGAGATACTCTCTGTATGAGTTCATGAGGATCACGAAGAGTAAGCACATTCTTATATTCTAAGCACACAATACTGAACCTGAATTACCCCTTAAATGTTGCCAGGCAACAGGTAGATGTTGTCTTTATGGGATACACGTAGACACATATGCACATGTTCATGCATGACTGGGAATATAGTCTTCCTGCAGTTCTCTTTGTTTTGGTGTTCATGAAGGCATAAGCTCTTCATTTGTGATGCAGTAGTCATGGATGCATCTGAAATAATCCTGCAGGCTTTATGTACCATAATCCATTTCTCTCCGCTAATGCAACCAGGCCTCGACTAACAATAATCATGATCTAATACCGCAGTTCAACCTTGAGCCTAATCCCTAACCCCTGTTGTTTTCAAAGCATCCTCAAGCACTGCTCTAGAAGATTCATAGCTTTCAAAGGAAGCTCCCTGAAAATCATCTGCTTTGAATGTTGCTTCATTAATCCCAAAAGTGTTTAGGGGTTCAAGCAATATTCTTGCTAACCTACAGAAGAATTGTGCTACTTGCAAACAATCTACAAAGTATCATTTGTTAATTTAAATTGAGACAGAAAAGCATTAGCAGGAGTAAGATCAAGTTTTTGCTTACGCAGTGATTGGGATGTGCCTAATTAGTTCCATTTGAACAGTCTGCACAATTTTTTTGCAATTTGCACAATTAACTTGAAACATCCACAGATTCAGCAAACTGGTTTCGGGATCAATGCAGCAGTTTTTGCAATCACATCCTTGCAGATACTGCTGGTACGTCACATGGTCTCCACAGCAGTTCACACTCCCACAGGATTGTAGTGTTTGGTCAACTATTTGAAATCTTAAAACCTGTAACCTTTGTGTTAGCAGCTCAAGATCCTAAAGGAGCTGTATTATGCATGTCCCCTGCAAGGAATGGTTTTCAAAACTATGTCTGTCTGTTCTTGGCTCTGATGCCCCTTTCTACAACTTGAATGCAGAAACATATGCATCATACTGGGAATGTTTAGGGTGGTAACAATGTCACATTCACAATTACCAACATCAAATTTAGCAGATAGGGAATTATTTTAACCCTCAGCCATTTTCTATGTGATTTCCCCCTGAGGATTCCTACACCGCCATTGTTGTAATGGATTAAGGTGGCCAGGAGGAGTCTTGCGGTTCTGCTGGATCTCAAAGGAGACTCTATTGCAATTGTTGGATGGTGGAGTCATTTTCATTGCCTCATTCTGTTCATAAGGGATTAAACAATGTCAAGTGTTGGTAAAGATCTTTGGGTTAAGCTGAACAAATTGTGTCCTGTTGAAAAATGGAAACAATCCTTGGAAACATCAGTGGCTTCTCGTCCCTCTTCTTGGATCTGCTGTTGGGTTTCAGATATGGCAACGTAAGTGAGCAGGATCCATACAGGGTTAGATAGGTTCATCTGGGGAAGTGAACTTCTGTATGTTGATATATAAAAAACATCATATTATAGATCTGATAAGTGCAGTAGAACAGATGTATTTTTCAGCGCCATTAGTTTAGGATGATGTGCCTAAACCAGTCTTTCTTCAACACTAATTGCTTTGACACCAGACAGGTCTCTATGGTGAGATGAAGTGAGGTGAAGCATTCATGAAAAAACAGCCTAAGGAAAAGGGAAAGAAAAACACACTAATGCTACAGGAAAATGTGTAACATGTCTCAAAGCCATGTGATTGTAGTCCCCAAAACAACAGAATTATTTTAGTGTACCACAAATCATCAAATATTCATTTGCTAAAATCCATGGCTAATACTGTTTGCACTGCCACACACTTTTTCTCTTTTAGTTACAGAAATCTGCTCATGTTAAGTTTTATTTTACCATTATTGCTCATATTGCTAGCGCTAATTTTAAACACTCACACAAATTAAACTGCATTAATGCATTAATTTATCTGTAACATGAGTAATAGAGCTTAATTTACAAAACTGCCATACAAGGGAGGCTGAGTTGTAACGCAAACAGTTTAAGCAACCATTATATTATTATTTTAAGACAAAGAATGGGGACATGGAAGTAGAAATTACCTTCTTTTGAGGCTAACACTTTATAACAACTTACATCAATAAATCATTCTCAAACATTATATAACGTTTAATGGATCATTAGTCAATATATTGAACATTAGATAATGTTCAAACAAATCATTATTTCATTTAAGTTGAAATGACTACAAATGTCATTAAATGTTCAATTATATATGATCAAGCACTTATTGAAAACCTATCAATGATTTTGACAGATGTTATAAAATGATTAAAAGCTTGTGTTAATCACAACACTTTTAATGCTTCCGAGGTGTGAAGGTTATGGACAGGTTTGGTGGTATGGATAGGTTTAAGAATAAACCTTATGCTTATAATAATACAGTTTTCCAGTGGAATACAAGATGTTGTATATTTCTAGAACCCTATTATTGATTTTATAAACTTGATCTTGTTTTAAGAATGTTGAGATCTATTACAGTTAAGGAATGTATCATCTTCTAATGCATTTTTACAGTGAGACAAAGGTGTCCTTTTTGGCAGCATGTATCATCTTCTCAGGGTTGAGAAAGTGAGATCGAGGCTGTGTGTTTCGTGTGGGTGATCTGCTGTGGAATGTGATTGTATGCTGGGTATTTGGAGAGTTTTCTGTTCTATATTGGTTCAGGTAAAGGACCGTTCTGCGAGATTTGTTACTGATGCTCCGATTATCCCCAAGGATTTAGTCTTACCTTGTTACAAGAGATGGAAATTAGTTTTGGAGGTATGAGCTCAAAAAGCCTGGTAAATCTGGATTTATATTTAGTACATGAATAAAATATTGTATAGGAGTGGAGAATGCTAACAATGTTCCCGATCATTCGTCCACTTCCATGTCAGTAGCAAGTAGTGGATTTCTCAAATGAAGAAAAGTCATATAGCTATGAACAAATATTAAAACACAATCAAGAAACTACCGACTTTTTAATATTTTTGCATGTTAAAATACTGTTTGTTGAAATAAAATCACATTTAAGTATTTTCCTTTAATTACAACTTAATACTAAACTTAATAATAGTTAACTTTTTGTGGTTTATTTTTACTATCTGTTGTTTGGATATATTATTGTTATAATTATTAATTGTCATTTTTGGACCATTACTTAATAAATCCTTGTCAAACACAAGGTAACATTGAAGTTTATTGAGTAATTATGGTCACAAGCATCCCTTAATTTATTTGTCTTTAGTCAGCATATAATCAGAATTGACCATATTAATTGTTTTACTGAAGACGAACATCTGCAGCTGTACAAACTTCCAATTGGATGAGTTCATTTTAAATCCACTTAAATTATCTGCAAACTGTTATCACAAATAATTATTCCAGCTCTTGGAAAGAAATACATTTAATCTGAAACTTTATCCACTCTTAGACAGTGTCACTTTAGTAAGAGTTGTTCAGACTTATTATTCCTTCCTTCTCTGCAAATGTAAATGCGTATAATTCTGTAAATATCCTTCTCCCGATGCCAGAATAATCTAACTATTCCATTAATTTAAAACTGTTATTGATCCGCTTCAGTGCATGTCAGAAGTTGTGCTATTTTTATCTTGATATTGTCTTACAAATGCCCCTATTTCCATGAGATGCCTTCAGGAAGAAAACTACAGTGTGCTTAGCTTTATATAGCACTAATAATCTTTACAATTTTAAATTTTCATGTAGCTGCAGAGATGGTGAATAAGTGAATAAGCATTTCCCCTTCCTGATCCTCACTTATACGCCCTTTTCATTTTTCTGCTTCCCACTCATAAATGCACACGTTTTTAGCTGTTTTTCACAGAAAAGTGTTGATTGCTTTAGAAGACTTGAAAGAAGTCATACTGTATGGACAGCTTTTATTTGAGGTTGCTTTTAATAGTTTGCCAGTCTACATCATTCAATTTCATTTAATCAAAAAGAGCAGTTTGTGCATTCTGCTTGACATTTTTATTTATTTATTTATTCATTTATTTTTCAAAGGGATAAAGAAAGGGACATGAGACCCGGAAAAACAAAAGTCTGAGTAAAATATCCAAACTTCAAATGCTCATCACTTTGTGATGAGTAGACATATACAGTACATATGCATTTGACAGACACTTTTATGCAGTTATTTACACTGCATTCAGTTTATGCATTTTATTATTATGTGTTTGCATTTGCCATTACTTTACTTTGATGTTATTTTTGTGCACTCTGCAAGAACATTAACAGAGTGAAGACTGTGACAGTCTGTAATGTAAAGCTCTTCCGGCTCAAGCGAAGGCGTGATGCATTTGCTGGGGATTTTGTGATCATGTTTTAATCTCTCTAATCTCCTTATTAACTAGCTTTGATCTGTCTCTTCTCATATTTGCAAGAGAGCTTGTGACACCTGGGTCCATGTGAGTGGGGAAATAGATCATGATTAGCCTTAGACTCTATTTAACTACACATTTTAGTACTTAGTGTTTTGGTACCATGTTATTGCAACCATTATTTCAAACAGGAAAAATCAGGCTAAAATTAATGGGTTTTGGCAAATATACTTATATACTCATTAATTTGAAATGCTTGAAATGCAAAAATACATATTGTGTAATTGTGAGTTCCTCTTCGGGAACTCGAGCTACGTCGAGCGCTTTTGGGGAACGCCTTTGGCAAGAACAACTCTGAATATCGTGTGCAATCAGTTCAATGGAAGAGCGTGATGTCACGGGTGGGGTGACGTAGCGACCAGGAAGCTATAAAGGCATGTGCCATGCAGCTGGCTTCAGCTTCGCGTCTTTCAGCAAGCGCTCTGTGTGTGCATGTTCATAAGTCTGTCTTGTAAGTCTTATTTACTGTTGTCTGTCCAGTATCAGTAAGACAAAATGCCAAAGTCTAAGGCAAAGACTAGACACGTGAAGGGTGAATCCAAATCGCGCTATAAACTGTGTGTTCCTCCATGCCAACGCTACATCACGACTGGGGACACACATGATTTATGTGTGGTTTGCCTGGGGTCGAAGAACGCAGAGTCGTCTCTTGAGGGAGCCAACTGTCCGCATTGTGATCGATTGCCGATGCGGACGCTTCGATCCCGGAGGGCTCTCTTCAAGGAGGGAGCCTTCGCCAGCGTTCCCCGCGGTGCTGGTCCCGCTTCTGCCGAGGCAGAATGGCTGCTGCACTCGTGGGGTTCGCAGGTGGATCTGGCGGAGGGTATGGAGACGGGCCAGTCCTTATCTCCTTCCTCATCTGACAGATCCGGCGCCCAAGCCCTGGGATCGGAAGCACGCTCGTCGGTTTCTTCCCCCCAGGGCGAGGGGTTGACACTCCACCTCTCTTCGTCTGATGAGGTGGATGTGGAGACAATTGGTAGGGATTCGCCACCCCTTTCGCCCCAGTATGAGGACTCCTAAATTGAAATCTGATCTTCGTACAATTATCGAAGCTAGGAAGTCCTTGACGAAGAGGTCCTGACGCCAGAGTCACAGTGACCTTGAGGGTAGCCCCTACTGGTGTAGAGCGGTGTCCACCTCATTATACGGTGCCCGTCTCTCCCCGGTGCTCTCTGGAGGCGGGTCTGCCAACCCTGCCAGTGTTTCAGGGTGCAGCGGTCTCCCGCGAGCGTCACTCCCAGTTATTTCCGCCTGTGAGGGTAGCGGAGCTGGGAAGCCCGCCACCCCTTCGGGGGCCTCTTACACCAGTGATCAGTCTCGAGAGACTGATTCCCTTAGTACATTATCTAGCAGCGTGGAAACTACTGCCAAATGTATCTCAATGGGTCCTGCACACATTAGAAAGAGGCTATTGTATTCAGTTCGGCCGTCCACCGCAGAGATTCAATGGGGTTACACCGACAGTCGTCGGCCCCCAGCAGGCTCTGTTTATGGAACAAGAAGTGAATACCCTATTAAGGAAGGATGCCATAGAAGTGGTCCCTCCTCTAGACAGGGAATCCGGGTTTTACAGCTGGTATTTCATAGTTCCAATGAAGGATAGGCGGTTGAAGCCACTGAAGTTCAAAATGCTCACTGTCAAACAGGTTGTAGCTCAAATCAGATCCGAGGACTGGTTTGTCACAATAGATCTCAAAGACGCATACTTCCACATATCCATCCTTCCACAACACAGGAAGTTTCTGAGGTTCACTTTCAGGGGTAAAGCTTATCAATATCGAGTACTTCCCTTCGGCCTTGCACTCTCACCCCGCACGTTCACGAAATGTGAAGATGCGGCTCTGGTACCCCTCCGTATGCAGGGCATCCGCATTCTGAATTATATCGACGATTGGTTGATTCTAGCTCAATCAGAGCAGATGGCGGTTCGACATCGAGGTGTCGTTCTCGCCCATATGGGGGAGCTGGGTTTGAGACTGAATGCCAAGAGTGTACTTTCTCCAGTTCAGAGAACCACCTATCTAGGCGTAGTATGGGATTCGACCACGATGCAGGCACGTATGTCTCCTGCTCGGATCGAGTCGATCCTCACATCAGTCAAGAGAGTCAGAGAAGGCCAGTCACTCACTGTCAAGCAGCTTCAGAGACTGTTAGGGCTCATGGCAGCTGCGTCCAATGTGATACCTTTTGGCCTCCTGCACATGAGGCCCCTAAAGTGGTGGCTCAAGATCCGAACTATCAAGGTCACGCGGCGATGCCTTCGTGCCTTAGACATATGGAAGAAACCTTGGTTCTTGAATCAGGGCCCGGTGCAGGGAGCTCTTGGTTGCCGTGTAACGCTAGCGACAGACGCGTCCCTCATCGGTTGGGGTGCGGTCATGAGTGGCCACCCTGCCCTCGGTCTGTGGAGCGGTCGCCATCTGACATGGCACATCAATTGTCTAGAAATGCTAGCAGTGTATCGAGCATTGAAATATTTCCTCCCAGACCTGAGAGGTTGTCATGTGTTAGTGCGCACCGACAACACAGCGGTAGTCTCTTATATCAATCACCAGGGGGGTCTGCATTCACGCCCCTTGTACAAGCTGGTATACCAGATCCTCCTGTGGTCCCAGGCAAACTCCTCTCATTAAGAGCAGTATATAATCCTGGGAGATTGAATGTGGGAGCAGACATACTGTCGAGACAGGGGCCGAGGCCCGGGGAGTGGATGCTTCACCCCGTGGTGGTGAAGCAGATATGGCAGATATTTGGCAAAGCTCAGGTGGACCTCTTCGCGACTCGAGAGACATCGCAATGTCCCCTCTGATTCTCTCTAGTTCACCCAGCTCCACTGGGACTAGATGCCATGACACAGACTTGGCCGAGGCTTCGTCTATACGCCTTTCCCCCCATCGCTCTGCTCCCGGGAGTTCTGGCGAGAGTACGCCGGGACGGGGTCCGTCTGTTGTTAGTAGCCCCGTTCTGGCCAGGCCAAGTATGGTTTGCAGATCTGATCTCTCTCCTCGATGGCTCTCCATGGGAGATTCCGATCAGGGCAGATCTACTCTCTCAGGCACAGGGCAAAATAATTCACCCTCGCCCGGAGTTGTGGAACCTAGGTTGTTGAGACCCTACTCCAATCCAGAGCTCCCTCTACGAGGAAACTGTACGCCCTGAAGTGGAAACTCTTCACTTCATGGTGCAGAGACCGCCACCTTGACCCTGTTAACTGCCCAGTTGGTACAGTTCTGGAGTTTTTACAAGCTAGGGTTAACCCACTCCACCTTAAAGGTGTACGTGGCAGCCATAGCTGCTTACCATTTCCCTTTCAATGATCAGTCACTGGGTAGACACCCCCTAGTTACATGTTTCCTCCGAGGTGCACAGAGGCTGAGACCTCCAGTACGGTCCCGTATTCCCCCGTGGGACTTGGTTGTGGTATTAGAGGCTCTCTGCAAAGCTCCATTCGAGCCAATTCAAGACATTTCAGACAGACATCTGACACTTAACACTGCCCTATTACTGGTGTTTACTTCTCTAAAGAGAGTTGGAGATCTTCAGGCCCTCTCGGTGGCCCCTAACAATCTAGACTTTGCCCCTGGTATGGCCAAAGCATTCTTATACCCTTGAGCGGGTTATGTTCCTAAAGTTCCCTCTGTCACACCACAACCTGTCGTACTGCAGGCCTTCTGTCCTCCTCCCTTTCGGGAGCCAGACCAGGAAAAGCTAAACTGTATGTGTCCAGTGTGAGCACTGGACGCATACATCCACAGAGCTGCCCTGTGGAGAAAATCTGACCAATTGCTTGTTTGCTACAGTCCTCCTAAAAAGGGTTCCCCTGCCTCTAAGCAGACCCTTAGTCGTTGGATAGTCGAGGCTATCAACGTTTCCTATGAGTCCTCTGGTCTTCCCCTTCCTTTGGAAGCCAAGGCTCACTCTAAGGCCCTCTAAGATCTTTCTAGCAGGTGTGTCCCTCTTGGACATCTGCAACACTGCGTGGTGGTCCACGCCCTCTACATTTGCCAGATTTTACAATCTTGATATACGAGCCGCTCCTGGCTCTTATGTCCTCTCGCCTTAGCTGTGCTTTTTGGATACACACTAGGCAGGGGTTTGGTAGTCTGGCAGTGTTGGCACATCCTTCCCCAAAAGCGCTCGACGCAGCTCGAGTTCCCGAAGAGGAAAGTCCCTAGGTTATGTATGTAACCCTAGTTCCTCGAAGGAATGAGACGCTGCGTCGCAGAGCCATACTCCCGGCACCCCTGCCGGCGCTTGCTTCCCTACTCGAAGCTGAAGCCAGCTGCGTGGCACGTGCCTTTATAGCTTCCTGGTCGCTACGTCACCCCGTCCGTGCTGTCACGCTCTTCCATTGAACTGATTGCACACGATATTCAGAGTTGTTCTTGCCAAAGGCGTTCCCCAAAAGCGCTCAACACAGCGTCTCCTTCCCTCGAGGAACTAGGGTTACATACGTAACCTAGGGACGATTTTTGTCACAATTCTGTGTGGTTTTTGTTTGGTCTGTTTTTTCTTTTCAATCTCAGTATGGAGATCAGGTAGAAATGGAAGGCTCACCTGAGCTGCAGGGCTATGGTCAGAAAAATTATGCCCATCAAGGCGGCCTCACGGCGTCACCTTCTTAATGCACTATCATGGCAAGTCCAACTTTGCCGTGGTGCGACCCATAACCTCCAACAGCTCTAAATATGCAGAGCATATTCTTCACCATCCTCAAATATCTCCTGCTTTTCCTGGGTAAAAAACCCAGCAGAGCAATAACCTCAGTATCAGAAAGTGTTACAGATATAACATTATTCTCCCGAGGCTCTCTCTCGTCCGCAGCCATACGTGCATGAAAGGGAAAGTCTCTCTCTAAACCATCAGACAGAGCCACTTGAAATTCTCATGAGCTCATTCTCCTCCGTACCTCAGCAGCGGTGGGTCCTGAACCGCGGGAAGCAGATGGCAGCCTTTTTTTTTACCTTATTTTTCCTTGGAAAAAGAGATGAACAAGACTGGAGCTTTTTCATTGAAAAAATGCTCAAAATGCACGCAG
This sequence comes from Carassius gibelio, assembly GCF_023724105.1. Classification (NCBI taxonomy): domain Eukaryota; kingdom Metazoa; phylum Chordata; class Actinopteri; order Cypriniformes; family Cyprinidae; genus Carassius; species Carassius gibelio. The sequence goes on along the minus strand of NC_068377.1, from coordinate 2,283,731 downwards.
ACTGCCTCCTCAAAGACATTGCGTGCATGCTCTTCACCCAAACAAATGATACAAAGATCGTGTGTGTCAATAACACCAACACGGATGCACAAAATATCTAAACGCCTTGCTAGTAGACGTCCTGATATACGGAGAAAGATCGCTCTTACCAGTTCTTTCAGATGCACGCTTCAAACAGAACAGTCAGTGAAGATGAAGAAAAGAGTGATGTGTTCTCCCAGTGCTTGTTTATAGTTGAGCTGGTAGTGACATCAGAGGCTGTCGCCCTTGACTGAATGTTTTTTTTTTTTTCTGCAGTTCCTTTTCTTTTACTTTTCTTTTTTAGTAGAGGAGAAATTTATTTATTTTGTAATATTTATTGAAGATTTAGAGCGGTCCAAACATAAAGCCTTGGGGAACACCACATTAAATTAGAATTTATTGGACACACAGCTGACAGAAAATGTTGTTATGCACTAAACATATGGTTTATAATGCTATGGTTTCAAATAGTTTGAGTTTACAGATGTGCTCTCAGGTTGTCTGAGTTAAGAATAGGAGCAGGATTGGTTTTAAGTTTTAGGTCATTTATGCTTCAGTTACAGTTTACCGTACATCAGGGACTAAGTGGTCTTGATGCTATCACCTCTTGAATGTTAAAAATAACACTTCCTGTCTATATGAGACCAGTGAAAGCTTGACCCTGTAAACACACAAAGACCCTCAATGCACCATTGCATCTGCTGCTCAAGTGTGTGTGTGTATGTGTGTGTGTGTGTGTGTGTGTGTGTGTGTGTGTGTGTGTTCACTTTTGTCTCTGGACTTAATTACCACGCCTCCAGATCATTGTGATGATATCGGTGCTCATCAGCATTAGAAGAGTGTCTGAATAGTAAATGTAAATTTGAAATAGAGATGCATATCAATCTCTCTCTTAAATAAACATAGATTACTGCAATGATACATCCATGAAGGAAAGAAAAATAGAGAGAGGCTACAAAAGGGGAAATTAGGCAGTGAAAAGAAGTACTTAACCTTCAGTAAATGTTAATTATGGCATATATGTATATTTTTGAAAGTTGGCATTAACATACTTTTAAAACACACACACAAAAAGAAAAAAAGAAAAATATGCATTCCCTGGATCTGGACGTCACTCCTAACTGGATGAAAGAGCCAGAAGAAACTGATCAGAGAGGCTACAGAGAGGCCTACAGTGCACAATTAGTAGAGACATGTCCTAACAGACTAAAGGCTGGAATTAAAGCAAAAGATGATTCACAGATGCACTGAGTAAATACAGATGGAAAAATTATAAACTGAGTCCGTCTTCATTTCAGGCTGAAAAGTAACAAAATGTGATTATTTTAAAGGGGTCAGATCATTTTGTATACCCACTGTATATATATATATATATTAGGAAATATTAAATAATTTTTTTAATGAAATGATAATCTAAAAAATAAACTAAAACTGCCAGTAGGTGGTGGTAAATGTCTTAATGATTAAGTCATCGAGTCATTTATTCATTCGTTTGATTCATTCAAATGGCTGATTCTTTCAGGAGTGAAGTAAATGGTTCTTTATGAATGGTTCATTGAATCATTAGGCTTGTTCGACTTGAAACGGTTCATCAACATCAGACCGATCGATGTGTGACATCAAAGAACCACAACAGCTTTAGAGAGCAGATGACTCCTTGTGCATTTGAATCGCTCTCGCGATACTTTGATGTCATACACCGATCGGTCTGTGCAGCACCACTTCAAATCAAACGCGCCAAATGGTTCACCCAATTCGTTCAAAACATGGATTAAGAAATGAAATGCCACTTCTGGGTTGCTCGGGGATGAACAGTTCTGCTTTGTCTTTATCTTCTGGTTGGCAAAATTGAGCAAAATAGACAACACTGTGTCTAAAATAACACAATATTAACTTAATGAACTGTTGAGATGAGTATCACATTTGCACTCGTGTGATGTTGCACTTAGCTTACTTCTCATCTGATATTTCTTAACTATGTGATGTAAATATGAGAGAAAATTTCAAACAGGGGCATTTAGCCCCATATCTTGAATTTTAGTGACATCAGGCTCCTTCACGCAGTAAGTTGTTGCTCTGCCTCATATTAGTCACCAATCGACTGTATGAAATGGCAGATGATCCACACAGGTCTGGGGCAAGTGTGAAATGCGTTAATAATTTAAACGCATAATTTTTCTCCATAATTAATTCATCTAATTAATATGTTAAATTACCAGCCCTAACACACAGACACACACACCACACACACACACACACACACACACACACACACACACACACACACACACACACACATATATATATATATATATATATATATATATATATATATATATATATATATATAATTATTATTATTACAAACAAATTGTCAAAACATACTCTGCCTGTGATATCACTCACTTCTTTCTGGTGATGTTGCATAAAGATCTGCCTCTATTCTGGTGTGCAATGCTCACATTTCACAAACGAATCAATAACTGGATAATACCAAGTCCTGCCCTGCTTTTTTCTTGTTTGATAAGCAGCATCACTTGAAGATACTCAGTACGTCACAATACTGAAGTCAGTCGCAGTGTCTGTGTCTTATCAGGACATCGTTTCTTACAGTTTTTTTTTTACGATTGCTTAGACACAGTTTTAAAAACAAGGCTCATTTTATCAAAACACACACACAATTAACACATCCACACACAAGTATAAGAACATCTAAGATATTTTGCAAAATGAAGCACTTCATTTAAAACTTTACAATACTTTAACAAAACCCAATTTTGGTACCATATGGCCAACACATGGTTCATACAGTTGGATTCTGTTTGAGCCACTTAGACACTGCTGGGCACAATCTGAAACACTTTTAACATTTCTATTCTTGATGCAGTGTTTTTTTTTTTTTTTTTTTTAGTTATTGTAAAAAGTACATGAGTATATTGACCAGTCACAATACATGACACAAGTACTGCACATTCATGACAATATGTATTTCCCATCACATTGTAAAATCGTTCAGTACATCATTGCAATTAGGCTGCATTTTGCACTGAAAAAATATCAGAATATATTCCAAATGTAATATTCAGTAGTACATACACTTTTTTGGAGATGAGTACGCCAAACCTTAGCATCATCTCTTCATATAGCTGGGTATGACCACTTCATCCATATCACAGTCAATGTCCTCCCTTGTAAAGCAGCAAGAGAAGAATCTTCTCAGAGATCATAAACCTTCCACCTTGTTTCTCCCTATTCCTCTTCCTGCACCAATGCCTTTTATTTTTGTGGAAGATCCACCTGTTAACGTTTTATAGTGCCTACACCTTGATTGTTGAGTTCACAGTTAAGCACCTGAGTGTCTGCACACCTGATGGCCGTGTCTGTTTTTGCAAAACAGCGTGTGTAGTATTTTGCCAAAAGTGTGAGGCTGAGAATGTGCTTATAGTTGTGCAGATCTGGGCTGAGGTTTTGCTCTTTGAATGTAAGGTTTCATTAGCTGTGTGTTATTTTTCATTTTAGTGTGTAAGCAATCGTAAAAAACTGTTATAGGGTTGCATGTAAAATGTGCGACACAATGCTGATTACAGTCTAGAAGGCCAAGTGTCTTATGAGTGTTTTCTAACAAATCTAATAGTCTTCATTTATGCCTGTAATGCTTTTAAGTAAAGAGAGATTTAAATGTGCCCTATTTGTTGAAAGTGCTTTTACGCAAGATAATTTTCCACTGTCATGCATTTCATAGACAACATAATGAGTAAAAACAATCTAGATCAATTAAACTTGGACATCTTTCCCACTCATCCCATAATATAATGGGTGAGGTGTTCCTGTCCCACTGTCAGTCGCTATGTGAACAAGTATGATTACGTGTGTATGTATGTAAGGAGATCCTGTCAGTCTGTGTTTGATCCTGAGCAGCAAGGTCAGTCATGATGGAAACTGAAGGAGAGGAGCTGCCAGCGAGATGCAGGCTGAAACCTGAAGCTCAATCGATCCAAGCTATTTTAAAATATTAGGGAATTAGCCGATGTTGAAGCCGGAGCAGAGATAAAGGACTTTCCTTACTGAAGCAGTATATGATGCCACTGCTGTGGGACTGAAGCTGGAGAAATGCTTGCTGTTGCTGGGTGAATATATATATATTGCAATAAGACATTAAAGAGCACTTAGATTAATTCTCACATGCCATGTGACAGCAACTTTCTGTGCTCTCAGCAAACACTATATCAGAAGTTTAAACTGATGTGGCTTTAAAACGCATTATTTCAGCACGATACACACAATAATTAAAGCCAAACAGATGTTTTTTTGGCAGAGTAGTAGAGTAGGTGTAATGGCTCCACCCTATTCTGGAAAAGGGGGCGGGGAGTAGCAGCTCATTTGCATTTAAAGATACAGGCACAAGGCTGTATTTCTGCTTCCACTCAAAACAGGCATATATCAAAATTATACAATAAATCATCTGTGGGATATTTTGAGCTAAAACTACACAGACACATTCTAGAGACACCTGAGACTTATATTACATAATAGGTCGCCTTTTAATAAGTAGCCACAGACGTTTGGATGGAAATTTAAACATTTAAAGAATTAAAACAATTTTTAAGGAATTTAAGGAAGATGTTATTATATTCTTAGTTTGTTAAATCATCAGAATGTATAAAATTGTCTTAGAAAACCAATTATGCAAACCCATAATTATATATATAAAAAAATATATATTAGAGCTGAGGTGTGATTAATCACCATTTATAGCATTGTTATGCACAAAACTAATAATGCATTCAAAAGTAGTATATTATATACTTTTTCATTTAAAGGTAGGCCTACTGCTATATGATCAAAAGTGTAATAACATTTGGTTTGCAAACACTTTAAACAAATAAGGTGCTCTTTACAGCAGTTCCTTTTACATAGAAGCAGTTACAATATTTATTGTAGCCTGAATCTTAATTAATAACATTAATTAAATTAAATATAAAACAAGCTCGGGAGCATCCCCTCCTGGGATTTTCATAATAATAAAAAACTGTGTTGAAATGCAATATATATATATATATATATATATATATATATATATATATATATATATATATATATAAATTAAGAAATATGAATGTGTGTGTGTGTGTGTGTGTGTGTGTGTGTGTGTGTGTTTGTGTGTGTGTAAATGCGGAGGTCACAGTGTTGGAGTCATTAAAGTCTGATTGCAATCACTCTCTATGATGAAGCTTGTGAAAGGCTAATTATCATAATGACTTAATTTACTCTATAAATGTTCATTCTGCAGCCTTCATCAATTCTATTTTGTTGGCCCTCATAGCATCTTCAAGGTGACCCTGACACACACACACACACACACAGTCGTCCCTCATCATGAACTCATTAGTCATCATGAAATTGACTTTATTTAATTACTGTAAAAATCTTAATATTTTTAAGTCTTTTTTTTTCAAGAATCTTTTAAGTAATAGCTTAATCTTTGATCTGTAATGCCTCCAATTAGTCATTTCAGCCATTCTTATTATCAGCTTCACATTTGACATATTCACATCTTCAAATCTTGCTCTGAGCCACTTTGTGAAAACAAATCATTTTGCCCATTTAGTTAAAATCACAGCACAGCTGCACTATTTGTCTAAATAATGGGCCTATATGTTTACACTTATTCCATTTACCAACACAAACTCTCTAGGTGTTGACTGTGCAGTAAAGTAGCACTGCTTTGATGTTTTGTTGATTACAGAGACATTCATAATTTTTTTCTCTTTTAATGTTTTATTTTGGGATCCTTCACTTAAATGAGGAGGCTCTTCTTTTTTCTATCAAATGTTGGAGATTGATGATATGGCTTCTTTGTGATGTGTCCTGAAATCCCCTGTAGGTGATGAGAGGGGCTGCTTTTGTAATTAGTTCTTTATTTTATTTATGCATTATTTATGCATTCAAGGATTAATGCATTATGCATAAAGTAAAAAAAAAATTTTAGTGTTCTTAACACAAATACATTTACGTTACAGTCAAATAAAAATATGGAAATGGATGCTGATTTGTAATACTCATTGTTAAGAATCGCACTGCAGCTTTGTTTAGGTTGGTGATGAATGAACTGTATGCAGAGACTTGACGTACAAATTGATTTTCTTCTTTTGAAATGGCCTTCCAGGGCTCTCTCTTGTACCTAATTTAGTCCTAAGAGCTAATTTTAGAATCTTCTCCATCATAATTGAACCTCCAATGGTTTTGCTTTCCCCGCTGAACTGATGACCTTTGAGCTTGATGGTGCTTTGTTGCAGTTTGTTGGATTGGGAACACTAGAACAGATACAGTTTATAGCTTATGATCAGTGGTCAAAATTTGTTATCACAGCATGTGATGAGTGGGGCGGGGCCGAGAGACATGGGAACAGACTGAGGGTGGTGGAGTGATTGAGAAATGAGCGACACCAGTCTCGAGTCCCACGGAGGAGATTGGAAGGATACTAAAGAGGAGCAATGACAGTGAAGGACGAGAGAGGACCAGGCCTGGGTTTTATTTTGTGTTTTGGTTTTGTTTGTGCACGGCAGTCGTATCCGCGGTACCATCAAGCAGGACGTTGCAGTCTGGCGCCGTGGACGGTCGAGGCGGTGGGCTGGAGTGAGTTGCCAGGGACGGACGAACTCGCTTCCGGGCCACCGCCTCAAATGTCCACCCCGCCAGACTGTTATGCCCTGCTCCATGGCATCGCGGATTCACCACAGCGTTGAGGGATCTTCAGCAGCGTGTCCCTCTTTCCTCCCAGGTTTCACGGGAAGAAGGAGGTGGGAACCGGCGAATATTCAAATAAAAGTTTAACTACAAAATAAACACAAAACAGCGCGACAGTCCCTCGCAGACGACTGTCGCACACAACCAAAACCAAACACAAAATAAAACCCTGGCCTGGTCCTCTCTCGTCCTTCACTGTCATCGCTCCTCTTTTGTATCCTTCCAGTCTCCTCCGTGGGACTCGAGAGCGGTGAGTGGAGCAGGTGTCACTCATTTCCCAATCACTTTACCGGCTCACTCCATTCTTATGGCTCTCGGCCCGCCCCACTCATCACAAACACATACTTGGAAAAATTATAATAAAAAAAAAAAAAATATATATATATATATATATATAATCAGTGAGGGCATATTCCATAACACATTTGGTTTGGTCATTTGGTTGAGATGTCACAGAATAGAATCTGTGAGGTCTGAGGTCACAGCACAAACTTGTCAACTTAAAAAAAAAAAACACACTCAGTCAGGTCACAACAGACTTAGTTGAGGTCACATCACGCATTTGGCAAGGTCAGAGGTAAAAATAGGCATTTTGTGAGGTCAAAGGTCAAGCACAAGTTCTGTACCATCAGATCACACAATCTTTGAGGCCAGAAGTAACATCACATAATTGATTTCATATTAAAAAAAAACCTCTGTGAGGTCAAAACACATTCAGTAGTATCAGAAGTCACAGAATATACTCTGCAAGGGCAAAACACTTTTGTGAGGTCAGAGGTCAAACACACTACCTGTGAGGTTAGATGTCAGATGCACATGCTCACGGTGAGGTCAGAGGTCAGATGCACACGCTCACTCTGATGTCAGAGGTCATAAACACACCCTCTGTGAGGTCAGAGGTCATAAACACTCCCTCTGTGAGGTCAGAGGTCAGACACACTCTCCCTGTGAGGTCAGACACACTCTCCCTGTGAGGTCAGATGTCAGACACACTCTCCCTGTGAGGTCAGAGGTCAGACACACTCTCACTGTGAGGTCAGAGGTCATACACACTCTCTCTGTGAGGTCAGAGGTCATACACACTCTCTCTGTGAGGTCAGAGGTCAGACACACTCTCACTGTGAGATCAGAGGTCAGACACACTCTCTCTGTGAGGTCAGAGGTCATACACACTCTCTCTGTGAGGTCAGAGGTCAGACTCACTCTGTCAGCTGATGTGTTGTTAATGTGTGTCTCTGTGGAGTCTGTTGTCTGTGTTCTGTCCGCTGGTCCTGTCTCTCATCTCTGTGCTGTTGTCTCTCTCTCTCTCTCTTTCTCTCTCTCTCTCTGTGTCTTGGCTGTGAAGTTGAGCCCCAGTGGAGTGGAGGATGACAGCAAGTCGGTAAGTATTGTCCATGTGTGCGTGTCTGTGGATTGCTCTGTTTAATCATGTCTGTGGTGTGATGAAAATCTTGAAGATTACTTAATAAAAGCCTGTGATCCGCGAAAAAGACCCACTTCTTCAAAATACTGACCTGGCTTACTTGATTAGATATTTTATTTTATTTGTTTTATTATTAGATTAAATCAGATCAGAAATAACTGATGGACAAAATATGTATTTCCTACCTAATTCCATCAAAGCGACAGTAAAGTAGCACCTTGACATCTGCCAGCACCGATCCCTGATCCTCAGAGCAATTTACTGAGTGTTTGTCTCAGCGCAGCACACACACACACACACACACACACACACACACACACGCACATGCATATTCTCCCACTCTCTCTCTCTCTCTCTCTCTCTCACACACACACACACACACACACGCACACACACACACTCCTGACACCTGTATGATTGTGTTAATCAGCAGCTGACTCTTCTAATCACACTGACATTTCGCCGTAGCATCAGCTGCTCTGAAGGCAGATTAAGCCCACCCCAGTCACCCTGACCACCTCCTCGCTGACCTCTGAGAGGCCAAGACGTCCAGCCGCAGTTTAGAACTGCTCAAACACGCTGCTTCTTTAAGATCTGCCATGTTTATGCTGTCTCTATGATGACTGTCCCTGTGCACTCATTAATCTGATGTCACTGGCCAGAAGGCTTTGATTGACATGTTTCTCCTCCTATCACAGGCCAAACCCCGGCTGCAGAGAGGAGGAAGCTCCGCCTCTCTACACAACAGCCTAATGAGAAACAGCATCTTTCATCTGATGATCCACACACTCGACCCTCTCAGTGAAGGTAACACACACACACACACACACACACACAGATACATACATACATACATAAATATGTAGTATTAAAAAGAGCTGTTTAATTTAATATAATATATAAAAAATATATACTTTTGCCTAATAATATTGATAAAAAAAAAAATAATAATAATAATAATAAGAAGAAGAAGAAGAAGAAGAAGAAGAAGAAGAAGAAGAAGAGAAGTTAATTTATTTACAAAAAAATAAGACATGGAGACGTTTAAATATGTAGATTGACTGACAAATACGCATGTACTCAGCAGATCATTAAAAAAATGTAGATTTTGACTGAAAATTTGATTTTCACTTTATTTAATGAGAAAAGGGAGAACCAACTTATTTATCTATAATTTTATGTTTTCTTAACACATTCTGATATTTATTAATCAGTTTTCATTTGACTCTATTTCTCTTGTCATCTGATACACAAGTTCTTATCACCTTGACTGTAATAATTCGATGTATTAAACATGTTCCTCCACACGTGTCTCAGCTGCTGGAGCTGGTGAAGATGTTTCTGTCGTGGTCTGATGAAGTGCAGCAGTGTTCGTGTGACCGGCTGTGTTCACTGGCTTTCATTAAAGACTGGTCTTTAGAATAAAACCTTCATGTTGTAGAGATGTTTTATGATGTAGTTATGTAATGGTGAGCTCGGATTGCTTCCTTGGTGAAATTTAGCAAAAAAGGACCATAGTTTGTTGTCAATAATGCAGCGATAAAGCAGAGCTTACACAGAAATCACTTTCAAACCAAACAGTTTTCTGCTGGTCAGTGCACAGAACACACTAACAAAGTTAAACACGAGCACAATCTACATGAGGAATTATTTAACCTTTGTGTAAAACTCCCAATCAGACGCTTTCCTGTTCAAATGACTGGATTTCACCTGCAAACATTTGCTTAGTTACAGTAAATGTGACCTCATCTGAAGAGCTGATGTGTTGCTGTAGAGCAAGTCATGGCTAGTGTTATTTTGGCACAGTTAAGGTTGGCTATAGACATTCTTTTATTATTATTTTATTTATTTTTATTTTCATTTTTCTGTGTTACAAAATAATAAACACAATTTATTTTTTTATTCATTTTAGTTTTAGTTTAGTTTTATTATTTTTAAGTTTTTTTATTAAATCTGTGTGTTCATCTTGAATCTAAAAGACACTTTTGTTTTCATAGGGTTTTAAAAAGCTTTGAAACTGACCTCTTGCCTGCACATTTGATGTGTATTTGAACAGTAGCTCATCTCATCTTTGTATTCACTACATGGCTTTGCTGTAGCTAAATTGTGTTGTTTTTTTCTTCTGGTTTGTCATCCAACTCTCTCTCTCTCTCTCTCTCTCTCTGTCTGTCTCTCTGTCTCTCTCCGTCTGCTGTTTCCTCAGAATTCGCTGACTCTGGTGAGTTATTCTCTAAATCTCGTTGTCATCACAGTCCCGGCTGAAGCCGCTCGTCCTGCTGTCTGTACTGTCTCTGTTTATTCACAGGATTCAGAAACAATGAATACTGTGTGTGTGTTATTTTCAATTTTCCATGTGTGTTTGCCACTTTTCGTTGGATTTTTCTTGCTAGAGCTCAATTTCATGTTACCCATAACCCTGATATCCTCTGTTCCTCATTCACATGTGTGTAAATTATGACTTTACAGTTAAGTGCTCACAGCAAGCTTAAATGGTATATATGCATTTTTGTAAACACATTTTTAATTCTCACAGGCAGAGATCCAAATGTATATACACATAACCCTAGAGATGGTTTTACATGAGAATCCCAGTAGATCAGCAGTTTTTTTAAATACTCAGCTCATCTGGCACCAACAACCATTCCACATTCAAAGTCACTTAAATCCCCTTTCTTCCCCGTTCTGATGCTCAGTTTGATCTTCAACAAGTCGTCTTCACCACATCTAGATGCCTAAATGCATTGAGTTGCTGCCATGTGATTGGCTGATTAGCAATTTGTGTTACCAAGCAATTGAACAGGTGTACCTAATAAAGTGGCCGGTGAGTGCATATGTTTATATATATATATATATATATATATATATATATATATATATATATATATATATATATATATAAAATCTATTTTTTTCATTTTTTATTACAGATTAGTTACAGTAATGCCATGTTACTGTTTCTTAAAGCTTCACATCCTCAAGCATAAAATATGGTGAAATTGCGTCTGTTACATAATAGCAACTGCACATCATGATTGTGTCCATAATATATTTGTTTTAATGGAGTTCTGGAGTAAAACACCCTCCCCAGATGAATCGATGAATTGCATAAGTTCATTAATTGAGATTGAACACATGATAAATAACCAGTGACTGGTTTTCCACATGCACATGTAATTCAGAGCTTCTCGTCACACACAGACAAACACTACACAAGCTTTCACGCTTCTCTGACATGACACACATATTTTCACGCAGCGCTGTAGTCTGTCTGTGTGTGTGTGTGACCTGTTGCACAGCAGTTTGTATTAATATTTGACCTCGACCCCCATGCTGGACCAATAGTTCCTCTATTTTTGGAGTGCTCTGTTTAACCCCTTTGTCCTCCCCAAAACACACACACACATACACACACACACACACATTCATAAAGACACTGTGATCTGTCATAGGCTCTTCCAGCTGATTGCATACGCAGGCCAATAACCGTCTGATCGGGTCTTTCATGCGACCTTTATTTCGTAACAGCTGAATCGATGTTAAAAGCTTTGCGCCGCTGGGATGAGCGGTCAGCAGCTGCAGAGGTCCTTCTGCAAGGTCACTGCTGGACGACAGGTTTACAGCAGATAAGATCTTACTAATAAACAATGGTGATATTTAAAATCTGATTTAAACTTGGATATAGAACATTTTAGGGTAAAGCCAAAATTGTATGTATTTATAAATGTATTTATTTATTCAATGTTTAATATATATATATATAGTATTTTGACTTTGCTGTTTTAAAAATATATATTTTACATTTCTGATTTTCTAAATATGAAAATATAAAAACAAAAACATCACACTATTTATTTCCATGTTAAAATATATTTTATACCTATTTATTTTATGAAATAGTTTTAAATTGTAATAATATTTAACATTTATTTGTTGTGTTTTTGGTCAAATAAACTGTTAGGTGCATCATTAAAGGGAAAGTTCAACTAAAAATGACAATTTGTTGGAAACAGATTTTTAACTGAAACTGTTGTGGTCTGTTACTCTTATAATGTAAGTGAATGGGAATCATTGCTAAAACATAAAAAAATACACACAAAAATAAATTAAAATAAAATACACAAACAAAACCAAATGAAACAATGTGTCTTTTGATGATACATTGATGTGTAAAGACACAAAAAGATCGGCCTGTGCAGGAAACTGAACAGTATTTATATAGTTTTTTTTTTTTTACCTCTGATGCACTGCAGTGCCTGAACTGTCTGAACTGTATGAGTGCCTCCTCAAAACACAAGGTGTTTCTCAATGTCAAGGAAGGATCCTCGGAAGCCAGTATTTCAGGATGCTACGTCATCGACATCCGTCGAAGGACTGTTCCAATGTCGACGATCCTCGGAATTTCAACCAAGGACTGAGTCCTTCGTTCGAAGAATATCCCATACACAGGAAAGGATGCATATGTGTATCCTTTGCGCTCTTCGCGCTCTCAAATCACCCACAATCCTATGCGTGCAGCTGCTATCTTGTTCAAAAAATCAAAAATGTCGAACGTTAGCGTAGTCGGAGCGTTAACGGTTTTTATTTACGTTACCAAAAATTTGTTATAACTGTAGTAATTATAAGTAAAGTTTGACGTTTAAATGCCATTACAAATTACTACCGTATTGATATTGTAAATTATACAAATACAAATGGTTAACTGAACCGGACCTGACATTTAACAATTGGGTCATCGGCATTTATTTTATAAATAACTAGATAAGTTGTCCAAAGTAATTTAATGATACCATTCACAGCGTTATTCAAACGGCCTTTTCACTGACGTAATGACGCAATTACGTGCACTTGCTAGCCTGTTCCATTTAAGTGTTCTCCGTATGCTATCTATAATCTCAATCAGGAGTATCAATGGTCCACTTGAGAGATGGGTGGCTTTGTTTTGTTTGTGTATGTTTTTTTTTTTTATTGTATGTTTAAACCTCATCCACTTACATTATACGACTGATAGAACACAACGGTTTGTTTTATAAATCTGTTTGTGTTCTACTGAAGAAACAAAGTTGCGTACATCTCGGATGCCCTTCTTTTTGCACTTATGTCTGTGAGACCGGTACCGGTCTAGAGAGAGATTTATTTTGGCCACATCACCTCCTCTTTCTCACTGACACTTGTATATTTGTGTGTGTGTGTGTTTGTACATGTGTTAGCGTGTGTTTCCTTACCCTTGTCTCTGTGTGTGATATTGTAGAGCTGGGGACTTATGGCAAGCTAAAATATTATCACTCAATGACGGAGGAAGGTAAGACTCTTTCTGTCAACCCTTATTTTCCTCTCATTCTGTTTCACCTCTCTACCCACGATGCTGTTTGTTCATCCACGAGTGGGAGAGAGGGTTTTAGTTTCATGACCCTCTTGCCGAGATTTCACTCACATAAGTGCAAATCGTGGTTTTCATCCATAATTGAGTGTCATTTTGAATTTTCTTGGGGGTTTCTCTTTCTCTCAGTCCATTTTTTTTCTTCTGTTTTGTTTGTACTTTAAGTTTTTATTGATTTGTTTAAAAGGCATATATATATATATATATATATATATATATATATATATATATATATATATATATATATATATATGGCAAGTAGCAAGTCATGATTATTAACTTTTGTTAAATATACTTCCCAAACATCCTGTTTCAATAAATACATCCATGCATGAAAGCAAAGAAATGAAGTGAACTGAAATGACATACAGCCAACTCTGGTGACCTATACTCAGAATTTGTGCTCTGCATTTAACCCATCCAAAGTGCACACACACAGAGCAGTGAACACACACACAAACCGTGAACACACACCCGGAGCAGTGGGCAGCCATTTATTTATTTATTTATGCCGCGGCGCCCAGGGAGCAGTTGGGGGTTCAGTGCCTTGCTCAAGGACACCTCAGTCGTGGTTTTGCCGGCCCGAGACTCGAACCCACAACCTTAGGGTTAGGAGTCAAACTCTCTAGCCGTTAGGCCACAACTTCCCCTAAAACTGGGAGCCTTTAATAGTCTTTAAAATGCATTAGCCAGAGTTTTCCGATAACAAAGCTGTGTAACTCTTCACTGTTTGCAACCGCTCAGCAGTCTGTGCGAGTCAGCTAAAACTGTGTGTGTGTTACACTGAGTGATGGGCTTCTTATTTTAGTTCCCTCCTCCATACTAAACATACTTTGATGTTGTAACATTCAGCGTGGGAGTGTACACAAGTAAATATTTTATCTGACTCTATTGCTTGTATTCAGAGTAACCCAACAATAACCTACACAATACACAAAGAAGTGCACTTAACTGAGTTGAGTGGTATATATGTATACATGTATGTATAAAACTGTATTTGCAGATAATATAATACTAATGAAATGAAAGGCCACTTAAGTGACTTAATAAGAGAAATGTTCATGACTGACTTGAGTACACTTTTAAAATGTGACCTTTGTGATAATGTAAAAAGTTTTACTGAAAAGTGCATTTTAAATCATTGCTTTAATAATGTTTTGCCTTGTTGTAAAGAAGTACATTTATTTTGATGTGTTGACTAACATACTAAACCAAATGTAAAGTACTTAATTACATTTTTAACTGCATTGTGTTAATCAGTATTGCATTTCAAGTCAACATATTTTAAAATGTTTATCATTATACATGTTTAATGGCAAATGCATTTAACTTTAAAAGTTCACAAATATATTTAACTTTTGAAGACAGTAGGTGTAATTATAAAATTATAAAGATATTCTTAAGTCCTACTTAAGTGGGTCAAAAAAATCACTCGAAATTTGAATTTTAAATAAAAATGTAAACTGTAATACATTTTGTTTAATTTAATTTAATTCAAAAAGTGTCTGAAATAATTACATTCAGTTTAATTATAAATAATTTATTACAAATTATAATAATTCATTTTAAAAGTAGGAAAATGTGTACTCCTTTTTGTGATACACATTTCTTTATTATTATTATTTGGCAAAAAAGGCAAAATATTGCAACTTGAACATGAAATTACAAATATATTTAAATACAGGAATGACATAATAGTATATAAGTATACTTGTCAGTACATTCTGCAGTACTTTCCTACAGTAACCATAATTCAAAGACATTAGAATTAGGTAAATACATATAAAAATGTGTAAGTGAAAAAAAAAAAAAAAAAAAAAGTTCAGCAAATTGCATTTAATAAAGACTTAAACTATAATTAATTGAATGTACTCAGCATTACATTTCCTATAAGCATTAAATAAATTTTGTACATAAGTATATTATTTTAACATATTTTATTCCCAAAATAAGTACCCTTTTATGTGAACTTCTTTTCAAAAGTGAATATTTGATATAATTTTGAGAAAATAAAGACTATCCTGACTACAAATCAGTTTTTATTACACCACATCCCAGAGCAACACACACACTTGTTTAGTTCAAACTCTAAAGCCACTTTATATCCCAAACCTTTCCAGGCGTATCAATGATATGTAGGTCACACAACATACATGTGCGTGTTGATTGGGGTCAAAGCACTGATCGAGCCAGACAACAGTCTGTCTGTCAGCCAATCAGAGTCAATGTTGTCAAAGGAAGGTCAAAGACATTCAATGATCATGATGCTTTCCATTAGTGAAGTGAGACCAGCCCACCACACATTACGTTCATTGCTATAATGCAAGCTTTTGCTCATGCGGTTTAATTCAAACACAAACAGAACGAGACAGGAACGCGCTACATTTTACTTCCACATTGATGGATCCTGAAAGGTTGTGCAACTGTATTGATGTATGATCCGTGGGTCTGCTCTCGTCACGCTGAGTTTTATAGACTTTGTCTCTATTCTCTTAGACCAGCGGCAAGCAGCTGTGTTTATTGTGCTCTTGGTTTGAAGGTTGTGTTTAAGGTCAAATGGTTGTTTGACATTTTTCAAGCAGGCTGTGCTTAATAGTGAATATAGACTCACAGTTTAAGGGATTTACTGGTTATGACACTTGCTGGAATGACGAAATACGATTTATCTGTATACTGTATCATATAGTGTTACTATATATATATATATATATATATATATATATATATATATATATATATATATATATATATATATATATATATATATATATATATATATATTAGGTTAAACTAGCAATATAATCTAAACTAATTGGTATCTGTGGATGCTGAATAGTGATAACCCTTGTGAAAAAGAAGTACACTGTAACAAAAAAAAATAAAAATAATAATAATAATATATATATATATATATATATATATATATATATATATATATATAATGAAATTAAAATATGCTTTAATATTATGAAATTACTTAAGTGTGAACTAAATGCAATATTTTCAGAAGCTTAACTGCATGTTATTTGCAATTAAATGAAAAATGTACTGTAGTGTAAATATATATCTAATGCAATTTAGATGAGCATTAGAGTAATTTTTTATACACTTAAGTAGGACTCAATTTAAGTAATTTCTATTTAACTATGTTAGTTAACACATCCAAATAAGTCTACTTCTATATATATATATATATATATATATATGAACATTATTATGAAGTGCTTTTTTGAAATGACTTATAGTTGTTGTTTTTTTTGTTGTTGTTGTTGTTTTTTATATATCTAATAGGTAAAATGAAACATGCTCACTTAGCTGGGAAAATTGGTTACTCCATATCACTCACTTTCTTTCTGAACTATTTTTTATGTATTTATTATTATTATTTTTTTTAGGGAAATTCCGTGAGAAGGCGTCCATCCTTCACAAAATTGCCAAAAAGAAATGCCAGGTGGAGGACTCAAATGGAGTTGCTGGTAAGTGACTGTATAAAATAGTAACCTAACTTCACTGAATATGTTTCTAGCTCTGTTAAACCTAATCTTTTCCATTAGGTTTCAAGCAATTTATAGAAACGAAAGGACGAAAGGAAGTATCATAATCCCATGATGCTATTTGTGTTGAATACACACATGGACTTTCCTTTCAAGTGGGAAATTATGCTAACAGTTCCATATTAGCATATTAGCATCAAAAGCAGGGCGGTTGAGAGCAGCTTCTTTGATGTGACCACAGAACATCTTTAACCCTTTCAAACCCATCTGCTGCACTTTCATATGAATTTTTTTGCCAATATTGCTTCACTATCAACCCTACCATAATAATACCATGTTTTTTTAGACATGTTTTAGAGAAAAGTATGTAAATACAGTACTATGTAAAGGTACAGCGTTTGAATGGATTTGGAAAACATGGACGTATCTGGGAAGGTCCAAATATTTTACAAATGTGGTTCTTATAGCACGAGGCGCTGAAAAACCAGCTGCTAAAGACTACACTAGACTTGCCTTAGATTGATTTATGTGAGGACGTTTGGATATAGGTGATTAATTTGATTAATTTGTCCATTTAATGAAGACAAACACATTTCACATACTTCTTTTCTCTTTGTGTTGTAGAAAAGAATCTGCCAAACAGCTCGAGTGTGGAGGTGGACGTGACTCCACCGATGAATGGCACCGCGGGACAGGACGGAGACACAGTGAGTCACTTAAATAAAACACACGTTCACCAGGGTTATGATTGTTTGCCAAAAAAAACTAATAAATAAATAAATAATAATAATCATTGAATTGAATCAGGTGGTAAAACAATGTAATAAATGTCTCGGCTATCCACCAGTCATTTAACTGCTTCTCAAGAATTATATACGAAGCAATGAGTATCATTAGGTGTTTATAATAAAACAGTCTATTCACTAACTCCAGTGCAATTTCATCTGAAACAAACAATTATAATGAGTACAATAACACATCAGGCAAAAAATGCAGTTCATAAATATTAGGCTCAAGCAATAAAGAGGGGAAATTAACAACAAATATTATATATCAAAATCTTCATTTAAACCCAAAAGAGACATTGTCTTGATTTGATTGATCTGTGTGTGTGTGTGTGTGTGTGTGTGTGTGTGTGTGTGTGTATATATATATATATATATATATATATATATATATATATATATATATATATATATATATAATGTTTTTTTGCCTTTAAGTGTAGAGGAAAATGATGTACAGTTCTGACATGAAATACAAACTTGTTTATGTTTTTAATTATTATTTCGTTTGTTATTTAACAAACATATTTGTCTTAACTTATTTTTATAAGTAAACATCAGAGGATGTTTGAAAACATGTTTTAATAAGCAATAAGCTCAAATAAACCAATATTTATTGACTGTGGTATTATTGTTAAAGAGGTCCTATGATGTTGATAAAAAGAACATTATGTTGTGTATTTTGTGTAATGAAATGTGTTTATGCGGTTTAAGGTTAAAAGACACATTGTTTTCCACATACTGTACATTATTGTTTCCCCTCTATGCACCGCCTTCTGAAACGTTTTTTACAAAGCTCATCGCTCTGAAAAGCGAGGTGTGCTCTGATTGGCCAGCTAGTTCATTGTGATGAATACCTCAAGCGTGTATAAAATAGTGATATAATAAAATGAGACAGATTCGCACTTGCTACTGTACACTCAACTCATTATGCACCGCAATTTCAGAAACTAAAACGGGACAGAAAGTCCCGCTGACTTTAGAAACAGAAGCGAAGGCCAAGTCACGGCAGGACTCAGTGGAAAACACATTTGACCGTCTGTCTCCCTCCCACTGACCTGCGTCTGCTCATCTCTCTCCTCACACACACACACACACATACACACACACACACAGTCCTGTCTTCGAATCCTCTGCCCCCTGTTGGTACGAGAGACTGTTCCAGCATGCAGACCTACACTGCAAAAAATGCTTTCCAAGCTTAGATTTTTGTCTTGTTTCCAGCCAAAATATCAAAAGATTCTTAAATCAAATAAAAAAAATATTGTCTTGTTTTCAGAAGAAAAAAAAAAAAATTAATCTGATGCAAAATAATCTGCCAATGGGGTAAGAAAAATAATCTTGTTTTCTGTGTGAAATAACAAGAAACAATTTTTACTTGTCTAGAAAACTTGTCTTGATTTAAGAATTTTTTTATATTTTGGCTGGAAACTAGATTTTTTATTTTATTTTTGCAGTGTAGAGAGACAGTGTCAGTGTCACTGTGACAACCTGCTCATGTGCAGATGAAGAGGTTTTACATGTGGCCAGGTTGAAGGTCATCAGTGGCTGAGTATGTATTCACACAGTATAGTTTATTTATTTACACATTCAAAGACTTTGGTTGGAGTAAACAAGAACATGCTTGAAACAACCACAAATGTCAGCCAGTGCATAGGTCAGAAAAAATGAATAAAAAAAAAACTTAAAACAATGTCCATATTACAAAGTATAACATTAAAACGTGTATAAATCACTCATTTTCAGAGTCCCACAGTGACACCCGCAGGTAAATTTACAGCCGAGGCTTGCCTCCCCTGATCCCATTGACTGTTAACAGAAACCCCATAGCGTCCTGTGACTTTACTGGAGGGTGATTGAGAATGAATGGGGGTGGGGGGGGAGTCACGTGAGAGGAGGCAATGCCTCCATCGCGATATGATTGGATATGACTGGTTATGTTCGAATGTGATTGGTTGTGAGAGTTCTGCATTCGTTAATCAATCTGAATGAACAGTATAATGGTGTGAATTGGGAAGACTAATTTAAAAAAAGTAAGTAAATAACTCACACTTAGACATAACCACTTTTGTTATTTCAAAATAAGACTTAAAAAGGTTTTAAGTGAGCAATCAGCTTTGTGAAATTTGATGACTGATAATTAGAAAAATTCTAAAATAGTTAAATGTTAACTATTAAAAGAAAAGGTAAACATATTGATTAAATTACACTGCTGTGAGTTATTATTTTAATTAATGTAAATTGCTTAAAAACTAACCTGACGAGATAAGAACATAGCTTTAATAAATATAATATTGATTACATTGTTGTTAATGGAAAAATATATTTGTATAATTTGTTTTTGTTCTTTTGGTATTGTAAGTAATGTTTATTACACCAAGAAAATGTGACTGGAAATTTACATTTAAAAAATAAATAAATAAATAAATAAATAAATAAATGAATAAATAAATAAATAAATAAATAAATAAATAAATAAATAAATAAATAAATAAATAAATAAATTTGATTTATTTGATTTTATTATTTTATCATAATCTGGTTAAAATCTGATGGTGTAACACACATAGCCTGTAAAATGCCCTCGCTGCTTCATTATTTGATTGTGTTGCATTAAAAATTGTATCTATTCTGAATATCTAGTCCTGTTTTTATTGTACTGGAGAGGAGGAAGGACTAGAGAAGTCTGCTGCAAACCCTCTCCTCTCAGCTCATGTGCATCGAACAATACATTATTAATGAAGAGAAAGATTCCTCCTGTACTTTTAGGATTGTTTTATATCTGGACAAATTGTCCTGGAAGATGCTAGGCAAGGCAAGGCAAGGCAAGTTTATTTATATAGCACATTTCGTACACAATGGTAATTCAAAGTGCTTTAGATAAAAGGAAGTAAAATAATAATGAAGAACAAGAATAAAACAAGCAATTTTAAAACTTTTAAAATTATAAAAAAATTACTTATTTAAAATGAATTTAAAACAGTTAGAAAATGATTTCACATAAAATAAAATAAAAAAAAAACAGTGAAAATACAGTGCAATCAGTTCGGACATTGCACAGTGCTTATTCAACAAATGCACAGCTAAACAGATGAGTTTTGAGTCTAGATTTAAATGTGACTAGTGTTTTAGCACATCTGATCTCTTCTGGAAGCTGATTCCAACTGCAGGCGGCATAGTAACTAAAGGAGGACTCACATTGTTTTGTGTGAACCCTTGGTATTTGTAACTGACTCGATCCTAGTGATCTGAGGGCTCTGTAAGGTTTATATTCAGTGAACATATCTGCAATATAATTTGGTCCTAGGACATTTAGTGATTTATAAACAAGTAAAAGTACTTTAAAATCAATCCTAAATGTAACTAGAAGCCAGTGTAAGGACCTGAGGACTGGTGTGATATGCTCAGATTTTCTGGTTCTAGTCAGAATCCTGGCAGCAGCGTTCTGGATGAGCTGCAGCTGTCTAATGCTCTTTTTGGGAAGCCCGGTGAGGAGCCCATTACAATAGTCCACCCTGCTGGTGATAAAGGCATGAACAAGTTTCTCCAAGTCTTGACTGGAAACAAAACCTCTAATTCATGCAATGTTTTTGAGATGATAGTATGCTGATTTAGTTACTGCTTTGACATGACTACTGAAACTAAGGTCTGTCTCCAGAATCACACCAAGATTCCTGACTTGATTTTTAGTTGTTTGACCCCTAGAGTCAAGGTATGCATTCACCTTGAAAACTTCATCTTTGTTTCCAAATGCAATGACTTCAGTTTTGTCCCCGTTTAACTGAAGAAAGTTCTGGCACATCCAACTATTAATTTCACCAATGCATTGGCAGAGGGAGTCAATGGGGCTGTAGTCATTTGGAGATAAGACTAGGTAAATCTGGGTATCATCAGCATAGCTGTGATAGGCAATTTGGTTCTTTCTCATTATTTGACTTAGTGGGAGCATATACAGGCTAAACAAGAGCGGTGCAAGAATTGACCCTTGTGGGACTCCGCATGTCATGGACGTCCACTTAGACTTATGCTCTCCTAGACTCACATAATAGCCTCTCCCTTCTAAGTATGACCTGAACCATTTGAGTACCATCCCAGAAAGCCCAACCCAGCTTTTCCAGTCTCTAGATCAATGCTAGAAGGAGAGAGAGAGAGAGAAGAAGGGAAAGGAGAGGAGATAAGAGAATGAAAAGAACCATCGACTCTCATATATATATATATATATATATATATATATATATATATATATATATATATATATATATATATATATATATATATATATATATATATATGATATCATAAAGATGTTGTTTCCAACAATAAATTACTGGCTTTTCTATCATCACTCTACTAAACTTTTATTGTTTATTTTAAAAGTGGTAATGCACATTACTTGACATGAGCACTTCAGTCCATCATGTTTTCCCTGGCAGGTTAAGGGTTAAAAGTGCATGTGGTTACAATGATATCATCACAATGTATTAAAGAATCATGCAAAAACACGTTTCAGGTAGAACCAAAGTATCCTCCCTTCGTCTGTTTCTTCACAATCATCTTCTGTGTTTTATTCTTGTCAGTGAATAAAACACTGGCTGGTGATCACCTCGTCTCTTCTGTCCTTTCCCGGTTGAAACTATTTTGAGTGTTCATTTTCCTGTGTGTGTGTGTGTCAGGAGGCTGCGGTGCTTCCTTCACACCCGCACCAGTGTTTCATCAGTGTGCCATCCTGATAATTACACTGCAGGACTCCTGCAGGACACTGTCCCTCCACACACACACACACACACGCATGCACACACGCACACACACACACACACACACACACACACACACACACACACACACACACACACCTCCACACATACTCACACTTCTCAATCACCCCCCCCCCACACACACACACACTCACACTTCTAACTCACACACATACACCCCCCCCACACATGCTTCTCACACACACTCCTCCCTCTCTCTCTCTCTCACACACATACTTCTCACACATACTTCAGTTGAAGGTGACAAAAAAAAATCTCAACATATTCTCAAAAAGCAGCTATTTTTACTTAAAGAAAGGACACATTGGTGTCAAAGCAGAAGAGGAAACATTGAAATATAACCAAGAGCATTTCAGAATTACTTTTTATTCAGACCTCGTCTCATCCTCGTCTCTACATCTAGAAACTGTCAAACGACATTCACTGCTTATCTCACCTCTACAGAAAACTTAAATTAATTAAATAAAATTATTGAAATTAATTACATTTCTTTCCAGTACTTATAACAGAATTAATACTTTAAAAGAGTGAACTGAATGTATGTCTTCAGACAATCATGTTAATCACAATTGAATTTAAATATACTATAGTTTAAATTAATGTTAAATGCAATTATCTGAGCCTTATAGGTTTTTTTTTTTTTTTTGATACACTTAAGTAGGACTTAATTACATATTTAAATGTAATTTCACAATTCTTTGAAATATGGTTTAAATGGACTGCTGAATGTACTGAAAATCATTTACGATCAACTAAAATATACTTTAAAGTAATTTCTATTGAACCGTGTATGGTATGTATTTAAGTATGTTTGCAATGAAATTGCAATTTAGTACAGTTAAAATGATAATCAAGTACTTTAGATGTGCTTTTGTAAATTAGTAAACACATCAAAATAATGTACACCTCGACAAAAGATGACAATTAAAAAACTGATTTAAACTTTTTAACAAAGGTCACTTTTTAAAAGTGTACTTAAGTGTGTTAATAAACAGTCATGAAAGTGTCTCTCTTTATGTCACTTAAGTTGCTTTTTATTTTCTAAGTTATAATAATGTCACTAATTATCTGCGAGTACATTTTATTAAATATAAACTTTAAAGTATACTATAAGTGCACATTCAGTACAATTAAGCAAACTTCTTTTTTTCCAAAAAGGTAAACAGTTAGTCATTTTCCTGATTCCGGTGGTTTAGTTATATGCCAATGTGATTAACAAAAGGTCTTATAAGGGGAACAAAAAAATAACCTTTTGAATATATATATATATATATATATATATATATATATATATATTCCAAGTTCATAAGTTTCATAATTTCTTTCCTCTTCTGAACATAAAATAAAATGTTCTGAAGAATGTTGAAAATCAAACAGTCGATGGTAGCCACTGACTTCCATATCAGGCGTTTTTTATTTCGTTCTTTATTTTTAATACCATGGAACTCAATGGCTAGCATTAACCATTTGGTTACCAATGTTCTTAAAAATATCTTATTTTGTGTTCAGCAGAAGAAAGAATCTCATACAAGTTTGGAATGACTTGAGGGTGAGAATTTTTATTTCTGGGTGAACTGTCCCTTTAAGGTTACAGTGAGGTTTGTTTGACATGAACAGATTATTACTACATCTTATTCAGCACAATCACAGATATCGGAACGGTTCTGTTTGACGTCAGTTAGTTGATGATTGCTGTTAGCGTTGCATTTGATTCCATGCTGATCACGCATCATCACAAACTCTCCTCCGTTAGGAATTGGCTCCTAAGCACATCACTCATCACCATAGTAACCACTCCAGCGCTCTTAAAGGGAAACACCCCCATTGTGATTGCCCGCTCTTACACTGATTGTTAAGCACACTCACTGTACTCTCCACACACTCAGTGCAGCAGTTTTTGAGAGAGAGATGGTGAGAGAGGGAGACAGAAAGAGTTTCAGAGTAAGATCTGGCGTTTGTTTTTGCTCCGTCTGAGCGGCTTCATCACAGCGACGACACCGAGGCGTCTGACAGCACATCTCTGAGGATCGCCATTCACTGTCACAACCACACACAAACACACACACACACACACACACACTGGAAAAAGACCTCAGGCTGATGTTTTCTGAGCAGCACTTGGGTTTATAGTGGTGTTATTTTAGTATCATATACTAAGACATTTGTTATTAATATATTCTTTTTTTTTTTTGTAAAAAAATAATAACTGTGTTTTTGTAGTATCATTGGCATACTATTATAGTTTTTTTATTAATACTTTTAATTAGTTTTTATTTTTATATTTTAAGTCTTCATTTTAAAAGTTAAAGTTGTATTCATTTTGTGTTTTTGTCATTTTTATTAGTTATTGATTTACTTTTTTTATATAACTATGTCTAATTTTAATTTAATTTTGTGATTTTAATGTATCAAGTTTAAATGAAAATGAGAAATGATAGCTTGGCAACTACTTTTATTTTAAATTTTCTGTTTTATTTATTTCAGTTAACGTACATTTTTAAATTTAAAGTAACACACTTTTTTATGGTTTCAGTTTAAGTTAACTATAATGACTGTTGTTTCGTAATTTTTATGGTTTTAGTTTTAGAAAAAAAAAAAAAAAAAAAAAAATATATATATATATATATATATATATATATATATATATATATGACAAAACAAGACAGAATTACTAAATTTTACTAAAAAACTATTTATTTATTTATTTATTTTTAGCTAATTTTACCAACCCTGGTTTACATTAGCATTTAAATATTGCTTGTTCTGACAAAAGCGCCTCCATCCCGCAGGAATTACTCAAGCTTTAATTGGAGAAACAGGGACTCAGATGTGTCGGAGTGGTTTGTGTGTGTTGGAGATCATTGGAAATGTTCATATTTCACACATTCTCTCTGATCAGGGTGAAGAGGATGATGAGGAAGATCAGCCTCTGAGTCTGTCGTGGCCCGAGTCCAAACGCAAGCGCTTCACGTATCTCTTGATCCTGCCCATAGTCTTCCCTCTGTGGATCACGCTGCCGGACGTCCGGAAGGACGTGAGTTTTTGTATGATGAGTGTGTGATGCAGATGTGAGCTGGGAAACACATGTAACCGTGAGACAATTCTCCTGCATTTTGTCTTTAGAGTTCCAAGAAGTTTTTTCCCATTACGTTCCTGGGAGCGATTTGCTGGATCGCGGGATTCTCCTACCTGATGGTGTGGTGGGCTCATCAGGTAAGACCAGACCGGACATCATCTTTATTCAGAACATCTGGACCTGGTTATACATTTGTTGGAGATATGTTAATATCATTTATTTATTTATTTTGGTCAAACCCTTGTGAAAAGCATGCTTAATGCTATTGAATGTGCACATCAAATAATAATAATAATGATTTAAAGTTGCTTTATTTTTTTAATACAACAATTTGCAACTTCTTGCTACTAATTGCAAATGGCCCATAGCATTTAGTAGCATTTTTAACACATGCCATACGTTTCAGTAGATAAGACATTAAAATATATTTTAGTTTATCATAAATGCTTGTCAGTACATTCAGCAGCATCATATGTGACCCTGGAAAACAGAGCCAGTCTTAAGTCGCTGGGGTATATTTGTAACGATAGCAAAAAAAAAAAAAAAAAAAACATTGTAGAGGTCAAAATTATAATTTTTTCCTTTAATGCCAAATATCTTTAGGATATGATGTAAAAATCATGTTCCATGAAGATATTTTGTACATTTCCAACCATAAATATATCAAAACTTAATTTGTGTTTTGTAATATGCATTGCTTAGAATTAATTTGGAGAACTTTCAAGGTGATTTTCTCAGTATTTAGATTTTCAATTAGCTGTATTTAGGACTAATATGATCCTAATAAACCATGCATCAATGGAAAGATTATTGATTCAGCTTTCAGATGATATATAAATCTCAAAAAAAAAAAAAAAAAAATTACACTCAAGGCTGGTTTTGTTGTCCAGGGTCACAATATTTAAAGACAATAGAAGTACTTATGGAATTACATATAAAGATGTACTTAAGTCCTGCTTAAAAGTTCAGTTTGTTTGTTTGTTTATTTGTTTGATGTGATGAAGTCTTTCAAATGCTTGACACAGCTGAAATAATCTTCCACTGTCAGTGTGTTATTGATGTTGAGCTCAGCGTCTGATTATTCAGTGCTAATATCTCTGCAGGTTGGAGAGACTATCGGCATCACAGAGGAGATCATGGGACTGACGATCCTAGCGGCGGGAACCTCCATCCCTGATCTGATCACCAGTGTCATTGTGGCCCGAAGGGGTCTGGGAGACATGGCAGTGTCCAGCTCCGTGGGCTCCAACATATTCGACATCACTGTGGGGTGCGCTTTGTGCTTCTATTTAAGAAATGTAGACTTTTATTCGGCACGGATGCTTTAAGTTGATCAAAAGTGCAAGTGAAGAGGTTTATAATGTTGGAAAATATATATATATTTTTTTTATAAATGCTGCTCTTTTGAACTTTCTATTCATCTTTGAATCATGAAAAATAAAATGTATCACCGTTTTTTACAAAAATATCGTGCAGCACAACGTTTTCAACATTGATACTAATCAGAAATGTTTCTTGAGCAGTAAATCAGTATATTAGAATGATGCTAAATCAATAAATCACAGTTTAACAGATATTCACATAGAAAACAGCATCTTAATTTTTTATATATATTTTGTCTAAATAAATATGGATTTGATAAAAATAAATAATGTGCACTTTGTAATGTTAAATTAACACTAACATTTGAAATCAGTGTTTTAATCATCTTTTGTAAGTATAGTTATTTTGATGTGTTGGCTTGCACATGTAAAATACTTGATTATCATTTTAAGTGTAGTGTTATTCAATTCAACATTTTAAAAGTTAATACATTTTTACATTTTAATACATTATGACGTACCAAGTTGCAACTTTACATCACTGCATCATTACAGATCAGTCATTTGTCGCTAACATTAATTACAAACCTATTTAAATAAACGGCATTCAAGTTAGACAGAAATTGCATTAAAGTATATTTTAGTTGATCAGTGCTTGTCAAATCATTCAGCAGCACTTTCACCATATTCCAAAGGCAATAAGCAGTTATGAAATATCTTACAAAAAAGATGCAATTAAGTGGGTCAAAAATACTCAAAGGTTAAACTAATTGGATTTCATAGCAATTTAAACTCTAATACATTTTCATTTAATTGCAAAGAACATCCAGTTATCTGAAAACATGACATTCATTTCACATCCAAGAATATTATTTTTAAATATTGTTTTTAATATATATTTAATATTTATATTTTATAGTATTTATAGTATTTATAGTATTTTCTGAGTGTGCTTTATTGTGCTGCATTAAGCATCACACAGTCCACTCGGTTTTGTTTCAGAGCTTTAGTTTCGTACATTTCTAATGTTCAGATCCCTAAACCAGCGTTCCTTTGTTTCCCAGGTTACCGTTCCCATGGCTGCTGTACTCCATTATAAACAGTATGAGGCCGGTTCAGGTGAGTAGCAACGGTCTGTTCTGCGCCATCGTGCTGCTCTTCATCATGCTCCTCTTCGTCATCATCTCCATCGCCGCCTGTAAGTGGAAGATGAGCAAACTGCTGGGCTTCATCATGTTCCTGCTCTACATGGTCTTCCTGGTGGTCAGCGTCCTGCTGGAGGACAAGGTCATCGTCTGCCCCATCTCTATCTGACCGCTCACCTGCTGACTTTACCTCACATCTGTAGGCATTTCTTTACTTATGACAGAGTTCCCAGCCTCCTCACACGTCATCTATCGCCTTTTGTGTGTGTTTATGGGGTTTTACACACTTAAAAACATTTTAATATTAAAATTTGTATTAATACTTGTTTTCCTATAAAATATCGAAATGTCCTTAAAGAAGATAACTGAACTGTCTAACTGAGAAACAAAACTCGTTTTCAGAGTTTTCACAGCTAAATAAATTATTGTTATTATTATTATTTATTTATTTTCTTCTTTTAAAATCTATTTGGCAAAAATAAATTCAAGTTGATAGTAAAAAAAAGAAGTATATAATAATAAATAATAATAATAATTAAAAATATTTTCTTAGTATTTTGTCTTGTTTTCAAGTGCAAATATCGGAACATTCTTAGACTGATAAATAAATAATAAATAAATAAATAAAACAATAAAAAAAAATGTGAGCTTATGTCCGTGTTATTGTAGTATTGCTGAGATACTATTTTATATATATATATATATATATATATATATATATATATATATATATATATATATATATATATATATATATATATATATATAATTATTATTATTATTATTATTTCAGTTTTGTTAAAGTTTGAGTGCCAACTAGCCCAAATAAAAATATTTTATGATTTATACGTTTATTTTATGTCACGTAATGACAATATTTTATGGTTTTAGTTTTCATTTCATTATCGTTTTAGTTTTAGTTAGCTATAATAACCCAGGTTTAAATATATTAATAATATAATAAGACAAATAATATTAAATAATGCTTAAATATAATATAAATTGATATTTAAATAATCTTGTTTTTTTATTAGATTTTTATTTTTATTTTTGAGATTTAGGGATGTTAAGATATTTGTGCTAAAGAACAACAAAAATACAAAGAAAATCTTTATTTATTTATTTATCTATTTGCTAGAAAACAAGATATTATTAAAGTATTAGTCAATTAATGCTCCATTCATTGCAGTGAAATTGCTGATATGAGGAGATTATGGTAAACTAGGGCTGTAACGGTGCACCAAGCAGAAATTGGTTCGTAACTGAATACAAACTCTTGTAACGAATCAATACAGTGTTAAAACCTTTTTACAGATTTTTTAACGCATTTTTTAACGTATTCTTTCTAACGTATATTTCCAAAAAGCGAGCATGTTCAGTTTGCTCAAGTGGTCATGTGGATGGAGCTCAGCGGTCAGAATGATCTCTGATTATTTTCTGGTTGTGTTAATCACTCTGTAGAGAGCGGGGATGACTTCTGCGCTGACAGACGCTGTGATTACAGCAGGCAGCGTTTGCTCATTTCTCAGTCTCTGCAGGCCGTTTGTTCACGCTGTGAATGTGCTGCACTGATGAATAATCGCTGGTCTGGAGCAATTATTCCATGATACGACGGATACAGGGTCCAAATCTTATTCTTTCCATTATATCTGTATGCTTAAAACACATCTTGTTAAGAACAAGAGAAGAAAACGTTCTCGTGGTGGTAGTAATTAGAAGGATGCATTCTACATTCACTAGATGTTTTAATGGGTATTTATTTATTTATTAATAATAAATAAATAGTTATTTATTATTAATAAATAGTTTGTTTGTTTGTTTAACATATTTTACACATATTATGACCAATGGAACACAAATACAGCTTTATAATATAGCAAATGTATTTATTATTTATTTTATTTTTTTGCCAAATGGTACACAACTGGTCCTAAAACTGAGAATCTGTGAACCGTTACTTCCCTAGTATTAAAAACTGGCAAAAACAAATTAATGATGTATTTTAGATGTTTTAAATACCTCCAGAAATAATATAACTTTTTGGTTTGGTTTAGCTTTGGTTCATGTTGAAATTGTTTAATATATATATATCTGTATAACCGTGGCAAATAATATCTTAAGGGTTTTTATGGATCCAGGATGCTACACTGGAATGCTTATTTTAAAGAAAACACTATGTATAAGACATGATAAATAATTATATATTTTCTTTACATTTTGCCTGTATGTCAAGAAGCCAAGTAGCAAGATACATTGAATTTGAACATATTTAATCTGTTATGTCATCCACTCTGCTTTCTATCCTTTCATTTTAGTTTTTTAGCATCTTGTTCATTTAATAGCAGTGTAGAGGTATTTGAGCTGCAGAATTGATTGTAAAACTGATTATTTTCTGCCTCATTCACACCGAGGAGACCCCGATTACTGCATGCTGCTTCCCCAAGCAATACTATTCACCCATTTATAGAAAAACTGCGTCAAATAATATTATAAACGCAAAATATATAGATGCTTATAGTCTATAGTTAAGTGTTCAAACCTAGAGAACATTAGACATATTTAGCACTCCTAGCTGCTAAAGTGGTTTCTCTAATAGTCTGCGTTCACACTCCACTTACTCTAAACCAGATCGGAGACACGCTAGAAAAGACATGTTTTTTTTTTTTAGTAGGCAATGCATGCATGAAATCTTGTAGCCTAATAATTGAAGATGTGCTCATTGCTTAACAGATTCAAAACATATGTGCATAATAATTTCCCCTCAAGCAGTCCTTTGGTAACGAACGCGTGTGCATGTGCTAGCGCCGTCGAAACTTATTCTAGAGACGTAAAAACACATTTATTATGAGCACCGCGTGCATGTTACACTGATGGTGCTCCGGGACTCGATCTTTGTATTCTGTATAGACACACATGTAGTGAATTTACTAATAGAGAACTCACTGATTAAGAATATGCTCGATTCACATTACTGTACACTAACATAACACAATAGTGATTTTATTCATAGGCTATCTGAAGAAATGTTGGCTTGACAGAAACCCTGAAGCAAATGCTGCCCTCTAGTGTGTAGTGGGACTTTATTTTGAGTCCAGTCTCATGAAAATGCGTATAAATAGTATGCCAAATAAAAAAGAAAACGTGTTTTATTGATACGCTGACATGGACATTAGCGTGCATATACTGTAATATGCAGGTTTCTCGTACATAAGAGACGCATGTATACCACACAACCCGAAACCTAGTCATCACGTAGCATATGCACGCCAAAGTCCATTTTTGCATATCAATACCACGAGATTTTGTTAATTATTATATTTCATGAGACAGGGTTATTATTTTTGTATGTTTTCTACATGTAAACCTGCACCTGTTGATGTTTCTTCTCCTTGTTAGCAGGCAAACACATGCACTGAACAAATGTTTTTTTTTTTGTGTGTGTGTGTGTGTGCACTGAAGGTTTTTATTTTCTGAACGAATAAAACTGACGAGAGTGCATTTCAACAGGTCTGGACGGAGCAAAGGCGCGTGTGCATGTGTATTAAATATATGAATGTGTAGATATTGAGCTGAATTTATATTTAATATATCAAGAAACAGAGAAACTTTCACGCTTTTCTTTTTCTTATAAAATCTGATGATGATCAAGGTGGTATTAAAACTCTTATAAGCAATGTAAATTTTATGAAAATGTATGTTTTTTTTTTTCTTGTTGTTGTTTATTCATTTTCCCTCAAATTGGAATTCAAATTTACGTATCAGTAGTAGTTTTCTATCCTTGCTTGATACACTATAATAGTTATTATTTCTGCATTAATATTTGCTTTTCGTAATAATTTTGTATGTTATTTTGTCTTATAAGAGGGCTGCACACTGCTCGAGTGCTCCTGCTTCATACTGTTCCTGATTTCTGGCAGGATTATTAATTATTATTATTCATTTTTATTTAGTTTTGTGTCAAACATGGCACTATTAATATGCACTTTGCATTTATATGTGTCTGTTCAATTATTGTTTGTTAACTCTGATTGATGCTGAAGCTGAATGTTGGAGTGAAAATTCAGATTCTGTTCACCTTTCTATGGCTTCATTTCGTAGCGTTTGTAGATGGCCCCATCTCTGTCACAACCGTTGTGTTTATTTCTTCATAAAACTGCACTTTTGTACTGAATCACAAGATGAATGCCTGATAATAGACATGGCACGCCAACAACTGCTCCGTCATTCAGTGTTCAGTGTCCCATTTCACTAGTTCAAATGTACATATATAGGCTACAAATACAATCAAAATATAGAGAAACTTTAAATGCAAAGTATGTAATAAAAGAAATAAAGGCAAATATAAGGGCATATTGTCTGTGGTCAGTGAAGTTTTTCCATGAAATAAGAAACTGCAAAGATGTGAAGTAAAGTTGAAACACACCAAACGGACTCTTTCTTTTCTTTATTCTACAGATGTTATGTACGTGAGCAGGTGAGTACCGTAGCTTACATGCCGCTGTTGTTTTGACTCGCTGCAAACTGTGCAAACTATGACTATTAAGTTATATAATGGTGGAACTGTGAATTTTATTTTTGTCCAGGCTTCAAACTATTTCCACTGCAAAAACAGTAGGCCTGATAGAGTACGTGAAGCTGACGTCATGCCTCGTTGAGTTCTGGGAAACTTCTTTATGGTTTATCTGCCATACCATGAGGATCATGTTTCCTATCTGCTACTGAGTTTAGGAGAAGTTCGATTTTCTGTCGTGATGTCACCAGTGAATGCCATTCACGCTGCATCAAGAATTGCAAAAGTAAATCATCGGATCATCGTTGCGAGAGAAAACTGAATAATGTAATGCAACACCAACAGATGCAGGTCGTGGAGATGACGAGAAGACGCTGGATGGAAAATGTATTAATAATGTCACTGATTAAACCCATTGCCTATCACTCAATAAAGAATCACAATGTTGGGTGTTTTTGAAAGTTATGATTTAGTTTAGTTTAAAAATTAACATTACCTTTGCAAGTATGACTCTCATTCTGTTTGAGTTAGTAGAACGTGGACATGCTCAGCATGAATAATGTTTAATTTGGCTTAAAGTCGGAATTGTAAAGCATGCAAATCATAGACTGTTGCAAATACACATATGAGCAAAAATTTAACGGAACATGTTTCTTTGCACATCAAGCGTTTACATCTTATATAAAGAAAACAAACGTGTAATGCACTGTGACAGAGATGTTAAAAGACCACATTCTGTGCACACTTTACTAATAAAGCATTTGTAATGAAATTCTGCAGAACCTAAGTGAGATTAAATTATCATGCAAAGCGATAAAATGGCATTTCTCTTCCCTCCAAGTACCACAAAGAATGTGAATATTTAACTTCAAGGTAAAAACAAAGATAAATATGAGGAATGATCAAATATGCAGTTTGTGAAATCCAACCCGACAACTCTAAAATAAACTAAATTATTCATATAAAATAGTGATTTGATTTAGAGTAGCCTGAGTGTGAGACAAATAGAAACAAATAAACACAACTGCACACAGAAGAAACATACTGAGTTAAATATGCAGTTTTTATATGTAACACATATCATATAGCCTAGTGAAGCACAACACAACCAAGAGAAAGCAGTTTCCCTGAAAACCATGCTGCAAGATTATTTGTGCATCTTTCGTTTTTGCAAATTGTCACATGTGCACTTCTTAAATCGCTCCAGGATACCATGGAACTTGGCACACTTCTGCTAATGCCCTGTAAGTATTATTAGAATAAATATTATTTTAACATTTGAAACTTAGCATAAGTCTTTTGTTCAAAGCATCACAATAAGTGGTTTTGTTGACAGCCAACTGTATTATTCTGTGCACTCACCACTGGGGAAGAAAGAAAGAAAAGTTATAGTATTATAAAGGGTAAAATAGCAATAGAGCATGTGAACTCATGAGCTGCTATGACACATCATGCTTCACTGTTGGGAAGGTTACTTTGGAAATGTAATAGGTTACAGTTTACAAGTTACCTTACGAAAATTGTAATTTTATAAGAAGTGTAACTATTTCAGTTACTTTATTAATGTAACTGATGACATTTGATTACTTTTATCACTTTTCCAATCACAATTCCACCATCAAGTTAGGTACATCAACCATAACTCCTTCAAAAACAGCTAGAAGCCTTGGAGTTATGATTGGTGATCAGCTGACTTTCTCAGACCACATTGCAAAAACTGTCCGGTCCTGCAGATTTGCTTTATTTAACATCAATAAAGATCAAGCCCTTTCTTTGGGAACATGCTGCACAACTCCTTGTTCAAGCTCTTGTTCTGTCCGGGCTGGACTATTGCAATGCCCTCTTGGCAGGTCTTCCAGCCAATTCTATCAAACCTTTACAATTAATTCAGAATGCAGCAGCAAGATTAATTTTTAATGAGCCAAAAAGAATACACGTCACACCTCTGTTTATCAATTTGCAATGGCATTGATGTTTGCCTACAAAACTACCACTGGCTCTGCACCTATTTACCTAAATTCGTATCTTCAGACTTATGTGCCTCTAGAAGCTTGCATTCTGCAAGTGAACGTCGCTTGATTGTGCCATTCCAAAGAAGCACATAGTCACTTTTACGGACTTTTAAATTAAATGTTCCCTTCTGGTGGAATGAACTCCCCAACTCAATCCGAGCAGCTGAGTCCTTAGCAGGCGGCAAGGAACTCGACCGGAAGTTGAAGTCGGGTGGGGGCTGCCATCTTGTAGCAGAACTTCACTTGCGTTAGCATTCCCATTGACTCCCATTCATTTTGGCGTCACTTTGACAGCGAATAACTTTACATCTGAGGCGTTTAAAGACTCTGTTTGTCCTTTATTTATTTCTAAAGATACACGACAATGTATAAAGGGCTCCATTACCTTCTATGTTACATTATGGCCCCGTAGAAACAGTTTTTGTAAAAAATAGGCTAACGATTGCGTCATAACCAGCGACTCTCTGTCGCATTACCGTACAGACAGGAGGAGAAGGTCGCAGGCAATTAACTTAATATGGCGTACTGGCGTTACATTTTAAAATACTATACAAAATAATTAACCAGAATAATCCTGCTCACTCACGACAAAGAGCTCCCCGCTCAAGCTCGTTGTCTCTGCAAGATTAACGATGGCAGTTTGCACGCACAGCTACTAGAAGATTTACATCTGTCAGACAGGTTGCTGACGTCGTCAAGCTTCGTTTGAGTCTGCGCGTCAGAAACGGAAGTGCTAAAAAACGCTAAAACTGGGCTTCACTTGTCTCAATTGAGTTCCAATGGGGTCGCTGTGTCCATTTCTTTTACTGTCTATGGTCCTTAGCCATCTTCAAGAATCGGCTTAAAACACATCTCTTCCATCTTTATTTGACCATCTAACTTTAACACTCACTATTCTAATTCTATTCTTAAATTTAAAAAAAATCTAACTACTTTTCTAATCGTTTTTGTATTCTATTTTCTTTTCATTTATTATGTAATTGTGTGTATATATATATGTGTGTGTGTGTGTGTGTGTGTGTGTCTGTGTGAGTGTATGTGTGTGTGAGTGTATGTGTGTGTGTGTGTGTGTAAGTGTATGTGTATGTGTGTAAAGACCTCTAACACTAGCTTGCTCCATTATTTTTTTTTATTGTATCTGTTTTTTTATTTATTTATTATGTAATTGTGTGTGTGCGCGTGTGTGCGTATATATATATATATATATATATATATATATATATATATATATATATATATATATTTGTGTGTGTGTGTGTGTGTGTGTGTGCGTGCGTGTGTGTGTGTGTATGTGTGTAAAGACCTCTAACACTAGCTTGCTCTATTATTTTTTTATTTTATCTGTTTTTTTATTTATTTATTATATTATTTAAAAGCCCATGCTACGTGTACTGTGTTAAGCTAACTGAGACTTGTTATAGCACTAATATTTCATTGCTGTTTTTGATTGCTTCCACT
The DNA here is from genome assembly GCF_023724105.1 of Carassius gibelio. Classification (NCBI taxonomy): domain Eukaryota; kingdom Metazoa; phylum Chordata; class Actinopteri; order Cypriniformes; family Cyprinidae; genus Carassius; species Carassius gibelio. Next base: position 2,247,586 of record NC_068377.1, on the reverse strand, counting down.
GTCCTTATTAGTAAGTCTCTTTGGAAAAAAGCATTTGTTAAATGAATAAATGTAAATGTAAATGTAAATTTAAAATCTGTATGATTGTTAAAATATTCAGATGTAACCCCCTTTTGTAAACTTCAACATTTTCATAAGCAACTGTGATTTTATTACACTTTTTTTCCTCAGTAACAGTAACATATTACAGTTAAATTTATGTTGTAATTTAAAATACATAATAACGTTACATGTTAACTAGTTACTCCCCAATACTGATGCTTCATGAGAACTCATGAGGAATGAATGCAATGTCAGGAACATTTGTGAGTTCTCTTTATCCTTCATATATGCTTTTGTTATATATTATCAATATCATGTCCTCATCACTGTCTATGCAACCGATTACAGAAGGGGATCTCCACCTGCTGGTTGATACCAATCAGTTCTTAACCACATTATACTCCATACCTTCTTAAAAGAGAACACAACAAAATAAAATCTAATCTCATACTGTATCCACAGATTCCAGCAAACTAGTTATGCCAACATTGAGGGAATGCGTGAGAATGGTTATGAGAAGATGCCACCTATTGAAGAGACGCTGCCTGCTATTTCTCCATGGAAGAGCTATCTTCTCTTAAGACTTCCTCCTTGCCATGTATGCCTTTTAGGATAGATCTCTTTTAAATGGAAGAGCATACGCAACAGCAGCGGGAGAGACTGTCGTTTGCACATGATGGCGGTGCTTCAGGCTTGTCAGGCTGTTCTGTATTAAAGATCTGGTTAGAGGTGAGGGACTTTCTCCTGATAAGTTGTGCTGCACCACACATCTCGCTATTCAGGCTGCCTCTGGTATGGCAGGTCCATGGTGGCTATGGTAGTAATAAAGAGTCATCTCTTTCTGGGTGAACCTAGCATATGTTGGGAAGAAAGAGAAGGGTTTTCTTTTCAATGCTCCGGTGTTGCCTTTTGAATTTTCCATACTTCTGTCGAGACAGTGGTTAAGAAGTTAAGGGAGACGAAGGCGTGCTCAGCGGCCTTCAAATCCTTTGTTCCATGAAGGTCCAGGTCTGAGCCTGGCCCGGCTTCAGATGAGTATCAGTATCAGTATCTAATCATTTCCCTCAGGGGGTTTAACATCTACCTTATATTCCCCTTCCTAAATCACCTGTAACCACCATCTCTCACCCTGACCAAGGTTAGGTAGGAACTTCCTGCATTAGTCTCCTGTGCTGGATCTATGATTTTTGGTTGGTGCTATTACTTTATAATAACCACCTTATTGATGGTCCGGACTGGAAGCATCTTTGGGTCGCCTCTTGAGCAGAGCTCCAGTGCGGGAACAATGGTGGGTGAGTATGATCCATTCTATAAATGTATTAAAATGTAATAGTAGTGTAACTTTTTCAATTACTTTAAAGTAATGTAACTAATTACTTTTGAGTACTTTTTGATTGCTTTTCTAAATTTGTGAAAATTAAAGAATAATAAATAAAAGCATATACATCAACTTAAATACAGTTATCTAAATAAGCATGTGACGTATTCTGTGTAATAAACTCCTGAAAGATTGGTGTTTTTTTTTTAAACTGCATGCTGTCTCTTTGCATATGATGATAGTTTTCTCAAAATAAGTAAAATGTACATGAAGTGACAGAGCAGTTCTAGAAATTATGTTTATGTGCTCGTGTACTCCTATATTGAGGCTGCAGAGGTTGAAACCATGTCTTTGCCATTAATTTACAGGAGGGGTCGACTCGGAAAAAAATTCAGACTGGAAAATTAAAACTCATACAAACAAATTAATGGACATTGTCACGGATCTGCCAGGTCCTACCACACACACTCCTCATTTCCCAAGATCACATTCACCTGAAATCTGATTCACCACACCTGGCACTCCCAATCAAGACAGCACCATAAATACCAGACACTCTTACTCAGTCACCGTCCGGTCTCGTCTCTACTAGCATGCTCTAATGCTTGCGACTTCTCCTGACCCATATCTCTTTATGTTTACACAGAACCGCTTGACTTTCATCTTCCTCGAGGAACCCACCATTGGCAAACCATCCATTGTGTGCACTGGACTTATATCAGCGATCTACTACCATTCATCTCACCTTCACTCTACTTTAAACATAACTTCAATAAACTTGTCATTTGTATTGCAGTTCTGTCTCCGTAGTCCTCTGTCCCTGACAGACATACAAATAAATAAATTTGTAAAATAATTTTACATTTTTGGTTACCACAGTTAAACAATAGTAACTATTTTCTCTGAATTTATAGTTAAATATTAAAATGTTAATTTTTGTAAGGGTTGTGTTGTTGTCTGTCGTAGCTCCGAGGATACATAGGTGGAGCCCCAAGATGAATGAGGCTTTTACCAACTCAAGAAAGGGCACAAAGCAACCGCGCAAAGCCCTCACCATATAGGATTTTAGAAAGAACGCAGAATACTAGTGTGCGAACTTACCACAGTGTGGATTTTAGAAAGTGTGCAAAGACTACACGTGCAAACTTATCTCAGTCTCATACGAGTGGAGAACTCCAGACTCAGAGTAGCGCGCTCATAGGTGACCATGTTTTTTGGAAAAAGGGGAGCGCTGCTAAATTACCACGAGAATCACCCAAATAGCCCCTCATGTTGAGGGAAGTGATGCTTGAGGTGTATAAACAAATACACACTGGCTGAATGGAGCCCAAGGAACCAAGGTCTAATCATCTCAAGAAAGGGAACGAAGCGGAGCGCGTAACCCTTATCCTACAAGATTTCAGAAAGTTTCAGAGTCTTGCATGGAAACTTACCACTTGTGGATTTTTAGAAAGTGTGCAAAGTGTTCACGTGCACACTGACGACCATGTGGTTTTGAGAAAGTACACAAAGCTTAGCGTGTGTACTTAAGTTACTAAGCGTCGCAGAGTTGCTGAATCTCACGGGAGAGGCAAGCTAAATTTTACAAACCTCGGGTGAGGGGAGCATCACCTGAGGCAGCATATACAAGAAGACTTCTGTAACTGCCACCTCCACTTCCCGCTAGATGCGACAGCACCCCTAAGCGGCCAGGAGACCCCTCGGGGTGACCTGACCGCACATCCATAAAGTTCCCTGCAGTGCTGTGCCAGGCCTGATGATCAAGGAGGCTCCTTCAGAAACCTGTGATCTCAGCCGCCTAATACCAGGACATGAAGCCGGATGGCTGCTGCTGACGAATGTTTAGTGAACACTGTAACTGATGACTGCAAAGGAAAATCACAGAGTTTATTAGTAGACATGTAACCACCAGCAATTAAATACACATACGTATATACAGAGAGGGTTACATTTACTCACCCACCCTCCTGCACTGTAGCCCTGCTCAAGGGGCGCCTCCTTTTAGTCTGGACCATCAGTCAGGTGGTTGCTATGGACATAGAACCATAAAAAACATTATAGGTCCAGCATAAGAGACTGTTATGCGAGAGCTGGTCGTTACAGAGAAATTAGGAAGGGGAGGATAAAAGCAGAAGTTAAAAATCCCCAAAGAGAACGAGCAGATACCTCTGTATCACTCCGATTCGGACGAGAACACTGCCTCATCTAGATCATACCCCTTAGGTTCTGCTTACCTCCTCATGACCCACGATTCATCTAAGCCTGCCCACAGGTGGGGGAGGAGCGCGAGTTGCGACACTAGCCTTCTGTGCCCATCTTTGATCCTCAGATCCGGACAGACCAGGACCCCTATGTTGTTTGGGCTCAGACCTGGACCTTCATGGAACGAAGGATCTAAAAGCAGCAGAGCGCGCCTTCGTTTCCCTAAACTTCTCAAATCGCCGTCTCAAAGGAAATACAGAAAAGTTCAGAAGGCAAAACCTGAGCATTGAGCAGAAAGCATTTTCTTTCCTCCCGATGTCTGACAGGTTCATCCACAGATGTCTCTGCTGCCACCATGGCTGCCATAGTCCTGCCCATGGCGGAGGCGGCCTGCTTGGTAGCATGGAGAGAGATCCGTGGTGTGGCGCAGCTCAGCTACCTGATCAAAAAAATGCCCCTGCCTCTATCCAGGTCTCTTAGCAGATCAGTCTGATATGCTTGAAGCACCAGCATTGCATGTAATAAAGCCACAGCCTGACCTGCTACTACACTTGAAAGTGTTAAAGATATAACATCATCTTCCCAAGGCTCTCTCTCGTCCGCTGCCCCTTTTTTTTTTTACGATCACGAAAGGGAAAGTCCCTCTTTAAACCATTCAGACAGATCCACCTGTATTCTCACAAGCTCATTTTCTTCCCCGCCTCAGTGTGGACAGATCCTGAACCGCGGGAAGCAGATGGCTTGCCTTTTTTTTATCAGAAGAGAGACGAACGAGAGCGGAGCTTTTTCCATTGAAAAAACGCTCACAATGCACGCAGATTGCCTCCTCAAAGACATTGCATGTGTGCTCTTCACCCAAACAAATGACGCAAAGATCGCACGTGTCATCGGGTGTCAAATAACGCCGACACGGATGCACACATCGTCTAAACGCTTGCAAGTTGTCGCCATGATAAACAGAGAAAGATCGCCCTACATTTGTTGCTAGGTGCTTTTTGGAAAACAAAGGTGCTAGTTTAGTCTGAAAAGTTGCTAAATCTAGCAAAAAAATTGCTAAATTGGGAACACTGCTCTCGCATTGATTTACTGGTTCTCTCTGTGTCCAGTCCGCACCTGATTTCCACAGACACACAGAATGTGCAAGTCATATATTGCATTTTAGGGGCTTGATATTCACAGACACTTGTCTATGTCATGTTTTGATTTACAGTTGTGTTCACAATTATTCAACCCTCTTGACTTGCAAGACAATTTTCTGTGGAGGATAACATTTTATGAAATCAATTTAACAAAGGCATCAGTAAAGTATTAGAAGGCAAGGCAAGGCAAGTTTATTTATATAGCACATTTCGTACACAATGGTAATTCAAAGTGCTTTACATAAAAGAAAGTAAAATAATCATGAAGAAAAATAATAACAAAAATAAAACAAGCAATTTTAAAACTTTTAAAATGATTAAAACATTTAAAAACAGTTAGAAAATTATTTTACATAAAAAAATAAAATAAAACAGTGAAAATATAGTGCAATCAGTTTCGGACAGTGCTCATTCAATAAATGCACAGCTAAAAAGATGCGTTTTGAGTCTAGATTTAAATGTGACTAGTGTTTTAGCACATCTGATCTCTTCTGGAAGCTGATTCCAACTGCGGGCAGCATAGTAACTAAAGGAGGACTTCCCTTGTTTTGTGTGAACCCTTGGTATTTCTAACTGACTTGATCCTAGTGATCTGAGTTCTCTGTTAGGTTTATATTCAGTGAACATATCTGCAATATATTTCGTTCCTAGGTCATTTAGTGACTTATGGACGAGTACGAAATGTAACTGGAAGCCAGTGTAAGGACCTGAGGACTGGTGTGGTATGCTCAGATTTTCTGGTTCTAGTCAGAATCCTGGCAGCAGCGTTCTGGATGAGCTGCAGCTGTCTAATGGTCTTTTTGGGAAGGCCGGTGAGGAGCCCATTACAATAGTCCACCCTGCTGGTGATAAAGGCATGAACAAGTTTCTCCAAGTCTTGACTGGAAACAAAACATCTAATTATTGCAATGTTTTTTAAATGATAGTATGCTGATTTAGTTACTGCTTTGACATGACTACTGAAACTAAGGTCTGTCTCCAGAATCACACCAAGATTCCTGACTTGATTTTTAGTTGTTTGACCCCTAGAGTCAAGGTATGCATTCACCTTGAAAACTTCATCTTTGTTTCATGATGTTATGTTATGTTATGATGATACAGTATGTTATGATCGACAGTTTCAAACGCATAACTGAGATCTAACAATATCAGCACTGATATTTTGACAGAGTCACAATTGAAGCGAATATCATTTATTATCTTAATGAGTGCTGTCTCTGTACTATGGAGCCAGAAGAATCTCAATAAAGATAAATGCACACACTACATTCACATATGCACACACAGGATCCATACATGCACACACATAATTCATAAATACACACACAGGATACACAAATGCACACAAAATTCACAAATGCACACACAAAATTTAAAAAGCACAGAAGATTCACAAATGCATACAAAATTCAGAAATGCACACAAAATTCAGAAATACACACACAATTCAGAAATGCAAACAACATTTACAAATGCACTCAAGATTCAGAAATGTATTTCTGATGCACACACACATATATCTTGATTTACAAACTGCTTGCGGTATGTGAACTTCACTGCATTTGTGTGTGAATTTTGAGACTCCCTTGACTTGGCTCGACACACAAATGCCTTTTTTTAAACAGGGAATGATCTGCAACCAATCAGATATCTCACTTGTTTTAGCCAATCACAAGAATGCACCCCACGTGGGGAATTGTTTACTTATAAGCCAATCAGCGAACAACTCACTTTCCTCACGCAGCGAACGACTCACTTTCCTCAGCGAACGACTCACTTACCTCACACAGCCGGCGACTCACTTTGCGCAGCCAGCGACCCACTTTGCGCAGCGAACGACTCACTTTCCTCACGAGTCACGCAGCGAACGACTCACTTTCCTCACCCAGCGAGCGACTCACTTTCCTCAGCGAACGATTCACTTTCCTCAGGAGTCACGCAGCGAACGACTCACTTTCCTCACCCAGCGAGCGACTCACTTTCCTCAGCGAATGATTCCTCAAGCAACGAAGTTGAGCGAACGATTCACTTTCCTCACGCAGCGATCAACTCACTTTCCTAAGCGAACGACAGCCGCAGACCCACTTTTCGCAGCCAGAGAGCCACTTTCCTCTCGCAGCGGACCACTGACTCTCTCTTCATGTAGGGACTGAATATTATAATTAAAGTGACTTCTATATTGCATCCAAAAGAATATTTAGATATATTTAAATATTCAAAAAGGTTTAAACATTTTTTTTTTTTTTACTTTCATTAAAATATTTCAATAAAATGAAATAATTGCCTATTGCAAATTTATGAATCCATGGTTAACTTTTTTTTCTGCAGTCACTGGGCTATATGTATTGAGACATTTTTTAATTTATATTTTGTAAAAAATAATAAAAAATAAACCTGAATTGTAATCTAAACATCTGTATTTTCATACAATTTAATACAATTGCTGTGTGAACACGTTCATGTGATTGGCTTATAAGTAAACAATCCCCCCACATGGGGTGCATTCTTGTGATTGGCTAAAAGAAGGCAGATATCTGATTGGTTGCTGATCATTCCCTGTTTAAAAAAAAAGCATTTGTGTGTCGAGCCAAGTCAGGGGAGTCTCAAAATTCACACACAAATGCAGTGAAGTTCACAGACCGCAAGCAGTTTGTAAATCAAGATATATGTGTGTGTGCATCAGAAATACATTTCTGAATCTTGTCCTGTGCATTTGTGAATCTTGTTCTGTGCATTTGTGAATCTTGAGTGCATTTGTAAAGGTTGTTTGCATTTCTGAATTGTGTGTGTATTTCTGATTTTTGTGTGCATTTCTGAATTTTGTATGCATTTGTGAATCTTCTGTGCTTTTTAAATTTTGTGTGTGCATCTGTGAATTTTGTGTGCATTTGTGTATCCTGTGTGTGTATTTATGAATCATGTGTGTGCATCTATGAATCCTGTGTGTGCATATGTGACTGTAGTGTGTGCATTTATCTTTATTGAGACTCTTCTGGCTCCATACTATGCTGTGATGTGGTCGGAAACCAGATTGAAAATTGTCCAGGTATCCATTTGAGTTTAAGTATTTGTTCAGCTGATTAAAAATTACCTTTTCTATAATTTTGCCTATAAAAGGATGATTTGATATTGGTCTAAAATTGCTCAAAATTGTGTTATCAAGATTGGTCTTTTTCAGGAGGGGCTTTACAACTGCAGTTTTTAGGGAGTTTGGAAATGTCCCAGAAAGAAGTGAGGCATTCACCACTTCTAAGAGATCTGCTTTTAAGCAGTCAAGCACACTTTTGGAAAAAGATGTGAGAAGTGTGTCAAGACAGCAGGTTGATGATTTTAGTTGCTGCACTATGTCTTCCAGAATTTTGCTATCAATTGTTTCAAAAAATAGACATAGTGTCTTTTTGATATTTTGGCCGAATCTGTCTGACCTCTGCATTACTTGAGGATGTGCTAATCACCTTCCTGATATTTATGATCTTCTCAGAAAAGAAAGAAGCAAACTCATTGCATTTGCTGTCTGAGAGCATATCACTGGGAATCTGACTTGGGGGGGGTTGTCAGTCTCTCAACAGTGGCAAAAAGAGTACGAGTGTTATTTAAGTTACTGTTTATAAGGTTTGAGAATAATGTCTAGCTGTGGCTAGTTTCACATTAAAAGCATGAAGGATGTCTTCATAGATGCTATAGTGAATTTCAAGTTTCGTCTTCCTCCACATCCGCTCTGCTTTTCTGCATTGTCTTTTCATAGTCTGAACTGCTGTTGATCTTCTCCAAACTGATTTCTGTCTGTTTGTTTTCTTACTGACTATTATTGGAGCAATATCATCAATAACATTCTTAACTTTTGAGTTGAAGGAATCAAGGAGAATATCAACAGAGTCTGCAGAAATGCTTGATGTTAAAGATATAACCTCCATAAATAGTACACTTGTGTTTTCGTTTATGCATCTCCTTCTGACAGAGACAGATCTAGAGTCAGTGGTAGCAGAGATCAATATATCAAAGAAAATAAAGAAGTGATCAGATAGTGCTATGTCCTTAATAACAATGGATGAAATGTTTAGACCCTTGATTATATTGATATAATATTGTTGATTATATCCAGAGTGTGTCCACTTTTGTTTGTGGGTCCATGCACATGCTGAATCAGGTTAAAAGTGTTTAGAACCGTTATCATTTATTTTGTAGTTTTGTTTTCTGCATTATCTATGTGAATATTAAAATCCCCTGCAATTGCAAAACAGTCAAACTCTGAGGAAATTATTTATAACATTTCTGTGACCTCTTCAAGAAAGGCTGGAAAAGCCTTTGAAAAAGTTTGTTGATACACTTTTGAGTGATTCTGAGAATGGTACATTGATGAATCATGATAAAATTCTAATTGGCTCTAAACATTCATGTTCAAAATTATTCAACCCCCTTTGTGCAGAATCTTTTATTCTTTAAAATCACCAATAAAAGCTGTCTGTAAGTGTTTAGAATCTTCTGTCACCTCTACTACAGTTTTGGCCCATTCCACACCTGAAAAAGATTTCAGATCACTGATAATCTTTGGTTTTCACATTGCCACTGCTTTCTTCAAATTCAACCAGATATTTGAAATGAGAATTAAGCCTGGAGACTGAACAGGTCACTCAAGTACATTCTATGACTGATCCCTGAACCAAGCAGTAGTAGATTTGGATGTGTACTTTGGTATGACTGGCCTGCAGGAAAGTCCATTGATCATCAGCTTCAGTTTTTGCACCAAAGGCATCACAATTCTTGTCAAAATAGCCTGACACTTTAACCCTCTATGGTACGGAGTTGCCATATGGCAACAATTAATTTATACTAATTTCCTTGTTATTCTGAAAAAACTAAGATATATCGCATTATGGGAATTAAAAGGGTAGGCCTTAAGGTAGTCAATGATGTGCTGTTTTTAAGTCACATGACAAATGAATGTCCTCCCAAAACTCATTTTCCCATGGTCAACCTCACACAGAAGACACCTGTTGAAGTGCTCCAGAAATTGCTCTATTAACCTTAATTTCTAAACATCTTTTTTCAAGGAGGATTTTTTTGCAACATCTTTGGTAAGTAAATTAGATATTTTTATTCATAAATCAATTTTGTCTAACATAGTTTTACTGTAAATTAAGAAAATATCAAGGTTGCCATATGGCAACTCTGTACCACTATGGAAAAATAGGTGCGTTGCCATATGGCAACACTATACCACAGTGGAATTGCAGTAATGTATTTCCCCATTGGGATTTTTTATAGATAGTAGCATCAATAAAATTGTCACATTTATTTAATGTTTTGAAGTGTTTATTGTAGTATAGTTGTATTTATGTATAAATAACAAAATTATGTCTTCTTTTCAGAAAATGAATACAGCTATATTTTATGGAAAGGGCAATAGGAAGAGTGCAGAGTTGGCCTGTAATGGAGAAGAAAGAGAAGTGCAAATGCCCTGGCTGCAGGGGGATCGTCCACATGAAGCGCAGAAAATGTGACTTGCACCTTTGCATCACAGATGAAAGGAACTGGTTGTGAATGAACAGCGCTCTCTTCCACCCTCAATACCCATGGCTGAAGTGCCCTTGAGCAAGGCACTGAACCCCCATTTGCTCCCCTGGATATATAGCTGCCCACTGCTCCGGGTGTGTGTTCACTGCTGTGTGTGTGCACTTGGATGGGTTAAATGCAGAGCACCAATTTCAAGTATGGGTTACCAAACATGGCAAATGTCACAACTTTCACATTTCACTTTACTTCAGGGAGCCGCCTATCGTAATACGTAATTTTATGTTTTCATGTTCTACTTGGTATTAGTGCATGTTCCAAGCTACCATACAGTTACTTAACTTGTATAAAATACTTTCAAAAATATTTGTTTTTGTTGTTGGACACTTTGTGGATGTGTCATTTGTGTATCAGCTCAAGCTAATTCTGTTTTTAATAGAGTTTCTAAAGGCTTTTGAGATTGTGTTTTGAGACTGTTTTATTCCCCACCATGCAAATGAGTGATTTAAAAACAGCAATGTTGAATAGGGGTTGAATAATTATGACATAGCAGTATTATTAAAAAATCTTATAACTCAAATATATTACATTATATATTGACAATATCACTTTTAATATGCCAGTGAACTGTTATAGATACAATTTTTATTATATCCTGGATCTTCAGAAAAGCTTGTATTTGTAAAATACTGCAGTCTCTAGGGGGTTGAATAATTTTGAACACAACTGTAAGTGTCCTGACCTACTTTTGATTAGTCATCCAAAATGTGGCATATTCCGTACGCGTTAGGCTTTCCGTTTTTATGACTGGATTCTACGAACCAGACTGTATTTCCGCATCCCAGAAATTATTAGGGCAGTATGTCTCAGAATAATCAGTGCAATTTGGGAAAGAATCAGTTAAATCTGCATGTGGATGTGTGTAAATATTCAAAAGTAACTCTCTTTGTAATCGTTAAAAAATTCATAAGTAACTGTAATTTAATTACTCATTTTTTCGTAGTAACTTTAACTAATTACAGTTACAATAATTTTGTAATTAAATTACGTAACACCATTACATGTAACTAGTTACTCCCCAACACTGTACATAGAATATATTTAAATATATTAAAGTTTCACAATTTGAGTTGAATTACTGAAACAAACTTTTCCACTTTTATCCAGATGCAACTGTATAATGGATTTTCAGATCAAGTCTGCAAACTTTAAAAAACATTATATGATTTACAGTTAGTTTTGAAGGATCTAAGGTTCCTCAAATGCAAACTGTGTTTTGCTTCAAGAGAGCAATCATACATTTGTGTTGTGTTTTACTTTATTTCCATTATTGATAATTTATACATATATTATCATATATCATTTAATGATTTTATTTTCCATTTAGTCATATAATCATTTATAATAATAACAAAATATATCGTTTTTTTTTTTTTTTTTTTTTTTTTTAGTGTCCAGATTTTGTTGTGAATAAGACATTTTCCATTGCTATTGCTTGTGGTATAATAATACTTATTGGATTTGTGCTTGTCTAACAACATTTGAGCATCAAAATATATTCAACAAAGATTATTCAATAAAATTATAATTACTTTGTCTCCTGCTTTGGATGTTCTCTAGCTTTACTCAGTCAACTTCTTTACTGACAGTAGATTGTTAATATAGTTTTTGGTACCAGACAAGACTTGCCGTTAACGGTCTTTGGTTATTAGACAACTTTGCTGACTGTTCTGTTACCAGACAAAACAGATGTCATACGGGGCTTGATCCAATATTTGCCATGATTTGATTTTGAAACGTAAAAACTAAAATAAAAAAAAATACAAATAAAATAAAAAAAAAGTGTATATGGTCACTATATGCATATGTTTGAGTCACCAAAGTAGATTAATCGCAATAATTTCTTCTGAGATTCAATTTACTATGATAACATAATACACTTATATTACAGACAGAGAACATACATTGTAAGGAATTTAAAACATTAAATGTGGAACATTTATATCATTATATTTTTATATTTAAATTTTAGATTTCCATCTCTGAAATGACTAAACTGGTCCCTTCAGGGTTTTGTGGTGTTTGAATTCTGAGATTCTGTCTGCAGACCAGCACACACAGGAGAGGATCTGAAATCAACCTCACACTCATCAAGAAGATAGGAATAAGCCAAATAAGAAGAAGCTGTGGTACAAATATAGTAGAGAATAAAAATATTTTGAATAAAATAAAGGGCAGACAAAACACCAGCAGAGTGAATATGAAAACAATCAAAATGTGACGATCTGGTTTCCTAGATGTGTGAGAGTGACGATCAGCAGAACATGAAGCTCCACAAGATATTATCCATGTGATCAATGATGCAATGAACATAAGAAGACCAATAAAGATACGAGACAGAGTATCTAAAATAATATTACCAATAAAGATACAGAAAATCAAAAAATTATAGAAAATTGTAAAACATGGTGAAGAGAAAACAGAAGCTGAATACAGTGGATATATAACTGAGAGAATTCCCTCTAGCGCCACCAGCTGGTTTAAGAGAATACCACAGTCTCTTAATGCCCACAGTAAAGCCCAGAAAACCTGAAATGTCCAATCCAAAGTAAAGACGATGTCATTTAAGAAAAATGTAATCAGTATGTAGAGACTCAAGAGAAGCTCAGTAAAGTCAGTGAGGAGGAGGAGGATGATGAAGACTGAAATCCGGTGTCCGTTCTTTCTGTGATGAATTAGATTCCTGACAGACCAAACAAGAGCTGGTAGACCTGCACACACACTAATGATGGTGAAGATGGACCATCTGACCTTTATCTCTGGCTGGTCAGTTTTCAGTATCCAGTCAATGATTGAGTCAAATTCCATAAAATGAGCAAGACCCCGAAACATAGTCTCTTGGTGACTGTTTTTAATGTGATATTCAGATGAAAATATGTCTAATAAATAAAGAATTAAAAAAATAGTTAGTATCTGTGGTGAATAAATGTGGTGAAACTTTCTCAGAATAGGCTGAAAACATTCATGAATTCTATTCTGTATTTCATGTCAATTCATATTTAATGACAAAGTAAAAAAAAAAAAAAAAAAACAACAACTGTGTCTTACCTAGATATATTCAGGAGGTCTCTACAGTGCTGTGCTCATCACATAAGGTTTATCTTCTCCTTCTGTCTGTGTCTCTTGCTCTTTCTTCCGCTGGTTTCTGGTTGCTGGTTTATCTGGTGGTTTGATCTCTGCTCTCATATCTGAGCTCTGAGTGTGGTTTCAGTAAGAGTCCTGAATATCTTTACTTTAGCCATAATGTTTAAATACCAAAAAAAAAAAAAAAAAAATTAAGTAAGGGATTAAGCAAGGCTGACTCTGTACTGTGAAGTGCTCTAAAACCAGATTGTAACTTATCCAGAATGTAAAAAGCATTTAAGAAGTAAACTGTGAAACCACTGCTTTGTCTAAAACCTTAGAAATAAACAGGAGTTTAGAAATTGACACATAGTTACTAAGAACAGATGGATTGTGGATAACAGGGGCTGTACAGAAGCATGTGAAAAAGACTCTGGGAAAATCCCCACTAGTCAAGTAACTGTTTATAATAGTTAAAAGTGCAGGGCTAATAGTGTCAAATACCTCTTTAAGCAAACAGCCAGGCAGTACATCGGATTGAAAATATGTAAATTTAATTTTAGAAATGAATGCAATTAATTGAGATTGAGTCACTGGTGAAATTACTAGAAGGAGAGATCATGTCAGGAGGAGGGAGGTAAGATGTGATATCTTGTACCTTCTCTACAAAGAAACCCAAAAAATGTATGCAGGTCTTGAGATTGCCAAAAGGGGCTGAGCAAGTGGCTGGATTAAGAACTGAGTTTATAATTTTTAAAATAACTTTCAGCCTGTTTGCATTCATGGCAATCGACTTTGAAAAGTATTCAGATTTTGCATCAATGACAGACTTTTAATAGGTGGCTAGACAATATTTCAAAATATGATAAGAAACCTGAATCCCATCATTTTTCCACCTGCGTTCAACCCTCTTGCACTCTTGTCTGAGCACACGGGTAGAAGCATTTAGCCAAGGTTGAGGATTCGATCTAGCTTGCTGCTTTCTAGGCTTCAACAGTATTCAATGCAGTAGAAGAATCAGAGTTAAAAACGAGATTCAGTTGATCAGTGTATATCAGGTGACAAAGACACCTCACAATTAGAAAAGATTGTAGAGAATTTTAGTGCAGTAGTGGCAGTGGTGGTAAGTAACGAAGTAAAAATACTTTGCTACTTTACTTAAGTATTTTTTTCAGGGATCTGTACTTTACTTGAGTATGTTTTATTCGCATCTACTTTCACTTTTACTCCACTACTTTATTAAAGACAAACTTTACTTAAAGATGACCGCTAAAATAAATAGATGATAGTGCAGCTCTTGCTGCCCGCAATGATCCCGAGATTCCCGACAGGGATCACCCATGGCCATATCTCAAGGATATGTTTGAATTCACTGAAGTCAAGGGAGATTCTTACTGGCTGAGATGTCTTCTTTGCCTGCCACGGGTGAATGAAATTTCAGTAGGGCTGTGCAAAAAATCGAATGCGATTTTCATGCTCATCTCATCAGTAAAGACGCTCCTGTAATTAGAAGTATATCTCCAGCATGTGCTTTCAGATCAGGGTTGCCAGGTTTTCACAACAAATCCTGCCCAGTTGCTTCTCAAAACTAGTCTACACCGGCTCTGTGTAGTATATGCCAACCAGTGTTGCCAAGTCTGTGGTTGTTTTTCATGTCCGCAGGTCGAAGCGATAATACCAATAACGTGATATTTAGCCCCTAAAATGCGAATGACAGAATCTTCATTTTTGGGATAACTAACTCTTTGAAGAGGTGGTTCTTCCATATTGAGGATACCTCATTGATATTCTGAAACAGTCTTACCTTGTATCTTGCACATCTTCTGTTTGATGCAGCTATGATGTCATGGAACATGTCTATTGAAAGTTCAATCCCTATACTGCGATAAGGTTTCTTCATTGTCTCTTTGATTGTAAATCTAACAAATTCTTAAGTATCTAATCTCATCATTTGTTCAATTAAAACACTGCATATCACTCCAAAACAACTGATCTGCTTAATTATTGATAATTACAGTTAATTTGAATATTTACTTTTTACATCCGGTACTTATGTATGTTTTAAATCGGATACTTTTGTACTTTTACTCAAGTGATGTTTGAATGTAGGACTTTCTTCTTTCACTGGAGTCATTTTTTATTCAGATACATCTACTTTTACTTGAGTATTACTTTTGAGTACTTTTACCACCCCTGGGTAGTGGCATGAATAACACGAGAGCAACCACGAGTCAAAATAAGATCTAGTGTGTGGCCTTGGTTATGAGTAGGAGAGGAGACACACTGTACGAAACTTAGCAAGTCAATGAGATTAATTGAATTTTTAACCATTGGTTTAGAGAGGCAGCGTGCGTGGATATTAAAATCCCCCATAACCAACAATCTATCACAGTGTGACACTTGTTTGACAGGAAGTTAGAGAGCTAATGGATAAATGTTGTGCTGACTTTGTGTGGTCTGTAAATCAGGAAGCAGATTAGAGGACCATTGAGATCGATATGCAAGAGTTGTGCATTAAAACTAGGAAAGGCATCTACAGACAGTAGTCGACATTTAAATGATTGAAATGACTTCTTGAAAATTGTAGCTAGAACACCACCAGGTCCATTTGGCCTGGGAGAGCTGTAAAAAAAAGTCAGAAGGAGATAGTTCACCCAGAGATTAAAGGTCATCAGGTTTCAGCCGGATTTAAAACCACGTTAGCCAGCACACCCAGGTTTTCTTACTGAATATTAATACTATAACAAAAGAACAAGCACTGCTGAGCCATTAGTCATGAGTGTGGTTGTTTACAATTGACTGTCCCCCATGTTGCTCCAGACCCATACAAACTCTGCTATTTTTAGAACACAAATAAATAGATTTGAGATTCTCTTAATTTTTGTCCTCCATTGTTAGTCTTGGAGACCAATATTTTCTTTTGAACATACATGTTTACTATCATATAATAATTTAAGATTTATTCATATATAAATATTGGAATGAATTACTTCTACAATAACTCTGTATTTATGAGACTTGAAAATACAGATTATCTAGACTCTCAATGGATTAACAAAAAAAAAAATATGAAAAAAGTAAACATTTATATTCATTTGCATTGTAAAGACAGACAAAAGTCTTATAGGTTTGGAATGGCATGAGGGTCAGTAAATTATATTTTGTGTGAACTATTCCTTTAAGAGGGAAGACCAAAAATGATGAATCCAAATCAGACAGCTCCAAAGTTGATTTGAGTTCTGCAATGACAAACACAGACATCAATGGTTTTCACGAAATATGAGCATATGCAATCACAATCACACTGTTGTTGCCTCAAAATGTGAAGTAAACAGACAGGAGACAACATAAACCTTTATTTTCTAAAAATAATTTACATAAATCTCAAAAGAATGATGCTCTCCTATGTCTCTGGCTTTTAACATCTACAAAACAAAAACAAAAAAAAAATTATTTTACTCTTATAAAAAAAAAAAAATTATAAATTATGAAGTTCACTTGCCTTAAACTGTCTTTTCCTCTCTTCTGCAAAGAAAACTGTCTACTAACACCTCAAAAATGCAGATATTGTAAAATCTTATGTAAGTATGACTTAAGAAATTCACAGACATTATAATAAAAGTACTTCTTCTTTTCAGTAATGTTAAATAAGACCTCAGTTTCTGAGGCGAAAACCGCATACAGTATTTTTCCACATGCCTTTCTTGAAACCTCAAAACACTCCCGGACATAAACAATGAATGATCACTTTACATTTTGAATCTTTACTTACCATAATGTCTTTCACACGCTTCTCGCTTCTTTTACGCTGAGAAAATACAGTTCTCCACTGGAGACGTCCAATCTTAATGTGACGAGCGTGCTCTCCTTCACGTCCCGAGTTCCCAACCCAGTGCCCCTGGATTATGATCTAGACAAATTTTCAACCCAAACGTGGGTTAAAACAACCCAGTGTCCTACCCAGCGGTCTCAACCCAGCATATAGTGTGTATAAGTGTTCATATACAGCTTGAGTAGCAAGATTGTGTTCAGTTTTAACTATTTCTTCCATTTTATATTTTCAGGTAAGAATAAGAAGCACTTCTCTTGGTACTTAGTGTCTTTTATTCCAACATACGAAAACATTTCTGGACTCTGGATCTGAAATAGCATGTATTTACCAGAGGTGGGTAGTAACGAGTTACATTTACTTCGTTACATTTACTTGAGTAATTTTTCGGGGTAACGAATACTTTTCGGAGTATATTTAAAGATGGGTACTTTATACTCTTACTTGAGTACATTTTTTGGGAAAAATCTGTACTTTTACTTCGTTACTGTGGGCGACGCCCCTCTCGTTACTTTATCTTAATGCAATAAATGCTTCAGTTTATTCCAAACGCGCCGTCTACTTTTCTCTCGACAATGAGCGATGCCCATTCGCGAATGATTCATTCTTTTGAGTCAACTCTGTTCAAAGGCTTGATCAAACCAATTGGCAAACGAGTGAATTGGTTCATGAATCAGTTTGAAGGAGTCGTTCAGTTCCATGCTGCACGCGCTGAGCTCTGAAGCGGTTCACTCAGAGTTGTAACGTTTAAGATCATCAGCAGCGTTGAAAACGGGGCTATGGAACTGCACTGAATTGAAAGCTAATCTGCAAAGGCTATTCTTTGCTTGCGATGGAGATCCTTATTAGATGAACGCGTGTGCTGTCTACTGTTTAACAGGTAATAACTTGGGCTACATTCGATTACAGTACACGATACCACTGTGACATTAGTTTGTTGTACGTGTGTGGCTTATAACAGGTTGAATGCAGCTTCCAAAAGACAAAGAATAGCCGATTAAGATTTTATTAATTTTAATACAATCACACCAGTGCGAGTACGTTCAGCAAGTCATATCATCAGCTGCTAAATTCAGATCTGTGATCGCTTGCTGGCGCTGAGCCAGAGACAGACGCGTTTTTACAGCGCTGCGCATTAACCAATCAGACACGGTTCTGTTGAGCTTTTGAATGCAATGGCCAATCAGAGGTGTTCCGATGAGTCATCGCTGAAATGCCGTAGCTTCCTTCACTCTCTCACTCACTGAATACCTTTCTGGCGAATTCTCTCGTCAGAAACAACAAAGTGCAGATGTGTGTACGAATCTATAATTAAGATATTGATTTCACAGTGTTAACAGTTTCAGTGATTTTAATGGTAGTTTCTGAGAGTGAATGAAATCTAGACTGTCAGTGAAAATTATGTTTAATAATGTAAATGTTATTTGCTCTCTTTCTGAACAATGAAAGATTAGTAGCAATATTTATATCACATTAACTTTCAATGTTAAATTCACATTTAAAATAAAGTCAGTCGTATTAAAAATATGTTATGGCATGACACCTATATTTGTTACTTAAATAAACAGACAGGGTTTTATAATAAATTACATAAATTGGATTAAAGGCTGATGAAATATATACATTTATACACACACACATACATTACATACATTTTTTGTCTATATATCTATATAAAAAAAGGCTCCGTATATATGACCCAAAGTAACTAGTAACTAACTACTTGAGTAGATTTTTTATCCGATACTCTTTTACTCTTACTCAAGTAACTATTCAAGGCTAGTACTTTTACTTTTACTTGAGTAAATATTTCTAGAATTACTTTTACTTTTACTTGAGTAAAGTTTTTGGGTACTCTACCCACCTCTGGTATTTACACAGTTTATGTATCTCAGGGGACATGGATGCATTTAAACTGCAGATACAGATTTGTTTTTAACAAAAAAACATTGAAAACTGATGTTTGAAATCAATTTAAACATGAAAGAAATGGTTGAATTGCGAAATTAAAACTGCCAGTAGGTGATAGCAAGTAAATGTTAATGATTGTGTCATTGAGATTCAATGGATTCATTCAAATGGCTGATTCATTTTAAACATGACTGTGTTAATGAGTGAATCACTGAATCATTTATGCAAACGATTCATTCAAAAAGCTGATTCATTCAATAAGTAAACACCATCCACTGATCAGAAATGCAAAACAGTGGTGATCTGTTTGGAACTATTTTTGTTGGCAAAATTGAGCAAAAACAAGCAATATTATGTCTAAAATGTAAGTCATTTACTGCTTTACTGAACTGGTAAACTAGTTCATGTATCTGCAGAAAAAAGATACTCTTTCTGGTATAGATGAAGTTAACTAGGCCTACATGAAATTATCCAAATATAAAAAGCTTACAGAAGGATTTTTGCTGTCTACAACCCAGAATGCCTGGAATTGTGATTTTTAATAGACTAATAAATCGATGCGCATGCATTCTGTGTGGTTGGTGATATTTGGTAACACATCATTACAACACTTACCATATTATCGCAGACGATGCTGTATTGTACACCTGACTTGACTAGTGAATGCCAGACCACTGATTCGCCAAACCTGCTTTCCTGTAGTCTATTTTCTTCTGAATATTTTGTAGTAAGTAACGGATATACTTAGGGGAAATGTATCGGAGTAAAAGTATACATTTTAATCAGGAAATGTAGTGGAGTAAAAGTAAAGGTCGCCTGAAATATAAAAACCCAAGTAAAGTGCAGATACTCCCAAAAAAAAAAAAAAAAAAAAAAAAAAAAAAAATATATATATATATATATATATATATATATATATATATATATATATATATATATATATATATATATATATATATATATATATATATATATATATTTTTTTTTTTTTTTTTTTTACATTACAGAACTGCCCAGAATGAATGAAAAACAGTATGTTACTGTCAAATTAACGATTTTTAACAATGTAGGACTTAACACTGAATACTGTCAGACTTACTAATTCATTCATCACTTGAATTAAAATTATAATCATTTCATTTTAAAGCACAGCCACCACAAAATCAGACTTTAGCACCTCTTTTTAATTTGAGATAATTCTGAGGTTAAATACAAATTTAAAATCATAAGATTTAGTTTATTAGTTGTGACACTCTTTTTAAAATCAAATCTTTGCTTGAGAGGAAATGCTAGCATATAACAATGCTTAAAAAAAATAAATAAATAAATAAAAACCACAACAGTTAATCAAAAAAAAAAAAAAAAAAAAAAAAAACCTTTGTAATTTTCATAACATTTTCATAAATAACTGTTGTTTAATTACACTTTTTTTCCTGAGAGCAAACTGAGAGCATTATTATCTGTCCTAACCGTAAACTTTGTACTATAGATATAATCATTAAAACTTATCTACCATGGCCCATTTCAAGGCAAGGAACTCAAGCTGATGTACGGGATAATTGCACTCAGTACGACTCAGTTTTTGACTGGCAAACGCTATGGCACAGAGCCCTTCTGGGTATTCTTAGTTATGCATTGCTCCCAACCCATCTAAACTCAACCTATCTAAAAGACTCATCACAAGCTTGATCTCAGCTAACAGCTAACAAAAGAATCAGACTCCCTGAAATTGCAATGCTTTGCGAAAGGACCAGCTTTCACTTTTTTATGAGCTGGAGGGTAACCTTTGGTCAACTCTGTTACCGGTCTGGCGATGGAGGAATAATTAGCAATAAAACGGGAATAATAACCCCAGAAACCTGGGTTTCAAAGGTTGGTAGGTTTCTACCTATTCAATACCACCCTGACCTTCTCAAGGTCAGTCAAGATCCCTTCAGCCAACACAATGTGACATACATATTTTACCTGTGCTGGCACTTCTCAAGTGATATTTTAAGACCACTTCCCTCCAGTCTATCCAACACGTTCAGAAGGCACTCCTCATGCTCCTTAAGTGTCTTTCCAAACACAATGAGGTCATCCAAGTTCACCTGACATTGAAACAAGTTTATGTCTCCCACTGTGGCCTCCATGAGTTGCTGGAATGTTGCGGGGACATTCGCTCAAACTGATAACGGATATCAACTGTGGAAGATTCCGTTAAGTTACTCCAAACTAAAGTGACGGTAATGGAAACACAGCTGAAAATAGTAAACGACAAAGTGATCGAACTGGAAAGTCGAAGTCGTCGGGACAATCTCAAAATCCTGAATTTGAAAGAAGGAATTGAAGGGACTGACCCGAAAATATTCCTTGAATCTATGCTTCCGAAACTATTGGGCCTTCAGACTGGTAAGAGCAAGGTGAAGATTGATCGGGCTCATCGTGTTGGACCCAAGCAGGATTATAGACCGCGAGCGATGATCATAAAATTACACAATCCCAGCGACAAAGACAGGATTATGCGTGCTGTGAAAGCCAAGGGGTCATTGATGTTAGAGAATAAGAAGCTCTACATCTATCAAGATTTATCCCCAGCTGTCCGTGAACAACGACGGGTGTGTGAGGCGCTGATTAAAAAGAACATCAGATTCAACATGAAATTTCCCGCAATACTGTGCCTGTCACACGTAGAAGATCGCTGCTCATTTAGAAGCCCAGCTGATGCACGTGAATATTTGACTACACTCAAGGACTAGTATATACCTACATTTCTTATTTATGGATCCAGCCGAATTGAAGGGGGGTGTCTTTGTTGGAGAGGTAGGACCCCCTGTTTGGGTTATATAATTTTCTATGCGTGAACTCTGAAATAGGAGGACCACTTTATTGGATCATGGAATAACAGTATTGCTTCTTCATCCTGCAAAGGATAATGTGAGTGGACTCAATGAAAATACTCTTAGACTTATTTCCTACTATTCAAAGTAGCCTATCATGTCGGAATGTGACTGGAAATTCTCTGATTGTTACTTGTTTTGTTTGGACATTGATTGAAATGTAGACGTTGAATTATTTCATTCAGCCAATTAATTATCTTACGGATGTAATGACGGGCAGGCGCTTGGAGCGCTCTTGTTTTCAAAATTATTATTATTATTATTTATTTTTTCTTTTTTTTCTCTCTCGTAATTCTAATGGCTCTTGTAAAGAGGTCTTCTACCTTTGTTCGTATTGTATGCTTGTTTTGTGTGTGGCTGCGTTTGTGTATGTGTGTGTGTGAGTGTGTGTGTGCTTGTCTCATTCCGTGTGATCCTGGGAAAATGTTTTTGTTTTATCTTTATGGGATTTAAAGACTTGACATATGATGGAGATGATATACATCACTGTATTGATGTTGAAAACAACATAACTTGTAAATATTATGACCCTGAGCATGTAAAAAGTCTGAATATAGCAAATCATTTTTCATTTCTGCACTTAAATATAAGAAGTTTGAATAAACATCACGATGAGCTTGTCTCCCTACTCTCAAACACTAAATGCTGTTTTAACATAATTGGTTGTAGTGAGACGTGGCTAAATGACCAATCGTACATAGATTCCTTAAACCTTGAAGGCTATAAATTATATCATAAGGACAGATTTGGCAGATCTGGTGGTGGGGTATGCCTCTATGTACGTTCGAATATGCATGCCGATGTTTGCGATCTTGCTGTTAGTGACAATCATACAGACTCTCTTTTTATTGAGATAAAAATGACAAAGGTAAAAGCATTATTGTGGGCATAATTTACCGCCCCCCAGATTCTGATTTAAACATTTTTAATAACAAACTTGAAGAAATTTTACTATAAATAAATAAATTAAATAAAGACTGCGTCCTCCTTGGAGACTTTAATATTGATGTCTCCAAGGACGATGCAGTCAAAAATGACTTCATTAACATACTACACTCCTCCTCTTTCTTTCCAACTATAAATATATTTACTAGAGTCACAAATACTTCTACAACTGTTATAGACAATATTGTCACAAATATACAAAATGTTAAGCTTGAATCAGGAGCTTTACTTTCTGATATAACTGATCATTACCCAATAATATTATACTTTAATCTTGATTACAAATGTTTACCTTTATGTCAACCGGTAAAAATTAAAGTAGTAAATGATAAAACATTGCATCAACTTAAGGCAAGTCTGCAAGCTAAAGCATGGAACACTGTTTATTGCTGCTGCAATCCTGACACTGCATATGATTCCCTGGTAAATGAAATAAAAGATTCTATTCGCTGCTCCATTCCTATAAAAACTGTCACACGCAGTAGGGTAGAACACAAACCCTGGCTAACAAGGGCAATCTTTAACTCCATCAAACAAAAGAATAAACTCTACCAAATATATGTTAAAAAACCAAATATAGAGAATAAAACTAAATACAATGTTTATAAGAATAAACTGGTATAAATAAACAGGAAAAGTAAATATAGTCACTATTCTGAACTTATCAAAACTTCGCAGGGAGACTCCAAGAAATCATGGAAAGTGCTAAATAATGTTTTAAATAGGGGCCATAAAGACACTGTGCTCCCAGACACAATTAATAAAACTGATCTTGCAAATGATTTTAATAATTACTTTGAATCAATAGGGGCTAATCTCTCAAAAAACATAACTCAACCACACAGTGTCTCTTACAAACAATATATGTCAGGCAACTATCCAAATTCCTTCTTCCTAAAGCCTACAGACGCGACTGAACTGCATAATATTATAATGGCTCTGAAGAGCTCAAATTCTGCTGGAGAAGATGAAATTAGCAGTAAAATATCAAAAAGTATTGCCAAAGAAATAATTGAACCACTTACACACTGTATTAATCTCTCACTGCTTACAGGAACTGTTCCCAAAATGACAAAAATTGCAAAAATAATTCAAATTTTCAGTGATAAAAATGACATAACAAATTATCGTCCCATATCCATCTTACCAACTCTTTCCAAAATATTGGAAAGAGTGGTTTATAATAGACTTATTAATTATCTTAATACACTGAACATACTCAACCCATCCCAGTATGGCTTTAGAAAAAAACACACCACCTGTATGGCGATCCTTGATCTTACTGAAAAGATCAATGATGCAATTGAAAAGGGGGAATATGGTATCGGTGTATTTTTAGACCTTTCAAAGGCCTTTGATACCATCGACTTTACCATACTACTGTACAAACTGCATCATTATGGAATTAGAGGCCAACCACTGAATTGGTTCAAGAGCTACTTACACCTGAGGCAACAATATGTAACTATCCACGAACAGACATCAGAAAACAAATACATTAAATATGGTGTTCCACAAGGATCCATATTAGGTCCTCTCCTCTTTATTATTTACATTAATGACCTGGAAAATTCCTCAAAGACTCTCCACAAAGTAATCTTTGCAGATGACACTAACTTGTTCCTATCACACAAAATTGAATTTGAACTTCAACAGAATGTGGATAATTGGTTCAAAGTAAATAAACTGTCCATAAACGTTAGTAAAACCAACTACATAATATTCTTTCCAAATCAAAAACAACTTAATTTCGAGGATTCAAATTTCAAGATCAAAATAAGGGGAGAGGAAATAAAAAGAGTGAAGACGACTAAATTCTTGGGTGTCTTTATAGATGATCACCTAAACTTTAAACACCATATTGAATATCTTGTCAAAAAGCTATCAAAATATGTTGGTCTGTTCCTTAAGCTTAGACACCTGCTTCCCCACGCAATACTACTTATTCTTTATAAAACCCTCTTTGAACCACATTTAAATTACTGCAATATTATATGGTGCAATACTTATTCTACTCACCTAAAAAAAAATTGAAATTCTACCAAAAAAAAAAAAAAAAATCGTGCCATATCATGGTCTGATTTCAATGCTCCAACTCGCTCTATTTTCTTTAGGTATGGTCTTTTAAGACTAACTGAATATAATATATTTCACAATGCATGTACTATGTATCAGGTGGTCTTTGGTTTGAATAACAGACTATGTGAACTTGTTCCAATCCACTATCCCCGGCACACTTACCTCACTAGAAACATGCATATCATTACTGGTAAAAAACGGAGATTAAAAAGCACTGGTATGAGTGTAGTGTGCCGGGGACCGCGGATCTGGAATGAGCTGGATGAAAGTCTGAAAACCTCAAGCTCTATTTCTTCTTTTAAACAAAACCTCAAGAAACAATTACTAAACTTGTATACATCTTCCTGATGTACGTACTATTTCTCACTCTGCATGTATGTCAGTATAAATTTCTCAACCTCAAGGTAAACTGTTAAACAAAATTGTATCTGTTAAATGGGATCTCCTTCCTTTTGTTGTATGAATGTGATGTATGAAATGTATTATATGTAGGCCACACATTTTTGTTAATTTTTTTTTTCTTTCTCCCCTGGCTTGTCATGGCCCCCTATTATAAGCTTTAGATAGCTTCTTTGGGGACCAGTTCACATGCATGCTCATCTTAAGTTTATATGAATATATGTATGTGTAAAAATGTGAATAAACTCTTCTTTATTATTATTCTTTATTATTAAATAATAGAAGCCAAGTGGACAAATGAATGTGGTCTTTTCTTTATCTTTCTCTTACATCGCAATTTGATTGATATTCGCTTCTCAAATCGAAAAAGGAAAACCATTTGCTTCCTGTCAAACAATTAAGTGCATCAACAAAAAGTGGCATAGTGTGTTGATCTGGAATGGTTCCGGAATTTAATGTGTTACAAAGCTAGTTCAAACCAGCTCTATGGAGAGATTACTTCACCTGTCTCTGTGATCTGGTATTAAACAAACAACAAGACCGAAAATTAACAAAATGTACCTATGAATTTTCTTTTAGCCTAATGAAATGTAAATGAATGTGGATGTTACGTCTCTGATGTAATTGTTTTTACTAGGGATTAAAGCAGGTAACATTGAGTTGACATATTAAAGAAATAAGCCTGGGAAAGAAGAAAAAGAAGAAACAAACAAAAGTTTTTGTGTAACTTTGTCGATGTGTATTTTTCTTGCATCAGTATAAGGAAATGAAAATAGAATTATTTTGTTGTTGCTGTTTTCTCTTCTTCCTTCTTTAGGATTGGGCCTAAAGAGCTGGTGGCAGCATAAGTGTTACGCCGCCTTCACACTGGCGGTTGAAATCAGCTCCGATACGGCTACGAAACGACCAGAAGTCATTCATTTCCTATGGAGATTCGCAGACCGCATGCGAATGGCTACGAACTGGGTCTGAACGAGTAAGGATGCTGAAAAAATCGTGTCCGTTGGTCTTCCGGATGCGTTCAAAAAATTGAACTCTTGCGAAAGGCTACCGACGGTTCCTATCCGACAATTCCAGCAGAAGTTGGCATTGCTATGGTACTACTGATAAACAAACGTGAATTAATAACCTTTAATAAAATAATGATTTTATAACAATAAGTTGTCGTGTCATTTTTGTTTTTTTTCATGATTTTCTAACATTATAAGAGCAGCTAATACAATTAAAATCAATAATAAAATATCATGCCCCCCGCTCTCAGATACACTCGGTCTCTCTCGCTCGAGTGCAGGGTTGTTGCAGCCCTATATACCACAATATCACATTTAGCTGACCTGACATGCACATTCAGATACAGACAATATCAATCGTTCTAATCTCTCCGCCATGTTTGTTCTACTCGCTTCC
This sequence comes from Carassius gibelio, assembly GCF_023724105.1. NCBI lineage: Eukaryota > Metazoa > Chordata > Actinopteri > Cypriniformes > Cyprinidae > Carassius > Carassius gibelio. The sequence continues at coordinate 2,220,802 of NC_068377.1, read as the reverse complement.
GAAGCGGTGTAGTACGACATCCACTGGGGGAGTATTGCGTATTACGGAGCGGATTTCAACTGCCCGTGTGAAGGCGGCATTAGCCTACGATAAGCAAAGCTCATCAGTTCCCCTCTGTGGTGTGTAGAGTTTATTACAGTATTTCTGATATCCAAAGAAACATGATAAGAGTACTTCAGTACAGCTTCGTTGTTGTGAAATACAGGGACACAAATAGTAATGTGTGAAAAAAAGGAATGTTATGCATTGATTACATGTGACAGAGAACTAATGATTTAACTGTGAAAACACTGAAAAGAGAACTGAGAACAATTCTGTTGACATTGCAGAGAAATGTTAATTAGGAGATGCTGATGAAAAGACACTGAAGTTTTCACCTGTTCATTCAGACACTTTTATCTGCCTTTGAATGACTGTAACATCAACAGCTCAAGATTAGATAACAAATTAAATGTATAAGATTAGGAACTATAACAAATGAAGACCTACGGTATAACTTTGTTAACAGGTATGAGAAGATTTCTTCAAAGTTGTGAGTATAGTCTGAGACATTATTTAACACTGTTTTCCTTCCTTCAAGAAATGTCAAGCTGATTGCACTCTTTGAAACAGAAGGCAAATGTTGTTTCCGGTGCTGCAGCTGGAGGTGCTGTGGTCATTAAGACTAAAAGAGGAACCGACTGTGACAAATAATAGAAAGTCTATTATTTGTTAAAACATGAAAGTATGTGCTAACATGGAAATTTATTGTATTTTATAGTATTTCAGATTGACTCTAAATCTGTTCAGTAATTCAGTCCTTGTGTTTTTGACAGTTTTACAATTTTCATTATTGCAATGTGTCTTGTGTGTGACAAAAAATAAATAAAAATAAAATAAAATAAATTGTATGAATGTGAAATTCACTTTAATATGATTGCATAAAACAAAGACTACACCAGAAGCATGAAAAAGTAATGGAGATTAAATAAAAAGAAATACAACATTTTATATAGTATGTACATTTTATATTTGCATGTATTATTAAATGCAGACTATTAGACTGGTTATTATGCAGAAACATTACAGAGAGCCTGCAAAGTCTACCATACAGTACTGCAGATGAAGTTCACTATGCTGAAAAATATTGTGTCACAAGCATAATTAATGTATATTATGCAGACAATGTATGGTTATATATCCTTATGTTGAAACATTTAAAGCTTTATAGTCAAATATTATGACATCACAACCAACATGTCTTACCAGACCTTCCTCAGACTAAACTGGTCTCTTCACGGCTTTGTGATGTTTGAATTCTGAGATTCTGTCTGCAGACCAGCACACACAGGAGAGGATCTGAAATCAATCTCACACTCATCAAGAAGATGGGATTAATCCAAACAGGAAGTGACTCGCTTAATACCGGTTTGATTATGAAAATGAAATTGAGTAAAATAAAGGGCAGATATATTATTAACATATTGAATATGAAAACAACCAAAATATGATGATCCGGTTTCATGGATGTGTGAGAGTGACGATCAGCAGAACATGAAGCTCTACAAGATATTATCCATGTGATCGCTGACGCAAAAAACACAGCAAAAATAAAAAACAAATAATATTCATAGAAAAAAATATGTCCGATAATGATACAGGGTAACACAAATATGTAGTAAATTATGAAACGAGGAGAAGAGAAAACAGAAGCAGTATACAGTGGATATTTCACTGAGAGAATTCCCTCTACCGCCACCAGCTGGTTCAAGAGAAAACCACAGAGTCTTGACGCCCACCATAAAGACCAGAAAACCCAACATGTCCAATCCAAATACCAGGAGAACTCATCTAGGAGATGTTTTGCCAGTATGTAGGGACTCAAGAGAAGCTCAACAAAGTCAGTGAGGAGGAGGAGGATGATGAAGAATGAAATCTTATGTCCATTCCTTCTGTGATGAATTAGATCGCTGACAGACCAAGCAAGAGCTGGTAGACCTGCACACACACTAATGAAGATAAAGATGGACAATCTGACCCTTTTCTCCAGCCAGCCAGCTTCCAGCTCCCAATGAAATATATGATTTTCCATATTCTAATCTTTCTTTAATCTCTTTGTGATATCCAGCTGAAAATCTGTAACTAAATACATAAGGAGGAAACTTTCAGACGATACACAGCTCATAAAGTCAAAGCTAACAAATAACGAATTATCTGGCTAAAAACATTCATGCATTCTAGTATGGATATATATATATATATATATATATATATATATATATATATATATATATATATATATATATATATTGTATATATATTGTAGTCAATATTTGAAGTGGATAAAAAAAAAAAAAAAACAAAAAAAAAACAAGTTAATCAAAGTTGTCCTAAGACAAGAGCAGGTATTGTTTTGGTTTTAGGACAACTTTCATGAAAGGTTTCGATCGACTTAAAATGTTGACTGCTATATGTATAAACAACTGTGTCTTACCTAGATATATTCATGAGATTTCTACAGCGCTGTGGCATAAGAGTGTTTCCAATATGGACTAATTTCTTCTCTCGCTCTGTCTGTGTGTCTTCCTCTTTCTATCTTTTTCTACATCTGGCTTTTCTTTGTTGGCTTATCTTGTCGTTAGATCTCAGCTCTCATGTCTGAGGTCAGACTGTTGTTTCAGTGAGAATCATCACTCACTAATCTTTACTCAAACCATAATGTTTAAAAGTGTTAAGAAAACTATATTAAGTAAAACATTAATAAATAAAACATATAGTGCACTGTTAAACCAACTTAAATTTAAGTTCCTGTTTCATACTAACTAACAATAGCACATGTACAAAATAACATTTTGTTGTTATATACAACATAAATAATAATCAACAACAGTAACTGTGACTTTTCTCAGTACTGGCCTTATCAAGTTTTTGCTCTTTGGGTGAAGTGACAGACATCATGACTGTCACATAATCACCCAAAGCGTGAGCACAAGCAACACTCTTCTGAACCAAGATAACCACAAAACTCAAAACATAGCTTCGACACATGCTATGTGCACATGCTCAAAGCAATTTGAACAAGTTACTTTTTGAGTTAATGTATGTTGTAGGTGCAGTGGGGTGGGCAATAAATGGTGACTAGGTTTAGGGCCAAATTTGTGGAAATCTTGTCACTATGGCAATTTTTTGTAAGATGTAGTGTCTATTCTCCCAGAGCAACATTGTCTCTGCTCATAGGAAAGAAAAAAATCAAAAGTGAGATCTAAAATCTCAATTATTTATCCTAGACAGAAATGTGGTTACTTTAAGATCAAATGGAGATTTTTGCTTGAGTCTCCTGCTTCTCAAACTTGATAGACAGGTGGATTAGAAGAAACACTGCAGTGCTTTACAACCATAGGACATTTAGAGCCAAATAAACATATCACTGCATATAAACCAACAACATGTTTATAAGATCCTGTACCCGCTAAATTACTGAAAGCATATTTCAGTTAATTTAAATTACAGTTGTTACCTGTGGCAGAAGAACCAATTCAGTGTTAGAGCATTTTATTAGCAGTGCAAGAGAGTTTGTGGGTTCGATGCCCAGGGAACATGCACTGCCGCTTTGGATAAAAGTAAATGTTCTCAAAATTATTAACTCATCGTTATCTTTAGGTTACCCCAAAACCATTCAAGCTGGCGGTTATTAAACCTCTTATTAAGAAACCACAACTAGATCCTAGTGAACTGGCAAATTTTAGGCCCATTTCAAATCCTCCATTTATGTCAAAAATTTTAGAAAAAGTTGTGTCTGCTCAATTGTGCTACTTCCTGAAAAAAAAAAAAAAAAAAAAAAAAAAATTCTGTATGAATAGTTTCAGTCAGGTTTCGGGGGTCCACCATAGCACAGAAACTGCACTTGTTAAAATTACAAATTACTTGCTTCTTGCGTCAGATCAAGGCTGCATCTCATTGCTAGTTTTACTTGATCATAGTGCTGCGATCGACACCATAGATCATGACATACTCATAGATAGATTACAAAACTATACAGGTATTCAAGGGCAGGCTCTTAGATGGTTTAGATCCTACCTGTCCGATCTCTTAAAAAAAAAAAAAAATCACCAGTAAAATATGGATTGCCACAAGGATCTGTCATAGGTCCTCTGCTTTTTTCAATATACATGTAGCCCCTTGGTAATATTATCAGAAAATACGGGATTAGTTTCCACTGTTATGCTGATAATACTCAGCTATATATCTCAACGAGACCAGATTAAACTTCTAAATTACCTAAAATAACAGATTTGCAACTAGACAGATTCTGTTACTTCCTCTAGAGTCAAAAATATGGGTGTTATATGAGCAACAACTTGTCTTTTGAAAACCATGTTTCCCATGTTACAAAAAACAGCATTCTTCCTTCTTAGAAATGTTGCCAAGCTACGAAACATGTTACCTGTTTCTGATGCAGAAAAGCTAGTTTATGCATTCGTGACCTCTAGATTGGATTATTGTAATGCACTTGTAGGTGGTTGTCCTGAATCTTCAATAAACAAGCTATGCTAATTATGTCTATTTGTTTCTCTGTTTTACTATGTGATTTACATCCTGCGGTAACTAGGATTTACACAAGCTCCAGTCTGGATCCAGAACACCTGAGAAGAGATGATGCCACCCCCTCAGAGGACCTCAGATTATGCTAGGCCTGAAAAAACATACAGAACTAACAAATATTGCTACAAGTGTAGTAACAAGTGTAGTAACAGCTGCTCTATGAGAAATCACGCACCTGATGGAATTAACCGCTGATTAGAAAACCGGCTTTACTGACGAGATGCGCATTAACGATCGGCCGATCGTGATCGGAGCACCCCTAGTAATAATAGCATAGCTATATGTTGTATAAATAGCCATACAATAAGGGTAGACACAAATGTGTTAAATTTCCTTTTATTTGTTATAATTTTGTGTTTAAAAGTTTAAAAATTTAAAAGTTTCGGCTTTGGTAATTAAGACAAACTTCAATACATTTTACTTTCTCTTTAAAGGTTTATTTATATATTTATATTTATTATTTTACAGTGTTTTAACATGTTTCTGTATTTTTCATGTTTATGATATTTTGGAATGACTGAAGATCAGTACAGAATTCAATAATCTTGTGAATGGACAACAGCAAGGCCTTTTGCAGTTGTATCCATCAAAATGGTTTCCTGACATAATGGAAATGACATTCACATTGTAGAGCTTGGACAAAGTTGTAAGTAAATTTATTTACTTTATAAATGCACATTTATTGGAGCCTTTAACCTTTAAAGGGACTGTAAGTAGGAATTACTCCCATCTAGTGGTGAAATTGTATTTTGCATTCGAACTAATTTTGCTCTCCAGCGCCTCGCTTTTTCAAATGCGCGTTGCATCTACGGTAGGCGATATGTACCAAAAAGCTTTGACAGGATGGTTTCTAATAGCACTTCGTCGAGTTTTCCTTCAGGTGAACAGGTGTGTTATTTCAAACAAACTGCAACATGACAACTAACAAACTAATGTTACAGTATGAATTACTGACTGTGGAAAACATGAAATATTGTAATTAGTAATTATGTCTTCTTTATTCGTTATATTTTCTGAATTATGTGCATTGTTAGATATCATCATCAAACACTGACTTACCTGTCGAGAAGAAAACAGGCCACTTCAGCGTCTCTTTTGAAATCTTTATCCAGCATTAGCTCTTTCCACCTAGAAAAATCTTCCCCGACATTAACGTTTCCTTTTACGTTCTATTTTTGACTGTTTTGGCGACTATGTTTTCTTCTCCTGTGGCGCGGCATATGTATGGTCCATAATAAGAATGCAATCCAGACTTTTAAACTTGCCGGAGCAGTTTCAAGCGCCTCTCACTGATCTGCACCTGTGTTTCTGGCTCTGACCGAAAACGCGTTGTGGAAACGCGTTGGCTCAGTACTTTTTGTCCCTCTCTGCTATTATAGTTTTGCAAGATGGCGGAACTACATGGAAGCCTCCGTCGACCTACCCGTCCCTTGTATATAAAGATAATAAATTCTTCATTTACGAGGATTAGTTTAAACACTGGCATAGGTATTTGTACACCATTGAAGGCATATTTATGAATAAAAATATTGATTTTAGATAATAAAATACCTAAAAAGTTACTTATTGTCCCTTTAAGATTGTAAGACATTTTAATGCTTCCCTTTGTTTTTATTTAAGCACACCGGCTCAGAGCAGGGATTCATCATGGACATGACTGCTGGAATAACAGTTGTGGATGACCAAACTGAGCACCATCAGTCTGCAGTCATGTGGTCCAGGTGATAGAAGAATAAATCTGGGTGATCTGGGGTTGTAACACATTGTGGGGATGTGCACTGTGTTAAACTATCTGGGACTTGTCACAGAAAGAAACTAATTCAGGTTTAAAACAACTTGAGGTTTAGTAAATGACAATTTTCACCCAAAAATGAAAATTAGCCCATGTTTTACCCATGACATTCTTCTTTCAGACGAATCCAATCTGAGTTCAATTTCCAAGTTGTTTAATAGCAGTAAGCAGGTGCAGGGCTGGGTGGGGTTGAATAAATGCCTCCTGTAGCAAATCAATTTGTTTTCGTAAGAAAAATATCCATATTAAAAACATTATAGACATTTTTTCATCATACGTGCAAGCATAATTTTTGTGCTTCTAATTTGTGACCTGTGTATTGTTGTCTCTTCTTCGTGCTTCCATGTTCGTCACTAATCACGGGTGCATGCATGACTCCTATGTCCTACTTCATCCACCCAGAACGGCTCTCACGGAAGTGAGAGAAAAGTGTTTATGTTTTAAATATGGATATTTTTCTTACAAAAACACATGGATTCACAACAGGAGGCCTTTATTTACCCCCCAGAGCCACGTGAGGCACTTTTTTATATGGATCGATTCACTTTATTTGACTACTTTTGGACTGCTGAAAAAAAAAAAAAACACCCACCTAATTGAGCGTCAGCGTCAGTTCTGGCAGGCCAGGCAGTCAAGACGCTGCTAATGCTATTTATCAATAACACTGTCCTGACAGCTGATCTGCTCCAGCTGGTTAACTCCCCTCGCTGCTCAATGGCCAAAGCTCAAACAAGGCGCCCTATTTAAAGCACTATTTGCTCACACAGGCTGATGCTCGCTTCTGATGATCTATCGCTGGTAAATCATTCATGTGGTCAAATGCAAAAGTACTGATTCTACTCACCCTATTGTCGACTATGACTTCCGCCGCTGTCGAGGAAGAATGGCAAGACTCCTCTGAGGAAACCCGGCCATCACCATTCCAATCGGATCAAGGGCAGGATGCCTGCCCAGAAGATAACACTACCGTTCGTAGGAGTTCTCGGCAGTTAGCGAATAAATCCTCTTCCCAACCATACATCAGCGATTGGGCCATGGCAAAAATACTGGAAACCCTATTCATAAATGACATCCAGCCTCCGTGCGGCGCCTCTCACGAGGACCTATTCGTCCTCCTCTGCGATTCTCTAACTATCCCAGTTGTTGAATCTCCGCCAGTGCCTCCTCCCCATCCCTCTGGGAAAAAGCACACCTCGAAGCGAAAAAATCCGGAGATGGCCATCAAAGCCCCAGCACAAAAACGAGCCAGCTGCTCTGTTCGTCCGGGCCCAAGTGGTTCTTCAGCAAATGATCCAGTGCTTCTGGCACTTTCTGATATCCAATCTTCTCTACTCGACATGTCCGCTAGGATATCAACACTGGAAGACGGCTCCATTTCCAGACCTTCATCAACCCCCATCTCTGCTCAATCGACATCCACCCCAGCTTCAACCGCCGCTGCTGTCGCCGACCTGCATCCCCATCCTAGACTGTGGTGACATACATGTCGAACTAAAAGATGGGGACCCTAGACTTTCAAAAATTCCAACTTTTCCCGAGTTTTGTATCGCATTTGGAGTTTACAGGGACATTATTTGTGAGGTCCAACCAGCGCGCAGAGCCGAACTAGATACCTATCTGGCCATAATTTCTGACCTAGCTCTCTCTTACGGTGGGATTCTGTTCTATGAGTATCACAAGTCTTTTTCTGCAAAGGCAGCCATGTTCATTCAACGCTTTAATCAGAGACTAGACTGGTCCGTGGTCGATCTCGAGCTCATAAGTAAACACTTCACCGGTCACCAAATCCTGTCCTGCTCCGTTTGCGGCTCTCTCTCGCATTCTACTAATTTATGCTCTAAATCGAAGCCTATTTCTTCCATGTCTCATCCTGGCCCGAGCCATGAATCTGTCCCCCAGGTGAATAACTTTGATAGGCCTACTCCTATTTGCTTTAATTTTAATGAAAATATTTGTATGATGCATAATTGTAAATATTTTCATGTTTGTAGCTATTGCGGGAACGCCCACCCAAAGTCCATGTGCCCGAGAAGAACCCGCTTCTTAAAAATGGAGCGAAAGAAATAAAACCATCAACTCCCATAAACGTCCCCAAGCTGGGACAGGCGTTGAGAAAGCATCCTGACCGCTGTTTTGTGGATTATTTACTGACTGGTCTTGTTCAGGTTTTTTTTGCTGGCCTGCTGCATTTTCCTGCTGTATCTTTTCATTGCCATAACCTATTGTCCGCGTCTCAGGAGCCGGAAACTGTGGATACCTTGCTCGAAAAAGAGGTTAAGAAAAGATTCATGAAAGGCCCATTTGAGTATTCTCCTTTTCCGATTTTTAGAGTCAGTCCTATAGGGATAGCCACCCGAAAATATTCGGGTAAAAAAACGTTTAATTATCGACCTTTCTGCTCCCCACAATGGTTTGGCTGACAGCATCAATAGCCTTATTCCTTTAGCCCCCTTTTCTCTGTTTTACAACACTGTCGATAATGCCATCAATTTCATAATAAAGGCAGGACGTAGAGCTTGGCTAGCAAAGGCAGATATTTCCGATGCATTTAAAGTTATGCCATTGCATCCCTCACAATGGCATTTGTTCGGCTTCCAGTGGAGAAAAAAAAAATATTTTGCGGTTAGACTCACTTTTGGTTGTCCTAGCAGTCCAAAAATATTCGATACCTTGTCTGAGGCTTTGTGCTGGATTCTTCTTAATAACGAGAGATTATCATTCGTCCTTCATCTTTTAGATGATTTTTTACCTGGTAGATTTTCCTTCCAAAACCTCAGACTTCTCTATCTCGACTCTCAAACGCACTTTTTCCGAATTGGGCGTTCCTCTCTCGGAGGAAAAGACTGTGGGTCAAGTCAAAGTCATCGAATTCTTAGGCATTTCTCTAGATTCAAATGGCATGCAAGCTTCACTTCCCCTCGACAAATTATTCCGAATAAGACAAGTTATGAAATTCGCAAAAAATTCCAAATCCTTTTCAAAAAGGGACTTGCTATCTCTTTTGGAACACCTTAATTTCGTGATGAGAGTAATTCCTCAAGGCAGATCATTTATTTCCAGGCTTCTTGACCTTTCTAAATCTGTAAAAGCTCTCAGTGATGTAGTTACTTTAGACGCAGGATGTAGATCTGAGCTAAAATTTTGGTTTTTGCTTCTAGATAAATGGAATGGCATTTCATTTTTTCTTAACGATTTCATGGAATCATCTTTGGCTCTCAATCTGTATACTGATGCTGCACCTTCCGTAGGATTCGGAGGGATTTACAAAAACGAATGGTTTGCGTCTGCCTGGCCGGAGGAATTGCGTTCCTTACCTATCGGTGATTCATAGACAGCCTTATTAGAATTGTATCCGATCGTCGTTGCATGCATTCTGTGGGGTAAACACTGGGCTAGGAAACAAATTATGTTTTCCTGCGACAACGAAGCCGCGGTTAATATAATCAATAAGAGGCGTTCATCCGTTCCATTTATCAACCGGTTCATGAGACGTCTTACGTGGCTGGCAGTTATGGGGAACTATCAATTTCGTGCAGAACATATTCCCGGTTTGAATAACCAAGTGGCCGATTCTTTGTCTCGTTTAAATTTTCAGAAATTTCACCTCCTGTGTCCAGCTACAGCACAATCAAGCCTGGAATGCCCGCCTTTCAGCCAAACCATTCTAGATTAAATAACCCTCTGCCATCATATATGCATTCTGCTGCGCAATACATGAGGGGGGGTTTGGCTAGTTCTACATTAAAATCGTATGACTCTGCATGGTCCTATTTCATCAGGTTTTGTGCTTCCTTATCTGTAGCTGCTCTGCCTGTCAATATATCATATATTAGTGCGTTCATAGTCCACTGCTTCGAGGATCGAAAACTGCAGCCTTCTTCCATCAAAAGTACGGTTGCTGGCATTCAATTCCATATGCGCTGCCTGGATCCATCTGCCTCCAGTATTTTGGGAGATCCCTCCATCCGCCTTTTGCTGAACGGGATAAAAAGACAATCTCCAAAAGGCAATGATAAACGTCTCCATTTCACTCTACCTTTGATCAAACAAATCATTTTAAAATTACGGGATGGGTGTTTTGGGCCGTACACCGATCAGTTGTTACAAACAGTTGTTACATAAAAATGGCGGCCGTGAGGCTTGCCACAGTACAAACAGTGTTCCTGTCTGTCATGTTAATATCTGCGTTATTTGTTTGTGAAGTGTCATGCCTAATCCAGTTCACTCAATCGGACCTCCTAAACCTCAGATACACTTCTCATAGTAATCTGGGTCCATCTACATCCTTGCTGGAGAAATTACGGGAGTTAAAAATATCAAACCACTCAACACCATGGCTGTCGACCAAAAAAGGCCGTCGCTCAGGAACCCTTGCTAGGTTCAGGAGACGCCCTCACCGGCCACCGCTCCCAGCCCTCTTGCTGTCAAACGTTAGATCCCTCTGGCACAAAATGAATGAGCTCAAACTTATGTTACAAACTAACAAAGATTACAGTGACTGCTCTGCCATCTGCCTGACAGAGACCTGGCTGGATCAATCAGTACCTGACCAAGCGGTAATACTTCCAGGTTTCACATTATACCGTGCCGATAGATCACCCAAACTATCGCACAAGTCTAAAGGCGGTGGTATTTGCATAATGATCAATGAACGCTGGTGTACAAATTCTACAGAACTCACCCATGTATGCTCACCTCACCTGGAATACCTCACTGTTAAATGCAGACCATCATTTCTCCAACGGGAGTTCACGTCAGTAATCTTGATATGTGTGTACATTCCACCTGAGGCTAACGCTATCACCACCATAGCCGAGTTAGCCAACTACGTCTCCTCAGTGGAAAATATACACTCTGATGCAGCAGTCATTGTCCTCGGGGACTTTAACCAGACAAACTTGTCGTCTGAGCTCCCCGGCTACCATCAGCAGGTAGCCTGCCCTAGCAGAGGGTCCAACACGCTGGACGACTGCTATATTACTATCAAAGAGGCTTACCGTGCTTTCCCAAGGGCTCCGCTGGGCAGGTCCGATCACGCAATGCTGCTTCTAATTCCACAATACAGACAAAAACTTAAATCCTCGAAGTCACCATCAAAATTTGTCCGGTGCTGGTCCCCAGAGGCCATCGACAAACTTTGTGGTTGTTTCGCGTGCACAGACTGGGAAGTTTTCAATGCTGCAGGCGATCTCAATGACGTCACCGACGTAATAATGTCATATGTAAATTACTGTGTGGACCTGTGCATACCAACCAAAAAAATCAAATACTTCAATAACAACAAACCATGGTTTAACAAAGATATTAAACAGTTAAGAAAGGAGAAAAATGCAGCTCATCTATCAGGAAACAAAGAACAATATATGGCTTCCAAATATAAACTGAGATCTGCAATAAGAAGAGCCAAATCCAATTATGCTACTAAACTAGAAGAACAAATCACCACTAATGATACACGTTTTATCTGGAAAAAACTTCAAAACATGACAAATTATAAAAAGAAACCCACCCCCATACCTGACGGCGATGATCAGCTCTCTGATACACTCAACTTCTTTTATGGGAGGTTTGAGCAGGTACCGGCTTCACCACCATCTCCTCCCGACCCCCTCCCCTCCCCCCCTTTTACCATTCACAAGGAGGAGGTGAGGAGCACCTTCAGGGGACTTAAGAGGAATAAAGCCCCCGGTCCAGACAACATCAGCCCCACTGTTCTCCACCACTGCGCTGCAGAACTGGCTGGGGTCTTCGCCGACATTTTCAATACCTCCCTCTGCCAAAATTTAGTACCCAAGTGCTTCAAAGAATCCATCATCATTCCGGTTCCTAAGACCAAGACCATCTCCTGCCTCAATCATTACAGACCTATTGCCTTGACATCAGCTGTCATGAAATCATTCGAGCACATCATACTCAATCACCTAAAAACTGTCACCACCCCCCTCATGGACCCATTCCAATTTGCATACAGAGCCAACAGGTCAGTTGAGGACACTGTCAACTTAGCAATTCATCACATACTGAACCACCTTGAGTCCGCAAATACATATGCCCGCATCCTGTTTATGTATTTCAGTTCTGCATTCAATACAATAAACCCGGCCAAACTTTTTAATATATTACTGAACATGAATATCGACCCATGCATCTGTCATTGGATTCACAGTTTTCTCTGGAACAGGCAACAGAAGGTAAAGATTAACAATTATACATCCTCCCCTCTGTTCCACAGTACAGGCGCACCTCAAGGTTGTGTTCTCTCACCCTGGCTATTCTCTCTCTACACAAACCAGCTCACATCACACCATAGCTCTGTCGGCCTATACAAATATGCAGACGATACAACCATCATAGGATTCATCACTAACAACCAAGAAACTGAATACCGTGCACAGATCAACCAAGCAGTGACCTGGTGTACAGACCATGATCTCCTACTCAATACATCAAAAACAAAAGAACTCATCGTCGACCTAAGACACCAGCCATCCCCCAAAACTCTAGTGCTCATTGAAGCTGAACCCATCTCCATCACTGATACATACAAATTCCTTGGGACCCATATCAGCAACAACCTCAAATGGAAAATCAACTCAGATCATATCTACAAAAAAGCCCAGCAAAGACTTTTCCATCTCCGACAGCTCAAGAAGTTCAAAGTAAGGTTTCATCTCCTGCTCCGCTTCTATACGGCCATCGTTGAAAGCATCCTCACCACATCCATCACAGTTTGGTTTGGCAGTCTTGACACACTTTCCCGGAAGAAATTACAGCGCATCATCAACAGAGCATCCAAAGTCATCGGTTCACCCCTACCATCCCTTGAATCACTCTACCACAAACGGACACTTTGCAGAGCCCACAAAATAATTTCTGATATCACCCACCCTGCACACTACGCCTTCCAGCTACTTCCCTCTGGGAGGCGGTACAGGACAATCGCCTCCAGAACAACTCGCTTCAAAAACAGTTTCATCCCAATAGCAATAAACATTTTGAACTCTGAACGCTGAGGACTGTGGATTAGGCATGACTCCTTATACATTATCTGTATGTATGTATATGTATGTTATTTTATTTTATATGTTTATTGTTTGTTTAATGTAATGCTGGAATCTGTACCAACGAGCTGTACTGAAAACAAATTCCACCAGCTTGGCTGTGTGGTCATTAAACTAAAATCAAATCAAAATCAATCATTATCACAGCCTTTTTTGGTTTTCTAAGGGGTGGTGAAATTTCTTCACGCACTTGTTCAGTTGACCCAAATCTCAATTTAACAATTTCTGATGTGTCAATTCATGATCACCATTTCAGTTTATTTTTAAAACATTCTAAAACTGATATAAATGGTCAAGGCATAATCGTGTACATTTCTGAGTCTAACACTGTGTTTTGTCCTCTGATTTCCATGCTGTCCTATTTGAGGTACCGCCCCAGTGCTTATCCGCAGGAGCCGCTGTTCGTCACGCAGACAGGGAAAACAATGTCCAGAACCTGGTTTTCTCGTCACCTACGCCTCCTCTGCCAATTCTGTGGACTGCCCCCGGGCCGCTATACTGCTCATTCTCTGCGCACCGGCGCAGCAACAACAGCTGCAGCATCCGCTCCGGTTTTAACCCTTAAAGCTATGGGGCGGTGGTCTTCTGCTGCTTACGAACAAATTGAACGCCAAATTTCAATTCAGGAATATCAACTGATTGCAATCTATGCAAAAAAAAAATTCTAAATTATTTTTGTTGTCTGTGTTCTCTTGACTTAATGGACCTGACAGAAATTGAGCGTCAGCGTCAGTTCTGGCAGTCAAGACGCTGCTAATGCTATTTATCAATAACACTGTCCTGTCAGCTGATCTGCTCCAGCTGGTTAACTCCCCTCGCTGCTCAATGGCCAAAGCTCAAACAAGGAAATTTCCCCTGTGTAGTATATTATAATAAACCAAGTTTACAAGAAATATAAAAAGAGATCAAATTAACCCAACCTCCAAATACACTGTAAATATTTCGTTACAATGGCCTATTCAGTTTAAAGAAAAATAAATAAAACAAATAATACAGTAGCCCAACTATTGAACACTCCCTTTGGGTGAAATTTGGCTGATTAGAAAGGTTTAATACACATTTCTCCTTAAATCACATTCCTTCTCAAGATTATAAAGATCCCAAATCAACAGAGAAAATAAATGAAAACACACAAAAATAGCCCTGTATGAAATATACCCCTATAAAACAATGGTAGTGGCTTTTGGATGCTATTCTATAATATAGACAAAACACAGAAACATTCATAAGTACATAAACATTAGCCACTTAACTCAAATCTTAACTGAATCCAGTTTACACCTCATTAATCATTTATACAGAGTCAATCATGGTATCAAAATGTTCATATTTAGCCTATTAACAAATTATACTTATTGCTGACAACATTAAAAAATGTTTCTCTCTCTCTTCTTTGAGTGCACAATAATATTTATAATATGAAACAAAATAAATGAACTCACTCTGTGACACGCTGTAACATGAAACGAGGCGCTGATACACGTGTATCTGTTCTCCCCTCTAATATAATTCAGTCAAAGAGAAAATGGATTGTTATTTTCCACAAATTCCCAATTATTATAACAGAACATGCAACTTAAATTAATCTCTTTAAATAAACCCTCATGCTCAATCTCCGCCACATTAGATATGTATATATCCACCCAGAAATATCTTGCAGACAGACACCAAATACGTGATGCACAAGATGGTAAGCAAAACACAAGCAGGACTTTCCACCCTTCCTTGAGAAAGGCTGATGTTTGCTTTTAATCTTATGCACATCTGCTCATGTGCTCAGCTACAGACAGCTATGAACAAGCACAACACACACATGTAGTACACTCTTTCTCTGTGTGCACTCTACTATGCATCACGTAAACACGAGTGACCCCTAGTGGCGGGTAGGTATGAATGGAGAATATTATGCCCCGGTTACATATATAATCCGATTGGATTCGCCTGAAAGAAGAAAGTCATTTCGATTATCGGTGCACTTGTGAATAAAACACAAGGTTGCACTGAAGAAAATCTGTGGGTTAAGTAATCTCTTTTGGTTTTGTTCATTTTAGTTTTTGGACATTAACACATCCTGCAGTAGACTGAGGAGACCCATTATGGGCCTATCAAAGTCTGTTGCATCACAGTGGCACAACATTTGAAACAACACATGCTGGAAATTTGTTCAAATAAATTGCTCTTTTAAGCCAGGGGAAGTGTGTCCGCTTCTTCCTCTGCCAGGGGCTCTTCGATGATGGCAAGCAGAGATGATCTTCTCCCTCCTTACTTCTTCTTCAGCTTCAAAGTCCAGCGTCAGCGAAGAGATGATCCTCATTGCTGAATGAGAATATTCTGATAAAGTGCCACTTCACAATCAGTGTAAACAGGAGTTTCTCCTTACACAACATGAGAGAACATTCAAAAGGGAACTAGTTTTTATTATTGAGCACCAACATTTGTCACAGTTTAATATGAAAAGAGAAAGATAACCCCTTTAAACACTATAAAAAACTAAATCTGAAAAACTGGGGGGAGTGACTATATTTTGTTTCTATATTCATTATATAGATATTTCTGAGTCACCAAACTAAAGTATCGGATGGCAGATTAATCACAATAATTTCTTCCATAATACAACGTGCCACTGAGCATCATGATTATTGATTTATTATCATATACATAACTGAATTTTTCTGTCGTGACAACATTCGTGTGTTTCAGCAGTGAGTTATGAATGCAAAGATCTTTGCAACAGCATCAAAATGAAGGTCAGATTCACTTGATCACTATGATCACATAACACAATGCCAGACAGAGAACATACATTTTAAGAAAAGTACAAAATGAAACATGGAACATTTATAATTGTATAATTTATATGTAAATTTTAAATTTCAATCTTTGACATTTCTAAACTGGTCTCTTCAGGGTTTTGTGATGTTCGGATTCTGAGATTTTGTCTGCAGACCAGCACACACAGGAGAGGATCTGAAATCAATCTCACATTCACCAAGAACGAAGGAATAAGCCAAAGAAGAAGAAGCTGTGGTATAAATATAGTAGAGAATAAAAAGATTTTGAGTAAGATCAAGGGCAGACAAAACACCAGCAGAGTGAATATGAAAACAATCAAAATGTGACGATCTGGTTTCCTGGATGTGTGAGAGTGACGATCAGCAGAACATGAAGCTCCACAAGATATTATCCATGTGATCACCGATACAATGAACATAAATAGACCAATAAAGATACGAGGCAGAGGATCTAACATAATATTACCAATAATGATACAGAGAAACACAAGCATGTAGAAAATTCTAAAACATGGTGAAGAGAAAACAGAAGCAGTATTCAGTGGATATTTCACTGAGAGAATTCCCTCTAGCGCCACCAGCTGGTTTAAAAGAATACCACAGTCTCTTGATGACAACAACAAAGCCCAGAAAACCTGAAATGTTTGATCAAAATTAAAAACAATGTCATTTAAGAACCATTTTAACAGTATGTATGGACTCAAGAGAAGTTCAGCAAAGTCAGTGAGGAGGAGGAGGATGATGAAGACTGAAATCCGGTGTCCATTCTTTCTGTGATGAGTTATATCTCTGACAGACCAAACAAGAGCTGGTAGACCTGCACACACACTGATGATGATAAAGATGGACAATCTGACCCTTATCTCCACCAGGTCAGTTTCCAGTATCCAGTCAAAGATGTGGTCAAATTTCAGAAACAAACCTGGAAAAAGTATCCTATTCCACATAGTCCGCATTTTATTTATTTTTAATCCAATATTCAGGTGAAAATATGTAATTGTCTAAAAAAAAAAAAAAAAAAAAAAAAAAATTAAATGTTGTGCAACTCAGAATTAAAGGGTTGGTTCACGCAAAAAAAATAAATCCTGTCATTAATTACTCACCCTTATGTCGTTTCAAACACGTAAAACCTTCTGTTCATCTTCTGAACACAAATTAAGATATTTTTGATGGAATCTGAGAGCTGTCTGACTCTCCAAAGACAGCAATGCAACTAGCATGTTCCCAGATCTCCTTGCCATGTTACTGGACTTGGGAACATTTCAGTTGCATTTCTGTCTATCCCGAAGATGAACAAATGTCTTACAGGTTTAAAACAACATGGGTGAGTAATTAATAATATATATTTTTTTTTTTGGCTGAACTAACCCTTTAATAGGCTGAAAACATTCATGCATTCTAGCCTGTTTTGCATATCAGTTTCATATTTAATAACAAAGTGAAAAAGCAACAACTCTTTCTTACCTAAAAATTTTCTGAAGGTTTCTACAGCGCTGTGGTCATGCCCTAAGAACGTTTCCCGTCATGGATGATTTCTTCTCTCGTTCTGTCTGTGTGTCTTGATCTCTCTTTATTTTTTTCCTACTGCTGGTTTCTGGTTGCTGGTTTATCTGGTGGTCTGATCTCTGGCTCTCATATGAGAGCTCTGACTGGTTTCAGTAAGAATCAGAAATTATCTTTAGCCATAATGTTTAAAAGTTTACTGCATGTTGCACCTTAATGAATGCACTCGTGCTAATTCTCATAGTTTTATTGCAAGTAAAATGGAATTACTGATTTCTGAAACATCAAGCACGTTATTCATTAAAGGGTTAGTTCACCCAAAAATGAAACTCACCCACATGTTGTTCCAAACCCCTAAGACTTTATTCATCTTCGGAACACAATTTAACATATTTATGATGAAATCCGAGGACTTTCTGACCCTCCATTATTCAACCTCCAACACATTATTCAGTTTCTTTAATTATTCAATAAAGTTATTTTTATTTTCTTTATATAAACAGTATTCTCATAACTTCATTAAATTAAGGATAAACCGCTGATGGCACATGGACTATTATTTTAAGACATGGGTTATTATTATTTAATTCTTTGAGTTGCGCACGTGTCGCCATTGTGATGCATTTTGTTCAATCCTGATGTTTAGAAACATGTTCAAAGGGAGTTAATCACCAATTCATTGATCAGTGTTTTGATATGATGTTCAAATGAGTTACATTAATGTGTTACCTTTCCTTAGAAATGAATGTAAAGTTGTTTTTACCTGCAAAAGGGTAGTTTTAACCGAGAGAATGCAGTGTGACGTTGTCTGCGAGAAAGTTGGCCTGTGAAAGCTGTAACGACAACTGCTGATTTATCTTCTTTGTGTGAATGTTTAGCAGGAGTAGGCAAGGTTGTACCACAAATAATTAATTGCATGTTTTCTACTGATGCAAAGCACTCAACATAAAAGACAACTCAACCAGCAGACTGACCCCAGTGTTTATTGCACACCACACATCACAACACAGAAGAGTAGTCGAGCCGTGAGAGCTGAGCTGGCTAGAGCCCCTCTCACATATAGTAGAATAAAGCTGCAAACAAAATGCAGTGCTGCCCAGCTTATAATGCGCACTGAGATCAATAGCATTATTTTGGAATTAAAACAGTGTCAAAACTACAAATATATGAGCATCTCCCACAAATGAACACATTACAGTCTACATACACTGTTTTACAAAAACAATACAATAATCTCATTGCATCTGTAAATTTATTTGTAATTTTAATATTAGCTTTTGTACTCTACATATATATATATATATATATATATATATATATATATATATATATATATATATATATATATATATATATATATATATTTATTTCACCTTTGCATTAGTGGATCTTCACATTAGTGAATTTGCACTCCAAGAAATGACATTCACACATATATCAGATGTTCAGATCAAGTCTGTAAAAATGTAAGTACATAATCTGATTTCCAATCAGTTTTGAAGGATCTAAGATTGCCTTAAAAACAAACTACGTTTTGCTTAGAGAGCAACATTACAATTGTCTTGTGTTTTACTTTCTTTCTTTTATTGTTAATTTATTAATTCATTATTATTTATAATTTAATGATTTTATTATTCCATTTAATCATAAAATCGTCAACTATAATAATTATAACCATATATGTATACTCATTCCATTGATTTATTCATCGATTAGTCAATATGTATATATTTCCTACTATTTGTGGTTTAGTCTTAAGATTGTGTGTTTCAAGAGATTTTTGTGTACATAAGTAAAAGAATGTCTCCATTTTAAGGTTTTCAGCATCACAGATGTGAATAACGGCTTCAATGGTGTAGGCAGTAATATTTTGGGCACGGAAAACTAGCTCGTAACGCGATTGATTGGGTTGGATCGAGCTCGTTCTTCACACTTTTCCCATCACATGTCACATTAGAATTTATTTTCAATAAAAGTGAACACAATGTTCTAAAAGTGGAAGTAAAGCGCCCAACGAGTGTTTAATAATGATACAAATATTTATAATTGCCAACTTAGTATTATTGTAAAGAGCTTTGGGTGTACAGTACATAGAAAAATATTACATAAATAAGTTTAATAACAGGATAAGATGTGGGAATAGAAATGGTTATTGAAAGATTACAAGCTTACATATTAATAGACTGAGCCTCAAGAGTCAAAATATCATGATATTACTACCAGCCCATCTTAGCAAACCTCCTCAGATTATAACAAGTCTCTTCAGGGTTTTGTGATGTTTGAAATCTGAGATTCTGTCTGCAGACCAGCACACACAGGAGAGGATCTGAAATCAATCTCCCACTCGTCAGGAAATAAGGAATAAACCAAAGAGGAGAAAGCTTTGAAGGTCGAGCAAAGAATATAAAGAAACGGAGTGCCATAAAGGGCAGATAAAGCATCATGAGTGTGTATATGAAAACAATCATAATATGATGATCTGGTTTCATGGATGTGTGAGAGTGACGGTTAGCAGAACATGAAGGTTCATAGGATATTATCCATGTGATCACTGATGCAATCAACACACATACAGCAATATAGAAATAATAACCAGGATGTAAAAATATTTGACCAATAATGATACAGAGAAACACAATTATGTAGAAAATGATAAAACATGGTGAAGAGAAAACAGAAGCTGCATACAGAGGATATTTCACTGAGAGAATTCCCTCTAGTGCCACCAGCTGGTTTAAGAGGAGACCACAGACTCTTGATGCCCACCATAAAGACCACAAAACCCAAATTGTCCAATCCTTATTGGAGGGGATCTCATCAGAAAGATGTTTAATCAGTATGTAGGGACTCAAGAAAATCTCAACAATGTTAGTGAGGAGGAGGAGGACGATGAAGATTGAAATCCGGTGTCCATTCTTTCTGTGATGAATCAGATCACTGACAGACCAAACAAGAGCTGGTAGACCTGCACACACACTAATGATGGTGAAGATGGACAATCTGACCTTTATCTCCAGTCGGTCAGCTTCCAGCTTCCATTTAAATGGATATTTTTCCATATTCTAGTCTCTCTTTGAACTCTTTCCGTTATTCAGCTGAAAATATGTAAGTGAATGAGATATAGAGAAAAAATATAAATAAAAAAGTGCTGTATGCTAAGCAACTTTCAGAAGATGCAAAGCTTGCATTTTCAACTAAACATAAAACAATTCTGAATCATCAGACTGAAAAAAATCATGCATTCTAGTCTGCATTACATGTTAGTTCGTATTTAAGTTTAAAATGGAAAACAATAACTGTGTCTTACCTGAATATTTTTAGGAGATTTTTGTGCTGTGCTCATGACATAAAAACATTTCCAGTCTTGGTTGATTTCATCTCTCACTCTGTCTGCGTTTCTTGTTGTTATTTTTTTACATTTTGTCTACTGCTGGTTGCTGGTTTATCTGATAGTTTGATTTCCTCTCTCATATCTGAGATCTGACTGATTTCAATAAGAAGCATTAATATTATTTACTTAAACCATAATATTTAAAATAATTAAGAAAATTAAATTAAGTAAAACTAAAATGTTACTATACAAAAAAAGTGTTTTACGGTATCCAGAAATGTAGTGCAGGTATGTGCAAATTGTAGTTTTTTTTTTTTTTTTTTTTTTTTTTTTTTGAAGGAAACAAGATTATCGAGGCTGCATAGAAACAGGACTCTATGAATAGATAAGAGTTTCAGAGAATTAGTAGAGCTGTTGGAGAAAAAACCACTATAACCCCGAACCAAATGATGGTTTTAAGTTTAATTTCTTGGAACAGACAGCCAAGTGACTCTGTGGAGGTGCTTCATAAACAAGCTTAATGATTAGTGAACTTCATTTTGTGCCAGGGTACTAGAGTATAACCCCAGGCTAAGTAGTACCAGTCAGTAATACCAGTCCTTAAACCAGATAATTCTGTGTGTAGCAGTTCAGTCAGTGTACTGTTTGAGTGCATGCATTACTCCGGGATATTGGTTTGTTTGAACTCAGAGGGAGTGTCAGCCACATTAAAAAAAGTTAACATCTTAAGTCATTTGTGGATTTATGTGTATTAGAGATGCGAACCGTTAAAAACGATTCAGTTCGATTTGGTGAACTGAATGATTCGTTCGCGAACCGGATATCCAGACTGCTTCGATTTGAACTCTTTCTCACAACAGACATGGAAGAGAAGACAATGCTGAATAAAGTCGTCGTTTTTGCTATTTTTGGACCAAAATGTATTTTCAATGCTTCAAAAAATTGCAATGGACCCTCTGATGTCACATGGACTACTTTGATGATGTTTTTCTTACCTTTCTGGACATGGACAGTAGACCGTACACACAGCTGCAATGGAGGGACTGAGAGCTCTCGGACTAAATCTAAAATATCTTAAAGAGCCACACAGATGGGAAATCAAAAATTACCTGTATTACAGTGTATGATGTAGCTTTCAATCATTGTAAACAATGTGCAAAGTAATTAAACCAAAAAGTACACGATGTATAAAGTTATTGGCTTCTAAAGTAAGGAGTCGACCCTGAATCGCTAAATCTCCGCCTACCATCTTGGGAGAAACGGAACTCTGACCTGCCCCCAGCCCCCATCTCCGAATCACAACGCAAAGTATGATTATGAAGTTATGTGTTTGTTTTCTCCCGAGCGTCTTATCAGTATGTGTGCTGTCTGCAGCCTTTCTCTGCGCTGATCTTCATTTACAAACACGTAATTAAAATGAAGTGTAACAAGTGCTGCTAACAGATATTCTGTGATAAAGTAATCCATATGAAAACAACGCAATGTCCGTTTTTCACGTCTTCGTGACCACGCCCCCGTGCTGAACGCGCTATTCAGATTCAAACTGAAGGGCGCGGCTTGAATACACCCACACAGAAGAAAAAGCAGCGAGACTGTTCAAGTTTTTTATTTTACCGTTTGCTTCGCGATGAGAGGAATAAGACATAATTCACCCCAAAAAAGATGCTAACACATTGTTTACCGTGAAGTTGTGTGCGTAACAACCAATCAAAACTATGTCAGTTGACCAATCAGAACACAGTATGCTACCGAAAGGTGGGGTTTAAGGAAACTGAATCTTTTGAACAGCTTCGCGCGAACCGTTTGGGGATCTCTGAGAATTGAGGCAATTTTAAAATGATATTTTGTCAAAATGACAATGTTTTTTAACCTTGGATGGATTTAAACCTATTGTACAGGACCTATAAACAGTGATAGGAAGCTTAGAATTTTCATCTTACTGGCTCTTTAAACTGTGTTCCGCAGATAAAAGGAGGTCTTACATGTTTGGAACAGCATAAGGGTGAGTTATTAATGACATAATTTTCATTTTTGGGGGCGAACTAACCCTTTAAGCACGTGCACCACAACTATAAAAAGCCATTATCAATGGAGTGTGATATTACGATTCACCGTGGCAACAGCTCCCGCCAAAAATCTGTCTGCATACTTTAGACTTTGTAACGCCACGCCAGCAGAGGGAGCCCTCGCCTGAGTATTGACTGGTGCTGCTCCCTCTGCTTCTACTATCACTTCCTGTTTGGCAGCCATTTAAGCATGGCCAGGCCGAAACATGATTTGCGAAGTATTGCCAGTTCTACTGCCTTACCAAGCATTTTTCCATTGTCTGATTTGATTACACTGTGTTTGACTTTTTGCCTGTTTCTCTGGATTTTTGACTTTGGATTGCCCCTTTTGTTTGTTTGCTGGTTGGATTGTTTTATATGATTTTGACCCCTTTGCCTGTGACCTCGACTCTGATTTCTGCTTCACGATTTGGATGGTTGAACTGTTTTTTAAATAAACTTCTGCAAATGGATTCTAACACAGCTTCGGCTTCACCATCATTACAGAATACTTCGCCTCCTATGAATCCAGCGGAAGTTTCCCAGCTTCAAGCTGCTTTTGCTTATCAAGGTGAAATGCTCAAGAATTACCAGGATCAACTCAACAAACTTCAGGCTGCAAATGAACACCTAACCCATTATATACGATCACTTCCCTCTCCAACACCACAGACGGTAAGACTGGCTATGCCAGAGAAGTTTGACGGTTCAGCTGAACAATGCCGGGGTTTTATTCGTCAAGTGTAGATTTTTTTTGCTAACCAGGAAGAACAGTTTCACTCAGGTGAAAAGAAATGTGCTTTTCTAATGTCACTGCTCTCTGGTAAAGCAATCGATTGGGCTGCAGCAGTCTGGGAGACGGATCATTTGTTTCGTTCCTCCTATACCTATTTTATTCAACAATTACGAGATGTGTTTGAATATCCCGGTGGGGGAAAATATATTTCCACACAATTGCTTCATCTATCTCAAAACAATCGCACCGCTGCAGATTATGCTATTGAGTTTAGAACCCTCGCTGCACAAAGTGGCTGGAATGATGTCTCATTAAAGGCTGTGTTTCGACAAAGTCTGAACCTCGACCTACAAACTGAACTGGCCTGCAAAGGGGAAAACTGTTCTTTGAATGAATATATCACTCTTGCTATCAAGATCGATAATCTTATGAGGAATGCTCCCAAGAGGAAGATATCACACTCCAGTGCTACAGTCACACCCCAGCTTTCCCATGTTCCCCAACCCATGTCAATGCTTAGCCAGGAGCCCATGCAACTGGGTTTTTCAAGACTCACGGAAGAGGAGAGAAATCGACGACGTCAACTCAATCTGTGCTACTACTGTGGTGAAACAGGCCACCACAGCATAACATGTCCACACAAAGCCCGGAAAAACACCAAGATAACTACCCGGGTGAGTGTTGAACAATTTTCTCTCCTTCCTACCAAATCATTGACTTTTCCAGTTCGACTATCTACTGAAAGTACTTCCATTGATTTAACAGCGCTAATCGATTCTGGAGCTGCCCTAAATCTCATCCACAAGGACATCATTAGCAAGTTCAACCTTCCCACGCAACCCTGTGTGCCATCCATCAAGATTAGTGCTGTTAACAACACCCTCATAGGAGATGGCATCAACCACCAAACACAACCACTACAACTCCGTGTTGGACTTTTCCATCAAGAGGCCATCTCATTCTATGTCATTGACTCCCCAAGATATGATATTATCCTTGGATACCCCTGGTTAGCTGTTCATGACCCAGTTTTTTCCTGGCATCATGGTGAGTTAACCCATTGGTCTGAATTCTGCCAAAACCAGTGTATGCACTCCACCATAATCAAGCCCTGTTTAACGACCACTATTGAAAGCCCAAACACCACTCAAAATACTAAAATTCCATCCTGTTACAAAGAATTCTCTGAAGTTTTCAGTAAAATCAAAGCCACACAGTTACCACCTCACCGACCATGGGACTGTGCTATTGATTTGTTGCCCAATGCCATGCCTCCTAAGAGCAAGGTTTACCCTTTGTCACGTAACGAGACTCAAGCCATGGAAAAATACATTGAAGAAGCCATGAACTCTGGATTTATCCGTCCCTCCACCTCTCCAGCGGCTGCAGGGTTTTTCTTTGTAGAAAAGAAAGATGGAGGCTTACGGCCATGCATAGACTACAGAGGGCTAAATAATGTAACTATCAAGTTCCGTTACCCCCTTCCACTGGTTCCATCTGCACTGGAACAACTACGTGAAGTAAGGGTTTACACGAAGCTGGACCTCAGAAGTGCGTACAACTTGATCCGCATTCGTGAAGGTGATGAATGGAAAACTGCCTTCCTCACCACTAGGGGGCACTATGAGTATTTGGTCATGCCGTATGGACTTGCTAATGCCCCAGCAGTCTTCCAATCTTTTATCAATGACATATTCAGAGATCTCTTGAACCAATATGTGATAGCATACATAGATGACATACTGATTTACTCCAAGACAGAATCTGAACACATCCAACATGTCAAGACAGTACTCTCCCGCCTGCTGGATAATCAACTATACATCAAGGCAGAGAAATGTGAGTTTCATGTCAAGCAAACGTCCTTTCTTGGGTACAACATCAGTTACCAGGGTGTGGAGATGGATAACTCCAAGGTCAGAGCAGCCACCGACTGGCCACAACCCACTACAGTCAAGGAACTACAACGTTTCCTTGGTTTTGCAAACTTTTACCGGCGGTTCATTCGTAATTACAGTCTGATTGCATCCCCCCTAACATCACTGTTAAAAGGCAAACCATCCAAACTTAAATGGACTCAGGAAGCTATCCAGGCATTCACCAAACTCAAGTATAGTTTCACAACGGCCCCAATCCTCAAGCACCCTGATCCTAATCTACCTTTTGTGTTAGAAGTGGATGCATCTGATTGTGGAATTGGAGCCGTCCTTTCTCAACGTCATGGTCAGCCTGGCAAGCTCTACCCCTGTGCATTCTTCTCAAGGAAATTGACTTCTGCTGAGTGCAACTATGATGTAGGCAATAAAGAACTGTTGTCCATGAAAGCAGCTATTGAAGAATGGAGACACTGGCTTGAGGGAGCAGTCCACCCATTCCAAGTAATCACCGACCACAAAAACCTGGAATATATCAAAAGTGCCAAACGCCTGAATCCACGTCAAGCCCGTTGGTCTTTATTCTTCACCCGTTTCCAGTTTACAGTCACCTACAGACCTGGCAGCAAAAACAGTAAGGCTGATGCTCTATCTAGATGTCACGATCCTCCCGTAGACAATATCACACCTGAATCTATCCTCCCACCATCTGTTATCATTGCTCCAGTAACCTGGGACATTATGGAAGAGATCCAGCGGGCCCATCAACAAGAACCACCACCCGCAAATTGTCCCCTGAATAAGTGCTTTGTGCCTCAAGGTTTGCGTCTCCGAGTTATGCAATGGGTTCACACCACTTTGAGCTCAGGACATCCTGGAATTTCACGCACTCTCCATCTGCTACAGAACTCTTTCTGGTGGCCTTCAATGACCAAGGATGTGGTAACCTATGTCAAGTCCTGTCAAATCTGCGCTCAATCCAAGACACCCAAAGAACTACCCTCTGGCCTCCTTCAACCGTTACCCATTCCACAGCGTCCTTGGTCCCACTTGTCCATAGACTTTGTAACAGACCTGCCTCTCTCCACTGGTTTCACCACCATACTAGTAATCATTGATCGCTTCTCTAAAGCCTGCCGTCTGATCCCTCTCAAAAGTCTTCCCACTGCCATGGAAACGGCTCAAGCCCTATTTCACCATGTCTTCAGAGTTTATGGCTTACCTGAGGATATTGTGTCGGATAGAGGACCTCAGTTTACCTCTCAGGTTTGGAAAGCTTTTTGTAAACAACTTGACATCAACATAAGCCTTACATCAGGATACCATCCACAATCAAACGGCCAAGTGGAGAGGTTGAACCAGGAAATTGGCAGGTATCTCAGAACATATTGCAGCCGTGAACAGAACCGATGGGCAGAATTTCTTCCATGGGCTGAGTATGCCCAAAACTCCCTGACCCACTCCTCCACTGGCTTGACCCCTTTCCAATGCGTCTTGGGATACCAACCCCCCTTGTTTCCGTGGTCTGGTGAACCCTCAACAGTACCTGCAGTTGATGACTGGATCAGACGTAGTGAGAGGGTGTGGGACAGTGCTCATGTTCGTCTACAGAGAGCCTTCAGAACCCAAGAATTCCAGGCTAACAGACGACGTCGCCCACACCCTCCCTACCAACCAGGACAACGGGTCTGGCTTTCTACGAGAGACCTCAAACTGCGGCTACCCAGCAGAAAACTCAGCCCAAGGTATGTTGGACCTTTCAAAATAATAAAACAGATTAATGAGGTCACATACCAGCTTGAACTTCCCGTTAACTACCGTATCTCTCCATCCTTCCATGTCTCGCTCCTCAAACCGGTCCAACCGGATGCTGACCCCAATGCTGAGAACCAAGAGCCACCGCCACCACTGGACATAAATGGATCACCTGCATACAAGGTGAAGGAATTGCTGGACTCAAGACGCAGAGGGGGTCAGCTCCAATACCTGGTGGACTGGGAGGGCTATGGACCTGAAGAGAGATCATGGGTAGCCGCCTCCGACATCCTGGATCCATCACTCATCGAGGATTTCCATCAAGCCAGACCCGATCGTCCAGCACCCCGACTACGGGGACGTCCCCGTCGAACGCCAGGAGGCGCTCCTAGGGGGAGGGGATCCTGTAACGCCACGCCAGCAGAGGGAGCCCTCGCCTGAGTATTGACTGGTGCCGCTCCCTCTGCTTCTACTATCACTTCCTGTTTGGCAGCCATTTAAGCATGGCCAGGCCGAAACATGATTTGCGAAGTATTGCCAGTTCTACTGCCTTACCAAGCATTTTTCCATTGTCTGATTTGATTACACTGTGTTTGACTTTTTGCCTGTTTCTCTGGATTTTTGCCTTTGGATTGCCCCTTTTGCTTGTTTGCTGGTTGGATTGTTTTATATGATATTGACACCTTTGCCTGTGAACTCGACTCTGATTTCTGCTTCACGATTTGGATGGTTGAACTATTTTTTTAATTTGAACTGTTTTTTAAATAAACTTCTGCAAATGGATTCTAACACAGCTTTGGCTTCACCATCATTACAGACTTGATACTTGATACAAATGTAATTTGTATCAGTGTTATAATATCACAGGTGAAAACTGGCAGAACGTTAGATTAATGAACTAATAGTTAAACATTTTATGGTATCTCATATACCTCATATACAAAAAAAAAATATATATATATATATAATATTTTAAGTGAATTTTTATTATTTTACAAATGATCTGCCAATAGAGTAAGAAAAATACGACAGTGGCTATTTACACTAAGTGAAATTAACATACTTTCTTAGCAATAGATCCTATTTACAGCAGGCTAAGTGCAAGCAGCTCTAGATGCCATTTAAATAAAAAAAAATGTACATTGAAAATCGTGATATATTCTATTTACCATGTAAAAGTAGCAGTTATTTGCAAAAGTCTAAGTGTAAATGATAATTAGATTCTAGTTATACTTTATACTGGCAGATACATTTGCACCTTTATACATGAACATGATGCAATAATAACATATTGTAAATGATTATATTTATTACAATTATAAATAGTTGTATCAGTATTAAACACTCGTTAGGCACTTTACTTCCACTTTTAGAACTTTTTTTTTTTTTCATTTTTATTGAAAATAAATTCTAATGTGACATGTGATGGGAGAAGTGAGAAGAATGAGGTCTATATATATATATATATATATGTATATAAAAGAAAAAATATAGATAAAAAGGATTAACCTGTTAGCCCCATCATGGGAGCAGAAAATGCTCTACCAAATTTATAATTGTAACAGTTTCCTACTTCAGTGTGTTACAAACAAACCCTTTGGGCTTTACTTTTTATCAACCAGATTTGATAATGCTCAAAAATATTAAAAGTTATAGACTCTGAAGTGCCTTGATGTTTTTTTTTTTTTTTTTTTTTTTTTTTACCACACTTAAAAATGTTTTTATTTGATATTAAAATACATTAAATGATACCTGGAGCAAACTATAAAAGTAATGGGTTGAAAGTCACATGTGTCATGAGTTTCTATTTCAAATCTGAATAAGATATCATGAAAAATTAGACTCCTGTAAATATTTTTATGAGACTATGTCTACACCCCCCACCCCCCAAATATAATAATATTGAAGGCTTCTACAAACCATTTAGTCAGTAAACATACCACTGCATAGTTTTTTTTTTTTCCATTATAAAACACTAGACAGAAACTTAGACATCATATAAGTGATTTATTTGAGCACTAGAAAAATCCAATAAGAATATTTGAGTAAGAAAAATAATAATAATAATAACAATAACAACAACAACAACAATAATAATAATAATAATAATAATAATAAAGATTTAACTTTTTTTGCCAGAAAATCCTGAGATTGCGACAAATGCAACATTTACTATGAATTACGATGCAAATAAGTCCTGATGGCCACTTATACATATGGTAATAACACAAATTCGCCATAAGTAAATAATCCACTCTCTCTATTCATATAGACGCATTCACTTTGACAGCCGTGATCATGGAGTAATAGCGAGATGATTTGGGCTAATTTGCACTCAAATAGATGGTAATCATGCAGATACATTCACATTCAACATAAAACACACTCTCACATATATAAAACCTGTTGAATAATAAAAACAAAGAAAAAGGCGATCGCTTTAAGTTCCGCCTCCATCAACTGACAGGTGCGTCAGAGCGTGTCACAGCCCTCACGAGGGAGCGCCAAAATTCAAATATACTATCTTTCATTCATTATTTTTTCCGGTGGATCATATCATTATGTTTGTGACACTGTACGCTGCAAAACCATGCCATTTTTTTACTACCAAGACACAGTTTCCAACCGTGAGTTATTCCATAACAGACACAAACAATTCTGTCGCTGAAGAACTGAAACGTAAACAAAGGAATTATGATCCATATTACAACGTTATTGCTTCGTTGGACTAAACGTGCTCCATGCGATATCGTTCAGTGGACCCTTACCTTTCTAACTAAACCGGGATTTACAGCTGTGGATGTGTTTATGACTCGTTATTACCACGGATCTTGTATGTACCGCGTTTCCATTGCTCATGTTTTTATATGTACTGCTTACACAAATGTAGCAAATACAGTCTTCATAAGCTTTCCTTTGAAAAACAGCGATCTGTCGTCAATGCTTGAGGCTTAGATCTTTATAATGATACATAGTTTGTCAAGATTAAATTTGTCCCGTTTCATTTAATCTATTTGAAACACTGACACGTGCGAGTTTATGGGCTTTCAGTATGAGGGAGTCAGGGTGCAGG
Organism: Carassius gibelio; assembly: GCF_023724105.1. Classification (NCBI taxonomy): domain Eukaryota; kingdom Metazoa; phylum Chordata; class Actinopteri; order Cypriniformes; family Cyprinidae; genus Carassius; species Carassius gibelio. The sequence continues at coordinate 2,190,259 of NC_068377.1, read as the reverse complement.
CTAAGAGGTTTTCATAAGGTAGCTGTTAAGTTTAGGTATTGGGTAGGATTAGGGGTGTAGAAAATGGTTATGCAGAATATGTGCTTTATACGTACTGTACTAATAAACAGACAATATGTTAAAAATAGGTATGCTAAGAAGCAACTAGTCAATAGTGAGAATTGTTAGGGGAAAAAATACAAATAAATAAAAAGATGCAACAAGATAATGTTTCCAGCACACTGCACAAAAAGTGTTGCATTATTATACAATTTTGTTACTCGCCAGAGATAATTATAGGGTGGAACTTCATACTCATCGTCTCCATACTGTTTATATTTACATTTTACATTTAATCATTTAGCAGACACTTTTATCCAAAGTGACTTAAAAATTAGAACAATAGAAGCAATCAGATCAACAAGAGAACAACAACAGTGGGATGGCACAACAAGGCGTCGTTTACTTGCAGAGCGCAAATTTCTGGAGGGCATATAAGATTGAACTAGTGAGTTTAGGTAGGTTGGTGCCATGCCAGTGGTCATCTTGTAGGTAAGAATTAGTCCCTAGAATTTGTTGTTAGCTGCTATTGGTAGCCAGTGTAACCTGATGAGGAGAGGAATAATGTGAGCTGTTTTTGGCTCATTGAAGACAACCCTCACTGCTGCATTCTGGATCAGAAGCAGAGGCTTGATAGTACATGCAGGAAGAGCCAGGAGAGCATTACAATTGTCCAGTCTGGAGAGAACAAGAGCTTGGACAAGAAGTTGGGTGGGTGGCTCTGATAGGAAGGGTCTAATCTTCCTAAAGTTGTATGAGGCAAATCTGCAGGACCGGGTCATTATTGCAATAACTTTGTCATTGTAGCAATACATAGAGTAGTTTACATACTGTACTTAATGTCTGTTTTGCCTGTCTCTGTCAAGGAATCTAAACCTGAGCTGTCTGTCTGTCTAGATGCTTTTGTAGAATCTGAATTTGAACACTATGCCTATCCTGATTTATTCATTGAGTCTGTTTTTGAGCTATCCATCTGTCCAGTTTTTGTTAATAGGTCTGAGAATGAAATGTCTGTCTGTCCAGCTTCAGTCACTGAAATGTCTACCAACCCTGCTTCAGTTAATACAACTAGTTTTGAGCCGTGAGTCTATCCCCTCTCAACCCATTAATCTGTTTGTGAACTACCTCCCGGACCAGTTTTCTTCAATGAGTCTGATTGTGAATGGTCTGCCTGTCTAGTAACAGTCAATGGACCCGATTATGATTTTTTTTTATCCTGCTTCAATAAATGAACTGTCTGCCAATCCAGTGTCAGTCAATGCATCCAATTGTGAACTGTCCATTCTCAAATGATGATCCCGAGGGTGAATCCAGTTTCAGTCAAAGAGCATGATTCTGAACTGTCTTCTTGCCCATTCCAGTCAATAAATAAGATTTTGAACTGTCTGTTAGGCCAGTTTCAGTCAATGAGCTTGATTATGAATTGTCCACCAGCTCAGTTGTCAACAGGGAAACGGTTAATGAAGTTCTTATTTATGCTTTCTCTTTATTTTTTTATTGTCTCAGTTTTTCCTAGGCTTCTATCCAGGATCGGGGTGGGTAATTGGGAGAACCACGGGAACCACGTCTTTTCCAAAACATTTTCTCAGGTAGGCCTCTGCTGGTGCCTACCGATAGCTGGGCCGGCCCTACTGTAACAGTACGCCTCAGGGAGGATGGATGGGAGGAAGAGCAGCAGATAAGCCAGTCCCCCGCTGAACAATATGAATTAAACGTATTTAACCCTCAGGTTTTGTTCAAAACCCTATAACACCTTTTGTGTTCCCGGTCAAAAATGACCGGTCTACAAAAAATTTCTCATAAATCACTTGTTATGCTATATAATTACCCAATATTGCATTCTATCTTTTTGCCAACTTGTTTTCTTTCAATTAGGACTGGGTTTTATATTTATATTTCCATCTGATTAATCATAGGCCTCATAGCTTTAGCAATTATTTGGCTAATACCATTGTAGCGTTGTCAACCTATTCACAAGCAAAATATACAATTTAATTAAAATATTAGCCTTTTTGTTTCACCCAGTACACGGCGAATCATAGACTTTGCAAATATTATGCAATTTAATATTGATAACAAAACTCAAGCTTGACCTGTGTATGCAGTAAAATGACCTCTTAATTATTTTTTTGTAGCTTCTGAACAGCAGAGCCAGTCCCCCACTGAAAATGAGGAGGCCATGATGACTACAGGGACAGGCAGTGAGGAGACCAGAGTAAACAATATGAATTAAAGTTATTTAACCCTCAGGCCTCACACATGCGCGAGCCGAACTTGGCCATACTTGTCTGGTCCATATGCGGATGCGAGTATAGACAAGGAAGCCTATTATTTTGATTATTTTGCTTGTCCTCAAGCACAGGATCTAGACACATTTCTCAATTACCATCCCCAGCAGCCCACAAAACACCACATAGTAGCTAAAGTTTTTCACAGCAAGCATGGCAGCAACCACAAGTGGTTGACATACAGTGAAAAAACACAATCACTGTATTGTTCTGTGTGATTGGCATTTGCACCTGCTGTAAGTGAACAGTCTCCACAAATTCATATCTGGTGTTATGCACATGTTTTTAATCTGGTACTGGCAGACTCAACAGACAGTGTCATAGAGAATGCATCTCTCTTCTCAATACTAAATTATGTGACAGTTTTCCTCAGGGAGTCTTCTGAACGTCACAGGAGACTGAGCCCAATAGGGTAAACCTGTAGTGTCTGTTTGAGGGGACAAATGATAACCTCAAAAAAATATGTCAGGGCCTTTGAGGGAGTGAGAGTGGCAGCTGATAAGTTTGTGAGATGGTCCAATGGAAAGTTGGAAGAGATGGACAACTATGAACTACTTGTGCAGACGGCACTTCCAGAGAAGCGTGTCCAAAAAAATAAAAGAATGACAGGAGAGCGTTTAGATGATGAACCAGTAGCCTCATCTGAGGTGAATGCCCATAATGTTACTCTGGACACTGTTGGCATGTAGCATAGATATGAGGTTTTCGAAAATGCAAAACATGCCTCAGATTTTGCTTGTCTTTACCTTAAAATCTTTACTGAAATAAAGATAAATGGGCTCACTAACTCAGCACTCCAAGAAATCAGCAAATGTCTGCTCAGGTTTGATGACAGAGCTACTGTTAGCACATTACAAAAATGAGCTTTCTAGCCTGTCATACCAGTGGGACAGACTGAAACAGTCCTCTCTTGAAGGTTATATTGTCAGGACATGTAGTGAGGTGACACAGGAAGGTCAGGAGGATAGTGGCCGACTGCCATATTTGGAAGAACCAGAGATGGAACTTGAAATCAGGACCTGTTCCTCCTGCAAAAACTGAGCCATTTGTCTTCATTTAATACTCTCACAGTATAACCTCCTCACAGATACTTATCAAGTGATTGGGTTAGCATATATGTTTCTGTTGACTTTGTCCATCGCTCAGGTTGCATATGAGAGAAGCTTCTCAACTCTAAAAAATTGTGAAGAATAGGCTACAAAGCTCATTGATTTAGGACAACATAGAGCCTTTCATGTTAATGTGTACAGAGAAGGAAATCCACAATCATTTAAGCAACAACACTGTTATCGATAAAGTGGCTGAAACCAGTGCACTGCTGATGCTGTAGGTGCTATTTGCAATGTAACCTTAAACTGTACTGTGACTTGAACTGTAAAAATTAGTTCAATATGCCTCTTTGTGGAAGAGTGGGATACATATCAAATACTCTATTTATTTATTTATTTATGCTTTTGTTAATTTATCAACCTATCCTTGTGGAATGGTGGAATATTTTTTGTTAACTTCTCAGTTTAAGTGAATTATTATTTAACCTTTACATCATTTGTTGAACCATGGTATTAATTAAAGCTACACAATAGTTAAAGCTGAACTGTTGCTTCATTTATCCAATTTGGAAAATGGCTAATTTGGAATTCCACCATGGACAAAGTGGGCCGGTCTTGGGCCTGAAAATCCAAGACTGAAAAGTAGCCCCACTATGGCCCTGCTTCTATCTATGCGGCGAACAGCTTCCTGATCAACCTATTCCATCATGGTGCTTTCCTGATCAGTTGTGGTGCTCTCTTGATCTGTCATGGTGCACTCTGCAATGTCTAACATTTTATTTTATTTTATTTGGGTTTTTGTTTTACTGCAGATGAAGTTTGTAAAAAAAAAAAAAAATAGAACCACAAAGTGTATTAATAACAAGACTACAGGATGTGAAAAAAAGTGCATGAAGTATTGCTCTCTGTTCTGCTGACAGTGCATTGATTTTTATTTCATTGTATTTATTTTTTTACAGCTTAATCATAATTCTGTATTTACATAGTCTGAGCTTTATAGTCAAGCTATCATGACATCCTCAGACTAAACTAGTCTCTTCAGGGTTTTGTGATGTTTGAATTCTGAGATTCTGTCTGCAGACCAGCACACACAGGAGAGGATCTGAAATCAATCTCACACTCATCAAGAAGATGGGATTAAGCCAAACAGGAAGAGACTCGGTTAATACCGGTTTGATTATGAAAATGAAACTGAGTAAAATAAAGGGCAGATATATTATTAACATATTGAATATGAAAACAACCAAAATATGATGATCTGGTTTCATGGATGTGTGAGAGTGACGATCAGCAGAACATGAAGCTCTACAAGATATTATCCATGTGATCACTGACACAATCAACCCAATAGCAATATAAAATAAATAATATGCATGGAGAAAAATATGGCCAATAATGATACAGAGAAACAAAATTATATGGCAAATTTTGAAAAGAGGTGAAGAGAAAACAGAAGCAGTATACAGTGGATATTTCACTGTGAGAATTCCCTCTAGCGCCACCAGCTGGTTTAAGAGGAGACCACAGAGTCTTGACGCCCACCATAAAGACCAGAAAACCCAACATGTCCAATCCATATACCAGGAGAACTCTTCTAGGAGATGTTTTGCCATTATGTAGGGACTCAAGAGAAGCTCAACAAAGTCAGTGAGGAGGAGGAGGATGATGAAGAATGAAATCTTATGTCCATTCCTTCTGTGATGAATCAGATCGCTGACAGACCAAGCAAGAGCTGGTAGACCTGCACACACACTAATGAAGATGAAGGTGGACAATCTAAGCCTTTTCTCCAGCCAGCCAACTTCCAGCTCCCAATGAAATGTATTTTCCATATCCTTTTATTTATTTGACCACTTTGTGATATCCTGCTGAAAATATCTAAGTGAATAAAAAACATAAAAATCTGTATCTGTGCTAAATAAATGCTGAGCAACTTTCAGAAGGTACAAAGCTCATAAAGTCAAAGCTAAACAAACAACGACTCACATTAATTTATTCTAGTTTGTATTACATGCCAGTTCATATTTAATACCAAAGAGATAATAAAGAAATAAATAAATAAACAGCACCTATGACTTACCTAGATATATTCAAGAGTTTTCTAAAGCAGTGCTTTTATGAAAAGAGCTTTTCCAAACTTGGTTGATTGCTTCTCTTGTTCACTCTTCCTTTTTTCTACCTCTGGTTTATGGTTGTTGGTTTATCTGGTTGTTTGAAAGCACCAAACAGACAATAAATAGTAAATACTGCTCGTCCAGTCATATATCCTTCTGAACAGTTCAAGTGAACTGAATACTTAATCAATAAACACTTTTTTGTTGCAAATGAATGCAACTCATATTTTTTATTCTATTATTCACATAGAGAACACAAACTTGCACAAACAAATAATACACCATACCTGGAAAAGACACGAAAAGCACCAAACTACTTATCCGGTCACAGATTGCCACAAAATGAATCAAGCGAATATACAAAATGAAAGAAACAGAGCAGACACCATTAGCACGTGGTTTGCACAACCACTCGTAGGTTGCTCTGCTGCTGTACATCGCTTTACCCTTCTTGACAGAATAAAATTATCTTAAAAATTTCTACACAAACTAGATAAAAATAAAACAATGACTCCTAATTTTACCTACCATTCTTGTCACACAATCTACCATTCATGTCACACATTATACACTTTCCGCATTTGTAGGTGTCTCCCCTTATTCCAAGATGCATACACAATAAAAATAAACATAATATTATTTTATAACTAGAACATACACTGTATAACCAAAAAAGGATTTTGATACCATTCACACTTTTTAAACTTTTACATTAAGCTCTGACTGAAGTTTCAGTAAGAGGCATGAATAAGTTTGACTTAAACCATAATTTTTTAAAAGTATTAACAACACTAAATAAACTAATTTACTGTATGTAAATGTTTTACTGTATCCATTAATGTAGTGTAGATTTGTGCAAATTGTTGTTTTATTGTAAGTAAAAGGGCTTACAGATGAAACATCAAACGTGTTACTTGTTAAAGGAAAACTGTCATTCTTTCCATCTCCACAAGGACTTTAACATGGCAGATCAACTTTATTTTTGTGCGGACAACTAAAGTTGTATAATGCAATGTAGTATAATAAATTATAATACATTTATTTGCTTTGTGTTAGTTTATAAGGTGTAACATTAAAATGTATTAAAGTGCACATGAACACACACAAAACTCAAGTACATAGAGAGGGCAGGATTCTAGCGGACCAATCACAGCGATTGCAGTTTGCATAGAATTGACATGCTGTTAGATCTTTGGAGAGATTCACGTCAATGCCCAGTTTTACAGCACTAATAGGGACCCTAAGCGACTTGGCACTATGGCATTAACTCACCCCACGCATAGCTGAGGGCATGAGAAAGCACTAACCACATTGGATGCTAGACAGATAGGATCCGTGCCTGTAGAGCAGGGATGTCAAAGTTATAGAATCTGGTAAAAGTGGATGGCGTTGACCAGCCAGCGGCTGCACAGATCTCATTGGTAGATATGTTGCTGGACCACGCCCATGAGGAGGCCATTGCCCTTGTGGGCATTCCAGGGCATTTCAATCCTTCTAAAGCATAAGCCAGAGCTATTGCATCAACAATCCAGTGAGACAGTCGATACGTAGTGACCGGCAGATCAAAGAAGGAAACAAACCTGTTTATGTAAGGTGTGAGACCTGAGACAGCCTCGATGATTGATATAAGACACCACTCGTGGGACTGGTCATCCAATTCCATTCTAGCCTGGAATAATAAATGTCATGAGTCTTGTCTAGTGTCTGCCTGTCCGTCTGTTTCTATGTCTGTGTTTCAGGAGGAGGCAGTGGATTTGTCTAACGTGCCCGCGGAGTACCTCAACCTGAAGGAAGTGTTCAGTAAGTCTCGTGCTGCTTCTCTTCCTCCGCATCGTCCCTATGACTGTGCCACAGAATTACTGTCAGGTAAGTCTCCGCCTTAAGGCAAATTATATTCACTTTCTGTTCCGGAAAAGGAGGTTATGGAGAAATATATTTCTGATTCTTTAGCTTCGAAGTTCATCCGCCCTTCCTCTTCTCCAGCGGGGGCAGGGTTCTTTTTTGTGGGGAAGAAAGACGGATCGCTGCGACCTTGCATTGATTACCGGGGACTGAACAACATCACGGTAAAGAATACTTATCCTTTGCCGTTAATGTCTTCAGCCTTCGAGAGGTTGCAGGGAGCGTCGATTTTCACGAAATTGGACTTATGTAATGCTTATCATTTGGTCCGTATCAGGGAGGGGGAAGAATGGAAGACCACTTTTAACACCCCAGAGGGCACTTTGAATACTTGATCATGCCCTTCGGGCTCTCCAACTCCCCAGCAGTCTTCCAGGCATTCGTCAACGACATGCTGTGAGATATGATTGATCAATTCATATATGTCTACCTGGACGACATATTGATTTTTTCCTCTTCTCTCCAGGAACATGTGCAGCACGTCCGACGAGTGCTTCAGAGATTGCTAGAGAATGGGCTTTTTGTCAAGGCGGAGAAATGCGAGTTTCATGCACAGTCGGTTCCATTTCTTGGGTATATCGTGTCGACTGAGGAAAGTTAAGGCTGTGGTAGAGTGGCCAAGTCCAGATTCCCGTAAGGCCCTACAGAGGTTTCTGGGGTTCGCCAACTTCTACCAGCGTTTTATTCGCAACTTCAGCCAACTAGCCGCACCTCTGAACGCCTTGACCTCCCCCAAAACTACGTTCAGGTGGTCAGAGAGCCGAGGCTGTGTTTGCCAAACTGAAGAGCTGCTTTGTTTCAGCCCATATCTTGATCACCCCTGACCCATCACGTCAGTTTGTGGTGGTGGTCTATGCGTCGGAGGTGGGGGTAGGGGTGGTGCTATCTCAACATTGTCCCTCAGACGACAAGGTGCACCCATGTGCATTTTTCTCTTATCGATTATCCCCTGCCAAACGAAATTATGATATTGGTAACCGAGAATTGTTGGCAGTCAAGATGGCATTGGAGGAATGACGCCACTGGTTAGAAGGATTGGGGGTTCCCTTTATTGTATGGACAGACCACAAGAATTTAGAATATATTAGCACTGCCAAAAGGTTGAACTCCAGGCAGGCTCGTTGGGCACTTTTTTTCTGACGTTTTGACTTTACTCTCTCGTACCGCCCAATATTAAACCCGATTCCTTGTCACGTATTTTTGACCGCTCCGAACGCCCGTCCACTCCCGAGTGTATTTTCCTGAGACATTCGTGGTCTCCACACTCACATGGGAGATCGAATCGAAGGTAAAGACAACCTTAGTAGGGGTAACGCCTCCGCCCAGGTGCCCACCGAATCGCTTATTTGTGCCGGAGGGATTACGGTCCAACGTTATCCAGTGGGGGCATTGTTCTAATGTGGCTTGTCATCCAGGAGTTAACCGTACTAAATTCTTAGTCAAGCAACGATTCTGGTGGCCACTTATGGCTTGCGACATTCACAGTTTTGTTTTGGCTTGCTCGGTTTGTGCCACTGGTATGACTTCCAATCGGCCCCCTGATGGGTTACTTCAACTACTGCCGGTCCCTTCGAGACCCTGGTCCCACATCACACTAGATTTTATTACCACCCTCCCAGGGCAACACGGTAGTTTTGACCGTGGTGGACTGGTTCTCGAAGGCAACCCACTTTATTCCCTTGCCCAAATTACCCTCAGCCAAGGAGACAGTGTTGACCGTTGTAGATCACGTCTTTCATTTACATGGCCTCCCGATAGATGTGGTTTCCGACAGGGGACCGCAATTTGTGTCCAAATTGTGGCGAGAGTTTTGCAGATTACTGGTAGTGACTGTAAATCTGTTCTCAGGGTTTCATCCCTAGAGCAATGGTCAAACCGAGAGAGCCAACCAAGATTTGGAAAGGGTGTGGAAATGTTTGGTTTCCAAAAATCCTTCCTCCTGGAGCCAACAATTGTCAAAGGTGGAGTACGCCCACAATACCTTACCAATATACGGTACAAATGCCAAGCTATGGGCCTATCTCCATTTGAGTGTAGCTTAGGTTGCCAGCCACCTATTTTTCCCAATCTGGAATCTGAAGTCGCGGTCCCCTCCGTTCACGCCTTCATCCAGAGGTGTCACCGCACTTGGACTAGAGCCCGCGAGACTCTACTCCAAGTGGGGGTGCACACCAAGGCTAAAGCCGATCGCCACCGATCTAGGCCTCCCGTATACGCCGTGGGTCAAAAAGTGTTGCTTTCTACCAAGAACATTCCTCTCCACTCCGTCTCTAATAAGTTGGCTCCCAAATTTATTGGCCCATTCACTGTCACCAAAATCATTAGCCCGGTGGCAGTCCGCCTCAAACTTCCTCCTGTGTACAGGAGAATTCATCCCGCCTTTCATGTATCTAAAATAAAACCCATATTTCATTCTCCTATTAATCGGTCAATTGCATTCTGGACTATAGAAGGAGGGGACCCAGATTTCAGTACTTGGTGGACTGGGAGGGTTACGGTCTGGAGGAGAGACATTAGGTGCCTGCTAGAGATATCCTGGATCACTCTCTTATCAATGATTACAATTGACAGGTAAGGGAGTCTTGGGATGCCAGGAGGCATCTCTTGTTTGTCAGATCATTGTTTGAGGTCCTCCGTGATTCATGTCAGTTCGTCCTCCAGCTCTACTGCTTCATGCCTTGTTCCCGGTTTCTGTCTACAGTGGATTACAGCCTCCCCTTGGATCTTTCACCACTATCACCTCCACCAGCGCACTCAAAACACCAACTCACCTGTCTGTGCTGCCATCGAGGTTGAATGGATCTGAGCCCACTGTCTCTCTTTGGGATGAAGAAATAGCAGCTGAAAAAGCCTAACTCACTGTTCACTGGGGCCACTATTTCCACAACGCCTTTTTTGCAAGCACTGCATGCACCTCCTGTCGGAGAACAATAGTTTTGTTTTCTGGGATAGAAGTTTGAAAAATGCCTCTGATTCCCGGAATGGCTGTCCAGACCATATAATGGGAGGCGAGAGGTTTTATTTTCTCAAACGAGAGCTCACCTTGAAAAAGCGGGGAGACTATGTTCGTATAAGTTAATGAGAGAGGATGAGGAATTTTGCTCTTTAATGTATGTGTGTCCGCTAACACAATGGTAAAATATTCAGGTACCTGCTGGACCAGCCACGGTGCCAGGGTGTTTAGGGAGGAAGTGACGCAGTGCCTGTAACGTCTTCTGAGCCTCCAAAAACTACTCAGTAAACCCGTGTACAGCGGAGCCTAACAGCCCTTTCTGTGAGACTGGCGAGTCGAGAAAATCCATTTTGTCTGCATCCTAGATCTCTCTCAGCATTAGTCAGAGGTGGTCCTCCTGCTCCACCAGGCTGGCCATGGTCTTGCATTGTGTGCACCTGTTGGTGATGGTCCTGCAGGGCTTAGATGGATGCACTGCATTGCCCTTTAAGCTGAGGGCAGATGGTGGGCACATATGTGCAGCGATCGTTTCCGCCAGGGGAGAAAGTTCGGTGTACCCCTTTTTGTCAGCGCCATCAATGGTAGTGAGAGCTGCTGCAGTGGAGGGCTCGCCACATCTTAGTGAGCTCATCATGGACAGTTGGCAAGAACTGTGCTGGGTGCTGGCGGGAGGATTGCTGACATTCGTCCAGTAAGAAATTAGCGGGCTCATCCGGAGCCGACCACTCAAAGCCCAGATCCTCCAAAGCCGTTGCGAGGACATGGATTACACTACACGGAGAAACCTTGGCATCTGAGGGGGAGGGGCTGCTTCAGCTCCTCGCTGGAATCACCCCATTCCTCTGTTTCTGATGCCACCAAGAACACAGAGAGATTGGTGGTGACATCATCGATGATGATGTCCTCATCGGATGCGTCGAATGTGACCAATCCGCTCGCAACTGAAGAGGGTTGCTGGTCCTCATTTACAAAGCACACTGGCGTAAGAAGATGCGGGGAGGGACAGGGCATGCAAGCGCAGAGCCAACATGACTTATATAGCAGTCGGCCCCATCCCTTTTGTTGGTCTGAAGGAGCATTAGTTTGTGCAGCTACACAAACATAAACAAATCAGTCTACTGCAGAATGGAAGCAGAATGGAGTTTTCCCATTCATAACAAGAAAGGCCTGTGGTTTTAACGTCTGTAGTCATGAAGTCATTTGAAGAACTGGAGCTGGCCCACATAAAGGACATCACTGGACCCTTACTGGATCCTCTTCAATTTGCCTAAAGCGCAAACAGGTCTGTGGACGATGCAGTAAACATTGGACTCCATTATGTTCTGCAACACCTCGACAGACCGGGGACTTATGTGAGGATCCTGTTTGTGGACTTCAGCTCGGCCTTTAACACGATCATCCCAAACCTCCTCCTGCCCAAACTAACTCAGCTCTCCATGCCCACATCCATCTGTCAGTGGATCAACAGCTTCCTGACAGACAGGCAGCAGCTAGTGAGGCTGGGAAAATACACATCCAGCACCCGTGCAATCAGCCCCGGAGCTCCCCAGGGCTGCGTTCTCTCCCCACTGCTCTTCTCCCTGTACACTAATGATTGCACGTCTAAGGACCCCTCTGTCAAGCTCCTGAAGTTTGCAGATGATACCACACATTACTCGGCCAAAAAAAAACATCTCACAGTTAAGCACTGTACCGGAGGTTGAAACATTTTGCCATAAATACGTGATCTGTGACATCTAAAGACTTGTTTTCGCACACAACCACGATGTACACGAACCAGCCATGTATTCTGATTCAAATAACGCAAACCCATTGCACAGGTTGCAAGTGTCATTCAGAATAAACCATAATAAGAATATATATTTACATATGTAGTTGTGCACATTTAATTTGTATTAATGCCCACTTCACAAGAACTTCAACTGACCATTCACAATAATATTCATTAATGTATTATATTTATTATTTTATCCACATACTAATTTATTCATACTTTGAGTAAGGACAATGACATTTTTTATTTTAGCATTATTTATTATTTTTTTTTTTTTTCTTTATAAGGTTTTTGTAGCACAATTCATATATATATATATATATATATATATATATATATATATATATATATATATATATATATATATATATTAATTATTTGTATTTATTTTTATGAAACTGTCAAAAAATGGCTGGGATGCAAAGGCACCCTTTTGACCACAAGATGTCAATATCTGTGCAACGTATTGAGAAGCTTAGAGTAATGAACCATTTTATAATACAGTTGAGGGGAAAGCCTTGGTGCTTCACAAAGCTTAATTTCAACATAAAAAAAGGCAGAAAAAAACACACATTCACCACATGCTCCTCTCCCTCTTTCAAAAAATGCCCACACATGTGCACACACACACGCACACACAGACACAGACACATAGAGAGATAGAGACCGAGAGAGAGAGCACGTGAGAAATAATTATAATTCTGAAAAAATACTTTATTCACATTTTTCACATAAAACACTATTTCAACAAGTCAACATTTACCATTTTACATTTACCTTTGTACCACAAGAAAAGCAAAACAAAAACAAATCCATTTTTTACATTAGTAAAAAAATTAAATAAATAAATAAATAACAGAGCACAAAGCCTCATCAACCATGAGTATATGAAAATCAATTAGTATTTTGGATTTTATTGTGGTTATACCGACCTAAAGGCAGAAACTAAAATCAGCTAAACCTGTATTAAGGACTGTAAAAAAATGGACTAATGAAGTAGAGCAGGATTTACAATCTTGTTTTGACCTCACTGAATGGAGGTGTTTTTGAAGCTGCTTCCACCGATCGGGATGAACTCACAGTGACTTTAACATCTTATATCAGTTTCTGTGAGGATAAGTGTATTCCTACCAGGACTCATCTAACTTACATCAATGACAAACCGTGGTTCACTGCAAAACTCAGAGAGCTCCGTCAGGCCAAAGAAGATGCTTACAGGAAGGGGGACAATGTCTTGTATAAACAGGCTAAATACATACTGTAAAAGGAGATCAGAGTGGCAAAGAGGAATTATTCTGGAAAAATAAGGACTCAGTTCACTTTCAATGACTCAGCAACAGTGTGGAAAAGTCTGAAAGAGATTACCAATTACAAGACTCCACCCCCCAGCACTGTGGACAATCAACGACTGGCAGACGATCTGAACGAGTTTTACTGCAGGTTTGAAAGAACACCCATCACCTGCCCTGAACGCCTCCCCACACAACAGTTCACACCTTTCACAACTCCTGCAACCCATCCTGAACACCTCTCCAATCAACCGCTCTCACCATTCACAATTCCTGCAACCAACCCTGAACACCTCTCCAAACAAATGTTCACACCACTCACAACTCCCGCAACCCGCCTTGAACACGTCTTCAATCAAGCACTCTCACCATTCACACCTCTTGCATCCCCACTCTCTCCCACACCTGCAATTCAGATAAGCGAGGATGAAGTGTGCCAGGTCTTCCAGAAGCAGAAAAAGGAAATCTGTCTGAAATCCTGTGCAGACCAGCTGGCCCCCATCTTCATATAGATCGCTGGAGTTGTTCGAAAGTTCCTTCATGCTTCAAATGCTCCACCATCATCCCCATCCCAAAGAAACCCAAAATTACAAGAATAAATGACTTCAGGCCTGTGGTTTTAACGTCTGTAGTCATGAAGTCATTTGAAGAACTGGAGCTGGCCCACATAAAGGACATCACTGGACCCTTACTGGATCCTCTTCAATTTGCCTAAAGTGCAAACAGGTCTGTGGACGATGCAGTAAACATTGGACTGCATTATGTTCTGCAACACCTCGACAGACCGGGGACTTATGTGAGGATCCTGTTTGTGGACTTCAGCTCGGCTTTTAACACGATCATCCCAAACCTCCTCCTGCCCAAACTAACTCAGCTCTCCATGCCCACATCCATCTGTCAGTGGATCAACAGCTTCCTGACAGACAGGCAGCAGCTAGTGAGGCTGGGAAAATACACATCCAGCACCCGTACAATCAGCACCGGAGCTCCCCAGGGCTGCGTTCTCTCCCCACTGCTCTTCTCCCTGTACAGTAATGATTGCACGTCTAAGGACCCCTCTGTCAAGCTCCTGAAGTTTGCAGATGATACCACACATTACTCGGCCTCATTCAGGACAGTGACGAGTCTGCTTACAGACAGGAGGTTAAAGAGCTGGCTGTCTGGTGCACTCTCAACAACCTGGAGTTTAACACACTCAAAACAGTGGAGATGATCGTGGACTTTAAGAGAAACCCCCCTGCACTCCCCCCACTCACCATCATGAACAGCACTGTGACTGCAGTGGAGTCATTCAGGTTCCTGGGCACCACTATCTCTCAGGACCTGAAGTGGGACATTCACATTGACTCCATTGTGACAAAGGCCCAGCAGAGGTTGTACTTCCTTCGCCAGCTGAGGAAGTTTAACCTGCCACAGGAGCTGCTAAAACAGTTCTACTCCACCATCATTAAATCCATCCTCTGCACTTCAGTAACTGTCTGGTTCAGCTCAGCTTCTAAATCTGACCTCAGAAGACTACAGAGAGTAGTCCGGACTGCTGAGCGAATCATTGGTACAACCCTCCCTTCTATTCAAGAACTGTACTTATCCAGAGTGAGCAAAAGGGCTGTCAAAATCACTCTGGACCCCTCACATTCAAGACAATCCCTCTTTGAACTGTTGCCATCTGGTCGACGCTACAGACCACTGAACACCAGAAGACCATAACTGTGGAACACACTATACTTTATATTTATATAGACATACACACATACTTAGTGTACACTTAAATTTTGCACATAATATACCTGTACAAACATAACTGCTTTTTGTAATATACCTGCCTACAATTGTCAATTTGTAAATTGCCATTCCTTACCTACTTATTTGTATTTTTATTCTTTTATTATGTGTTTTATGTTCTGTCACTGTCACTCTGTTGTACTGCGGAGCTTCTGTCACAAAAAAAAAAAAAAAAAAAAAAAATGTCCTTGTATGTGTAAACATACCTGGCAATAAAGCTCATTCTGATTTATTCTGATTCTAAAAACAGAGTGTTAGTATCTTGATCTACTGTACACTCAGTTCTATCTTGTGTTTTTTTTTTTCTACTCATATACATTGCTAATTTTACTTAAACTATAATTTATAAGTTTAAACTTAAAATTTAAAATGTATTTAAGTTTAAACACTGAAAAATAAACCTTTTTCTTCTAACATATTTAAAACCAACAATACATTTATCTATAGAAAAAGATTAATCAAAATATGACATAAATTACGTAACAAACTAAACAACCTTTTCAGTCTTAAGCAATCCAGATAACTATTAAAAACCGTTTATCTCTTTAATAAAAAGCGCATTCTGCAGTAACATCAGAATTTAAAACCGAATAAAAACATTAACTGCTATTGCACCATGTAAAAATGTCCACTGTATGTCACCAACTCTTTAACTTAAAGGTGGCTTACAATGATCTCCATTTTGGTTAATCATCGTCACTGAGTTTTAAAACATCACACCATGGTTTTTCAACCCTTTTATCAAGTGATAAAGATCATGAGAGAGAGAGAGAAAGAGAGAGAGAGGCTAATATAGCACACTGAATCCCAAGACAGCTACTGTGTCAGTCATTCAGGTAAGTCTTCTTAAATCCAATACAAATCTAATTGAATTGCTTGCATGCAACTGACCAATATATATTTATTGTTTTACACAATGAACAGAATATTGTTCTTATTAACATTTAGCAACGAGTGCAATTTAGCATGTTTTTAAATAAATGTGCACTCATTCAGGAAATAATATACTGAATTGTGAACTGAATGTAATGTTTTCACTCAATTAACTGCATGTTAAGTTTAAATGCAATATTTTGTATTTATTTAATTTTTTATTACTATTTTTTTATTTAATTATTTGTTTCTGTTAATGTACTGACAATCATTTATGGTAAATTTAAATATACTAAATATGCCACTTATTTAAAAGCGTATAATGTAACGTATTTAAAAATATTTGAAATTGCTAATTTGTGATGAAGTTAGTGTTTAGTACATTTTATGTGTTTTAACTATAAATGTGAAATTGAATAACACACTACAGTTAAAATTATAATCAATTACTTTACATGCACTTTACTATGTTAATAACACATAAAAATTAGGGTACTTGTTATAGAAAGACTACATTTTATTAAACAATGTTTATGTATTCTATAAAGCTTAAGATAACATTACAAAAATGCACATTTTCAAAAGTATATTGAAGTGTGTTAAAGAAACAGTCATAAAGAGGAAATTGACAGAGTAAAGTGTCTTAAGTAAACGCACTTAAGTGGCATTTTACATCATATTGTTATCTGAAAGCACCGTTTTTAAAATATATCCTCTCAAGGCATGAAATACGTGAAGGTGCAGATTTAATACAGTTAAAGACACTTCTTTTTTCACAAGGAGATGCACAAAAGATAACTTTTATGGATGACCGAATAGACCCAAATGATGTGGAAAGATATGAAATAATTGGTTTAACCAAGTTTTTTTTTTTTTTTTTTTTTTTTCAGTTCTGGTGAACAGCTTTCTTTTCTGTAATGCATTATTAAATTGTTATAATCTTCTGAGCCCCTTTCTAGTACAGTGTGTGTAGTATTAAACAAACATAGACGTGTCTATAATGTAGTATCAGTGTGAGTGTTTTAATATAAACCAACAAACATTTTAAGGTGAATCACCCTAAATCATTCATCAAGTAAGTGTTTTCTGGGGCCCAGACATTCAACAGCAACATGACTGTTACATCAGAGTCTCTAGTATCTAGAAGGTACTGCTAGTAGATTCATTTAACAGCTCACGAAAAACACCATTTTCATCTATAACCATGAAAAGAAGAGAGTCTACAAAGTTTTCCTCCAGCTCCATCTAGCACTGCATACTGTAGAAAGCAATGATGTTTGCTTAATGTGATGGATCATAGTATAGTTGATTATGATTTAAATAGACATATTGTATGGACGTGTTTTAAATAAACTCACTCTCAATTATTTGTCTATCAGGATTTCAAAGAGACCACAGAGAAGAAGAAGAAGAAAAAAAAACACCTACAGTGACATCTCAGCTGCTAGAATCTACTAACTGCTGTATTCCAAAGAACTGTTTAGACAAAATGGATTTTTATCCATATTCCTCGGGTTCAGACATCAGACTGTGTATCTTCCTCATCATTAGTTTTTGTGTGGGTCTGCCAGCTCTGGTTTGGGCTTCAATTCTTCTTCACCTTCATAGAAAGACCAGAGGCCGGATCTCAGCCTTCATCCTCCTCCTCGTCCTCATTGACCTGATTCAACTGCTTCTCAGTCTATATATAGCGTCACAACTACTGACAAAAATATACTGGATCTCTGAGCTTTTCCAGTTTTGGTCAGGCTTACATTGGTGTGGTTTTCAGCTGCATCAGCTGGTGGCTCTAGAGAGGGTTTTTACACTGAACTATCCAGGTTCTTCTGAGCATTTTTGTTTATTGCCCTTGTACATCATTATATTCATTCTTGTGATTGTCTTTTCCATACCGAGTGCATTCTTTTTATTCAAGCTACCATTGGTAAGTACACCCATTTTGTTATACAGTCTTGGCACAAGTTTGGTGCCTTTGTGTTTATTGGCTGTAACAAATACAATCATCTGTAAAGCCTCTTCCACTCCCGTCAGTAACAGGATGTCAAACACATATTCACTGTCCAGTGTTGCCTTTGTTACCTTTGTCATGCTGTACTTACCTTTCATGTTGGTCATCTATGCAAGTTTATTCACTGTGGGTCAAGTCCACCCATCTTGGTTTGTGATGTCTCTCTGTTTGATGAGTTTGAGAGTGATGTCAGATCCTCTCCTGTGTGTTTTGTGCTGCAGAGGAAATATCAGAGATGTTCCGAAACCACAAACACACACAGAACCCAACGCTGATGAGACGTCAGTCTGAACTTGAGTTTCATCAGTCCTTGGGTCTGAACTTGCTCTTTCAATTAATGTACTTTATTTTTGAGCTAATGATCTGTACTGTATAATGATGAGTGAAAATGATATATGATTTAAAAATGATTGATTAAGACTATTGTTATCAGGGTTATTCCTCCAGATATTGATTTCTGAAATGTTTTTGAAGGAACTGAGGCTATGTTTAGTAACAGAGTATTTTACTGTGAGTAAAAGCATCCTGATAAAAATGTTTCTTGCTTGTTGGGTTACTAGACTACTTTCCAAGAAACAACCACAATCCAATTAATATTTAGGGGCTATATGTTATGTACTGTAACCCTGTGAAATAATGTTTTATTTATCCATTGTTTATCTGGTATGATGTGTATTATATGGTAGAATATCCATTTATTAATGTTTATTTTTTTATTTTATTTGTTACGCCAACAAATCATAAGGAAATCAAGTAAAGATCATGTTCCATTATAATATTTTATAAATTTCCTACCATAAATATATCAGAACTTAATTTATGATTAGTAAAATGCATTGCTAAGAACTTAATTTGGACAACTTTAAAGATTATTTTCTCAGTATTTTATTTTATTTTATTTTTATTTTATTTATTTTTTTGCACCCTCAGATTCAAGATTTTCAAATCGTATCATAACCAAACATTGCTCTATCCAAACATATAATGCATCAATGGAAAACATATTTATTCAGATCAAGTATAAATCTCAGTTTTAAAACATTTACCTTGGTTCTGTGGTCCAGGGTCACATATAACAGCATACATATGCCGAGGAGAGTACCCAGACATGTAATTGTTCAGTTAAATGCTGACAACTAATCACTATTGTAAGGCTAAGGTTAGATATCTAGAGATCTCGTAAGCAATATCAAAATAGTAATTTTGATAATACAGTAGATAACTTACCTTCATAGTCATGAACACATATTTAAATACTAAATATTTTTTAAAGCCTTTATTATTTCTCAACTCTACACCCCTGCAGTAAAATTCACTTTAAAGATTCACTTTTGATTAATGTAGATGACATGAAAAAGTGAGCTAATGTGTCTCCTGGCTTAAAACAAAGACTTTAAAGATGAAAATTACACAACATTTTTGGTATAACCAGTAGATCGAAGCAACTCATTTGCTCAGCTGCCATTTCAACTCACTGGTTTTCTTTATTTTCTTTTTTTCCCCCATGCCTTGCTTTTTGATTTGTTATAAAATTACTATGATAACAGATTTTAGTACTTTTACTGTACTGACATATAAAGTACAGAAAGTGCAGGAAGTCACAAAGTCTAACGTTATTTTAAATAAATAATTAAGCCCAGACACCAACAGCCTAAATGGGTTAATTATTTACTTGACTAGTTAACTACATATTAAGAGTTGAATACCTCAAAACATTGCAACAGTGGTATTTGTTTTTGGACAGTGATTTTGCAAACTGAAAAAAAAAAAAAAAAAAAATCCTTTTTGTCCTTTTTTTTGCTTTATTTTTGTAAATGTCTTTGTAAACATTTTTGAGTGGTTTACTTCGGTTTACTTGGCAATAGTACAATCATATGATGATTTATTATCTGAAAGTGATTTAGTGGCCATTTATATTGTACTTAAAGACAGGGAAATTCAAAGGAAAACCTTCTTCTTTGTCGTCTTGTTCGTCTTCTTCATATTATTCATCTTCATCTTCATCTTCTTCTTCTTCTTCTTCTTCTTCTTCTTCTTCTCGAGTCAATGGCAGTCCACAGAACTGCTAGCAGGAAAGTTACGAATCTAGCACACATTTAGAAGACCGTAAGGCTGAGTAAATAATATTGATATCTCAATATTAATTGATTTTCTTATTTTAGAGAACAATATTGATTCTTAAATCCCAAAAAATCAATTAGTGTAGCCTTTTTTCATTGCGTTAGTTTAGCAGGTTTTCAACAGTTTTGTAACGCCAGGTGTATGACAGAGCCTGATATCTCTAATGTAATCATGCCCAAATGCTGAGCACACTATCGATATTACAAGCAGTATATATATATATATATATATATATATATATATATATATATATATATATATATATATATATATTTTTTTTTTTTTTATTTAAAGAGCGGATTTGTATAGACGCGTGCGTCCACAGCGGATACACAGCAGCACACATGCCAAATATATATATATATATATATATATATATATATATATATATATATATATATATATATATATATATGCTACAAGTGTGACTGCATCATATAATAATTATTAATTATTAATAATATTAATAATGTTCATTGTCTGGCTGACTACGTCTTGTATTAATTTTTCTAAAAATCCTGTCATACGTGCACAAACTGACAGTCACCACTTAAAAGCTACTACTAAATATTGTAGAAACTTAATTTTCTGTAAAGTTGCTTTGTAACGATTTGTATTGTAAAAAGCGCTATATAAATAAACTTGAATTTAATTATGTGTGTATTCAAATAAAAGTAGGCCCTATACTGATTTGATTGATGTATTGCTCTTGTCTGTATGATCACAAATTACAGAGTAATTTAAGTTCCTTTAGGGGCTTATAAAAAACACACACCAGAGCATTTGTTGACCGAAGAGGGTTAAAGGGATATGCTGTAGTTCTAAAACATTGTTATCGGCTGTAAATTATGCAAGAATGTGAAGGTGAGATTCAATGTGATCACATAATATACTCATAAATAGGGAGAGATAAAGAAGCAATATTGCAAACATTGTACAAAATTTATATTGTTATATTTTTTTACTGTAATTGTTTTTATTTTATATCTCTTTAAGTGACTAACTGGTCCCTTCAGGGATCTGTAATGTTTGAATTCGGAGATCCTGCCTGCAGACCAGCACACACAGGAGAGGATCTGAAATCAATACACACTCACCAAGAAGATAGGTATATGCCAAAGAGGAAGATGATTTTATAAAGATGGAGTAAAGGTAGAAATTAAATGCAATAAAGGGTGTATTAAACACAAGCAGAGTTCATATGAAAATGACTAAAATGTGATGATCTGCTTTTCTGGATGTGCGAGAGTGATGATCAGCAGGACATAAAGTTCTACAAGATATTATCCATGTGATCACTGATACAATGAACGCAGATACAGCAATAAAGAAATAATTAACATGATGTAACTCACAACTACGAATATATGAGCATCTCCCACAAATGAATACATTACAGTCAACAAATATTGTTTTTTACATGAGCCATACAAAAATTATGTCTCTAAACTCTTGTGTCTGTAAATTTATCTGAGATGTTCTTGATTGCATTTGTGCTCTACACAAACCATATATTCACCTTTGCATTAGTGGATCATTATCTCTTTTGGTATGAGAATTTACACTCCGAGGAATCACAGTAACACATATAATGGATCTTCAGGTCAAGTCTGCAAATCTTCAAGGACATTATCTAACTGACACTCTTTTAGACACTCTTGTAGGATCTAAGGATACTCAAAAGCAGACTTTGTGTTTTGTTTCAAGAGAGCAACCATGCGTGTGTTGTTTACTTTCTTTCTTGTATTGTTCATTTATTCATTCATTCATTATCATTTATAATTTCATAAATTAATTATTGCATTCAATCATATAATCATTTATAATAATCATTAACTAATTTAATTGATGTAGTCATGTATTAGTCAATTGTATAATATTCCCCATTGTTGTTTAGTCTTGAGAATGTTTATAGGGATATTTGTGTTTATGAGTAAGACATGAGAAAATGTCTCCGTTATAAGGTTTATCTATTTAAATATTTTTTTTAGTGTCGCAAATGTTGTGAAGAAGGCTTTTTTTATTGCCATTGCTTGTGGTAAAATAGCACTTGTTGGATTTGTGCTGGTCAGACAAAGTCTAAAAAACTAAAAAAAAACTAAAAAAATAAATAAATAAATAAATAAATAAATACTTTTTTTTATCATCATTACTTTGTCTCCTGCTTCTGCTGATCTCTAGCTTTACTCAAGTCAACTTCTTTACAGACAGACAGTAGATTTGTTAATATAGTTTTTGGTACCGGACAAGACTTAGACAACTTTGCTGACTAGTTGTTTTGTTACAAGAAAAAAAAAAAAACATACATTCTGACTAGTGTCCGGCACCTGATCCAATATAGAAAATAATAATAATAATAATAATAATAATAATAATAATAATAATAATAATAATAATAATAATAATAATAAAATGAATGAATTAATAAATAAATAAAACAGTGACAACGTTTTGTTACAATACCCCAATATATGGATATGTTTGAGTTACCAAATGTAACAAATAGAAGATTAAATCACAAAATTATTTCTGAGATTCACTTTACTATAATCACGTAATACACTGACAGACAGAGAACATACATTGTAAGGAAAGTAAAACATTTTATGGAACATTTACTGTACATTGTTACCTTTACGTTATATTTGCATGTACATTTTAGGTTTCCATCTCTAAACTGACTAACTGGTCCCTTCAGGGTTGGGATGTTTGAATTCAGAAATTTTGCCTGCAGACCAGCACAAACAGGATCTCACACTCTTCAGTCAGAAAGAAATACGCCAAGTAGAAATGGATACAAATTGTAAAATATCAGGTAGATAAAGCACCAACAGAGTTAATATGGAAACAAACAAAATACAGTATGATTTCCTGGATGTGTGAGAGTAACGATCAGCAGCAGAATAAACCACTCTATAAAATATTTTACATATTGTAGCGATCATCAGCTGGAGTGCCCATGAACACTAGTAGAGGGTACTCCACACAGGTCTTTTGCACTTGGTGTCCAATTCCATTCCCAACTCCATTTCCCATAATCCTGTGCTTAAGGCTAATCACTACCAGGGGTTCCCCATTACCACTCCCCTATATATATACTGTGTTTGGACTCTTAATGATTTCAAAGTGTTGTTTAACTCCGTCTAGCATTTACGAGCGTTTTCCTAGTGTTTGTTCTTTCCATGTCTGATTTTGTATTGCATAAACCGCCTTCGATTCTCTGCCGCCTGCCCCAGCCTCTACCTGGTACTGTTACTGATTTTGGATATCCCTTTCCACACTTAATGCTGTTGTTGGATTACTGCCTGTTTAACCACCCTATAATAAACTACTTCATATGGATCCGAACGTCTCTGAATCCGTGTTACAGAAGACTTCACCCTACCAGGATCCAGCAGCCTGGTATCCTCTCATTTCCGAGATGTCTGTTCCCACTTCTAGGTCAATGTGTCAATTATCCTGCTCTATCATTGACCCAGTAGATCAGCTATTACACTTTCGCCAAGCAGGCCTATCTACTGAGGAGTACGTTCAACAGTTCTGTGAAATATCATATAAAGTACTGTTCTATGATGAAGTTTTTTTTTTTAAGGGCTTGTTCCATTTTGGACTCAGTGACCCAATGAAGTCATGGTTACCTAGATGGGAGTTTAATTGCAGTTTAAGGGACATCATGGATTATGCTTTTTTTTGTTATGTAGCTCTCCATTCATTGTGGTAGAGGCAGAGGACAGCAGTGAAACCCCAAATGACTTTTTGGGGTGGGGCCAACATTGTCAAGCAGAGTTGACAGCATAACTTGAACCACCAGCGCCACTGCACGATATTCTCAGAAGGTGGGCTTCAAGTTTAATTTGTTTGAAATAATGGTGCTTCATATAACATTATCCAGGGAAACAAGTATAAATGATAAATCCCCTGTGATGTTTGTACTGGCTACTGTATACAGGCCACCAGGGCACCATACAGAATTTATTAAATAATTTGCTGATTTTATATCTGAGTTGGTGCTGGCTGCAGATAAAATTTAATTGTTGGTGATTTTAATATCTATGTTGATAATGAAAAAAGTATGCATAGGGATCAGCATTCATATACCTTCTGAACTCTATTGGGGTATACAACATGTCTCAGGACCTACTCATTGTCAAAATCATACTGTAGATTTAATACTGTCACATGGAATTGATGTTGATGGTGTTGAAATTATGCAGGCAAGCCATGATATCACAGATCATGATTTAGTTTTGTGCAAACATCATAGCTAAAACTGTAAATTCTACTTTTTGTCACATCATCACTTTTACCAAAAAAGACTGCTAAGTAATCTTCCTGATGTATCACAATTCCTTAGCATATCCAAAACCTCAGAAGAACTTGATAAACCAACAGAAACTATGGACTCCCTCTTTTCTAGCATTTAAGATACAGTTGGTCCTTTACGCTTAAGGACGTTTAAGGAAAACAGAGTACTATATAACATATAGTATAATGAATACACTCGCACACTAAAGATAGCAGCCCTGAAAGACAGTAGAGACCAGGACAACTAGAAGTGCCCAAGATTAGGGCTGTGTGATATGGACAAAAAAAACCTATCACGATTTTTTGATCAATTTTGCAATTTCGATTTTAATCACGATTTTGACACACACAGACATGCTTTACAGTCATAAATGCATATACATAAACATATTTCCAAAAGAAAACCAATGAGAGTTTTATCTCTAGCTCACTGTAGCGGTGCCTCAGGTGTTATATGTTTTACCCACACTGTTAGAAAAAGTTCTGTTAAAAAACGGAAAAAATGTTGCCATTGTACAGGCACTTCCGTAAACCTTAAAATGGATATTTCCGTAGATTTACCTGAGTTTTTCTGTACCATTGACGGACACTTCCGTCAAACCTAAAATGGAAAATTCCGTATTTTCCGTAAATTTTTGCGTTATTGTTGTGCAGGTGCGATGGATTGCGTACAGACCAACAGGTTGTCGGAATGGTATATGTTTATACTTCTCATGCAACCACAATCAAATTCACTCCAACCGGATGGCACGATTTATCTGGACAGTTTTTTTTTTTCTTTTTTGAATGATGACAAGCCGGAATGAAATAGCAGTAGCGAAGCTATTTTTAAAATGTAAGGAGTACAGATACTTGCGTGAAAATGTAAGTAGTAGAAGTAAAAAGTCGGCTGAAAATTAATCACTCAAGTAAGGTATAGGTAACCAAAATTTCTACTTAAGTAATGTAACAAAGTATTTGTACTTCGTTACTTGACACCTCTGTTAATCATACATATTTGCCCTTTGAGCTAAATTGCTACACACTTTATTTACACGAGTTTAGCCACGTTGTATTGCCCGATTGCCTATTTATTGGATTCTGTTTGCTACGTACCTGGATGATTGCATGTTTTTGTATTACCTGTTTGCCTCGCCCTCTGGATTATTTGCTGTCTTTTGACCCAAGCCTGTGTATGATTACTATTTCATCTTGCCTTGTCTATATGCTTGTGTCTGACCCAAGCCTGCTTTAACCACATTTTAAAATATAGATTGACTGAATGACTGACTGACTTAATGAATTAATGAAAGTAAAAACAAAACAAAATATATTAATAATTATAATAATAATAATAATAATAATAATAAATAATTTGTAAATTGATCAGCATTTGTTAATCATTATTTATATTTGTGCTTTTCTTATTAGAACAACAAAACATTTTCTTACGACCTTATGTGAATTATTGTGACAGAAATGCATTATGAAGAAGAAATGCACCTGCTATTAGTACCATTTAAAAAAAATATATACATGCATATAGCAGACGCTTTTATCCAAAGTGACTTACAGTGCATTCAGGCTATCAATTTTAACCTATCATATGTTCCGGGAGACTCACTTTAAACCTCGATTGAGTGTTTGTAATAACTTCCTTTTGCGATCACGGGTGGAATTTGGTCGTTTACTATTGTAAAAATATGCTATTTATAGCCTTTTACATCGCTGCACAAGTTAGCATTTCAGATGTACATTTTTTTTAAAGTGTAACTAAACCCCTGGTCAGAGCCTGACTCCACCCACTGACAATATTTGAAAAATGCTGAAAAGTGGGCAGATCACATTGGAGATAGAGGGGACGAACCGAGGGCAGGGCTGAGCGAGAGCGGCTTGAAACTGAGACCCGCAGTGACTGATTGATTGACAGCTGCTGTCAGAGTCGCTAAAATGGAGAGTGACTGTTATGACGCAAGTAGCTTTGCAACAGAGCGAGCATTTGAAGTACTACATTACTTTTCTCACCTACCTTCATCTGAAGTGGAGGATGTTGAGGTGTTTGTTCATATCAATTCGAGCAACTGGCGCAAACTGCGGTCTTAACTCCCACACCGCATCGCTTTTCAGCGCGAGCTGTGTGGAGAAGCCCATCTCCACCTCCATTGCGTTGGAGAAGCAATCCCATGTAAAATGCAGTTTGCACACTCCACCTCTAGGCGGGAACTCACGGTCTTCCAGGCCAAGTGCATGCAATCACTGGCGCCTAATTGTAATGTCTGCTGGAAAACTATGCAGTCCAGCAGTGCTGTCACAACCAGCAACACTACACCTACGTACCTGACCACTGTACTAAATACGGATAAATCTACGCTAACTTGAAGATCTAAATAACTATATAATTGATATGCTAAATAGATGCTATAATAGTCTATCCTGATTGTTTTCAATACTCGCAATTCCAACTCCTGACTCACTCACTACAGTGATTTTGAAGAACAATATGGTTTTATACTGCCAGGGGTGTGGTAGCCCGTACCAAGGGGCGTGGTGAGCTGGAAACTTCTTACGTCTCCTGCCACCGCTTACGTCACTTGCCACCGGAACATCCAATAGGAAAAATCAACTGCAGTAGCCACAGTTCAACTTGAAGAGGGCAGCACTCAGACGTTTTTACACCATATATTATAGAATTAAAACACTTACTGAAATGTCAAAAAAGATACTCGAAACAATGAACAGCACTAATAAAGCCCCATTCTTATAGATCATTAACTAAAAAAAGTTGGTTTAGAGTTTAGTTACTCTTTAATAAAAACACCCCAGATGTGAAGAAAATCTCATACCAAGCTTTACTATCGTAATTGCGGGTTTATTTTTCAGATATTTCGTGTACAGAGGTGTTTCAGTGTTGTCATGGCCAGATAACTATCAGGAAGTGTGCACGGACCATGTGACACGATGCGGCGGTGTCCGGTTATGACACTCTAAAGATTGACAAGCCGAAGGTCCAATCAGAGTCTGTCTGGGTCACAGCACGAGCATTCAGAAGCAAACACACAGAGACCAGTGTTGCCAAGTCCGCTTATTATATGCGACTTTGGGCTTGTTTTTCTGTAAAGTCGCTTACAAATATTGGTAGTCACGGGTCGCTTTTTTTTGGGCTTGTTTCTAAAGTGTAGTTGCTTATTTGGGCTTGTTCCCATTGTGTAAGTTATCAAGCAGATATTTTCTATGTTATTTAAACGTAGTCCTAGCCTGTTCTCTCTGTCCCTCCCTTTTCCACACAGGAGACAGCTGATTTTTTTCCCACCACATCCTGCTTATAATTGGCTCTGACCCAGATGGCAATGAGTACTAGCCAATCAGTACTAGCCAATCACTATAATTTACTTGGTACATCAGTCTGTTTTTGATATCCCATCAGTTTTCTAATGTTAAATAATGTTAAAAGGTTGTTTAACTCCGTCTTGTGGTCATTGTCCTGAAGCTCAGGGGGGAGAGAAATAAAATAAACTGTACCATGTGTGCAATTTTGTAAAACTGCGCAGAGTTTACCAATCTGTCCACATGGATGTAAATTGACAATCTGTACCCACCGTTTAAAATCCGTCCCCACGAATTGTAAAACTACACCGTTTTGGGTTTGTTTTCACAGGCCTGATTGCTTATTACCACAGTCTGGCAATGCTAACAGAGACAGCACTGGGAAAGGCTGTTTATCATCAGATCGCGTAAATCAGTGGAAAATGAATAGAAATGATGATTCTGTCTGAAGAAATATGAAGTAAACATCAGTAAATATATCCATATATCTCTGCGGATATGCATATTTGGTCTATAAATCCCTATTGACGCTGTTCGGTGAGTCTATGTGAACACAAATAAACCGCTGCTGACGTGACTGAATATGAATGAGTGGTGAATTTCTAATCAAAATGTGGCATAGTACAGATTTATTATTTTGCACTCCTGATATAATTACTAAATAACTGTTACTGCAACAAGGTTTTAACAAAACTTTGGTCAAATATCGAAGCTAGAATCTTTAAAGTTTCAATTGATGCACAGTTTGTCCAGATCAAGTAAGAGAGTAATGTTTTACCTGCTGTGAAGGTGAAAGAATAATAAACTGGGGCCGTCACCGGTGCTTGCACACAAAGGGGATATTCTTAAGTAGCAAATGTTTTGTAAATCCGGATGTAGGTTTTATTCTATCAGTATCAGCAACACAGTATTGTTCATACTGTTATTTCATGGGTTTAACTACAACAACAAAACAAGTTAAGGTAAGTTATTTCAGAAAAGAGCATACTCATGTTAAAGGCACAGACCAGTATCAGAATTAACTTTACCCAGCATTTACATCATTTCAGATTCTTCAGATTCTTGATCGCAGTCAGAGCTGTGAGACCAGAACTACAACCACACTGAGCACAAACCACAAGATAAAACTGACAAGCAGTGGAAAACTTACAACCGGAAACCAGCGGAAGAGCGACTTGTGTGCAAGCTCAAACAAGGTGTCAAAAACTGAAGAAACATTACCTCCAAAAATCTATTGTAACTATAATGTATTTATTTATTTATTTATAAATGTATTTATTTGGTGAAATATGGTGTTTAAATCATAAGGTGAGAAAAAAATAAAAAAAGAGAGAAAATACAATTAATTGAATCTCAAGAAAGCTTGCATTGTCATTCAGGTAAGATCTCAAGAATCCAATGAAATTGTAGTTTGATTGTTTGCTTTCAAATAACCAACAGAGATGTTTCATATAATTAATAGACTACACTGTTTTAATCTGAAAGACAGTGTAAAATTGTTATCATCAGCAACTATATGGTAGGTATTTCTTTGATATTTAATCACAACCACTATTAATATGATTTTATTATTTAACACTTTTGACTAATAGTTGTCGCTGTTATCAAATTATTATAGTGTGGTCAGTGTAAGGAGAGAATGAGAAACTATGTGGCGTTATTATGCAAAAGTGTTGCACTGTTGCAGCCTCAGAATAATTTTGGCTTCATGTTAGCAATTTCATTGATGTGTTATTTGAGAACGATTTGGTCTATTAAAAAGCTTTTAATTACTATTTGCCAGCATGGTCCCAATCTGATCTGAACCAATTTAGGTGCAAATCTGTCCAGTAGGAAAGGATGAGTTTTAAAAAGTAAGTTTCAAATAAATTCTAAATGGCGGACTACAAGTTTGACTGAATTTGGCAATGTTTTGGCATGATCCAATAAATCTACGAAGACCAGATTTATTAATATAGTCAAAATAAATCAAAAGCAATTAGCATTTTTTTTTAAATGTCTTTATACATCTTGATTAGAAGGTGGCACTGTCCTTTGGAGAACATTCAGAGTATGGTTCCAATTTGGTAAGGATGACTAATGTGTTTGTAAAATCCAGCATTTGACCTCAAAATTAAAAATCCCAACACCCAGAAATGTTCAGGATGTGAAATCATTTGATTTGGCCTGCTGCACTGAATCAGAGGATAATTTTAAATGGTGCTGTGCTAGAATGCTGCATGTCGCCTCAGTTGATGCTTATGAAGAGTGGATTTTAAGGCAAAGGTTTAAAAAAAAAAAAAGCTAGACAGTTTTCCTCCAGTGCTGTCTAGTACTGCATACTGACAACAATGATGTTAGCATGTGATTGATTAGTGTTGCTGATGTTGATTCAAACAGATTATATTGTATGGAAATGCATCTTTTTGCATGCAGTAAAGTAAATCACTCAGTCTTTTATATTATTTGTCTTTCAGCAACTCAGAGTGATCACAGAGGACAAAAACAGTGATCGTGATATTTCTAACACAGTTGCTCAAATGACTAAATGCTGTATTATGAAGATCAGATGGATTTTCATCTAAATACTTTTTCTTCACGTTCAGACATCAGACTGTGTATCTTCCTCATCATTAGTTTTTCTGTGGGTTTGCCAGCTCTGGTTTGGGCTTTTCGTCATCTGCAGCTTCATGGAAAAATCAGAGGCCAAATCTCCTTCTTCATCATCATCCTCCTCCTCAGTGACGTGATTCAGCTGCTTCTCAATCTATATACAGTGACACAACTACTGACAAAATTATACTGGACCCCTCAGCTTTTCCAGTTTTGGTCAGGGTTATATTGATACGCTTTTCTTGTGCATCAGCTGGTGACTCTAGAGGGGGTTTTGACACTGAAATATCCGTTGTGTTCCGCTCGTATTTTTACACTCCCTTGTTGTATCATAATCTCAATTCTTGTGCTTGTCTTTTCCATTGTGAGTGCAATAACTGCACACAATCCTATATTTGCTCCTTCCTTGTTCAGTTTTGCCAGTGTTTTGGCATGTCTGATGTTATTGGCTGTAACATTTATTACCACATGTAAAGCCTCTTCCACTTCCTTACGTCCTTCCACGAACATACGATCAGTGTTCACTGTTGCTTTTCTTACCTTTGTAATGCTGTACCTACCATTCATGTTGATCATGTCTGTGAATTTCTTCATGGCTGGAGTCCATATGTCTTGGTTTGTGATGTCTGTCTGTTTGATGAGTTTGAGAGTGATTTCAGATCCTCTTCTGTGTGGTTTGGTCTGCAGAGGAAATCTCAGAGATGTTCAGACACCACAAACACATGCAGAACCTAATAATGATGAGACGTCAGTCTGAACTTGAAGGATGCCATGAGTTTCATCAGTCCTGGGGGTCGTTTTTGCCTTTTTCATCCACATCAGATGCAGCATTGAGATAAATATAAATATGTCTTGTTTATTTATTCTGTTACTTTTATATTTTGAAAAATGTAAAAATGGTAACTTCATCAGAATGGTACAAAATATTGACTTTGAGACTTTGAGTACATTTTCAATATGAACACACACACACACACACACACACAAACTTACATCACAATTGTAAAGGGTTAAGTGATAATAGAAAAAAAAATAAAATAAATAATAATAATAATTCTAGGTACTCAAAGCGCTTTACATAGTCAGGGGTATCTCCTCATCCACCACCAGTGTGCAGCATCCACCTGGATGATGCAACAGCAGCCATAGTGCACCAGAACGCCCACCACACACCAGCTTACTGGTGGAGAGGAGACAGAGTGATGGAACCAATCAGCGGAAATGGGGATTGTTAGGAGGCCATGATGGTCAGAGGCCAATTTTAAACCAGGATGTCGAGGTCACACCAGATGAAAAGACGAAACGAAAGACGAACGAAAGACCACAGAGAGTCAGGACCTCGGTTTAACATCTCACCCGAAGCACGGTGCTTGTTGTCAGTAAAGTGTCCCCATCACTACATTGGTAGTCAAAATGACAAAAAAAAAAAAAAAGTGTTTCTTTATTTGTTTGTTTGTTTGCATGTACAATCTACAAATCAGCCACAATGGAGAAAAGTGTGCAACAATGAAGGGGTGAATCTCTGAACCATAAAGAGTGCAAAACAAACTAACACATGGCAATGTGAACAGATAAACTGTATTAAATTGTCTGGGCTTCACTAGCGCAGATACACATTTTAAATTAAATTAAATTATATTTATGCATTTAGCAGACGCTTTTATCCAAAGCGACTTACAGTGCATTCAGGCTATCAATTTTTACATATCATGTGTTCCCGGGGAATCAAACCCACAACCTTGCGCACACTTGCTTGCTTGCTAGCGCAGTGCTCTACCAGATGAGTTGAGTACAGCTACATTTTAAGTCAAGACACTAGATTCAAAGCAGGTCAAGTGACCATGCTTACATCCAGCAAAGTAGATCCGGACACACATAGCAAGCAGGCGTAGCACTGTATAGTCATACTTGTCTCTTTTGTTGAGTGTATTGTGTATGTATATTAATACAGCAAGTTTGGAATAAAGCACACATTGCATAAATATTGGTTTGTACTGTGTTATGTCTTCTGCCTTTTGGGGGGATTTTATGGTGCATACTTGTGCATGTCATACATGATAAGAGCAGCATGCTTGCATATGAAAGTCATTTTTGAATATACTGTATGCACAAAAGTATAGTGATGTTGATAGTCCAAAATAATGCATTAAATCATGAAATAAGATCAATAATTCAAATATAGGGTGACCATATGCGCAGTTCATACGGGACACGTCCCAGCCAGGATTTTAATATTGCCTAAAATATCCAGGTTTTGGCTATTTGTACTGTGCAGATTGATTGTTGTGAATCATGAGAGCTATAAAGAGCAGAGCAGACGGCTCCTTATGCTTTTGAATCGCTTTTACGTGTATGTTCGTTCGTTTGACTTGAAGGATTGTGGCGCACTGTGTTTTTGTTTTTTTTTGGATTTGTGCGCAGAGACGCTTCAAGTCAATTGAACGAACAAACACGTGCGCATATTTGCATAGCTTCGATTGTTCCCTCTAGATCTCACCTTCTCACACGCAGCCCCACGATTGGTCGACTATGTACAATACCTGCATGTTATTGGTCAAGCTGCTCTGGATGTTTAAGGCATTATTAAAATTCTGGCTGGGACGTGTCCCGTATGAACGGCGCATATGGTCACCCTATTCAAATAGGATACACCAACTTACCTAGATAAAGAAATAAACATAATAGAAGTACTGTATGGAACTGGTACAAATAAACCACCTGCTTGCTTTGGTGGCCTGAGACTTCATATTTTATTCATAAGCAATCCTCACAACTATATTTGTGGGTTTAAGCAGTGAATTTCATATCCAGTTTATGTTTGATTGATGTAAAGATTATTACAACAGCATGAATATGAATGTGAGAACCACTTTCATATGATAAAAAACATACCCTGACAGAGAATATACAACTAAAAGTGAAGGACATTGATTAATTATAAAAATATATATTATGTTGAATTTTTGTATGTTAATTTTGTATTTCCATATTTTATAGAACGCATTGAATTTTGTTTGTGTACAGAAAAAAAAGGTACCATATTATTGCTTTTTAACTGCAGATTAATTTCAGTTTGCATTATGGCTCTTTTCTGTCCAATAATATGTTTTGTATCAGGATCACATGTAGGAAATAAAAAAAAACATAGTGCAAAAAGCATAATGCATGTGTGTGTTCTGCAGACATTAAAGAACTGTCATAACTATCTAATGGCTATCATAAGAGCATGTGCTTTTAAACATTTTCAGTGTATCTTTTATGTAGTCAAAAAAAAAAAAAATACAAACAATATATATATATATATATATATATATATATATATATATATATATATATATATATATATATATATATATATATATATATATATATATTTTTTTTTTTTTTTTTTTTTTTTTTTTTTTTTTTGCATTTGATCTATATCCTTATTGTTCCTCTTGTGTTAATTGTGTGTCACTCCCACACATCTGGGAAACCAGATCGTCACATTTTAGTCATTTTCATATTAACTATGCTGATGTTTTACTTTGCTCCATCTTTATCAAAGCTCCTTATTGTTTGGTACTGTTTAATTCCTATCTTCTTGATGACCATGAGATTGATTTCAGATCATCTCGTGTGTGCTGGTCTGCAGACAGAATCTCAGAATTCAAACATCGCAAAACCCTGACGGCACCAGTTTAGTCTGATGAGGTCTGATAAGATGGGCTGGTTGTGATATAATGATAATATATACATATTGCTGGTGGTTACGTGTCTACTAATAAATCAATCAATCAATCACCTTTATTTATATAGTGCTTTAAACAAAATACATTGCGTCAAAGCACTGAACAACATTCATTTGGAAAACATTGTGTCAATAATGCAAAATGATAGATAAAGGCAGTTCATCATTGAATTCAGTTATGTCATCTTTGTTCAGTTTAAGTAGTGTCTGTGCATTTATTTGCAATCAAGTCAACAATATAGCTGTAGATGAAGTGACCCCAACTAAGCAAGCCAGAGGCGACAGCGTCAAGGAACTGAAACTCCATCGGTGACAGAATGGAGAAAAAAACCTTGGGCGAAACCAGGCTCAGTTGGGGGGCCAGTTCTCCTCTGACCAGACGAAACCAATAGTTCAATTCCAGGCTGCAGCAAAGTCAGATTGTGCAGAAGAATCATCTGTTTCCTGTGGTCTTGTCCTGGTGGTCCTCTGAGACAAGGTATTTACAGGGGATCTGTATCTGGGGCTCTAGTTGTCCTGGTCTCCGCTGTCTTTCAGGGCAGTAGAGGTCCTTTCTAGATGCTGATCCACCATCATGTCTGGATACGTACTGGATCCGGGTGACTGCAGTGACCCTCTGGTCTGGATACAGACTGGATCTGGTGGCCACGGTGACCTCGGAACAAGAGATAAACAGACAAATATTAGCGTAGATGCCATTCTTCTAATGATGTAGACGGTACATGTTATGTGAAGTGTTTCCGGTTCCGGTTTACCTTATTAATGCAGCCTAAAAATCCTTTAACGGATTTGGATATTAAAAGCATATTAGTATGTTATGTGTATGCCAGGTTAAAGAGATGGGTCTTTAATCTAGATTTAAACTGCAAGAGTGTGTCTGCCTCCTGAACAATGTAAGGTAGGTTATTCCAGAGTTTAGGCGCCAAATAGGAAAAGGACCTGCCGCCCGCAGTTGATTTTGATATTCTTGGTATTATCAAATTGTCTGAGTTTTGGGAACGTAGCAGACGTAGAGGAGTATAATGTAAAAGGAGCTCATTCAAATACTGAGGTGCTAAACCATTCAGGGCTTTATAAGTAATAAGCAATATTTTAAAATCTATACGATGTTTGATAGGGAGCCAGTGCAGCGATGACAGGACCGGGCTAATATGGTCATACTTCCTGGTTCTAGTAAGAACTCTTGCTGCTGCATTTTGGACTAGCTGTAGTTTGTTTACTAAGCGTGCAGAACAACCACCCAATAAAGCATTACAATAATCTAACCTTGAAGTCATAAATGCATGGATTAACATTTCTGCATTTGACATTGAGAGCATAGGCCGTAATTTAGATATATTTTGGAGATGGAAAAATGCAGTTTTACAAATGCTAGAAACGTGGCTTTCTAAGGAAAGATTGCGATCAAGTAGCACACCTAGGTTCCTAACTGATGACGAAGAATTGACAGAGCAACCATCAAGTCTTAGACAGTGTTCTAGGTTATTGCAAGCAGAGTTTTTAGGTCCTATAATTAACACCTCTGTTTTTTCTGAATTTAGCAGTAAGAAATTACTGATTTATATCGACTATGCATTCCATTAGTTTTTCAAATTGGTGTGTTTCACCGGGCCGCGAAGAAATATAGAGCTGAGTATCATGAGCATAACAGTGAAAGCTAACACCATGTTTCCTGATGATATCTCCAAAGGGTAACATATAAAGCGTGAAGAGTAGCGGCCCTAGTACTGAGCCTTGAGGTACTCCATACTGCACTTGTGATCTATATGATACATCTTCATTCACTGCTACGAACTGATGGCGGTCATATAAGTACAATTTAAACCATGCTAATGCACTTCCACTGATGCCAACAAAGTGTTCAAGTCTATGCAAAAGAATGCTGTGGTCAATTGTGTCAAACGCAGCACTAAGATCCACTAAAACTAATAGAGAGATACACCCACGATCAAATGATAAGAGCAGATCATTTGTAACTCTAAGGAGAGCAGTCTCAGTACTATGATACAGTCTAAATCCTGACTGGAAATTCTCACATATACCATTTTTCTCTAAGAAGGAATATAATTGTGAGGATACCACATTTTCTAGTATCTTAGACAGAAAAGGGAGATTCAAGATTGGTCTAACTAGTTCTTTGGGGTCAAGTTGTGTTTTTTTTTTTTATGAGAGGCTTAATAACAGCCAGTTTGAAAGTTTTGGGGACATGTCCTAATGACAATGAGGAATTAATAATAGTCAAAAGAGGACCTATGACTTCTGGAAGCACCTCTTTTAGGAGCTTAGATGGTATAGGGTCTAACATACATGTTGTTGGTTTAGATGATTTAACAAGTTTATACAATTCTTATTCTCCTATAGTAGATAATGAGTGGAACTGTTCCTCAGGGGGTCTATAGTGCACTGTCTGATGTGATACTGTAGCTGACAGCTGAATGGTTGCAATTTTATCTCTAATAGTATCGATTTTAGAAGTAAAGTAGTTCATAAAGTCATTACTGCTGTGGTGTTGGGAAATGTCAACACTTGTTGAGGCTTTATTTTTTGATAATTTAGCCACTGTATTGAATAAATACCTGGGGTTATGTTTGTTTTCTTCTAAAAGAGAAGAAAAGTAATCAGATCTAGCAGTTTTTAATGCTTTTCTGTAGGATATGTTACTTTCCCGCCAAGCAATATGAGATACCTCTAGTTTTGTTTTCCTCCAGCTGCGCTCCATTTTTCGGGCTGCTCTCTTTAGGGTGCGAGTATGCTCATTATACCATGGTGTCAAACTGTTTTCCTTAACCTTCCTTAAGCGTAAAGGAGCCACTGTATTTAAAGTGCTAGAAAAGAGAGAGTCCATAGTTTCTGTTACATCATCAAGTTGTTCTCAGGTTTTGGATATGCTAAGGAATTTTGATACATCAGGAAGATAACTTAAAAAGCAGTCTTTTGTGGTAGAAGTGATGGTTTTTCGATACTTGTAACAAGAAGTAGAATTTAAAATTTTGGCTAAAATTGGCTAAAATAAACTCTGTGAGTTTCCTTTGCAGTGCTCAGTTACAGTGTTTACTAAACATTCGCCAGCAGCAGCCATCCGGCTTCATGTTCCGGTATTAGGCGGCTGAGATCACAGATTTCTGAGGGAGCCTCCTTGATCATCATGCCAGGCCTGATGATCAAGGAGGCTCCCTCAGAAACCTGCACTGCATTGAATTTCATGGATGTCCGTCCATGTCACCCCGAGGGGTCTCCTGGCCGCTTAGGGGTGATGTCGCATCTACCGGGAAGTGGAGGTGACAGTTACAGAAATTTCTTGTATATGCTGCCTCAGGTGATGCTCCCCTCGCCCGAGGTTTGTAAAATTGAGCTTGCCTCTCCCGTGAGATTCAGCACCTCTGCGATGCTTAGGAACCTTCAAGTACACACGCTAAGCTTTGTATACTTTCTCAAAACCACATGGTGGTCAGTGTGACGTGAACACTTTGCGCAGTTTCTAAAATTCCACAAGTGGTAAGTTTGGACTCAAGACTCTGCAAACTTTCTGAAATCTTGTACGATAAGGGTTACGCGCTCCGCTTCGTTCCCTTTCTTGAGATGATTAGACCTTGGTTCCTTGGGCTCCATTCAGCCAGTGTTTATTTGTTTATACACCTCAAGCATCGATTCCCTCAACATTTGGGGCATTTCAGTTTTGAGATACACTATTCCATCTATAAGCTGCTCTATCGGAGAGCCACGAGAGTCCCTCCTTAGAACAGTATTTGAAAATCCATGCTATGGTAAGTGTGCACGTGAAGTCTTTGCACACTTTCTGAAAACCACACTGTGGTAAGTTTGCATGCTAGTATTCTGTGTTCTTTCTAAAATCATATATAGTGAAGGCGTTGCGTGGTTGTTTCGTGCCCTTTCTTGAGTTGGTAAAAGCCCCGTTCATCTTGGGCGCCACTCCACCTATGTATCTTTGGATATCCATCTAAACAGGGTGTTGCTACTAGAGAACTGTCTAGACAGCTCTTTCAGCAAGCTTATGCGTAAGCTAGCGGTAGCCCCTGTGTGACAGGCAAAACTTGGTACAAATGCTAGGTTCTTAGCCGTATCCCTTGATCATCAGGCCTGGCACAGCACTGCACAAGGAATCTTTCCTGATTCCAAGCCTTCAGCTCTATCCTGGGCCGAGGCCCTAACAATTAAGTTGTGTATGTAGCTTAGGCCTTTTGGCCATAAGGGGTACTGTCACAGACCGCCGTCTAAACATCCCAGGGGCAACTCCCATGGAAATGGTAGAGTTGGTACTTAGTGCTCACCATGATTCTGGCCTGCACTCCCCTCAGCAAAGCGGCATGGGTATACTGTTCCCCAAAGTGCCCCCTTAGAGGATGCAGTTCGAAGTTCCCTCTAAAGGGAACTGTCTCAGGTTACGTATGTAACCACGAGACACTGCGTCCTCTAGCTCCCTGACATGCTTCGGACGCAAGCTTCAGACGAAGAAGATATTTATAGATGATCTATAGTCATGCCGGTAGTGACGTCGGAGGCTGTTGCCGGCCAACAAGTTGGTGTTTTTTCAATGTATGCTTCAGACACGGGTCACGACTAGGTGTTCCCCAAAGCACCCCCTAGAGGATGCAGTGTCTTGTCCCCTACTCAGGGAACTATGGTTACATACGTAACCTGAGACAGATTTCTACAGCACTGTGCTGCTTACATGAGAACATTTCCAGTCTTGGTTGATTTATTCTCTCATTCTATCTATGTTTCTTGCTCTTTCTTTTTTTATGCAAGCTCTGACTGTGGTTTTAGTAATTCAAAGTTGTCGGATCGCTGCTCTTCTCACACTGCACAGCTGTCTGGGGTAATATCTTGATGCTGTTGTGAGCACACTACATGACAAATCGATGACAGAGGGTCACACATTACATAACTTATCAATAAGGTTATCAATGAGAACTATGCATGGTCTAAACAAACATTTCACAAACACATGCTATAGCTGATATGAAAAATACTATAAGATTATACGAGAAACTTGCATGACAATGGATTTATTCCTGTTAAAAAAAAAGGTTGCAATTCAAGTTGTCTGTACAGTACACTGATCTGCAATGAAAAATAAATAAATAAACAAAGAAGAATATGAATAGTTGTTTGCTGAAGCCATGTGTGTTGGAACTGAATTTAGTAAGGAGGTTCAAGTTAAAACTTCAAGCTGGCCTCACAAAAAATATGTACCTCTGTGTACTTTTTGTGCAACACTGTTTTTACAAACCTTACTGCAAAGTTGATGCAACTGTGACATTTCAACTTCCTTATATGCAGATTTTAACTGCTTTGTCAAACTGTAGTTACTCAAGATTCGAACCGAAGCTCCTCACCTTTCAAGTATGTCTCCATATTCTGTGACCTACTGATTAAACCTAACGTCTGTGAAAACCCATAGATATGAAGCTTGATATGTGCAATGCGAACATTCAAAAGCATCAGTTTTCAACACCCCAGCATATTGTTTTGAAGTCACTATGTGTGAAAAGGAAAGAAAAGTCTCTTGAGTTTTTCTAACTCTAGTGTTCATTTCTTCTTGAAACTGTAGCGATATATACTTTTTTGTTCCTATTTTGCATCTCGCTAAAAAGTGCCCCCAGGTATGTTTATGCCATGAGAAAAAAAACTTATTTTGATTTACCTGGAGATGGAAAACCATTGCTTTGCTGTAGTCCTTAATATATAAAACAACGTAATAAATTTAATTTAATAACATTTAATAACTTGACATTGGGGATTTAAGGCAAGTTGGAGCTTATCTTAACGTTAAGAGTTCATGACTTTTGAAAACATTATTTTTAGGAGTTCAGATATCTTAAGAATGTATTTATTTATTGAAATACAAAACAATTTGAATCTTAAATTAGAAAGTAAGATGATAAATAAATAATTTTATACTAAGCAATGTTTCCTAAGCATACGAGGCCCGGGGTTGGGGCTCGTATGCGAGCGCCTGGTGGCCGGGCCTTCCCCCATGGGGTCCGGCCGGGCTCAGCCCGAAGGAGTGACGTGGGGCCGCCCTCCTGTGTGCTCACCACCTGCAGGAGGGAGCGTAAGGGGCCGGTGCATAGTGGATCGGGCGACAGTCGTAGGCGAGACCCCCGACGACCCGATCTCTGGACACGGAATCTGGCTTTAGGGACGTGGAATGTCACCTCGTTGGCGGGGAAGGAGCCTGAGCTTGTGCGGGAGGTCGAGAGGTACCGACTAGAGATAGTCGGGCTCACCTCAACGCACAGCTTGGGCTCTGGAACCATACTTCTTGAGAGAGGCTGGACTCTCTACCACTCTGGAGTTGCCCATGGTGAGAGGCGGAGGGCTGGAGTGGGTTTGCTAATAGCCCCCCAGCTCAGCCGCCATGTGTTGGAGTTTACCCCGGTGAACGAGAGGGTCGCTTCCCTGCGGCTTCGAGTCGGGGATAGGTCTCTCACTGTCGTTTGTGCCTACGGCCCGAATGGCAGTGCGGACTACCCGGCCTTCTTGGGGTCTCTGGGAGGGGTGCTGGAAAGTGCTCTGACTGGAGACTCCGTCGTTCTACTGGGGGACTTCAACGCTCATGTGGGCAGTGACAGTGACACCTGGAGGGGCGTGATTAGGAGGAACGGCCCCCCTGACCTGAACCCGAGCGGTGTTCTGTTATTGGATTTCTGTGCTAACCACGGTTTGTCCATAACAAACACCATGTTCAAGCATAAGGGTGTCCATCAGTGCACGTGGCACCAGGACACCCTAGGCCGGAGGTCGATGATCGACTTTGTGGTCGTGTCATCAGACCTTTGGCCATATGTCTTGGACACTCGGGTGAAGAGAGGGGCGGAGCTGTCAACTGATCACCACCTGGTGGTGAGTTGGATCCGATGGCGGAGGAGGAAGCTGGACAGACTCGGCAGACCCAAACGTACTGTGAGGGTCTGTTGGGAACGTTTGGCCGAGCCCCCTGTCAGAGAGATCTTCAACTCCCATCTCCGGCAGAGCTTCGACCGGATCCCGAGGGAGTCTGGAGATATTGAGTCAGAGTGGACCATGTTCTCCACCTCCATTGTCGCTGCGGCTGCTCAAAGCTGTGGCCGTAAGGTCTCCGGTGCCTGTCGAGGCGGCAATCCCCGAACCCGGTGGTGGACACCGGAAGTAAGGGATGCTGTCAAGCTGAAGAAGGAGTCCTATCGGGCCTGGATGGCTTGTGGGACTCCGGAGGCAGCTGACAGGTACCGGCAGGCCAAGAGGACTGCAGCCCAGGTAGTCGTGGAGGCAAAAACTCGGGCATGGGAGGAGTTCGGTGAGGCCATGGAGAAAGACTATCGGTTGGCCTCGAAGAGATTCTGGCAAACTGTTCGACGCCTCAGGAGGGGGAAGCAGTGCCCTACCAACACTGTTTACAGTAGAGATGGGCACCTGTTGACCTCAACTGGGGATATCGTCGGGCGGTGGAAGGAATACTTCGAGGATCTCCTCAATCCCACCGACTTGTGTTCCGTTGAGGAAGCAGTGGCTGGGGACTCGGAGGAGCACTCGTCCATCACCCGGGCTGAAGTCATCGAGGTAGTTAAAAAGCTCCTCGGTGGCAATGCACCGGGGGTGGATGAGATCCGCCCTGAGTACCTCAAGTCTCTGGATGTTGTGGGGCTGTCTTGGCTGACACGCCTCTGCAACATCGCATGGCGGTTGGGGACAGTACCTCTGGACTGGCAGACCGGGGTGGTGGTCCCTCTTTTCAAGAAGGGGGACCGGAGAGTGTGTTCCAACTATAAGGGGATCACACTTCTCAGCCTCCCTGGGAAAGTCTATGCCAAGGTACTGGAGAGGAGAATTCGGCCGATAGTGGAACCTCGGATTCAGGAGGAACAGTGTGGTTTTCGTCCTGGTCGTGGAACACTGGACCAGCTCTATACCCTTTCCAGGGTGCTGAAGGGTTCATGGGAGTTTGCCCAACCAGTCCACATGTGTTTTGTGGACTTGGAGAAGGCATTCGACCGTGTTCCTCGCGACATCCTGTGGAGGGTGCTCCGGGAGTATGGGGTCGGCGGCTCCCTACTTAGGGCTGTTCGGTCGCTGTACGACCGGAGCAAGAGCTTGGTTCGCATTGCCGGCAGTAAGTCAGACCTGTTCCCGGTGCATGTTGGACTCCGGCAGGGCTGCCCTTTGTCACCGGTTCTGTTCATAATTTTTATGGACAGAATTTCTAGGAGCAGCCAAGGGCCGGAGAGTGTCCGTTTTGGGGACCATACGATTTCGTCGCTGCTTTTTGCGGATGATGTTGTCGTGTTGGCCTCCTCAGACCAGGACCTTCAGCGTGCACTGGGACGGTTTGCAGCCAAGTGTGAATCGGCTGGGATGAGAATCAGCACCTCCAAGTCCGAGGCCATGGTTCTCAGTCGGAAAAGGGTGGATTGCCCACTTCAGGTTGGTGGAGAGTTCCTGCCTCAAGTGGTGGAGTTCAGGTATCTTGGAGTCTTGTTCACGAGTGAGGGAAGGATGGAACGTGAGATTGACAGACGGATCGGTGCAGCTTCTGCAGTAATGCGGTCGCTGTACCGGTCTGTCGTGGTGAAGAAGGAGCTGAGCTGTAAGGCAAAGCTCTCGATTTACCGGTCAATCTACGTTCCTACTCTCACCTATGGTCATGAGCTGTGGGTCATGACCGAAAGGACAAGATCCCGGATACAGGCGGCCGAAATGAGCTTTCTCCGTCGGGTGGCTGGGCGCTCCCTTAGAGATAGGGTGAGAAGCTCGGTCACTCGGGAGGAGCTCAGAGTAGAGCCGTTGCTCCTCCACATCGAGAGAAGCCAGCTGAGGTGGCTCGGGCATCTATTTCGGATGCCTCCTGGACGCCTTCCCAGGGAGGTGTTCCAGGCACGTCTCACCGGGAGGAGGCCCCGGGGAAGACCTAGGACACGCTGGAGGGACTATGTCTCCCGGCTGGCCTGGGAACGTCTCGGGGTCCCCCCGGAAGAGCTGGAAGAAGTGGCTAGGGAGAGGGAAGTCTGGGCGTCTCTGCTTAGACTGTTGCCCCCGCGACCCGGCCCCGGATAAGCGGAAGATGATGGATGGATGGATGGATGGATGGATGGCAATGTTTCATGAATCCGTCCCCTGTTCTTACACAAATATTGTGTGCTTAACACAAGCTTCAGTGAGACACATAGACGAGTTTGTTTATTTGTTCTTAAAATAAATAAATAAATAAACAAATAAATAAATAAATAAAACTACTGTACTGGGAGAAAATATACTGCTGTTGTTTGAAACAAATCCTCATTACATGGTGAAGTGAGCAGATAATCGAAAACTAAGTTATTTTAGAAAAGAGCCTACTAATGTAATTGGCAAAGACCTATAGCACAGCTAACTTATATTTTATTTAAAAGGTATGTTTACTGAAACCACAGTCAGGGCTGTGAGATGAGAACTGCAACCACACTGAGCACAAACCACTGAAACTAAACAGGTTTTATTTATGGCAAAAAAAAAAAAAAAAAAAAAAAATTGTATTTAACATCACTGAATCTAGTGATGTGTGATGAATGAATGAATAATATTTGATTCCAGGATGGCACCATTGTGTGTGGCTTGCCATCTGTCACTGTCATTGCTGTGTGTGTTTTTGCTGTTTGTTTTACTTTGTGCCTGGGAAGTCGACTCTATACAGGTATATGATCACCAAACACTGCTGGATCTGCGATTTTCTGACAAAAATATAATAAAATTGGATGATGGTAAACGTTAAACTTTGCCCTGGCTCCTGGCGAGGCTCCCGGCTCACCTTTGGTGCGCCCCGGCTCCACCTTTTCGTCGTGAGCGCCGACAAAAGCACACCCACCGCCAGGGAAAACGCAACGGCCGGCTGGTGCGGTTGAAGGCCCGTCTTGCATGTTGTTCTACACCTTTTGGACTGAGTTTGGAGTTGTGCCCAGCCTTGTTATTCTTCGACGCTCGCTGGACCCTGTCAAAGCCTGACTGATACCTGT
The DNA here is from genome assembly GCF_023724105.1 of Carassius gibelio. NCBI lineage: Eukaryota > Metazoa > Chordata > Actinopteri > Cypriniformes > Cyprinidae > Carassius > Carassius gibelio. Next base: position 2,146,148 of record NC_068377.1, on the reverse strand, counting down.
CGTTAATTTTTTCTCAATGCCCTGTTAAATCATAATCTTCATCCCTGTGCTAGAATTTATTCATTTTTATGTTTTTTTTTTTTTTTTTTTTTTCAGTCTTGGCACAGGTTTGGCTCTCTGTGTTTATTTTCTGTAACATTAACAATCACCTGTAAAGCCTTTTCCACTCATGTCAGCAAAAACACATGTTCAGTGTTTACTGTTACATTTACATTTAGTACATTACATTTAGCAGACGTTTTTATCCAAAGCGACTTACAAATGAGGACAATGGAAGGAATCAAAAACAACAACAACAAAAAAAGATATATCAGTGCTATAACAAGTCTCAATTAGGTTAACACAGTACACATACCATGGGCTTTTAAATAATAAATAAAACGTTTTGAAAAAAATGTTGAACTTGATTTTCTTAAGGTCTGAATTTGCTTTTTCAAATATGTTTGGTACATCCAAAACAAAAATATATAATGTTCCATACAGTAGAATGACAATTAAAAATGACCATTAATCATTAAAATAAAATTATTAATGATTAGAAATACTCAACCAAATTACTGAAATGATGCCATTATTCCATGTCTGAATACTCGATCCTGATTGGCTGGCAGGTGTTAATTAGACATGTTTAACAGCACAGGTAGTCCCAGGTCAGTTTAATCACATTCCTTATTAACAGGTTAATATACTTCTTATAAACACTGGTAACCATAGTAACATACAGTTACAGTTGAATTGTAATACAGAGTGAGGCAGTTACAGTAAACATTTCCTATTTACTAAGCTAGGATACATGGATTACTTGGATGTGTCATTTAGCTTATACAGTCATTATGGCAATTGTGATAAATGGGCAGAGGCACAAGATGAACTGGACGAACTGGAGAATATAACATCAAACGAGAAATGTAAAGAAAAATGGTATAAGGAAATAATACCAACAGAGCTGAAGCAGATTGAAGAAGACAGGGATGAGGTTAATGATAATAATAAAAAACTAAATGGGCAATTACCAAATTCAAATACTTTTTTAATCAGAAAAAAAAAAAAATAAATAAAAATGCTGTTGAGACTTATAAACAGTGGCGGCTCCAGACAATTTTGATTGGGGGGGCAATGGGGGGTCCTGGTCTTTTCAAGGGGGGTCTCATGAAAACCAACAAAAAATACAATGGACATGGCTAATAACTGCATATTTCTGCTACTAAACAACAAAAACACCTTTGCAATGTAAACAAATGACAGGCTACATTTGTTATTCATATCCTTCACACAGCACTTTCATGTCAGGTATATTATGCATTTTTATTGACATTGATATTTTTTACATTTATTTCCAGATAGATATTATTGAGTTTACAGGCTAAAGTGGTCTTGCTGTTGTAAACACTGTTGCTTTTGTAGAAAAAATATTTGCATCACATTTAAAATATAATTATATTTTAATTAATTTCTGAATTGTTTTTATTTTTATAATGATAATTCAGAGAATGAGAAAATCTGAATAAGCCTTACCAGTGTTGTGATAATTATTTTTACGTGTTAAAAATAAATAAGTACTGTAATATAATAAAAGTTTATTCAAATAACATAAAAAAGACCAGACCCCTCGATGCCTGTGAAACTTTTCTCCCTCAAACAGCTAACGTTAGTGTTACTTCTACACTACAGGCTACACACAGCAATATAAACAACATATCTGCATGTTCTCACATCACATCGTTCTTGTAAAATAATAATAAGTAAATAAACACCAAAATCACTTCGCTGAGAATGAAACACCACTTACCAGCTGCCACGATGTTGAAAATATCCTCTAGCAATTAAAAAATGCGCGTGCAGCATGAGGAATCTTCCCGGTTGGATGAGGTCGTAGTCAGGTGAACTGTCATCATGTTGGTCATTTTATTTACGGCTAAATTATTATTAATAAATTGTACTAATATTATGATTGGGCGTGGGCAGGCATTCACAAAAGTGTATGTTATTACAAAAAAAATTGAGGAAATTTTGCTTTGACAAAAGGGCACTTAAGGGGCAAAGGAGCAGGTGCTCAAGTGAACCGGTTCTTTCGGACAATTCGTTCAAATAAACCAGCTGAAAAAAAAAATGGTTCACCGGTTCTTTTGCGCTCGATGTAATGCCGTCATTGGCGATGATTGCCCTTCATTCAAGCCTTTGGTTTACCCGCGCTTATAACATTAGCACAGAATCAGTTCAGAATCAATCACCAAAAGAATCAGTTCGGTTCAGATGTGCTCTGTGTCAGTCTGCTTCACGCTGAATCACGCATGCGCAGTTATCATCAGCTCATCGGTTCTCGAATCGGACGCGTCCGACAGAAACGGTTCTCGGTTCAGTGTATGAGTAAAAATGTCGAAATAATTATTATTTATTATTGTTCTGCGTAGTTTGAAGAGAAACATTTTTGGATCTTTATCCCGAATATATATATTTTTTAATCAGGAAGAGGCTGGGGGGTCAAATGGGGGGTCAAGGCATTTTTTGGCAGGGTCTTGAGACCCCCCAAGACCCCCCCTGGCGCCGCCGGTGCTTATAAACAGCTTCTCAGCTTCTCAGCTTCTGAACTTAATGAGACATTGCAAAAATGGTGTGCCTCTGTTCAGACTACTACCGGCCCTCAATACAGTGTTGCAAGCCAGTTGCTGTGTCTGAAATCGCTCACTCATTCACTAATCCCTATATAGTGTATGGCAGTTGAGTTCACTATATCAGGATGGAGTGAACAAATAAATAAGTGAACGGATTCGGACAGTGATGTATAGCCTACACTGTGCCTGAGACTTGGAGCTGTTGCAAAAACATTGCCATATGTACTTTTATATTACATGTACCTAATTTTAGAAAATAATACTAATAGCAATAATACTCAAAATTACTTTATATTGCAGTTATACATACCTCCGCTGCACTTTGTGGTTTCATCGATTGTATATATATTATTTTAGATTAAACACATCAGCATCTCTCTTTAGTTAATCTTCAGTCTGCAAATGCATTATCTGCTTTACACTCAGTTTACTATTATAAATGTAAAACACTTCGTAAAACACGATGATAAAACAAATCATCGTACTCACACATGTACTGTAGAGAGAGAAATTATTTTTAAGGACTAATATAAGTTTTGTTGATTTTTTTATTTAATATTCATTTTAGATTTCTATATATTACAGAAAGCAATGTATTTAGACAGGCTAGTATACAATAAAATTACAGAGAGTTATGAAAGACAAAAATAATAAACTATATTATTTTTCAACTGTAGATCAAGACCACTTCATATTCTGGCTCTTTTTGGTTCAATAATAAGTTTAGTAAAATGTAAAAACTATTTAATATAACTATATTTGTAGTCAAAATATCATTATATCCCAATCCAACGTCCTCAGACTAAACTGGTCTCTTCAGGGTTTTGTGATGTTTGAATTCTGAGATTCTGTCTGCAGACCAGCACACACAGGAGAGGATCTGAAATCAATCTCACATTCATCAAGTAGTAAGGAATAACATAATATATATAAAACAAAAATGGAATAGAGATAAACATGTGGAATAAAATAAATGGCAGATAAAACACCAGCAGATTGAATATAAAAACAATCAAAATATGATAATCTGGTTTCCTGGATGTGTGATAGTGACGATCAGCAGAACATGAAGCTCCACAAGATATTATCCATGGAATCACTGATGCAAACAATATAAAAATAATAAAAAATAATGAATTCCAAAAAATGGCACCAATAAAAATACAAAGATAAACAAGTATGTAGAAAATTATGAAACAAGGTGAAGAGAAAACAGAAGCTGTCGTGGATATATCACTGAGAGAATTCCCTCTACCGCCACCAGCTGGTTTAAGAGGAGACCCCAGAGTCTTGATGACAACCATAAAGACCACAAAACCCAAATTGTCCAATCTATATTGTAGGAGGACTCATTAAGGATATATTTTAACAGGATGTAGGGACTGTAGAAAAGCTCAACAAAGTCAGTGAGGAGGAGGAGGATGATGAAGACTGAAATCCGGTGTCCGTTCTTTCTGTGATGAATTAGATTCCTGACAGACCAAACAAGAGCTGGTAGACCTGCACACACACTAATGATGGTGAAGATGGACAATCTGACCTTTATCTCTTGCCGGTCAGCTTCCAGCATCCATCTAAATTGATAATTTTCCATATTATAGTCTCTCTTTGGAGTAGTTATGATTTCCATCTGAAAATATGTAATTAAATAACATAAACATTTGCTCATATTTTTACCTAAACATACAACATCAAAAGACTCATGCATTACATGTATTATATGCCAGTTCATATTTCATGACTTCAAGTGAAAACATCAATAGTGTGTCTTACCTAGATATATTCAGGAGATTTCTACAGCTTTGTGCTCATGATGTGAGAGCGTTTCCAATCTTGACTTACTTCTTCTCTCACTCTGTCTGTGTGTTTTTATTCTACTGTTGGTTTCTGGTTGCTGGTTTATCTGATAGTTTGATCTCATCTATCATATCTGAGCTCTGACTGTGGTTCCAGTAAGAGACATGAATAATTTTTACTCAAACCATGTTGTTTAAAAGTATTCAGAAAATTAAGTACACTACAATTTCTCTATTTGTAGCAAACTATTTCCAGTAGGGGTAAAATATTTGAATGGCAGGGACAGCTGTCACTGAGACCTGTCACCGCTACGTGCACCTGTCACTCAACCTGCCACGGATAAACGTGCCTGTTGCTCGACCTGTCACGGATAAACGTGCCTGTTATGGCAAGCCAAAGTAGTTACAAATGCCTGCTCGGGCATCTGATTTCACATTGACACGTCAAAAGCATGCAATTTTACAGCAAAATGTGCATACTTGATGTGTGATTTACCATAAAAACACGCATTCTTAGCATACGCTTTGGGATTGCGGAAAACGCATGTCAGAAACACACGTTTTTTGTGCATCAAAAGGCACGTCCTCGATGTGTGATTTGCTGTAAAAACGCACGTTCTTAGTGTGTGCTTTGGAGTCACCAAAAATGTGTGTTTTTTGACGTGCGTTTATCATAATAGAAATGGGCGTCCAAGACGTGCGTTTTGAGTCAGACAAAATGCACATTTTAAATGTGTAAACAGGTCAACCAAACTGGCGGTGCAAACGTCTTTTGAAGTATCCAAACAGGCGAAAGAAACGTGCGTTTTCGTAGTGTTTTCAAAATGGCACGTTGACAACGCGTGCTCACTTCATAGGGCAGAAGTTTGTAATGCTGCCATATATGGGCTATTACGGTAAAGGCATTGCTATATCACACATACTTTTTTTTTCCCACTCGGTCACAATGAGGGATGTTATGTCATTTAAATGACACATTTTAATTTAACGTGGTTAAGCTTCATTTAAGAAATGGGTCTGGTACACTCTTTATTAAACAGGTCTTTCTCAAAAAATTATCATATTGTGAAAAAGTTCATTATTTTCCATAATGTAATGATAAAAAATAAACTTTCATATATTTTAGATTTATTGCACACCAACTGAAATATTTCAGGTCTTTTATTGCTTTGAATACTGATTATTTTTGCATACAGCTCATGAAAACCCCAAATTCCTATATCAATAAATTAGCATATTTCATCCGACCAATAAAAGAAAAGTGTTTTTAATTACAAAAAAAGTCAACCTTCAAATAATTATGTTCAGTTATGCACTCAATACTTGGTCGGGAATTCTTTTGCAGAAATGACTGCTTCAATACGGTGTGGCATGGAGGCAATCAGCCTGTGGCACTGCTGAGGTGTTATGGAGGCCCAGGATGCTTCGATAGTGGCCTTAAGCTCATCCAGAGTGTTGGGTCTTGTGTCTCTTAACTTTCTCTTCACAATAAGAGCCAACTGTAACTAATGCCCTCTGTAACTAAAAAAAAAACTTTGACTAGTGTGTATTTTACCTTGCATTAAAACGCACCATCCAGTGAAATTAGCATTAGATTATCCGTTGCTGCTACAACAAAGTGATGAAATGGTAACTTGTGTCAGTCCCCGCTTCCTCTGCACCAGTAGAGAGAGTTGTTAGTCGGGGTGGATTGATCATGAGACCACATCGTGGCTCAGTTGGGTAGCAGGATGGTCTCCTCACTTATTTTTTTGTAAAATAATTATGGCCATCTGTAATCTTCACAACATCTAAAGTGCACATAATCCAAGACATTGTAAGGATATTAGTAGTCATTAGTTAAGCTTCAAGGTTAAAAGTTATGTAAAAGCTGTTACAGTTGAACATTTACAGGGATAGTGGTACAGTAATGTTACTTGTGTTATGTGGAATTACAGTATAGAGTGATACACTAATGTTCTGTGTACTAGAAATGTTTGTGGACACACATAGTGGTACAACAATGTTTTGTAGACAAGAGCACTTAAGCTTAAGGTTAAAAGTTATGAAAAAAAATGTTACAGTTGAACATACAGATATAGTGGTACACTAATGTTGTGTGTACTAGAAATGTTATGTGGACTTACATTATAGAGTGGTACAGTAATGTTATGTGTACTAGAAAGGTTATATGGATGTGTATAGTGGTACAACGATGTTATGTGAAAATTTGAGCACTTAATACTGACAAGTAACAATTCATATTTCTAATAAAATTACTTTTACACCACATACTATGTGGCCCTTTTACCCTTTATTGTTTCCACCAAACATTTTACCTACTCTTGAAGATTTCTTTAGGTCTTGTCACAGACCCAATCTCTCTATGGCCTCGGTCTTGACTCGGACTCAACCCTTTCTGAACTCGGGCTTGACTCGGACTCAACCCTCTCTGGACTCGATCTGGACAACACTGGTCAAAGTCATTTTAAGACATATGGGTATTCTATAGTCTTTGGTTTAAATTTAACAGATATTTAATTTTATTTTGGCTTAATAATAAACCATAATTATAAGTAGACAATAGTGTTCCGTTGAGGAATTAATCATTCACGTAGTAATGTCACGTTTAAGACATACGGGTATTCTGTAGTCTTTGGTTTAAATGTAACATATATTTCATTTTATTTTGGCTTAATAATAAACCATAATTATAAGTAGACAATAGTGTTCCGTTGAGGAATTAATCATTCACGTAGTAATGTCACGTTTAAGATATACGGGTATTCTATAGTCTTTGGTTTAAATTTAACATATATTTCATTTTATTTTGGCTTAATAATAAACCATAATTATAAGTAGACAATAGTGTTCCGTTGAGGAATTAATCATTCACGTAGTAATGTCACGTTTGTAAATGAAAACACAAGATGCTCATTTATCATTTATCTGTCAGTTAAGCCAAGACAGTTTTGAATTTCTGATTGTATTTATGCCCATGCGTGATGATAAATGACCATGTTGTTGTAGTGAGTGCGTAGGAGGAAAGGAAGAGGACAAGGGGTCGGCTGCTGAAAACGTTTTTAATAAAATAAAGTGATTGTTACAAAGACCGTCTCTCTCTCGACTGCTTCTGTCTCTCCTTGCGTTTTATACTCTCTCCACGCCAATTACTGAAACAAGAGACAGGTGTTGATCGTTTCCGCCCAAACCACTCACTTACCGTTCGTCTCCTGATTCTCTCTCCCACTGCAGACTTCGCTAAACCACGCCCCCCGGCCCCCTGCCACATACCCCCACATAAAAACGAGCCGAGCCTAGTCGATCAAGTAACTCGTCAACCCGCGGCATTGGATACGCGTCTAACTTCGACACAGCATTCACCTTGGGGTAATCCACACAGAACCGGACTGAGCTGTCCATTTTCGGAACTAAAACTATCGGGCTCGCCCAGTCACTATTGGATTCTTCTATTACCCCCATATCGAGCATTGCGCCTAATTCAGCCTGAACTACCTTTTTCTTGTGCTCAGGTAAGCGATACGGCCAGCTACGAACTACCATGCCCGGCTCGGTCTCGATATGATGATGAATGAGGTTGGTACGGCCCGGTAGGGGCAAGAACACATCGGCAAACTCCGCCTGTAACTTCGTTAGATCAGTGAGTTGGGACTGCGACAGGTGATCTCCTCCTGGGACCAGGGCGAGGGATTGTGGTTTGACATTCGCCTCTGGCCCGAGATCATCCTCTCCACCAATCACCATTGCCAACATCACTGGTTCCGCCTCGTTCCATTTTTTGAGGAGGTTGAGGTGGTAGATCTGACATGCCCCGTTCCTATCAGACCGTATTACCTCATAATCAAGATCTCCGACTTGTTGTGCGACCTCAAACGGTCCCTGCCACTTAGCCATTAACTTAGAGCTCGATGTTGTGTGTAATACATGTACTTTCTCTCCCGATGCAAATTTGCTGTTATACAGCTGGCTCTGGCGGTCCTGGGCTTGCAACAAATTCTCCATTGATAGCCGCCCCAAAGTGTGGAGTTTTGTTCCCAAGTCCAGCACATACTGAATTTCGTTTTTGCCCTGAGATGGCCCCTCCTCCCAAGTTTCTCTCAGAACATCCAGCACCCCTCGAGGCTGGCATCCGTAGAGAAGTTCAAAGGGGGAAAACCCTGTGGATGCTTGTGGAACCTCTCGCACAGCGAATAACAAGGGCTCTAGCCACTTATCCCAATTCTTGGCGTCTTCTTTAACGAATTTCTGGATCAGGGATTTAAGTGTGCGATTAAATCGTTCAACCAGGCCGTCAGTCTGTGGGTGACAGACGCTATTTCGTATCGATTTAATGCCCAATAATCCGTTCTAGTTCGCGTAGCGTACGTGACATAAACGCCGTGCCCTGATCGGTGAGGATCTCTTTCGGAACCCCCACCCGGGAGATTAGACAAAACAGGGCGTCCATAACACTCTTAGCTAAGGCCACTGCTTCAGGATATAGTGTTGCATAGTCAACTATGACTAATGCAAAGCGATGCCCCCATGCAGATCGCTCTAATGGCCCGATGCGGTCAATAACAATTATATATATATGTCAGAGGTCGCACGCCTCTGGAGCAACTAGGGGGTTAAGTGTCTTGCTCAGGGACACATTGATGTCTCACAGTGGATTCTAACCCGGGTCTCTCACGCCAAAAGTGTGTGTCTTATCCACTGCGCCAACACCACCCCTCCAATCAGCTTTGTTTCAATGTTGAAACTGACCTTATTTCAACCATATTTCAACGTTGAAGGTCGGTCATGTGCCAGCTGGGCTGCATTTTATTTATTTTTTTATTAAATTATAGGAAAACAAGTAGGGTTGTGTGATAAATTGATTTTATCGATTAACTCAATTTTTTATAATTTACATCGGTTTGTTTGAATGAAAATCGGTTTTCTTTTTAACATCCACCGACGCACCACTGAGGCTCCCGTAGTTCCGAGTGGCTCAACCCTCCTCCGCGCGTCTGACAGAGATACACGCTGCTGAGCAGAGGATAAGAGGTGCAGTGTGATTCTGACCCCAGATAGCGCACGTACGTCTGCAAGATGTCTGTTAAAGATCTCTTGATCTGGAAAGCATATGCTGTCAAATGTCTGACAGATGTCTTTCAGATGTCAGTTTTACATATATTCTAAATCATAAACATCTTAAAGACATCTAATAGACATCTATTTGACATCTAAAAGGAAAGGCCCTGTAGATGTATTGCAGATGAGCAAACACTGTAAAACAATACGTCTTGTAGATGTAAATGCAGATGTGAAATAGACGTCTCTGAGATGTACGTCTGCTAACAGCTATCAGCTAGCTAGTCCTAGGGGACTGGAGCGAGGAGAGGATATTAAGAGTCTGAGCGTTGTGGTTTTCACTCGCTCCAAGAACCTGCATTAGTACAATTCATGCCAACAGCCTGCAATATAACTGCATATTCAGCAAGAATTCATGTTAAATCAGGTTATAATTACTGCAAGAGTCGAGCGGGATGTTAAAGGCTAAGGAGTTTTGTCTGTTTTTTTTACTGATTATTTTCGGGTTAAAGCATAATTTAACTTGTTAAATGTCACCCCGTCCTGTATACGGGACGCCTACGTTGACTATACTATATTACAATCAAATCTATTCTAATCTTGACAAACTATATATCGTTGGAAAGGTCTAAGACTCCCATATATATATTATACCAATATTTTTTTGTTAAACATTATTTAGGAAAAGTAATAGATGAATTTATGACAAGAGTGCACCCTCAGAAATCTACATTACAAAAGGAGCTTTGACCTTTGTTTTAAAAAAAAAAAAAGACTTCCTCGTTGCCTTTTTCTCTATCACATTTTAGAAATCATCATAAGTTATATATCACTTGAAAACATAAAATCTCAAAATTCATCCTTCAAAACCAATTTTAAAATCAGACATTGCATTACCATGTAAATGGCACATCAAAAATGGTTTTCAGTCATGAATTATAAAAATTTAGGTTTGTATCATGCACATTCAATTCTATCTTCAAAAACGTGAGTGACCGTTAACAGGTTAAACAGATACAGTACATTCACACCCAATCGCTTTAGCAATAATGCATTCAAACAAATTTAATCTTACAGTGCTGCTACATTATCAGTAGGCTATCTTATTTTGAAATCTTGAAGAAATTCATCGATCTGTTTAGATAAAATAACTGACAAAAATGATCTGTTATTTTCCTCACAAACAAAATTTGCACAGCAGAAAGTAGATTTAATGCTTGTTATAAGTTTGGCATGTGATAGGGAACAAAGTTTACACACAATAAGCCACTTTGAAACTCTCTTGTTATTATTATTATTATTATTATTTTTATATATAGGCTACGTTATAAACATAACATTTAAAACATACTGAAATACTTTATCCACGGAGTGAAGGCGGCGGTGTTTCTGGTATCAGTGAGTTGTTGTTGCTCCAGTCCACTCCCCAGACAGCAAGCAGTTTCAGCCCAGATCTGGCCCACATTTGGCCTGCATGGATTTCATGAGGGTCAGATGTGGGCCGGTTCTGGGCTGAAACTGCTTGCTGTCTGGGTCAGAGTGAGAGATGTTTCACCCGACTAAATCATTTTTAACAATTTTAACAAGCACAGCATATCTGCCAAAAATCAACCAGCAGCAATGCTCGTTGCTCGGCTCGCCAAGCCTTACTTTTGTAGGTCGCATGGCAGTGAATAATACGATGATATGAGCATGCACTCAATACAGATATTTAATAAGAACATTATAAACAAGCAGTGCTGTAACATAACCGATTAAAAAACACATGCCAGAACCCATGATGGATACACTGGACACGATCCCCATCAGTGAACTGATGCTCGTTCTGTTTATGATGAAATGTACTGATACTGCATTCAGATGAATTGACACTATAGTGTGATGTCATCAAGTTTAGACACACTTTTAGCACAGTGAGGCACGGATGGCAGCGCGTCCGGTGTAGATACAGACAGTGACTGCTCTATTTACAAATAAGTTATATAAGAAAAGAAAAAAATTGTCATTTGAATATTGACTTTAAAATCGATTTAAATCATAAATCTGATATTTTTTTTCAGATTTTTTAACCCAGCACTAAAAGCAAGTAAAGAAGAATCCCTTTAAAATCACTTATGTTGTCAGTTAATGAAGCTCTTTTATTACATCGAGTGCATTTTGGTGTTTATAATGAGAGAACTTGAGTTTAATCGTGAGGACGGTTCATTAATGCGTCCATTCTTTAGAGTTTCAAAGATTTAGCTAAATTGTGCAGGTTTTTATTTATTCGTTTCTTGTTTTAGGCTAATTAGGCATAAATAATGTGAACAAAATTATACAGTGCTTCACGTTTAAACATGCAACAATTTCTTAATCAGATTACAGACAAATGTCCTTTTCCCAAGAAGTTATCTGTCAAAATAAAGGACAGGTAACGAATAACAAAAATGCATGTTGTTTTATTAAAGGAATTTTAAAATATAAATTAAAATATAGGCATAATATATGAAAATATTGACATTGCATATTAATCCATGTAGCCTACACCCAAAAAATAGGCTACCACTTTTAATGCTCCGATGCAAATTAAATCACAATTTCTTGTTAATAATATAACACATAATTCATAATAATACTGTATACCTTTTAAATGTATCAAATCTAAAATATGGTTTAATGCCATGTAGTTTAGAGAAAATATAAGCTCAGGCACAGGCTTGCCATTTATCCTGCTTGAATTCGTTCTAAGAAATGCACATAACTTCATAAGAACCAAACTTTCATCTGTGAATGTTACATGTTAAGATCTGCACAGTATCTTACTACAGCTTGTGAGTGGTTAGATGTTGATTGCTATTTGAGTGTTTCCTGTGCAGCTAATGTTAATTAATTGATGTAAGCTTAATACTCCAACTAAAAAAAAAAAAAAAAAAAAAGTTATACAGTATGTGTATATATATATATATATATATATATATATATATATATATATATATATATATATATATATATATATATATATATATATATATATAAACCCTTAATCAATTGACTATAAGTAACTTTGCAACTACATGCCAACACTCATTAGAGTATTAGTATGCTCAAGAATGGTTGAATGCAGTATGGTAGAATAAGCTAAAGTGCATGCAAAGACACGTATAGTAGTAAGTTTATATGTTGATTGACCATTAAAATAAAGTGTTGGCATATACATTACAGTAGCAGACATACTAATACTCTAATGACCACTAGTTGACATGTAGTTTCAGAGTTACATATCAACTGCTATCTAAAGGGTACCGTCAAAATAATTAAACTGATATTACAATAAAAATAGTTCAAAGCAAATATGTCATATTGCACATAAACCTGATATTTGATCTTATGACTGTTTAAGAGAAAGAAAAAAAAAACATAATTATTATTATTATTATTATTATTATTATTATTATTACTTATAAGTGGTCCTTGACCACTTTAAAAAAAGTAACATAAAAAAAAAGAAAAAAAAGGCAACATATGAGACTTATAATACATTACATACTATGGGAAATATAATCTGTTGTAAAAGTGGATGCAACGTGTTCATTGTGTTATAAATTATCATACTTTTAAAAACTATAACCACAGATAAGTAAATATTATAATATATTAAAACTGTTCTTATGAATATTCATGAGATGATACAACAAATTATAAGGTTTGTTATAATGCCTTAAGAATACAATTATAATGTATTATAAATATGGGCTTCATAGAAAGTGTAACCCAGGCTTTTTTTCATTGCTATTGATCATGGTATAATAGCACTTCTTGGATTTGTGCTGGTCAGAAAAAGTCTGAATATTCAAAAAAAAAAAAAAATCTACTCCTTTTTTATCATCATTACTTTGTCTCTTGCTTCTGATCTTCTTTAGCTTTACTCAGTCAACTTCTTGGCAGACAGTATATTGTTAATACAGTTCTTACTGTACTTTGCTTACTAGTTGTTCTGTTACCAGACAAAACACATATTTTCTGACAGGATCTATCGTTTAGGGCTTGATCCAATATATATATATATATATATATATATATATATATATATATATATATATATATATATATATATATATATATATATAATAAATTGAATTAATAAATGAATTAATAAATAAAACAGTGTCAATGTTTAGTTACAGTACACCAATATATGTTCATATGTTTGAGTCACCAAAGTAACAAATGGAAGATTAATCACAAAAAATAAATAAATATATATATATATATATATATATATATTCCGATATTCACTTTACTAATAGTAGATCACGTAAAACACTAACAGACAGAGAACATACATTGTAAGGAATGTAAAACATCAAATATGGAACATTTACATTACGTTACATTTACATTACATTTGTATGTACAATTTGGGTTTCCATCTCTAAACTGACTAACTGGTCCCTTCAAGGTTTTGAGATGTTTGAATTCTGCAATTTTGCCTGCAGACTAGAACACACAAGAGAGGATCTGAAATCAATCTCACACTCTTCAGGCAGAAAGAAATATGCCAAGTAGGAATCGGTAAAAATTGTAAAATATCAGGTAGATAAAGCACCAACAGCGTTAATATGAAAACAAACAAAATATGATGATCTGGTTTCCTGGATGTGTGAGAGTTACGATCAGCAGCAGAATAAACAGCTCTATAATATATTATACATAAGATCACTGACACAATGAACATAAGTAGACCATTTATGATACGATGCAGAATATTTAAAATATTACAAATAAAGATACACTGAAAGACCAGCATGTAGAAAATTATGAAACATGGTGAAGAGAAAACAGAAGCTGAATACAGTGGATATTTCACAGAGAGAATTCCCTCTAGCGCCACCAGCTGGTTTAAGAGTAGACCACAGTCTCTTGATGCCCACATAAAGCCCAGAAAATCCGAAATTTCCAATCCAAATTAAAGACGATATCATTTAAGAAAAATTTTAACAGTATGTATGGACTCAAGAGAAGCTCAATAAAGTCAGTGAGGAGGAGGAGGAGGAGGATGATGAAGAATGAAATCGGGTGTCCGTTCTTTCTGTGATGAATTAGATCTCTGACAGACCAAACAAGAGCTGGTAGACCTGCACACGCACTGATGAAGATGAAGATGGACAATCTGACCTTCATCTCCGGCAGGTCAGCTTCCAGTATCCAGTCAAAGATTGGGTAAAATTTCAAATAACTATCTTGAAAAAATTTCATATTCTCGTCTCTCTGTTATTTTTGTGATGTTCAGATGAAAATTATTAAAGTGTCTAAAACAGAAAGAAAAAAGTGTCTCTGGTGAATAAATGTTGCTCAAATTACTCAGAATTAACTGGCTGTAAACCTGCATGCACTCTAGTCAGTATTTCATGTCAGTTCATATTAAATGACAAAGTGAAAAAACAACAACTGTGTCTTACCTAGATATATTCAGGAGATTTCTAAAGCGCAGTGCTCATGGCATTAGAACGTTTCCAGTCTTAGTTGATTTCTTCTCTCACCCTGTCTCTGTGTTTTGCACTCTGTCTCTGTGTTTTTTTTTTTTCTACTTTCTAATTTCTCATATCTGAGCTCTGACTGTGGTTTACCATTATGGTTAAAAGTATTAATAAAAGTTAAGTGAAACTATTTATTTTATTTACTTTTTATTATTATTCATTTTTTACCGCATGTAGCACCTATATTTTTATGAAAAATAAAATTATGTAATCTTTAATACAATTGTCAATTATATATTTTTTTTTAAAAGGTATAATTTTTGAGTGTCTTATTTGAGTGTCTATTTTTGTTTATAATTATTTGTAGAACAAGGAGGAATTTAAGTAATTGTAGATGTTCATAGTCATAATCATAGTTGAAAATTGGGTAGCACTTTATTTTACAGTCCTGTTCCTCATGTACATACTATGTACTTATTATAGTAATTACAATAACTATGTAATAACTAGGTACTAACCCTGAACCTACCCCTAAACCTAACCCTACTCCATGTAGTTACATTGTATTACCAGAACTTTCTCGGATAAATACACTGTAAGTACACTATAAGTACATGTTAGTACACGTACTGTAAAATAAAGTGCAACCGAAAATTGTTTCAAAATAAAGCTTAGTTTTATTGTTAAATTTGCTAATGTTGGGTTTTATTTTGGAGCACTTATAAACATTTATTCATGAGAATTATTTAAAAATGTGTAAATAAAGCAAGTCATATTTTAATGTTTTATAGGAAAATGCTATTTTGGTTTTTCTACTTCAAAATATAACATTTCACGAGTTCACCCTTACATATAACTAGCTGATATGATAAAGCGTATTTGGCGTGATTTCCAGGGAAGGGCTCCAATCTTGGGAATGACCCAATCCCACAGTACACCCCCCCCCCCACCCCCCTTCGGTATAACTGTATAATTAACTTGAAGTGAGGAGATGGGGTGGAGGAGGGATTTTGATAATCTGTCAATGTATAGACGTAAGTCAGCTGTATTTATTTGTATGTATATTAACTTGATGTGCTCCACCAGTGTTGATCTGACATGCTCCTCCCGAATCTTGTTAATAAAACATGATTTTAATTAAATTATTTACTTACAATTATTTGCAACCTTTGTAAAATTTACTAGTAATTTCTACTGACAGTTTTCAGTTCTGCCCAGATGCTGGCCTGGATAAGGCCGGGATGCTCGGATTGTACAGCGGTTAACGCCATCAGTCAGACTGGGGACTTCACGCCACCTCAGGGATACTACTAGAAAAGGGAAGTATCCTCTCAGCTTAGGGTGACCACCTGCTAATAAGCCAAAGGGGGGACAAGTGGTATGTTTCTGAGGGACAATGTGGGGCACTGCCTTGCGCGACAGTGCCCCCACCCCATGGGCAGACTCACTGATAGTGGTTTACCCATTTCTAGCACATACCATTATTATTATTAAATAAGGATATGTGTCATAGCAAGGCGGCAAGTTGTGTGTGCAGCAATAGATCTTTCCAAATTTATTGTGTTTTGCATGATAAAATTACAATAAATACTTTATTTTCTTAATTTTTACTTGCATCAAACTTGCATCTTTTCACAAAAATAGAATGTTTAATACGGCAATAAATTAGACCTACGTTATTTTTCATTGCATTCCATTTTATTTCTCCCTTACAAAAGAACACAAACATGCACATTGTTTAAAAACACAAATTCAGTTATTGCATTTACTTTATTTAGCAAAAAAAAAAAAAAAATATATATATAAATATATATATATATATATATATATATATATATATATATATATATATTGCCAATGAGAGCTGTTGACAACAGAGGGCGGCGTTTTACAAGCGGAAAAAAATTACTTTTATCCTTTTTTGGGAACAGTGGTTGACGCCGCAAGGTGTTTTAATTTTCATTCAGTCAACTGACATTCCCATGTCATTCTTTAATAGTAGTACTATAATTAACAATGTTACACCACATAAAACACTACATACATATAGGCATGCTGACTGATATGACTATATAATTGCACTAAATGGATCACGGGAATGGGAAAGTGTTAGTGAGGTAATGAAGCTTCATTTTCACAGGTCACATGACTCATTTAAAGAAATGCTCCGGAATACTGTTTCAAAGCATTAGTGTCAAAAATGCGAAACGTGTGCCGACACTAGGTGTCGATCTACCCATCCCTAAATTTTGCCTGTTTTTGGATTACTCTTGTCTTATCCTGGATTATACCTGTTTGCTGTTGACTGACCCTACCTGTCTGACCACTCTTGTAAAAAAGCCTGCACTTGGATCCTCAACCCCATTGTCACATCTCTACGTTAGAGACAAGACCACCACAAGACCATCTATGAGCTTTCTGCCTATCCTGTCATGGTCAAAAGGGCTGGCCCTAAACTCTCAGCTCGCACTGTTACGACCTGGGATGTCATTTCTGAACTCTCTACCTGTGATGTTATGGTCAAGGAGACTCTCTATAAGCTCTCAGTCTGTCCTGTCATGACCTAAGAGGTCATCTTTGAACTCTCTGCATGTCCTGTCACAGTCAGAAGGGCTGCCCCTGAACTCTCTGCTCACCCTGTTACAGCTTTTGAGGCCATTTTTGAACTCTCTGCCTGTCATGATATGGTCAAGAATGGTGGACTTCAGCTATGCTTTCGGCGGTCTTCAGCTCCACTCTGGTGGTCCTGAACCACCTTCTCTGCACTGCTTTGCCGGCTCTGTCTCAGTTCCGTCTTCCCCTACTTTTTTATGGACCTGACCTGGTCCACTCCAGAATTTCACATATAATTTAAACATATAATTTGTCCTCATTATGATGTCATATACAGTTTTGGGTGTTTCATTTTTAATTTACTGAAAGCTTCAAGTGCAGTTAATTATTAATCATGCTATACATGCAAACAGACAACGGCGTTGTTGAACCCATTGTTTTATTTGCCATCAAACAGTTGACCTCTGCCATGTGTGTACCATTTTGTAAAATGTGGCGAAAAGTCTTTCACGATGGTAATAATGTGATTAAGGTGTGTACATGTCTTTCACAGCACTAAAGTAATGTGACTAAACTAGGAATACTCAACATCTTAATTCAATTAGTGTCTACTTTGATTGTTACTTTAGATGGATTATGGTATTTAAAAATCTCTGTTTTCATATTAGATTCTTAATTCAATTGGAGTATTGTTGTCGATTTAAACTCACTGATTGTGAGTTCGCTGACATAGCCCAGGTAGCCAAAGTGGTTTGGCCTGATAATGATAAATGATAATAAATACATAAATAAATGAACAATAAAAGACAGAAAGTAAAACACAACACATGCATGGATGCTCTCTTGAAACAAAACACAAAGTTTGCTTTTGAGGATCCTTAGATCCTTAAAAATTATTGTCAATTAGATAATTCCCTGAATTATGACCTGAAGATCCGTTATATGTGTTAATGTGATTCCTCATACCAAAAGAGATGATGATCCACTAATGCAAAGGTGAATTTATTGTTTGTGTAGAACACAAATGCACTCAAGAAAATTTCAGATCAATTTACAGACACGGACACAATTTTTGTATTACTCTTGTAAAAACAGTGTTTGATAACTGTAATGTGTTCATTTGTGGGAGATGCTCATATAGGTGTAGTTGTGAGACTGTTTTAACTCCAAACTAATGCTAAAGATATGTGTGCACATAATTTGCTGGGCAGCGTTGCATTTTATTAGCAGCTTTATTCAACTATATGGATGGTTGGCAGCAGTGTTGAGATCACATGACCAAATAATGTTACATGTAATACAAAAAAATAAATAAAAACTTTAACAGTCTTGCTGCATGTTTATTGTTGTATAGGCTTATAAATGCCACACACTTCACGTGGAACATTCTAATCTCAATACCGCGTTCAGTGCGTGGGCTGGTCATATTAGATATAATGAAGGGAGGCGTGAAGGATGGACATTGTGTTGTTTTCATATGGATTACCTTATCACAGAATATTTGTTTTTGGAAGAACTTGCTTAGTTTAAGAGTATACATGTCATGCTTTCTATAGATCAGTGCTTTTCAGCCAAAGATTTAGCAATGAAGTCAGTGTGACGATCGTGACCCAGAGAGACACAGGGAGAGAGAGAATCCAATCACAGATTTTTATTGGGGTAATCCAAATCGAGATCAAAAACAGCCGAGGTCAAAACCAAACAAATCAGTCCAAAAAAAAAAAAACAAATAAACAAAAGAGAGAACCGGAAAGGGAACGGAACGGGAACTCGGAGGACGAGAAGACAAGGAAGAATCTCGGGGGACGAGAAGGCTGGATACACAAAGGGTATGGACTCCATACAAACAACAGGAAAAGAATGGTGTTTATAGGGAGTCTAATGACAATAAAGTTACTGCACCTGGTGCAATTAACAGGAGTACAATTACCGTGATGACAGGACAAGACTAGAGGAATTCTAGTGCCTACGGTGAAGTGCGGTGAAGGGGAAGTGAGCCCACTAGTGGACACCCAGGGAAACAGAGACTAGACAGCGCGACAGTCAGCTGCAAGCTTTACACTTCATAATAAGGGAGCATAAATAAATATTAATATCTGTAGTTCAACATGAACCATTGATTAGTGAAGGCAAATTCAGTAGAATGAATTGCAAATTAATATACATGAAATTAACATGAGTGAATACTCACTGTATTGAATATAGCATTAAAATAATTAGGGATAATCAATAAATTATTAAGCATTAACTGCCATTGAGTGAATTTTGAGACCCAAATAAACAGCATCTAAAGATTAATTGAACAGTTCATGACAAACAACAGTCACAACTGTGTAGAGAAGAGAGTCTCCGTTGGACTTTAAGGCACATGTTTGAAGAAAAAGCTCCTGTGATTGATTAGTGTTGCTGATGTTGATTCAAACAGATTATATTGTATGGAAATGCATCTATTTGCATGCAGTAAAGTAAATGACTCTTTTATATTATTTGTCATTCAGCAACAATAAATGACTAAATGCTGTATTATGAAGATCAGATGGATTTTCATCAAAATACTTCTTCACGTTCAGACATCAGACTGTGTATCTTCCTCATCATTAGTTTTTCTGTGGGTTTGCCAGCTCTGGTTTGGGCTTTTCGTCATCTGCAGATTCATGGAAAAATCAGAGGCCAAATCTCCTTCTTCATCATCCTCCTCCTCCTCAGTGACGTGATTCAGCTGCTTCTCAATCTATATAAAGTGACACAACTACTGACAAAATTATACTGGACCCCTCAGCTTTTCCAGTTTTGGTCAGGGTTATATTGGTATGGTTTTCTTGTGCATCAGCTGGAGACTCTAGAGGGGGTTTTGACACTGAAATATCCGTTGTGTTCCGCTCGTATTTTTACACTCCCTTGTTGTATCATAATCTCAATTCTTGTGCTTGTCTTTTCCATTGTGAGTGCAATAACTGCACACAATCCTATATTTGCTCCTTCCTTGTTCAGTTTTGCCAGTGTTTTGGCATGTCTGAAGTTATTGGCTGTAACATTTATTACCACATGTAAAGCCTCTTCCACGTCCTTCAGCAAAAACATACGATCAGTGTTCACTGTTGCTTTTCTTACCTTTGTAATGCTGTACCTGCCATTCATGTTGATCATGTCTGTGAATGTCTTCATGGCTGGAGTCCATATGTCTTGGTTTGTGATGTCTGAACTTGAAGGATGCCATGAGTTTCATCAGTCCTGGGGGTCGCTTTTGCCCTTTTCATCTTCCTGTATCCAGTCCATACAGCAACACATCAGATGCAGCACTGAACAAAATCTAAGCATGTCTTGTTTATTATTCAGTAAATTTTATATTTTGAAAAATCTTAAATGGTAACTTCTTTAGAATGGTATGAAATTGTGACTTTTACGACACTTGCTATATGAACACACACACACACACACACACACACACATGCACACACACACACAAATCCATCTACATTGAAATGTGTTAAGTGATCATAAAAATAAATAACATAAAAAAGTCACACTTGTGGTCCTTATAGTCAAAATGAGTGAAATATGAAGTGAAGTGACATTCAGCCAAGTATGGTGACCCATACTCAGAATTTGTGCTCTGCATTTAACCCATCCGAAATGCACACACACAGAGCAGTGAACACACACCCAGAGCAGTGAACACACACACACACACACACAGAGCAGTGAACACACACACACACACTGTGAGCACACACCCGGAGCAGTGGGCAGCCATTTATGCTGCGGCACCCGGGGAGCAGTTGGGGGTTCGATGCCTTGCTCAAGGGCACCTAAGTCGTGGTATTGAAGGTGGAGAGAGAGCTGTTCATGAACTACCCCCACCCACAATTACAATTCCGTCTGGCCCGAGACTAGAACACACAACCCTTCGATTGGAAGTCCAACCCTCTAATCATTAGGCCACGACTTCCCCTTAAATGGAATTTAAGTCAGGACAACAGATCAACCCTATCCACCTTGGATTAGAACCCATGACCTCTCGGGTTTGGAACCAGTGCCTTAGCAGAGTGAGCCACATTAGTTGACGCACAAATATATAATATAATTTTTATTCTATTTTATTTTTATCTGTTTGCATGTACAATCTGAAAATCAGCCACAATGCAGAAAAGAGCACAACAATGAAGGGGTGACTCTCTGAACCATTGAGGGTGCAAAACGGTTAACATTACACAATGTGAAGATATATTATTAACATTAGTTTGGAGATAAACAGACCATCTTCTGGGCTTCACTAGCGGGGTGGTGTTGGGGCAGTGGATAAGACACATGCCTTTGGTGTGAGAGACCCGGGTTTGAATCCACTGTGAGACACCAATGTGTCCCTGAGCAAGACACTTAACCCTTAGTTGCTCCAGAGGTGTGCAACCTCTGAAATATATAGCAATTGTAAGTCGCTTTGGATAAAAGCGTCAGCTAAATGTAGATACATATTATAATTCAAGACACAAAAAAGATTCAAAGCTGGTCAAGTGACCATGTTTATTCCATTATCCAATCCAGCAAAGTAGACCCAGACACACACAACAAACAAGCACAGCCCTGCACTGTATAGTCTTACTTCTTGTCTCGGATGTTGCGTGTATTATGTATCTCTATTATTGCAGCAAGTTTGAAATACAGCACATTTTGGGAGGATTTTATGGTGCATATTTGTATATGTCATACATGATCAGAGCAACTTGTTTGTATATGAAGGGCAGCAAATCTCGCATATCTGAAAATACTGTATGCACAAGGGTATAGTGATGTTTATAGTCCAAAACAAAATCAGGATACATGTAGGAAGTGAGAAACATAGTGCAAGATGCATAATGCAAGTGTGTGTTCTTCAGACAGTATATACATGTTATAACTGTCTAAATGCTATCATAAACGCATGTGATTCTATTAAACATGTATTGTACATCTTGAATGTAGTCAAAATATCATTTTATCTCAACCAGCCCATCTTACCAGACCTCAGACTAAACTGGTCTCTTCAGGGTTTTGTGATGTTTGAATTCTGAGATTCTGTCTGAAGACCAGCACACACAGGAGAGGATCTGAAATCAGTCTCACACTCGTCAAGAAGATAGGAATAAAACAATACCAAACAGTAAGGAGCTTTGGTAAAGTTGGAGTAAAGTAAAGGTAGAAATTAAATGCAATAAAGGGCAGATAAAACAACAGCAGAGATAATATAAAAATGACTAAAATATGCTGATCGGGTTTCCTGGATGTGTGAGAGTGACGATCAGCAGAACATGAAGCTCCACAAGATATTATCCATGTGATCAATGATGCAATCAAGACAAGAGGAACAATAAGGATATAGATAAAATGCAAAAAAATATGGCCAATAATGAGACAGAGAAACTCAAGTATGTAGAAAATTCTAAAATAGACTGAAGAGAAAACAGAAGCTGTATACAGTGGATATTTCACTGAGAGAATTCCCTCTAGCGCCACCAGCTGGTTTAAGAGAAAACCACAGACTCTTGAGGACAACCATAAAGCCCAAAAAATCCTACATTCCCAATCTTCATACCAGGAAAACTCACATAAGAAAAGGTTAAACAGTATGTAGGGACTCAAGAGAAGCTCAACAAAGTCAGTGAGGAGGAGGAGGATGATGAAGACTGAAATCCGGTGTCCGTTCTTCCTGTGATGAATCAGATCACTGACAGACCAAGCAAGAGCTGGTAGACCTGCACACACACTAATGATGGTGAAGATGGACAATCTGACCTTTATCTCCGTCAGGTCAGCTTCCAGCTTCCATCTAAATAGATGATTTTCCATATTGTAGTCTCTCTTTGATATTGTCCCGTTATTCCGCTGAAAATGTGTAAGTGAATAAGTAAGTGGAAACTTTCTGTCCGTGTTGAATAAATGCTCAGCAACTTGAAGTTAAATCTCATAATGTCACCTAAATGGACAGAAAATCTGTATCATCGGGCTGGAAGTACTTATACATTCTGTTCTTTTTACATGTCAGTTCATATTTAATGTGTTTAAGAGATGCCATGTCTTACCTAGATATATACAGGAGATTTCTACAGTGCTGTGCTGATTTCAAAAGAACATTTCCAGTCTTGGTTGATTTCTTCTCTGGTTCTATCAGTGTGTCTTGCTCTTTCTTGTTTTCTACAGCTGGCTTATCTTTGTTGGGTTATCTGGTTGTTTGATCTCAGCTCTCATACTGTATCTGAGCTCTGAATGTGGTTTTAGTAATTTAATGTCATCGGATCGCTGCTCTTCTCACACTGCACAGCTCTCTGGGGTAAAAGCTTGTTGCTGTTGTGAGCACACTACATGACAAACACTACATCACACTACACTGCCTCTAGTGTTTATTTATTTTGGAAACTGCAGTGTTATGTACTCATTGGTAATGTAGTTTGCGCCTCGCTAATAAGTGCCCCCAGGTACGTTTATGCCAGTTGAAGCCAGGTAGCAAACTTATTCTGATTTACTCGGACATGGGAAACTATTGTTATGCTGTAGTCCAGGAGTTGGCAACCTATGACACATTTGCCAACAGTGGCATGCAGAGGGATAATCACGAGCATATGAGCAATAGGGAAAACTGCATACTGATGTTTATTTTGAGGTCATATTCACATAGCCTGTTAGGAGCTGTACTATTAAAGTGTGTGAATTAACTTTCTCTAGTCTACAGATGTGTGTGCGAACACTGTACATACTCTTCAGATCAAAGCCTCAGCGGTCTAACAGTGCTCAATGTCAAAATGACTGAGATGGCCAATCAAATCCAATAGGCAGGGGTTAACTGTTCATAGAAGTAGAGCGTGAAACATTAAGTAGGTAAGATGAAGCTGCAAATCATTTAATATTAGTCAAATTTTAACTATACATTTTACAATAGAAATGTTAAATGACCGACAGCTATATCCAGTGATGCAAACTACTCTTTTTTTTTTCTCAAATATGGCTATTTTGAGAGAGAGAGAGAGAGAGAGAGAGAGAGAGAGAATTGTCTCCGTCTGTGTATCTCCGTCTGTGTTTTTTATTGTATCATTTAAAAATGTGTATGTACTATTGTTAGGGATGGCACTCACGATCGGAGGCATAATAAGACCACAGTGACAGGAAATTCCAGTGGAGGTGAGTTTATTGGGCGGATAGTGTAGATCTGTAACATCTGCATCCACTATTCATTCATCCAACCGCCAGAGGGAGCCGTCTCCTGAATACTGAACACTGCCGCTTCTTCTCTCATCACTTCCTGTCTACACCTGTTATAATTATAATGTTGTTTGTGCAATATGTTGCGAAGTATTGCCAGTTTATCCTGTCTCTACCAAGCGTTTCTCATACTCACGGATTGTTTGCTTATATATGTCTTTTGCCTGCCCTTGACCTTGTCTTTGGATTGCTGATTTGGATTTGTTTGCTATTTGGATTGACGCTATTATATACGACCCTTGGCTTGCTTACTGACCACGATATCTACTCTCCATTTGCCTCTGTTTGTGCTGTTGTGCTTAATAAAGCTCTGCACATGGATTCCAACCCACAACCGAGTCAGTCTTCGTTACAGAATACTTCGCCTGACCAGAATCCAGCAGAGTTATCTCAACTACAGGCCGCGTTCAGTTATCAGAGAGAGATGATACAGGAGTTCCAGGGCCAACTCTCAACTCTGCAAGCTACAAATGAATACCTGACACGATACATTCAGTCCCTTCCACCGACCAGGCCTGATCCGGTAAGATTTTCTTTAACCGATAAGTTTGATGGTTCACCTGAAAAATGCAGGGGATTTTTGCGTCAGTGCACCATCTATTTCGGTAGCCAGCCTGAGGCGTTTCTGAGAGACTCAGCTAAGTGCTCATTCAAGATGTCATTGTTAACGGGAAGGGCTCTCGAGTGGGCATCAGCGGTTTGGGACCAGAATGATAATATACGAACCTCATTTGATTACTTATCCACACAAATACGTGAAGTATTTGAATACCCAGAGGGTGGGAGAGACGTTTCAATGCAGCTACTACAGTTACATCAAGGGAATCGCACTGCTGCTGATTATGCAGTTGAATTTCGCACCCTAGCGGCACAGAGTGGTTGGAATGAGGTAGCACTGAAACCAGTGTTTAAGCAGGGCCTCAATCAAACACTACGGGCCGAACTGGCATGCAAGGACGTTGGCTCAGATCTCCACCAACTGATTTCAATGGCTATACAAATTGATAATCTGCTACGTAATAATCCTTCGAGTTCGCTTGCTACTTCAATGTCCACCCCAACCACTAATTATCAGGAACCCGCTGAGCCCATGCAGATCGGTTTAACTAAAGTCTCTGTGGAGGAAAAGGAACGACGCTGAGTTAATAGTTTGTGTTTCTACTGTGGTCAACCAGGTCATCAGTGTCGTTCATGCCCTAACAAGCCCTCCCAGATCAAAGTGAGTACGTCCTTAACTAATATGCTGACCAGTTGTTTTACTCTTCTCCTCACACTAAACCATGCTAATTCTGCTCATTGTGTTCCAGCACTAATTGACTCCGGTTCTGCCTTAAATTTGATTCATCATGAATTGGTCCGTGAACTGAACATACCTGTTATCCAGTGCATACCACCTATTAACATCACTGCCATAAATAGTCAACCTATTGGTGGAGGAATTACCCATCAAACTGTGCCCGTTACTGTCAAAATTGGCCTGTTCCACTCAGAGACCATTTCTTTGTATGTCACATCTACACCACAACATCCAGTAGTATTGGGTAATCCATGGCTGACTATCCATGATCCACAAATTTCCTGGAGCTCCAAGGAGCTTACTAAATGGTCGCCTTACTGTAATAGCCATTGTCTTCAACTCCAGTTACAATTCCCCTGTTTAACCACCAGTATTGAAAGCCCTGCATCTAATGAATGAGTTTTTATTCCTCCAGAGTATTCTGACTACAATGAGGTCTTCAGCAAAACCAAGGCCACCCAGTTACCTCATCACCGCCCCTGGGACTGCGCAATCGAACTGTTACCGAACACTACACCTCCCAAGAGCAAGGTATATCCATTAACCATTCCTGAAACGCAGGCCATGGAAAAATACATTGAGGAGGCTCTAGCATCTGGTTTCATCCGTCCTTCCACGTCACCAGCAGCATCGGGTTTCTTCTTTGTTGAAAAAAAGGATGGAGGTCTACGTCCCTGCATAGATTACCGTGGTCTCAACACAGTGACCATCAAGAACAGGTATCCACTTCCATTAGTCCCTCCTGCATTAGAACAGTTACGTGAAGCCACTATTTTCACCAAATTGGATCTGCGCAGTGCCTATATTTGAATCAGAATCAGAGAAGGTGATGAGAGGAAGACCGCCTTTATCACCACTAGGGGGCACTATGAATACTCTGTTATGCCGTATGGCCTGGCCAATGCCCCATCTGTTTTTCAATCATTCATTAATGAGATTTTCCGTGACCTTCTGAATCACTATGTTATTGCTTACATTGATGATATTCTGATCTATTCAAAGACACGTGAGCAACACATCAATCATGTAAGAAATGTTCTGTCCCAACTACTGGCTAACAATCTAGATGTCAAGGCAGAGAAATGTGAGTTCCACGTCTCTAGTACCACCTTTCTTGGTTACAAGATAAGTCACAAATGAGTAGAGATGGACACTGGAAAGGTTGAGGCAATCACAGAGTGGCCACGTCCTATCACACTTAAGAAGCTACAGAGATTCTTGGGATTTGCTAACTTTTATAGGAGGTTTATCCGTAACTACAGTTCCACTGCAGCCCCTCTAACCTCATTGCTTAAGGGGAAACCAAAGAAATTATCTTGGATTCAGTCTGCTCAAACAGCCTTTGAGACTCTGAAAACTAGTTTTACTACAGCCCCAATTTTGAAACATCCGGATCCTGACTTGCCATTCATTATGGAAGTAGATGCCTCTGACTTCGGCATTGGAGCAGTTCTGTCGCAGAGACATGGGAACCCTGGAAAAGTATTTCCCTGTGCTTTTTTTTCCAGAAAGCTAACAACCGCAGAAAGGAACTATGATGTGGGTAATAAGCAGTGTTGTGGGTAACGCGTTACAAAGTAACGCGTTAGAGTACTCTAATTACTTTTTTCCTGAAATTTGTAACTTAACGCGTTAGTTTCGTGCGTAAGTAATCAGTAACTTCGTTATTTTTTTAAAAAAGTTGTCCGTTATTTTAAGGAAAGGAAAATCCCGACTGCAGCCTGCTTTTTGTCAGACAGTATGCCTAGGTCTACTGTGCCACCTGCGGATGTATCAGCGGAGCCGAAGCTCTGTGATCGTAAAGTCAATGGCTGTGATACGTCTGTGCCCTGCGCCTGACCCTGTGTGTGTGTGTGTTTTTTTTTTTTTTCGAACTCCCGGCAAGATAGCAGAGAGGACAGCGTTTGGTTTATGGAAGTACGCACATCATTTTCAATTTGTCAACGAAAAAGAAATCGACTGTCAGACAAACGTTTCGAAAATCTGCTTCTGCTACGTTTTAATCACTACTTTGAAGAGTAAATGTAAGAGGACTGTGTTACAGCGAATTTAGGCTTGTGACTGTGAGTGACACTTTAATAATAATTAGTTCGGCTATTAAGCGATTTGTCATTTGCCTGTGTGGCAGTGAAGGATTTAATTCGGTTTGTTATCATTTTTGTTTGACAGGCAGCTGTTAATTTCTGTTAGATCATTGGCTGGCTGGTTGTTCATCATTTCTAAATGGATTTAAATCTGCAAGCTTGTTTAAGGTTGTTTTTACAAGTAAGCATACTTGTACTTTGATAACTGCATTATTTAAAGTTAAAGAAAAATCAGGAGTTATCTTGTGGTGCTCATAATATACAGTAGCCTAGGCTACCCGGGCTGGGTAGGTGCGAATTTTGATTAATAATATGTTCTGTGATAATAAATAAATAAAACGCCATGTGGAATAGCCGATTGCTGACTGTCTTTCCTGTTATTGTTATCCTGCAGTGTTAATTTAGTCGGATGAATGACGTTATTCATTGTCGGGAGTCACGACTTCTAGGTGCATTTAAAGGGGGCCGGGGGCTGTGTCTGTCATGTGTGAGCCGCTGCAAACGGCTTTTAATTTTTGGTAACGCATGAGTACTCTAACGCGTTACTTTTATGAATAGGTAACGCTGTATCGTAACTAATTACTTTTAATTGATGGTAACGTTGTAACTTAACTAACTACTTTCCAAAGTAACTATACCCAACACTGGTAATAAGGAACTGTTGTCAATTAAAGAAGCACTGGCAGAGTGGAGACACTGGTTGGAGGGAGCTCGCCATCCTTTCCAGGTTATTACGGACCACAAGAATTTAGAGTACATTAAGTGTGCTAAACGTCTCAACCCTAGACAAGCCCGTTGGTCATTATTTTTCACTAGGTTTCAATTCACAGTCACTTACCGTCCAGGAAGCAAGAACGGCAAGGCTGATGCGCTTTCACGACAATTTGATTCAAATGAAACTTCTTGTTGCCAAGGTCCTATTCTACCTCCTTCAGTGATTGTGGCACCCATTCGCTGGGATATAATGGAGGAACTACAACGTGAAAGACAAACAGAAACCACGCCACCAGATTGTCCCCCTGACCGTCATTATGTCCCTGGGTCTCTCCGCCAACGAATTATACAATGGGTGCATACATCTTTAAGCTCCGGGCATCCTGGTATTCAACGGACAGTAGAAATGGTGCGTAACTCCTTTTGGTGGCCTAATCTAATTAATGATGTTTCTATGTATGTCAAGTCTTGCAGTGTATGTGCTCAGTCCAAGACACCACGAGAATTACCAGCTGGTCTTCTTGAACCTCTACCAATTCCTCAACGCCCCTGGTCACACCTGGCTGTTGACTTCATTACAGATCTGCCCAGCTCCAATGGCTACACCACAATCCTGGTAATTATTGATCGTTTCTCTAAGTCTTGCCGTCTTATCCCACTAAAGGGCCTACCCACAGCTATGGAAACTGCACAAGCATTGTTTCACCATGTTTTCCGTGTTTATGGGATACCAGAGAATATAGTTTCTGATAGAGGTTCGCAATTTACGTCTCGTGTGTGGCAAGCTTTCTGCAAGCAACTGGACATTAATGTGAGCTTAACATCTGGCTATCACCCCCAAGCTAATGGACAGGTTGAGAGATTAAATCAGGAATTGGGACGTTATCTCAGATCTTATTGTAGTCGGGAACAACAACGTTGGAGTGACTTTTTACCTTGGGTGGAATATGCACAGAACTCACTCACTCACTCATCTACAGGACTCACCCCCTTCAAGTGTGTTCTAGGTTATCAGCCTCCTATGTTCCCTTGGTCTGGGGAACCTTCTGAAGTGCCTGCGGTGGACGATTGGGTCAGAATTGAACGTTCAGAAGTGAACGTGTGTGGGACAGTGCCCATGTGAGGCTGCAAAGGGCGATCAGAGCTCAGAGGATCAAAGCAGACCGCAGGAGGCGTCCCCATCCCAACTATCAGCCGGGTCAGAAGGTCTGGTTGTCGACTCGGGATCTACGGTTACGGCTTCCCAGCAGGAAGCTCAGCCCACGGTATGTAGGCCCATTTCGTATATTACGGCAGATTAATCCAGTAACTTACAGGCTTGAGCTTCCTGCTCATTACCGCATCTCTCCTTCTTTTCATGTATCTCTGTTGAAACCGGTCCACCCTGCTTCCGGCCCCACTACAGAGGAGAGAGAACCTCCTCCACCACTGGACATTGATGGAGCTCCAGCGTACTTGGTAAAGGAGATTCTGGATTCTAGGCGTCATGGGGGCCGGTTGCAATACCTGGTGGACTGGGAAGGCTATGGTCCAGAGGAGAGATCATGGGTGGCTGCCAAGGACATTCTAGACCCATCGTTGACTCAGGAGTTCCACCAGGCAAACCCTACTCGTCCTGCACCCAGACCAAGGGGACGGCCTCGGAGAACACCTGGAGGTGTTCATAGAGGGAGGGATTCTGTAACATCTGCATCCACTATTCATTAATCCAACCGCCAGAGGGAGCCGTCTCCTGAATACTGAACACTGCCGCTTCTTCTCTCATCATTTCCTGTCTACACCTGTTATAAGCCATGTTGTTTGTGCAATATGTTGCGAAGTATTGCCAGTTTATCCTGTCTCTACCAAGTGTTTCTCATACTCACGGATTGTTTGCTTATATATGTCTTTTGCCTGCCCTTGACCTTGTCTTTGGATTGCTGATTTGGATTTGTTTGCTATTTGGATTGACGCTATTATATACGACCCTTGGCTTGCTTACTGACCACGATATCTGCTCTCCATTTGCCTCTGTTTGTGCTGTTGTGCTTAATAAAGCTCTGCACATGGATTCCAACCCACAACCGAGTCAGTCTTCGTTACAAGATCCCACGACAAAACAAAACAAAAATAAATAAAGAAAACAATATGTACAAGTCTCTTTGTTGGATCATATAGACACAACAACAAAAGGTACTTTAACACAATATTCTATTGCTTGATCCCTTAACACCAACCAACCTGACCCTGATCCACGGCAAGTGACCAGCCACATGTACAACTCTGGCAGCCATTTTATAGTCTAAGCTACATCCCAGGATGTACCAATCTAAAGGTAAGTTAACTTCCTTACATATGCACTTTTGGTCCTATTATGCATATAAAACAGCATCTATTCAAAATACAAAATACAAATGTGTTTTTCATACATTGGTTAACCAGGAAAATTAAAAAATGGCATGTCATGCCAAAAAGGTTGCCAGCCCCTGCTGTAGTCCTTAATATATAAAACAACCTAATTAATGCATTAAGCAACTTCACATTGGAGATTTAAGACAAGTTGGAGCTTATCTTAATGATAAGTGGTTATGAGTACTTTTTAAAACATTATTTTTAGGAATTCCAATTATCTTAAGTAAAAGATAAAAAAAAAAATATTAAGGTTTTGTTGTTGTTGTTGTTTTAAATACAAAATAATTTAAATCTTAAAGTAGAAAGTAAGATAATAAATAAAGCATTTTATGCATAGCAGCGTTTCATGAATCCGACCCCTGCTCTTACACAAATAATGTGAGTTTCACACAAGCTTCAGTGCTACTCATAGAAGAGTTTGTTTATTTGTTCTTAAAAAAAATAAAATAAAAAAAAAACACAATACTAGGATTAAATATACTGCTTTTGTTTTAAGCTATGCATCATTATATGGTGAAGTGAGCAGATAATTGATTGAATTAGTAAATTTCTGTTAATGACACAGGAGCTGGTAAAAAAAAAAAAAGCATGTAAGATATGATAAAAGAAAAAAACATAATCTGGGAGGCCATATAAATCACAAAGAACTAAAATGTTCATTGAAGATTATACATCAACAACTTGGGAAACAAACAAAACAAGGCACAGTTATTTTAGAAAAGAGCTGTAATGTAGACCTGTAGCAGAATTAACTTTACCCCATTTATATATTTCCTGTTTCCTGTAAAAATGCCTGTTTACTGAAACCACAGTCAGCGCTGTGAGATGAGAACTGCAACCACACTGAGCACAAACCACTGGATAAAACTGACAACCAGAAACCACTGCACTGAAGAAAAAAATGAACAACATCTAAACAGGTTTTATTAATGTAAAAATATTAAAATATAAACATAAACTATTTAACATCACTGAATCCAGCTAAATACCTTGATGTAAACAGACAAACAATATATATATATATATATATATATATATATATATATATATATATATATATATATATATATATATATAAACGAATTAATTAACGAATAATGATAATATACTGTATATATATATATATATATATATATATATATATATATATATATATATATATATATATATATATACAGTATATTATCATTATTCGTTAATTAATTCATTGTATGTGTTAAATAAGACAAAAATAGAATAATCAGTTTGCACACTGGAATATTTTTCTATGCACTTTTTTAATCTAGTGTAAATTATGTTGATAGTTTCTGCCTATAGTCTATATACACTTATTACATAATCCATCTGTATAGTATTTTCATAGTACACCTATCTGTATATCATGCTGCTTGTATTTAAAAATCAGTAAATTATGGCCATAGTACTACCTTATCTGTATATTTATTGTACATTTTTAACAAATTGTAGACACTATATATAATGTACTTACTGCTTATTGCACTTCTGATTAGATGCTAACTGCATTTCATTGCCTTGTACCTTGCATGTGCAATGTCAATAAAGTTAAATCTAATCTAATCTAACCTAATCTAATCTAATAACATATTTTAAGGTAACAATTACAAGTTATCAGTGTGGAGGAGCAATCCATTCTCACTCCTGAGCAAGGTGTCAAAAACTGAAGACCTTTTTATTACAGTTTTTCCAACTCATGGCAGTTTGTAACAAATTCATTTTTTGTGGCTAACTCATATGTTTTCATACAGTATTACACCTTACTGATGGATATGTTTAGGAGTGAACTTCATGCATGTTTTTTTTTTTTTTTTTTTTTTTTAATCTACAGTAAATGGTTATAAGATTCACGTAGTACAATTTTTTAGAAAATAAGCACCTCTTAAAATATGAATGTTTTCTGCTGAGATAATTTTTTCTTCCCTAGATCACTCAAACAAATGATCTTTTTTCCCCCTTAAAACTATGAGTCAGATCTCTAAACCTCTGTGCTCTTTGACAGGAGGTTACGAGTAGCACTTGGCAGTTGGGATTGGGTATAGAAGCTCATTTGTTGTCCCCCCCCCCAATTGTCATGTTGTAAATTTGCACACATGAGGAACACAGGAATGCAGGAGCGAGGAGCATTGGAGTAAACAAAGGGTTTTCTTTACAAGGGTACGTGGGGGATCACAGGACGTGTCACATCAGGATGACGTTCATTGGCTGACAAATAACAAAAGAAAGAACTCAATATCAATACATGGTACTTGAGGAAACAACTGGGAACAATGAGCTCAAAACACGAGACAGAAACGGCATAACAGAGCACATGGTGAGCAAACATACACACAAAACCTGGCCCAAAGTCTGACATTACTGGGCGCTCTGGAGTCCTCCAGGAGCAAGGTTACCAGATAAGAGGACTCCAGAGCGGGCGCCATGGTGGATCTGTCAGCTCCGGGCACAAGGCAGAGTAGGGAACAGGAGGACATAACTGAGTAGGGAATACTGGACAATATGGAGGTACAAGCAGTTCAGGGGGTCAAGACAGAGTAGCCTCAGAGGCCGCTAGCCTCTACAACTGGAGCCCTACTACCCTACTAAAAAAAAATATTACTTGGGGATGCTTACGGGTTCCGAGGCCCTCTGTGGGCCATGACATGAAACCTGGAGCCCTCCCTGGGCTTACTTGAGGCTTGAGAGCCCTTCCTGGGCTGAACTGGGGATCTGGAGCAATCTGTGGAGGGAACTCTTGGGTCTTGGCTGACACTAGTGCGAAATCTGGGGCCAAGGCCAAAATCTTTCTTCTCAGCCCTAGTTTCTTCTTCTTTATTAGGGGGAAAAGTTGTGGCCTGGGCCATATTGGAGCAAACTCTGGGGCCTGGGTCATCACTGGAGTGAGCTTTGGGGCTGAAGTCGACACCCTTCTCCTCTTTCTAGTTTCCTCTGCTGGATCGAGGAGAAAAGGCATGCGGAGCCATCACTGGAGCAAGCTCTGGGGCTAAAGCCAACACCCTTCTCCTCTTTTTCTAGTCTTCTCTTCTGGATCGGGGGGGAAAGGCATGTGGAGCCATCACTGGAACAAGTTCTGGGGCTGGAGCCAACACCCTTCTTCTCTTCTTAGTCTGCACTTCTGGATCGGGGGAAAGGCTTGTAGTCAGCGGGTGAGAGTGCTGAACGTCTGGCGAACTTGCCTCGTCATGGCCAGCAAGTTTAATATATCAAGACAGCCAGTGATCTAAACCACAGCACGGCCTGCACACTTCAATGTGGCAGGTTAATTTGACTTCTGAGCATTCGGGGGGCTTGTTTTCGGTGCAGCCAGTGGGCTGGAGTGAGCCGCAGATTGCGGGCATGAAAACGGTGCAGCCAGCATGCTTCACAGAAGAGCGATCTTCTTACTGCTGAGACAAACAAATAGGAAAACAAAAGACTGTTCAAAAAGTAAAACAAAACACAGGAGAAAGGGCAACGCTTACTGTCTTGGTCAGCCATTCTGTCATGTTGTACACATGAGAAACACAGGAACTAAGAAGAAAGGAGACACAGAGTAAACAAATCAAATTGTTTTATTTGCAATGGCACACAAGGGATCACAGGCGGATTCGACACATCAGGATGACAGGATGCATTTAATGGCTGACAAAGAACCAGACACAGAACTCACTATAGATACATGGGACTTGATGAGGGGAAGACGAGGGACACCTGGAACTAATAGACAGTAACATAGGAAACACCTGGGAACAATGAGCTCAAAACACGTGAGACAGAATATGGTATGATAGCCGGTTTGATAGTATGTAGAGTTGCTTCAATAGGGTAACTCTATACAATATCTATGACATGGTTTGGCTGTTGGATGGACTATTGCAGACGTAGCTGAGGCTAGCTCCCTCTGCTCTTAAATGCTCTGTGTTGTCCTGTAGCTGTGGCTCAGGCCGCTCTAACACTAGAGATCCCTTATTGGAAATGGTTGAGCATGGAAGCTTTGGGGCCCTGTTTCTAGTGCCTTTAACCATGGGACTTCTAGGGAGCAAGAATGTGGAGTCACAGTATGTGTCCTAGGCTAGTTCCTATCAAGTTCAGGTGACCATTAGAGCACAGAGGCAGGCACTGGTCAGTTTGGTGCACTGGGTATTATCATCCTGATTCTGCATTAGAGTTCCTTATGAAAGGAGACGTCTCAGGTTCTGTATGTACACAAATATGCTCCACATCAGCCTTTCTCAAAGCGGATACCGCGGCACACTGGGGTGCCCCCTGACTGTGTCAAGGGTGCTGCCAAAAAAAAAAAAAAACATAAGATATATTTGAATCTACATAAATACATTCTTCTTCTTTTAACCCTTTCACACGTACGATCACACATTCACACACGTGATTAGAACGGTCAGTGCATTACGTGATCAACTGCTAAATTCAAATGTGCTTTTGCGTTGGCTGGCACTGAGCTGAGACAGGCGCGCTCAGAGCTGTCATATATCACAACTTTTCATCGTTTTCAGCCACATAATGTTTATTTTTAGTTTCAGACATATAAGTACTATAAAAAAAACATTCAGAGTTTGTAAAATACACACTGATGTCAAAGGAAGAGGCAATAATAATCCTTTCCATTATAATTAGTTTTATTCATATCAGATACACATTGTGTAAGTAACTTTAAAGTTTACTCTATTCTTCTCCCAGTTCACCTGCCACTTACTTTTATGTATTTTGGGAGACGTGGATGAATTCACTGGTTGTAAATCCAAATGATCCGATTCTCTGAACTGCGTCTGCGGCACAAACTAATGCCGTCACGCATACAGCTCAACTAACGCGATCGTCATAAAGGTGTTTAAACGACATAACACATCCACTTGCATATATTTGACAATCGGAAAATCAAACAAATTTGAACATTTTGTATAAAAAAGGAAAAATATAAAACGTAAAAGCAGATCATCATTCATTCAGCTCTGTTGTCGCTGCGGTGTGTCACGTGACAAGCAATGACGCGTCACCATGGAAACCATAAAGTGACACATTAATAACGGTCGCTTTGAAGAACTCACGCTGGGGGGTCAGCCAGAATATTTAAAACTTATGTCGTTGGGTTCTTGTATTGGGAGGTCCACCTCTTACGGTTTTATGGCATTTGTGTCTCTGATTAATTTTTTTGTGAATTACTTTGCAAACCTGTTTTTTTTTTAAAGGTGCTATAAAGTTGCTATAAGTTATTGTTGTTATTTACAGTTCGTATTATGCTCTGTTCATTACTGTCCTGTCTAAATAAACAGGACATTTGCATTTACATTTGGCTCATGCAGTGTTTTTAAATTATATTTTACACTGGGGTGCCTTGAGATTTATGCACTTTTGAAAGGTGCCCTGACTGAAAAAAGTTTGAGAATGGCTGCTCCACATGATATTATATGACTTGCATCAGCCAATAAGATGTGATTAAATATGATCTTTAGACATCAGCTTGCAGGATGTGTTCCCGTAGCATCAGAAATTGATGCAGCATGTCATGCCCTACTTAGGGAACCAGAGTTACACACGTAATCTAAGACGTTTTGACAGTGTAAAAGTTGAGTAGACTTCACTGCCCACATGATTGCACTTGTAAACTGTTAAAGTGGAGGGTGGGGAAAATGAGAGATTGAAAGAAAGATTTGAATGTAACACGGTCACTGAATTCGAGACAGCTACTTTGTCAGTGTTATTCAGGTAAGACTTAATGAATACATTACACATTGCATTATTATTGCATTTCTTTTCACAGTGTAGAGAATATTGTTCTGTTTAGTAATGAATGTAACACTTTAAGTCACAGTAAATATCTTAGCCTTTCTCTTTTTATGTTTCCCTACATATAAGTGCCAATAAAGTGTGCAAACTCAATGTAATGTTTTTCGACATTTCAAATACATTTTAAATGCATTTAAATGAAGGTTTACTATGGTTTACTTTTTCAATAAATGCAATTAGCTCTAATTTAAAGTTTCATTAAAATATGGTTAACGTGTACCAATGCTTATACTGACAAGATTTAAATAATAATAATAATAATAATAATAATAATTAAACTTGTGATTATAAATGTAATACATTTAAAGCATATTAACTTTAAATGTACACACTACAACACACTAAATATTATAATCAAGTAATCCATATGCTTTATTGTGTTAATAAACACACATAAAGCATGACAAAATATTAAAATATAACACAAAGTGCACTTTAAAAAAGTGTTAAGAAACATCTGCAAGTGACTTTTTTTTTTTTTTTTTTTTAAATATGCTTTTAAGATTCGAAAGTAAAACTACACTTGCACATTCCTTTCAGTTAAGGGTATTTTTTTTTTTTTTACAAGGACATTTTATGGCAATGTAGAGAAGAGAGGTTCACAGATGAAGTGTTAACGTTATTTTCTTTCAGCAACTCAAACTGACCAAAGAGGAGAAAAAGAACTACAGTAATTGTGACATATTTCTACAAAGACTGTATACAGATGAAATGGATTTTCATCAACATGATCTTTCTTCAGATTCAGTCACCAGACTGTGTATCTTCCTCATCTCTAGTGTTTGTGTGGGTCTGCCAGCTCTGGTTTGGGCTTTTCATCATATGCACCACCACAGAGGTCGAATCTCAGTCTTAATCGCCATCCTCCTCTTCGGTGACCTGATAGAACTGATCCTGAATCTATATGCACTGCTGGAGTTACTCCTAAAATTATACTGGAGAACATACATTAAAAACTTTTGGCCAGGGTTACATTTGTGTGGTTTTCAGCTGCATCAGTTGGTGGCTATAGAGAGGGTTTTGACACTGAAATATCCACAGTTTTCTGCTCATATTTTCTCACTCCCCTGTTTTGTCATAATCTTCATTCTTGTGCTTGCTTTTTCAATAGCTAACGTTTATATTTTGTTCATGGATACATTTGGAAATACATACATTTCTTTATTAAATCTTGGCACCTGTTTGGCTCCTCTGAGCTTAATAGCTGTAACTTTCACAATCACCTGTAAAGACTCTTGCACCCCAGACAGCAAAAACACTGGTTCAGTGTTCACTGTTGCCATGTTTACCTTTGTAATGCTGTACTTTCCATTCATATTGTTCATCTGTGTCAATTCCACTATGGGTGGTGTCCATATGTCTTGGTATGTGATGTCTCTCTGTTTGATGAGTTTGAGAGTGATTTCAGATTCTCTCCTGTGTGTTTTGGTCTGCAGAGGAAATCTCAGAGATGTTCAGACACCACAAACACACACAGAACCCAACACTGATGAGACATCAGTCTGAACTTGAGTTTCCTCAGTCTTCAGTTCCAAATTTGCTATTTCAATCACTGTACTTTATTTTAGAGCAACATTCAGAACAGCATTTTTTTTTTTTTTTTGTGTTCCTATCACAATGGATCCAGTTTCAAATAAAATCTTAATTTGTCATGTTCATCATATATGAAAGATTTATTCAGCAATTGCAAAATATTGTATAAGGATGTTCAGAGAGATCATTAGCATATGTTTGAAGATAAAACAAATACAAATACAGTATATGAGCACCTCACACAAATAACA
Organism: Carassius gibelio; assembly: GCF_023724105.1. NCBI lineage: Eukaryota > Metazoa > Chordata > Actinopteri > Cypriniformes > Cyprinidae > Carassius > Carassius gibelio. The sequence goes on along the minus strand of NC_068377.1, from coordinate 2,107,380 downwards.
CATTTCTGTCCTTGTGTTTTTGTATGTTGACTATGCAGTGAAATCATCATACTCACACATATACGGTAGAGACCAGAATCAGAAACCATTCGTTTTATTTTTATGGACCAATATTTGCCACCTGGAAATGATCAGTGTAAAAAATGAGACCAGCAGACAAAACAGCATTATGTTAATATTTTTATGAAAATGCTCTTCTATCTCTAAACCTTACTTACATGAATATGAGATTTATTGTAATATGATAATAAAATACACTGGCAGCCTGAGAAGTACAGTATTATTATCTTGTTCTGTCTGTCTTGCTCTTTCTTTTTTTCACTGCTGGTTTCTGGTTGTTTGATCTCAACTCTCATATCTGAGCTCTGACTGCGGTTTTGGTAAGAGACATGAATCATCTTTACTCAAACCATGATGTTCCCTTTCAAGGGAATTTAGATCTGCGTCCTCTAGGTGTCACTATGGGGAACATAGTTTGTTTTCTTTGTGTACAAAAAGTATTCTCATCACTTCATAATGTTACGGTTGAATCATACTTTTATGGACCTTGGCACTATTATTTATTTGGCAGTCTATGGGACTCTTAAGCCTCCCTGTTGTCGTAAAGAATATCTTAAACTGTGTTCCGAAGATGAACAAAGCTTTTACGGGTTTGGAACGACATGGGGGTAAGTGATTAATGACATGTCAGTTAATGACAATTTTCATTTTGTGATGGAGTAACACTTTAAATAAGTTCCAGATATATATTTGTGCTCTTATTATTTAATTTACTTTTAGTTCAATGTAAATAAATGAGCAAACAATATATTTGCTCTTGTGAATTTATTTTGATGTTAATTACACTGTGCAAACTGTCTCTTTAATACAGAGTGGTTTATATACATATATACATACACATTTTTGACACACCCACCAAACAAGAGTAAACATGTCTCAAACCCCTTTGCACATCGTTTCCAGGAAACATGTCCAGCAGTTCCTTCCTTCATCATTCCTCGATCCCATACTCACCACAAAGCCTGCAAGAGAATAATCTACCGTAAACAAAACTAAGATTTGCAGAAGTGTCTATAAAGTTGAAGACTCACTATTCATTGCTTCAGTCTATTATTCTCTGCAATTCCTAACAATAAACCTGCTTACCATTCATTACCCATTGTCTCTGGCTTGATCTGTGACATTTTGTGATAATTTTTTTTTTATTGTAAACAGATAATCAACATGAAGGTAAGTCCAGCTTCACAAAGATAAGAATAGCAACAGTACACACCAGGCTTTTTTCTTCTTTTTTTGCTGACATGAGTGGAAGATATTTTACATGTGATTGTAAATGCTACAGCCAATAAGATCAGAGAAGCCATACTTTTTCCTATAATAATAATTAAAAAAAGGAGCGGGGGGGTGGGGTGGGGGGACTTTTCTACAATTTATTGCATGGAGAAAAATGAATGCACTCACTTTTGAAAAGACAAACACAAGGATGGAGATTATGATGTGCTGACGTATATAAATCATTATCACATTACTACAATGAAATAAAAAAAATAAAATAAAAAATACCTTTGAGATATTACTGGAATAAAATTAATTTACACAGGGAGGAACCATTTGCCAAAAAAATAATTTGAAATGTGTGTGTGTGTGTGTGTGTGGGCATGTTTTGTGACATATCAGGACACAACTCTGTATAATGACATGGGTATGACACAGGTATTACAAGGAGAGGGTGACTTATGAGAACATAACCCATGTCCCCATTTTTCAAAACACTTATAAATCATACAGAATGAGTTTTTTTGAGAAAGTAAAACTGCACAAAGTTTCCTGTGAGGGTTAGGGTTAGGTGTAGGGTTGGTGAAGGGCCATATAATTTACAGTTTCTACATTATAAAAACCATTACGCCTATGGGATGTCCCCACTTTTCACAAAAACAAACATGTGTCTCTGTGTGTGTGTGTGTGTGTGTGTGTGTGTGTGTGTGTGTGTGTGTGTGTGTGTGTGATAATGGAAGTCCTAAGTTGAGATGAGAGCTAATTGTTTATGTAGTGCCTCCTCCTGTGTGTGATTTATATTGTATCATTACTAATCACCCAGACACTGACACTTTGATGCTTTAGCAAGTAGAGTGCTAGGAACAAGTTGTACATAAACATATAATGGTACCTTTGAACGAATACATTAAGGGGCTATTTCAATGTTAAACAACCACATCTTATCTATATTTACTCCAGTTTACGTGTTTTCCACAATACTTGACCTTTTTTTCCTCAAAGGATGAAACGACTGTTTACACAGCGTGCTGAGTTTCTGTGGCTGTCCGAAGCACGTGAATATGAGCCACATGACTGGTTGGGTGTTGCTTAGTGTCCAGCAGTAATATTCTAACACCGCTCAGTTCCACACAGGACAACACAGGCATGAGAAAACATGAGCAGAACACAGTGGATGTTTCACTGTCAACCTCTAGCTCCAGCTGATGCATTTGAAAACCACAAAAACTTAATACTGACCAAAACTGGTATTGCATGTAATGGTATCAATGTATATATGCTGTGACTAGTTATGTAACTGTATATAGATTTACAAAAAGAAAAATCAAGATACGCACATCCAAAAAAAGTCTTGACCAGGTGCAAGATCAAAGGATGTATAAAAGAATAGAAAAAGGATCTGGTGTTCAAGATGTTACGATCAGTGTAGCTGTTTTTGTTTCCTGTATGATCACTTTGTGCTGCTGAAAGACAAAATATATTAAAAAGTGAGTAATTGCGATTGACCGACTTATCACATGTTTGAGTGAGCCAACAGTCTGTAAAAATACCTGTCAAGCTCAACATGCAAAGAGAGAGAGGGAGAGAGAACTCAACAAACATACCCCCCTTGGGGTCACCAAACACCCTGTTTAAGACAACACACATTCTCCAGAATAGTGCTGATGATGACAAACTGGATATTCAGACAACAGCTCAGGACACAATTGTCTTTTTCTAAAGATAAAGAATTGTATATGTTTTCAGGAACACACAAATCCTAATGCCTTATGCTTCACAAGATAACATCACAACGGTTTCTCCATTACAACACAGCCAACACTTGACGCCTATTTTAGCACATTTATATCATATTATTCTTGAATATAATCATCTAGTCTAAATATGTTTTAAGAAGTATTTTTGTTTTTGCAAATGGGTTCAATTGAACACGTTTATCTAATATATAAACATTCTATGGTGAGGTGAGCAGATAATTGATTGAATGAGCATGTTCCTGTTAATGGCATAAGAGCTGGTTAAAATCCACATCACATTTGAGTGTAAGATATTAAAAACAAGAAGCAAAAAATAAATAAATAATAATAATAATAATAATAATAATAATAATAATAATTAAATAAAGCAAATAAAGATTCCTTGAAAAATTTACATCAACTTAGGGGTAAGTTAATATATAAATGTGTATTTAGGTGTAGACCTATAGCAGAACTAGCTTAACTAATTTACATATTTTCCACTTCTTGTAAAAAGCGCTGTTACTGAAACCACAGTCAGAGCCGTGAGATGAGAACTAAAACCACACTGAGCACAAACCACTGGATAAAACTGACAACCAGAAACCACTGCACTGAAGAAAAAATAACATCTAGGTTTTATTCACGCCAAAAATATTATTTAACATCACTGAATACACCTAAATACATTTATTAATACCAACCAAACATTATTTTTTATGTAAATCAGGTAGAAATAGGTAACTGAAGCATGAGCCGTGCGTCACTTTTCTAACACATGGCAATTCATAGCCATGTATTTCATGCATTTTATTCATGAATTTGTGGCTGAATTTGTTTTCATATGATACTTCTTGGAGATAAATTAGTGGTACCCAACATTAATTAAATATTTTAATTATTAAGACTTATTTTCTTACTGACTGTCATGTTTATTTGTGTCTTTCTCTTATGTCTTTTTCTCTTTTAACCGTCATGTTTACTTTTATTCTAAAATTTGTACATGGTCATACGATTAACATTGTACAATTATTCATGCTTTCTGGTGAGATTTTTTTTTCTAATTTAATTTTCTCATTAATTATCCTGTTGATTGTCCTGGCAGCTTTGATGCAGCAGCCAGCCGTAATAAGGGAAAATACATGTTTTTGCTATGTTGGGTACCACTAATGTATCTCAAAGTAGACATAATTGTGGTTCTACAGCACAAACACTTTTCAAGTATTCTTAGAATATTATGCCACTGAACTAAACTGAACTAAAGAACATTACCAAATCACATGTAAATAAGCTTCCATACAGTACATTTCCAGCATAGATTATTTCCAGCTATCCCCTCTCTTTTTTTCCCTTAAAGCAATGAATTTACAAATTGAAACAAATAGTATTTTTTGTTTACAGCAGATTTAAATGTATTATCCTTTTTTTTAAAAATTGCCCACGCACATTTTGCCACATGTGCGCTACAGAGTAAATGGGTCTATGTTTGTCTACTGATTGGAAAACAGCTAAATGCATGTAGCTTGGTGATATAAAACTGTGGATTTAAATATCCCAGAGCGAGAGAAGCCCATCAACGTTCTTCATTCTGGTTATGGAATTTGTTCAGCGCTGCACAGGACCTGCTCGAGAAGAATTAGTCATTTTGTTTTTAGTCAGTTAGAAATGGTTAAACACTCACTCACATGAAATTGAACTTTATTGGTTTAAATACATGTGCTGTTCATGCCATTATCCAGGCCTTCATCAGACATCAAGAACAGCAGTAACAAACATTGCTTATACACTCATCAACAGACGTGCTACTTTGCCTATTAGGGGGCTGGCTTCCAAAAAAAAAAAAAATGTTGTGCTACTGGGTTACTCATGTATCAATGTCTTATGGCACTATGATTCACATAAATTAGTTCTTAATTCTCTTGATATTTCACCAAAAAGACAACATTTCACATGTGCAGCGTATAGAATAAAAATGACATGAATGTCAAATGATGACATTTTCTTTTATATATATATATATAAATACATCTTTACCTGTTCTGGTTTATTGACATCGAATGCAATTTCAATATTTGCAGTTACCCATATAAATTACAAATGCTAAAGGCATAGGCCCAATCCCAATTCTATTTTATACCCCTTCTCCTTCCCTTACCCCTCCGCCTATCCCTTCCCCTTGTCCCTTGAAACAGAGTGTTAAGGGGTAGGAGTGAAAATATTCCCTTAAGGATTGGGACACCACTACCATGACGTCAAATGACGTCACACGCCATCATACGCCGTCTAGCCCACACATATACTGATGTGCATTAGAGCCTTTAATTATCGTTCTGCTGCTTATTGACACACAGATACATCAGAAATCGCGGAGCTCACACATCCAGAAGAAAATAAACTTGTCAACGCTGCCCCATGACTTTTATTAAATACAGTTTAAATACTGAATCGCTACATTATATTTTCCAGTGACGAGAGGATACAATCACTGTTTTTAGTAAACTCACTCTAAAAAGAGAAACGCACAGACCACAAACTTCCATTTCTCTCTCTCTCTCTCTCTCTCGCTCTCTCTCTCTCGAATAGGCAATATTTGAGAAAATGGTTTAACGATTTCTAATTATTGGGGGGATTAGTTTGAAAGGCCATCTGGCCCTTCCACTTCCCCTTACCCCTCCAACCAAAAGAGAATCGAGACACCCCTACCCCTTCACGTGAACGCTCGAAAGGGTAAAGGGCTAAGGGGTAGAATTGGGATTGGGCCTTATAGGGGCTTAATTAAAAATGCTTTTTAAATTCTTTGCTTCATGAAAATACATTATTGGGGGATCTTCAAATGTTTTTGAAAGAGATAGTACTGGGTTAAACACAGCTAGATGTGAGGCCATGGACTGAGTATTTTACAAGCCAGAACCAGCAAAATCAAATAATTGATGTAGTTTTAAAGTCTTAGTTGTAATAACACAATGAGTCAGTCCAGGTGTATCTTCACAAGTAACATCGTACTGAGCTCCATGAACAAGAGTTTCCTTCACAAGCCAGTACAACGAGGAAGTCGGCTCCAACCTCCACTATTCACATAAGACCCCCTTATAAAAAGGAGTCAGTCTGTTGCACTGAAGCTTACTGAAGTCCATCAAAAACAAAACAGAGTTCAATCCCAGTCTGCAGACTAGATCCTTAGGTCCTGTGAGGTACCTTTGAATAAACAGAAGCCAAAAAGCTGCCCTCCTGCTGGGCAAATTTATGATTCCTTGTCCTCCTTCATCTCTGGGTAGAAAAAGTATGCTCTGTAGAATATAGTGAAAAGTACTCCAAAAAAAGTCCACAATACTGGCTTAAATTTCATTCAAAAGTCTATTTAGAGGGTCAATGCAGGCCAAACGATGCCACAAAACTGAATCAACCAGGTTATTCATTAGGACTGCCTATGCATAGGGCCCAGGATCCTGTGCAGCGCCCCTGTTTAAAACAATAGAACCTATGCAGTCTAGACATAAAAATATAATTTTCTCTTGTTTGCACCCATGTGTACTGCCTTTGTCCTTTTATATAAAGTTCTCCATATATCATACAAATCATGCTCTTCTATAAGCATGTTGAGAAGCTAGATGTGGCTCTTTATGATTCCTATACATTCCATCATTTGCTGTACAATTAAAGTACCATCTAACAAATATGAACTCAACCTCTTTACAGTTTGACAAAATATTACTTAATTTATCAAAAATAACAGCCTTTCAGGACCGACAACAGGACCATACACGTTTATGAAAACTAAAACCATTTTTTTTTTTTAAATTGTGTTGTTATTTTCATTAGATGTGCCTCAAAAACATGTTCTGTCTCATATGGAATTAGTTTAAAGTTTTTCTAAAAAGTACAGCTAAACCACCACTACAGTGATTTTTGTGTCTTAAAATAATTGACCCACCCTATTCCATTAACCATTCATTTTCATTAATAACAACACAATGAGCTTCCTGAACGTCTAAGGTTACGTATGTAACCCTGGTTCCTCGAAGGAACGAGACGCTGCATCGAGAACGAATGGGGAATGCGTCCTGCGTGACTTTTTTGAATAACATCCCAGATAGCAAACAGTCATTGAAACTATGCTGAATCAACATCCCGTTGTCAACATTAAGTCATTGAATCAACATCGAACTCTGTTGATCCAACATCATTTTGCACCCTGATTTAATATTGAAACAATGTTGAAATTCTGTCCATAGATCAACGGAATTTCAATGGGATTTCAATTATCAGAAATATTGAAACAATGTTGAAATTTCAACTGAACTAAGGATCAACGTGATTTCAATGGAATTTCAATCATTTTTAAATGTTAATTTTAAATGTAATGCCATAAATTAAATAGCCTGCTTTATCTACAGCCAGGATGTAAAACATTTATGGAACATTTAAAATCTTGTATAAAACACAGAACACACCACACTATTTCAAATCAAATTCATGTTTATTAGCCTCTCTACTCTTTATTTACACTTCATTGTCATCTGATGCCTGCATAAGTTGTCGTCCAGTCCCTCCTGCCCGGTCTGGCGCATAGCGCAGCCACTTTTGGGTGAAAATTGGGTGATGGTAGCTGTCCCCATCTGCTGAGTAAGAACATCTAAAACAGAAGATAAAATCACAATGCAAAACAAATATAGCATTTAAGTTAAACAAAACATATATTTGAACAAATTCAGTAGCCTAGGCCTATGATTTTTCAATGATCGGATAAGGCAATAAGTCCTCGTGTTGTAGGCTAGATCATATTTCCCCTTAAAGCACTTTTCAAAACTGCCTGTTCATGGATGTATTCGAATTAAAGGGAGGCAAAAAGGATTAGCTTGCAGTGACCTCTTTCATAAGGAAAATGTATGAGGCCAATTGACTCAAAAATGTTTATGTTTATTATTTTATTGGTTCAGAAGTAGTTGTTAACTCCACAAATTTAATATAAATGACTGGATACTAATTAAATAGTTAATGTAGATTAGAGTTACCATAGACAAAAGATGTTTTGACAAAATAATCATAGACAAAAACCGTTGCATTCAGTTTTTGATGAGGTTTTGGGCTGGAAAAAAAAAGTTGTTTGCAGAAATAAAATAAAATGAAATCAAAAATGTTGTTTTGCTTACTTGGTGTGCAATAGTGATCTGTAAAGGAACAGAAAAGACAAAAATCTCTGTTAAAAACAGCAATTAAAATTCACAATCATACAGTGTGACTGTACTTTATACATATGTACTCAGGTAACCAATCTGTTATTAAAAATATAAAAACAAAGAATATAAACAACATAATATACAAATTAAATATACAGTGGTTTATTCTTTTCAGCTACAGTTTATGTAATAGTAGCATTCAAGAAATAAATGTAAAATATAAAAAACAAAATACACTTTAATGTAGGCCTATAAAATATACAATTCTCATTAAAGCTAATGAATTACACCCCATTAACTGGACTCCCCCGGCCTCTCAGATCACCATAAATGTTAAAGGGATTTTAATGCTAAAATATGCTATTTTTTTATGTTGCACTTTCTTCCTATAGTGAATATCAAGCTACAATATATCTGTTTGTCAGCTCAAATGTTTCAGTGGTAGAACTTTTGCCTAGCGTGTCAGAGGTCCGGGTTTGGATATTAAAATGAAGTACAATAGTTGTGCAAGTACAATGCTGTATCACTTGCGACGCTAACATCCAAAAGCAAATGAAATCCGATGAGTACAACTGATGAGTAGTTTACACTTTAGATTAGGGGGTGCAGAAAGCTTTGTAAATTATTTATAATGTTTATTGAGATAATAGTACAATGTTGACATTTCAATTATTTATAAGTGATTAATAATATATTAACTAGTAACTATTAACCAATAAGGATTTTGTTTGATTCAGTTGTTTACTGAAGGCCCTGACTGAAACTCCAGGGTACTCAGGGTACTTACTGTCTGACAGCAGGTTCACTCAGACTCTGCTCATCATCACTGAAGAGTCCAGGAACAAAATAAGCCATCTGACACAGAGACAACAATATTTACTCTGCAGTTCCAGGTTCATTAGAAGGAAACAAGATAGCAGAGGTAAGATGCAGATAAAAGACAGAATAATATATATAACAACAATAATAACATATGTAATATACAAATTATACTACTAATAATATAATCTTAAAATAACAGAATCTATATTTTTAATTTTAGGTTGAGTGTGACTTACGTTTTGATGTCAGGGACTTCTTAAAATTGGTGAAATATATTGGTGAAAAAGGCATATTAATGTATTTCATGAGCTTCTTTCATGAGTTCACCTGTATTTCTAAGTCAGTATCTCCCTTCAGCCACATTTCTGAAGGGAGTTAACGTTACTGACTTAGAAATACAGATTTACTGAAGAAGCTCATGAAATACATTAATATGCCTTTTTCAGAATATATTTCACCAATTTTCTTTTCAAAAATCTTGGAGTTTCACTTTGTTCTGTATAGTTTTTTTCTGTCCTCCTGAAATCACAGAACAATTTATATTAACATCTGTTCCTTTTCGGGAACTCGAGCTGCGTCGTAAAACGCTTTGGGGAACGTCCCTGACGAGACCGACTCTGAATATCGTGTGCAATCTGTCCAATGGACGAGCGTGACGTCACGGAGCGGGGTGACGTAGCGACCAGGAAGCTATATAAGCACGTGCCGTGCAGCTGGCTTCAGCTTCGCTCTGTCAGCAAGCGCTCTGTGTGTGCATGTTAAACAGTCTGTCCCGTTGGTCCTATTTATTGTTGTCTGTCTCTTAGCCATAAAAAGATCGCTAATACAGCTAAATAATGCCAAAGTCAAAGCAAAAGACCAAGTATTTGAAGGGCGATTCCAAGCCGCGTTACAGATTGTGTGTTCCTCCCTGCCCTCGCTACATCACGAGTGGGGATACACACAATCTGTGCGTGGCTTGCCTGTCCGCATTGCGAGCGATTGCCAATGCGGGCGCTTCGATCCCGGAGGGCTCTCTTCGAGGAGGGAGCCTTCACCAGCGTTCCTCGCGGTGCTGGCCCCGCTTCTGCCGAGGCAGAGCGGCTGCTGCACTCGTGGGGTTCGCAGGTGGATCTGTCAGAGGGAATGGAGACGGGCCAGTCCTTATCTCCTTCCTCATCTGCCAGATCAGGCGCCCAAACCCTGGGTTCGGAAGCACGCTCGTCGGTTTCTTCCCCCCAGGGCGAGGGATCAGCTCTTCGCCTCTCTTCCTCCGAGGAGGTTGACGTGGAGACTGTTGCTGGGGATTCGCCACCCCTGTCGCCCCAGTATGAGGAACTTTTGGAGGTGGTTACACGCGCAGTTGATAAATTAAAAATCGAGTGGCCTGCAGAAAAACACACTGAGCCGCAGAAAAGCAAGCTAGATGAACGCTTTCTGCGGCCGAGGCAACCACCTCCACGCCGGAGTCTACCATTTTTTCCCGATCTCCATGATGAGTTATCGAGATCGTGGAAACACCCGTATTCGACCCGCCTCTTTGGCCCCGATTCACTATATTATGGCAACGTGATAGGGCTGGGAGAGCGGGGTTATAGGACGTTGCCACGGGTTGAACAGACGCTCGCGGGCTATCTGTCACCCGGCTCGGCATCGTCCCTAAAGGCTCCAGGATTGCCCACTAAGCCGCTGCGAGTTACATCATCGCTTGTGGGCAAAGGTTATGTGGCAGCAGGTCAGGCTGGGGCTTGCCTTCACACCATGGCAGTCCTTCAAGCTTATCAGGCCGACCTGCTGAGAGATATCGATGAGGGAGAGGGGATTAAGTCTGAAGATATCGAAAAGCTTAGAAAGACTGCTGATCTCTCCCTCCGCGCCACTAAAGAGACCGCTCGCGCGATTGGGCGGTCTATGGAAGCCTTAGTGGCCGCGGAGAGGCATTTGTGGCTGACCCTGTCAGAGATAAAAGAACGAGACAGGGTCTGCCTTCTGGACGCCCCGCTCCAAGCCTCTGGCCTGTTTGGCGACACAGTCAACACTGTCGTCGACAGGTTCCAGGAGGCACGCAAACAGGCGGCGGCGTTCCAGAATTTCCTCCCTCGTCGCTCTCGTGGTGCATCTGGGCGGGAGATCACCACGCCACATACCGGCTCCTCATACCGGGAAGCGCAAAAACAGAGTGTCGCCGCTCGTGTTCCCCCACGTCGGGACCGAGGACCCCAGCGACGCTCTGAGTCAGGGACTTCCAGAGTTAAAAAGCCAGATTTAAGAACAGTTATCGAGGCCCGGAAGTCCTCGACGAAAAGATCCTGACATCAGGGTCCAGAGGGTAGCCCCTACTGGGGTAGAGCGCGGTCCACCTCAGTATACGGTGCCCGCCTCACCTCAGTGCCCTCAGGAGGTCGGCCTGCCAACCCTGCCAGAGTTTCAGGGCGCAGCGGCCTCCAGCGAGTACTACTCCCAGCTATTTCCGCCCGTGAGCGCAGCGGAGCTGGGATGCTCGCCGCCCCTTCGGGGGCCTCTTACACCAGAGGTCAGTCTCGAGAGACTGATTCCCTTAGTAGATTATTTAGCAGCGTGGAAGCTACTGCCAAATGTATCTCAGTGGGTCCTGCGTACAATAGAAAAAGGCTATTGCATTCAGTTCGGTCAGCCACCACCGAAATTCAACGGGGTTACACCGACTGTGGTCGGCCCCCGGCAGGCTCTGGTTATGGAACAAGAAGTGAAAGCCTTATTAAGGAAGGAGGCCATCGAGGTGGTCCCTCCTCTAGACAGGGAATCCGGATTTTACAGCCGGTATTTCATAGTTCCAAAGAAGGATGGGGGGTTGCGTCCGATCTTAGACTTATGTCTCCTGAACCGCTCAGTTATGTCACTGAAGTTCAAAATGCTCACTGTCAAGCAGGTTGTAGCTCAAATCAGATCCGAGGACTGGTTTGTCACCATAGATCTCAAAGACGCATACTTCCACATATCCATCCTTCCACAACACAGGAAGTTTCTGAGGTTCGCTTTCGGGGGCAAAGCTTATCAATATCGAGTACTTCCCTTCGGCCTTGCACTCTCACCCCGCACGTTCACGAAGTGTGTAGATGCGGCTTTGGTATCCCTCCGTATGCAGGGCATCCGCATTCTAAATTATATCGACGATTGGTTGATCCTAGCTCAATCAGAGCAGATGGCAGTTCGACATCGAGATGTCGTTCTCGCACATATGGGGGAGCTGGGTTTGAGACTAAATGCCAAGAAGAGTGTACTTTCTCCAGTTCAGAGAACCACCTATCTAGGCGTAGTGTGGGATTCGACCACGATGCAGGCACGTATGTCTCCTGCTCGGATCGAGTCGATCCTCACATCAGTCGAGAGAGTCAAAGAAGGCTAGTCACTCACTGTCAAACAATTCCAGAGATTGTTAGGGCTGATGGCAGCTGCGTCCAACGTGATACCTTTTGGCCTGCTGCACATGAGACCCCTACAGTGGTGGCTCAAGTCCAAGGGCTTTTCCCCGAGGGGAAATCCACTTCGATTTATCAAGGTCACGCGGCGATGCCTTCGTGCCTTAGACATGTGGAAGAAACCTTGGTTCTTGAATCAGGGCCCGGTGCTGGGAGCTCTTCGTCGCCGTGTAACGCTAGCGACAGACGCGTCCCTCACCGGTTGGGGTGCGGTCATGAGTGGCCACCCTGCCCGCGGTCTGTGGAGTGGTCGCCATCTGACATGGCACATCAATTGCCTAGAGATGTTAGCAGTCTATCGAGCATTAAAATATTTCCTCCCAGACCTGAGAGGTCACCATGTGTTGGTGCGCACCGACAACACATCAGTGGTCTCTTATATCAATCACCAGGGGGGTCTGCGCTCACGCCCCTTGTACAAGCTGGCATACCAGATCCTTCTCTGGTCCCAGGGCAAACTCCTCTCGGTCAGAGTAGTGTATATTCCTGGGAGATTGAATGTGGGAGCAGACATACTGTCGAGGCAGGGGCCGAGGCCCGGGGAATGGATGCTTCACCCCGAGGTGGTGAAGCAGATATGGAGAGTGTATGGCAAAGCTCAGGTGGACCTCTTCGCGACTCGAGAGACATTGCAATGTCCCCTCTGGTTCTCTCTAGTTCATCCAGCTCCTCTGGGACTGGACGCTATGGTACAGACCTGGCCGAGGCTTCGTCTGTACGCTTTTCCCCCTATCGCTCTGCTCCCGGGAGTTCTGGCGAGAGTACACCAGGACGGGGTCCGTCTTCTATTAGTAGCCCCGTTCTGGCCGGGCCAAGTATGGTTCTCAGATCTAGTCTCGCTCCTCGACGGCTCTCCGTGGGAGATACTGATCAGGACAGACCTACTCTCACAGGCGCAGGGCACGATAATTCACCCTCGCCCGGAGTCGTTCAAGCTGTGGGTGTGGCCCCTGAGGGGGCACATCTGTTAGCAGCTGGTCTCTCAACTGAGGTTGTTGAGACCCTACTCCAATCCAGAGCTCCCTCTACGAGGAAACTGTACGCCCTGAAGTGGTCATTCTTTACTTCATGGTGCAGAGATCGCCTCCTTGACCCTGTTAACTGCCCAGTTGGTACAGTTCTGGAGTTCTTACAAGCTAGGCTCTCTGCGGGGTTATCCCACTCCACCTTAAAGGTGTACGTGGCGGCCATAGCTGCTTTCCATGTCCCTTTCAATGATCAGTCAGTGGGTAGGCACCCCCTAGTTACACGTTTCCTCCGAGGTGCACTGAGGCTGAGACCTCCAGTACGGTCCCGTATTCCCCCTTGGGATTTGGTTGTGGTTCTAGAGGCTCTTTGTAAAGCTCCATTCGAGCCAATACAAGATATCTCAGATAGACATCTGACACTTAAAACTGCCCTGTTACTGGCAATCACCTCACTAAAAAGAGTTGGAGATCTCCAGGCCCTCTCGGTGGCCCCTACCTATCTAGACTTTGCCCCTGGTATGGCCAAAGCATTCTTATACCCTCGAGCGGGTTATGTTCCAAAGGTTCCCTCTGTAACACCACAACCTATCGTACTGCAGGCATTTTGTCCTCCTCCCTTTCGGGAGCCAGACCAAGAGAAGCTAAATTGTATGTGTCCAGTGCGAGCACTGAACGCATACGTCCACAGAGCTGCCCTGTGGAGAAAGTCCGACCAATTGCTTGTATGCTACGGTCCTACTAATAAGGGTTCTCCTGCCACCAAGCAGACCCTTAGTCGTTGGATAGTCGAGGCTATCAACGTCTCCTATGAGTCCTCTGGTATTCCCCCCCCTTTGGGGGCCAAGGCTCACTCTACTCGGAGTATGGCGGCCTCCAAGGCCTTCTTAGCAGGTGTGTCCCTCTTGGACATCTGCAACGCTGCGGGGTGGTCCACGCCCTCTACATTTGTCAGATTCTACGATCTTGATATGCGAGCCACTCCGGGCTCTTCTGTTCTCTCGTCCTAAGCTGTGCTCTTTCGATACACACTAGGCAGGGCTTTGGTAGTCTGGCAGCGTTGGCATATCGTTCCCCAAAGCGTTTTACGACGCAGCTCGAGTTCCCGAAAAGGAACGTCCCAAGGTTACGTATGTAACCCTAGTTCCTTGAGGGAACGAGACGCTGCGTCGCAGAGCCATACTCCCGGCACCCCTGCCGGCGCTTGCTTCCCTACTCGAAGCTGAAGCCAGCTGCACGGCACGTGCTTATATAGCTTCCTGGTCGCTACGTCACCCCGCTCCGTGACGTCACGCTCGTCCATTGGACAGATTGCACACGATATTCAGAGTCGGTCTCGTCAGGGACGTTCCCCAAAGCGTTTTACGACGCAGCGTCTCGTTCCCTCAAGGAACTAGGGTTACATACGTAACCTTGGGACGTTTATCATGAAATATCAAAACTCATGTGAACTTGTTTTCAGCCGATGAACGTTACACTCTCAGTGTAAGTGACGTCATCGATTCAGTAAATCGGCCTTTTCCAAAAAAAACATTGACAAATCACCAGCAAAACATTCACAGAGCCATCAAAATATCTCATACACACACAAAGATTTGATGAAAAGCCCAGAGTTTCATCAACAAGAGCTCAAAATTAGTTTTTTTAGCTTTAACATTAATTTACCGTGACCGTTGTCTAAACAAGTTAACGGTAACATTATTTGAAAATGAGCCAGTCTCTTCAGCTGCCCACTGTATAAAAACACATCGCGTGCCTGTGCTGTCTGGGTTCATATCGAACATTAAGCAAGCTTACCTGTACGCTTGTGCCAAGGCTCCAGAAATTAGGTGTGTCCGGTGCAGTACGTTGGGTATACCACCCGTAACTCTCCCGGTCAACCAAAAATCGATGGATTTTCAATCATATTTCCCAGTCAACTATATTTTGATGCATTTTCAATCATATTTCCTGGTCAACTATATTTCTATGCATTTTCTATCATATTTCCCGGTCAACTATATTTCGATGCATTTTCAATCATATTTCCTGGTCAACTATATTTCGATGCATTTTCTATCATATTTCCCGGTCAACTATATTTCGATGACTTTTCAACAACCGCATCGTTTCTCTGTCCACTATAAATCAATTACTTTTCAACACACTCAGGGATCATCTGGTAACCAAATATCAATGCTTAATCAATCATAAAGATAACTATAGATCAATGTTGTTCCAATATTGTTGCCATCAACATTAATAACATCAGGTTTTCATCGATATGATAATGGTGATTCAACATTTATTTTGCATTGAAATTTCAATATCAACCATAATGATGATTCAGATGGAAAAACAATGTTTATTCAATGTTGGCTTGCTGTCTGGGATATATAATCAGTCCAATGGAAGGACAAGACATCATAGGAGGGGGATGTCAGAGACCAGGAAGCATAAAAGCATGAGCGGCGAAGCCGGTAATCAGCCTCAAAGGATGAAGCAAGTGCTGGCCAGAGATGCCGGAAGTGTGGCACTGCAACGCAGCATCTCGTTCCTTCGAGGAACCAGGGTTACATAAGTAACCTTAGATGTTCAGGGAGCTCATAGTGTTGTTATTAATGAAAATTAATGGTTAATGGAATAGGGTGGGTCAATTATTTTCAGACACAAAAATCACTGTAGTGGTGGTTTAGAAAGATCGGTCTTACAACCTCGGTTGAGAGACTGGAAGCTAAGAGTTGTGCCTCCTCAGAGACGGCACCTACAGCCTCTAAGCTCCATGCTGGGGTGAAGATCTCTCCTGACGGGAACCTCCCATTCAGTGCCATCAAAAAGAGAAATCAGGCCCAGGAACCATTCCCGGCCCGGCCAGAACGGGGCTACTAACAGCAGCCGGAATCTGTCCCAGCGCACTTTCTCCAGAACTCTTGAGAGCAGAGCAATCGGGGGAAAGATGTACAGATGAAGCCTCGGCCACGTCTGTACCATGGCGTTCAGCCCCAGTGGAGCTGGATGAGTCAGAGGAAGCCAGAGGGGACAGTGCGATGTCTCTCGAGTCGCAAACAGATCCACCCGAGTCTGGCCAACCTCTCCAACTCTGCTTCATCACCTCGGTGTGAAGCCGCCATTCCCCTGGCCTCAGCTCCTGTCTCAACAGGATGTCTGCCTCCTTATTAAGATGCCCAAGAATGTGAACTGCTCTGAGCAAGAGGGATTCGTCCTGGGCCCACACAAGTATATGGTATGCTAGTTGTATAAACGGCATGAGTGCAGACCTCCTTGTTGGTTGATGTAAGAGACCACCGTTGTGATGTCGGTGCACACCAACACATGGTGACCTTAGGTCTGGGAGAAAATAACGAAGTGCATGAAGCACGGCCAGCACCTCCAAGCAATTGATGTGCCATGTCAGTTGGCGACCACTCCACAGACCGCGGGCAGGGTGGCCACTCATGACCGCATCCATGGCTAGCATAACGTGGCGACAAGGAGCTCCCAGCACGGGGCCCTGAGACAAGAACCAAGGCTTTCTCCACATATTCAAGGCACGTAGACAGTGCCGCATGACCTTTAGCATGCAAAGTGGGTTTCCCCTCAGGGAGTACCCCTTGGTCTTGAGCCACCACTGTAGGGGTCTCATGTACAGCAAGCCAGTAGTATTCACGTTGGATGCAGCTGCCATCAGACCCAGCAATCTCCATGACTGCTTGACAGTGAGTGACCGGCCTTCTCTCACTCGCGCGACTGCAGTGAGGATCGACTCGATCCGAGCAGGTGACATACATGTCTGCATCGTGGTCGAATCCCACACCATGCCCGGATAAGTGGTTCTCTGTACTGGAGAAAACACACTTTTCTTGGCATTAAGTCTTAACCCCAGCTCTTTCATGTGAGCGATAACGACACCTCGGTGCCGAACCATCATCTGCTCAGATTGAGCTGATATCAATCAATTGTCAATGTGGTTGAGTCGTGAAGGTGTGGGGTGAGAGTGCAAGGCCAGTGGAAGATCCATATTGGTAGGCTTTTGCCGCCAAAAGCAAACCTCAGTAACTTCCGATAAAAGAAGGATGGAGATAAGTACATCTTTTTGATAGATCGTGCCACAACAGTTGTCGGACTTGGCCTGTGCAGGCATGCTAAACTTCAGTCCCCTGACTGAGTGGTTCAAAAAGCACAGATCTAGAAAAGGACACAACACCTCATCCTTCCTTGGAACAGTGAAGTACCGGCTGTAGGACCCGTACTCTCCAACCCAAGAAGAGACCACCTCGATGGCCTCCATCCTCAGAGAGAGTCTACTTCTGTTCCATTACCAGAGCCTGCTTGGGGCCCACCAGAACTGGATTCACGCTGACAAATAGTCTACTAAGGGAATCAGACTCTCAAGACTGATCTCTGGTGGCATCAGAGCAATTAGCTTGGTGCCCTTAAGCGGCGCACCGGCAGGAGACGGCCAAACTAGATAGATAGCTAGATATATATATAGATAGATAATTTATTGTCCCTTAACGGTAAATTTGTTCTCACAGATTATCATACAGCACACTTAACTGGCTAATCCATACATACATGTACACATGTAACAGCAACAACAAAAACACAAAAAGGTGAATATTCAACTTTGTAGCCTATTAAGGATTGAAATTGCAGATGGTACAAAGCTCTTTTTGAAACGAGCCCTTCTCCATGTTAGGGTCCTGTATCTTCGCCCAGAGGGCAAGAGAGTGAAGTGGAAGTTGAGGGGGAGCTCTGGGTCTGTTAGTACTGTCCGGGCAAGGCGGGCTATTGCTGCTGCTCTGGAAACCTCCCAGGAGGTTGCGAGCCTCTTAGCACCGCTACGTTTCCGGGCGGTAACTGAGAGAAGCGCTCACTGGAGATCGCTGCACCCTGGAACACCGGCAGGGTTGGCAGATCGATCTCCTGAGGGCACTGAGGAGAGACGGGCACTGTGTAATGTGGTGTACATCACTTTTCCCCATAGGGAGCTGGCCCTCAAAACGTCCTAGGCCTTAGGCGTCAGAACGTTATGATGAAGGCTATCCAGTGATAATAACGGTTTGTAGAACTCATTTCCAACAGAAAAGCCTTTGGCCTGGAAACACCACTCTGACTCAAAAGTACAAAAGTGACACCCCCAGCACGAGGGGCTGGAACACGTTTGGGACTGCTCCACCCAGCAGCCCCTGACCGCCTTAACCTCCTCAGAGTAAGAGCGGTACACACATGTTCTCACACAAGAAATTACATCTCTAGAGCCCCTGTACATCTAACTTCAGATAAATATGTCATTTTATTCCTTAGAATTAAATGTAGTCAACAACCAGACGAGTCGACACGGTCTGGTGTAGAAAAAAACTCACATAAAAATGGAACAATGTAATACATGCATTGCGTGTCGCATGCTCTTCTTTATATATATATATATATATATATATATATATATATATATATATATATATATATATATATATATATATATATATACAGTTGCAATCAAAATTATTCAACCCCCTTGACCTGCAAGACATTTTGTTGTGGAGAACGACATTTTATGAATTCAGTTCAACAAAGGCATCAGTGAAGTATTAGAGAAAGTTTGTTAATACACTTTTGAGTTGATTATGAGAATGGAAAATTGATGAATCATGATGAAATTCAAATTGGCTCTAAACATTCATGTTCAAAATTATTCAACCATTATTTGCAGAATCTTTTATTCTTTAAAATCACCAATAAACGCTGTCTGTAAGTGCTTAGATCCTTCTGTCACCTCTCTACTACATTTCTGGCCCATTCCACACCTGAAAAAGCTTCCAGATCACTGATAATCTTTGGTTTTCACATTGACACTGCCTTTTTTAAAATTCAACCAGATATTTGCAAATGAGAATTAAATTCTGGAGACTGAACAGGTCACTCAAGTACATTCTATGACTGATCCCTGAACCAAGCAGAAGTAGATTTGGATGTGTACTTTGGGATGACTGTCCTGCAGGAAAATCTCTGATCATCAACTTCAGTCTTTGCACCAAAGGCATCACAATTCTTGTCAAAATAGCCTGATACTTCAAAGAATCTATGATGTCCTTCATACAGACATGATTTCCACTTCCTTCTACAGTAAAGAAACCCCATAACAGGACTGATCCACCACCAAGTTTGACGATGGAGATGGTGTTCTTCTGCTTATGAGCTTTGCCTGTTTTGCAGCAGACATACCACTGATCTATGGGTCCAAGTTCCAGTTTGGTCACATCACTCCATAAAACATTCCTCCAGAGCTCCACAGGTCCACAAGAATGAATTTTATCAAGTTCAAGTTGGCTTTTTGTTCATCTTGATCAAGAGTGGTATTTATCGAGATGTCTCAACATGAAGGCCATACTTGTCTAGTGTTCTTCTTACACACTGCATTGAAATGGTTTTCCTCCTTTCATCGGGTCATCTTGCACGTATTTGGCTGTACATTGCAGGTTTTTTCTAAGTTGCTCTGATTAAACATTTTATGATATTGTGCTTTTTCTTCCACACCCTCAAAGGTTTTCTGGTAAAACACACTTTAAGCTAAGAAAGAAGGCTGAGAGCTGTGTCTCTAGGAACTTTCAATGTCTTAGAAATCATCATATAGCCTTAGCCTTTCTAAAGTAATACAATATTTCTTCTCTTTTGCTTTTGTGAGATCTCTGTTGACATTTTTGCTACTCAACTTCAGCACATGCATGGGTATGTGTAACAGCTCAAGCTTATTATGTTTTTAATAGAGTTTCTAAAGGCTTAATTGTGTTTTGAGACTGTTTTATTCCCCACCATGCAAATAAGTGATTTAAAAACAGCAATGTTGAATAGGGGTTGAATAATTATGACATAGCAGTATTATTAAAAAATCTTATAACTCAAATATATTACTTTATTATATTACAAATATATTATAAATATATTACATTATATATTATATACATTATTACATATTGACAATATCACTTTTAATATGCCAGTGAACTATTATAGATGCAAGTTTTATTATATCCTGCATCTTCAGAAAAGCTTGTATTTGTAAAGTACTGCAGTCTCTGAGCGGTTGAGTAATTTTGATTGCAACTGTATATATATATATATATATATATATATATATATATATATATATATATATATATATATATATATATATATATATATATATATATATATACCTTACTATTAGTTTGTTCAGTAATTCCAGCACTATTTAATTATGTTACATCCTCTTAAATTACTTATTTATTACTGATAAAAATATTCACTGAATTTACTCATTTCTTTTTTTTTTAAGGTAAGTGGTTGCAATCAGTTTATTTGATCTGCATTTAAATAAACACAATTTGTTGAATGATTTTTTTTTTTTTTTAAACCAATTGTTTGTAACCAACAGGGAGAGAACATTAAACAGCTTTGCAAATACACACAGTGGTAAGTTTAATGTTTTGAACTTATCTTAAATGTCATCAATTGTAGTCCATGTGCAGTTTCTTTGTGGGTACAACAAGTGTTTCAAGCAAGTGTTTTCACACACACACACACACACACACACACACACACACACAAAACAATTCACAGGTTGAAAAAGTCCACATTGTTTGTGCTACAGATTTGATCTGCTCAACAAGCATAACTCCTGTAACAATGACTCCAATATCCTCGAAGTCTCCAAGAACACCTCTTTCCTTTTAATGACACATATGGTCATGTGTTCCAGTTCTTTCAAGAAGTCACCTCTTTGACTGTGCTATAGATGAATAAAAATAATCTCTTATTAGACATTGTTTTGGTTCAAAACACTTTACAGTATGTGTGTGTGTGTGTGTGTGTGTGTGTGTGTGTTTTGTGTGTTTTTTCCAATTTTGTGAAGGAAACTAGAACTTGTAAGAATAATACTAAAATGATTATGCCATGGCTGCTAAACTGTTAATATGACTGGCTGTATTAAATACCTTCTCACCTGTACAGTACATATTTCCTTGTAAATATGGGTGAGGAAAACTGGCTAGATAATGAAGATACACCAACATTTGCTATGAACAAGGAAAAGCTACCAGGCTAACAGTTACTTTTGAGTTTACCAGTTTACGCAGAATGTTATTGCGAGTGTTGATCTTGGCTTTGGTGTTCTGGAAGTGAGTTTTGAAAGAGAGTGTCCTGTCGAGTGTGACTCCCAGGTACACAGGGTGAGGGTGGTTGGAGAGTTTGTGGCCATCCCATGAGACGCTTAGTTATTTTTTCGCATCTCGATTTTTGAGATGGAAACTGCATAATTTAGTTTTTGATGGGTTGGGTTTCAGGTGGTTGTTTTTGTAATAGGTTGTCATCTCTTGGAGTGCATTTTCGAGGACAGCCTCAATCTTATGGAAGTTCTCCCGTTGGGTGGTGATGCAGAGATCATCCGCATAAATAAAGTATACACTGCCTTGTGGTAGGCAGTTCGTGCGGGCTTTCCATTTGCTCGTCTTGTCATTTAATTGGACAAAGAAGCGCCTGTTGTTAAGGAGGCTTTTGATGATTTGGCACTGGTCGAGGTCACCAGTCATGTCAAAAAGTTTTCTAATCATGATGCGGTGCTGGACTGTATCGTAGGCAGCAGTAAGATCTATGAAAGCTGCTCCAGTGATGAGTTTATACTCAAAGCCATCCTCAATATGTTGGGTGAGGTTCAATAGCTGCCCAGCACAAGAGCGACCAGGACGGAAACCAGCTTGATCTTTTGCGTCGGAAGAGGCGGCGGTGTGGCTCTTGTTTTTAGGAACAATTTTAAATTACGGGCACTGTTTGCAGGGACTTTTTCCACTTTCGAACTGCAATGTGTATTTGTAGAATCTGTTATGTCACCATTGGTTTGTGTACTGATCTATAGGCCCCCTAAGCCTGACAAAGACTTTATAACTGAATTCTCTGACCTTCTTTCTCATTTTTTGTCACTGTATGATCGTCTCCTTATACTTGGTGACTTTAATATTCATGTTTGCTGTCCAGATAGACCTATGGTTAGCGAATTCTCTGGTGTAATAGAGGCCTTTGGCCTTACGCAACATATAGATAAAGCTACTCATAAACTGGGACATACACTTGATTTAATTTTATCATATGGTTTTAATGTCGATAATATTGTGATTGAGGAGGCCACTTTCTCTGATCATAAGCCTATTACATTTGACATCACCCTTTTTAGTTCCCAGCAAACTGTCAGAGTTCAGGATCATTACTGTCGCCAGATACATTCTCATACTGCAACTCAGTTTTCTGATAGTTTTTTGAGTGGTAATGTTGCATCTATTATTGCAACAGAGGCATCGCTCTCCTCTAGTCCGGATGAATTAGTCACCCTTTTTCACTCATCTTGCTCTTCCATACTTGACTCTGTAGCACCTTTCACATACACTCGCTCCAAACTAAAATCTCATTACTGGTTAGATGAGAATACACGCTCTCTTAAGCAGGCCTGTCGTAAAGCTGAAAGGAAATGGAAAAAGGATCATCTCAATGTTTCTTTTCAAATTTTTAAATCTGCATTAGCTTCTTTTCAGGCAGCAGCAAAAATAGCCAGAGCAAAGCACCTCTCTGATTTGATCAGTAAACACTCAAACAGACCTAAACTTTTATTTAGTACAATAAACTCTGTTATCAACCCCTCAAATTCCCCAGTTGTTGATGTATCTACTGATACCTGTGAGGAATTTCTTAAGTTTTTTACTAATAAAATTGAGAACTTTAGATCAGTGTTTACTCCCACCTCATCTGCTACTCCACCTGGTTGCTCAGGGGTTCTGGCTACTTTTAACCAATTTCAGCCCATCTCTCTCATTGAATTGAGGAATTTAGTATCACATATGAAACCTACTACTTCATCTTTTGATTCTATCCCCTCTTCTATTATAAAGGATGTTTTTGATGTAGTCGGTCCCTCCATTCTGGTCATCTTAAATCTATGTCTTGCATCTGGCACTGTCCCTACATGTTTTAAGCATGCGGTTGTCCAGCCCATGCTCAAAAAACATGATCTCGATGTTAAACTCCTAAATAACTACCGTCCCATTTCCAAGCTTCCTTTTATCTCTAAAATTTTGGAAAAAGCCGTTCTGTCACAGCTGCTCCCCTTTTTGACCACTCACAATATACTAGAACCTTTTCAGTCAGGTTTTAGATCATTTCATAGTACTGAAACCGCTCTGCTCAAAGTAACCAATGATCTTCTCCTTACACTAGATTCAGGTGATAGTGCCATCCTGATATTATTGGATCTTAGTGCCGCCTTCGACACTATCGATCACAACATCCTCCTTACTCGCCTTGATCAGCAGGTGGGCATTAGGGAGACTGCATTACTTTGGTTCCGTTCCTATCTCAATGATAGGACTTTCTCAGTATCTATTGGCAAGTTCTCCTCATCCTCTGCTTCTGTTTTATATGGGGTCCCTCAAGGATCCATCTTGGGTCCTATGCTTTTTAGCCTGTATATGCTCCCACTGGGTGACATCATAAGGAAGCATAACATCTCTTTTCATCTCTATGCAGATGATTCACAGTTGTACTTGCCTCTAAAATCTAGGGATTCCATACAATCTCTTCTGGCCTGTCTCCAAGACATTAAAACTTGGATGGTTGATAACTTTCTCCAGTTAAACAGTGACAAGACAGAGGTGATTGTGTTTGGTCCTCCCAAGGCAAGATGCACTGTGGTACAACATTTAGGTAACTTCACTCCATTTATCAAACCCTATGCTAGAAATTTGGGTGTCATTCTTGACTCAGAACTCTGCCTTGACAAACAGATTAGTTCTGTTGTTAAAAATAGTTTTTACCAGCTCAGAATGATTTCCCGCCTGAAGTCATTCCTATCTTTTAACGATCTTGAGATAGTTATCCATGCCTTTATTACATCACGGCTGGATTATTGCAATTCCCTCTACTTGGGCCTCCCACAATCATCACTTAGACGTCTGCAGTTAGTACAAAATGCAGCAGCGCGTCTTTTAACTGGCACTAGGAGGCGCGAGCACATCACCCCCATTTTGGCATCTTTGCATTGGCTCCCAGTTCCTTTTAGGATTCAGTTTAAAGTTTTATTGTTTGTTTTTAAGGCACTTAATGGGCTCGCCCCAACCTATATCACCGACCTTGTACAACCATACTCGGTTCAAAGGTCACTGAGATCCTCAAACAAAGGGCTCCTGCTTGTGCCGCGCTCACGGCTTAAACAGAGAGGTGACAGAGCCTTTGCAGTTGCTGCCCCACGTTTGTGGAACCAGCTCCCCCAGGATATTAGATCTGCCCCCTCCATTGCTACATTCAAATCCAGGTTAAAAACACATTTTTATTCCTTGGCTTTCCTTGTTCCCTAACCTGGTACCTCTGTTTGTTTTCTGTACTTCTGTGTTGTGTGACGTGATATTGAAGGCTTATTTTTTATTAATGTTTTTATATAATTATGATTATTCAATCTATGTGTTTATATTTTGATTGTCTTTTTAGCTATTCATTGTACAGCACTTTGGTCAGTTTTGCGCTGTGTGTAAATGTGCTTTATAAATTAAAATTACTTACTTACTTACTTACTTTAGTAAGCTTAGAGTCTATAACTGGCATAAGGCGTTGGACTAATAGCCTCTCATAGAGCTTGTAGGTGGTGCAAAGGAGTGAAATTAGTCTGTAGCTCTTTGGGGATGATGGATCCTTTCCAGGTTTGAGGATTGCGACTATCTTGGCCTTTTTCCATGCCGGTGGGGTTATTTTCTCTGCCATGCATGAGTTCATCATTTCTAAGAGCCAGGTCTTTGCTTTAGGTCCCAGGTGCTGTTATTTAAAATAAACTGTAAATCATATATAAATTATGCTACTTTTTCACATGGTCTCAAACGCAAATTTGAAGCTCAATAGAATTTAAGGAGAAAGACTTGCAGTCATAAAACAATTGTAATGTATTCATTTAGGTGTCAGCTACAATACACAACTTATACATTTTCTATATATATTCAAATAAATTATAAATCATTTAGGTAAAAACAAGGCCCGTTTATCACTTTTAGGCACATTACTGTAAAAGGTTTTTTTTTTTGTTTTGTTTTTTATTCAGGTTCCCTTACGAAAATTACAACATCACAAATAATCCTTCTTGTAGCCATGGTAATTGCAAATTAACCATGGTTTTGTTACTTCAAATAATAATTTACAACAAAGTATTAAAATACCTAATATACTGTACCTTAGCCATCAATAGCCTTTAAAATGACTTAAAATGCATTATATAAAAAAAAAACAATGAGGCAATAATGATTGTTTAATAATAACACTGGTAAAAAACATAATGTAGGCAAATAAAAAATAAACAATATATGTACTGTACATGCTATTACAAATGCCTGCAAAGGGGACAATCAAATCCTTATTTAGGCTACTGACCAAACATTTAATTCAAATATTCACTTAATTTTCCTTTTTGGCCACCTTTTTGCTTTAGATGACACAGCCTTTATAATTTCTTCTTCTTCAAAAAAAAAAAAAAAAAAAAAAAAACATCCTCATGGTGACTGTGATCCAACCTTTGATCTGGCCGCCTGATACCGGAAACATGAAGATGGAATCAGGGCTATCATACCGGCTGCACATAATGCAGACGAGAGTTTATTAAACACTGTAATTGAGCACTGCAAAGAATCTCACAGAAGATAAGTACACACGTAACCACCAGCAATTCGATCGATACACAAGTATATACAAAATGGATCCTAGTGACCCACCCTGGTTCCTGTGCTGGAGCCCCACTCAAGGGGCAACTCCCTTTAGTCCGGACCATCAGTAAGTTGGTAACTATGAATATAGAACCAACCGAAACAACATAGGTCCAGCATAGGTGACTGTTATGCAAGAAGTTCCCACTTAGAGAACGCTGATGCCTCGTCTGGATCACATCCATTAGGTTTTGCCCCGTGACCCACGGTTCCTTTTACCCCTACCCGGAGGTGGGGGAGGAGCGTGAGTCGTGACACTAGCTTTCTGTGCCCTTCTCTGATCCTCAGATCGAGACTGACCACGACACTATTAACAGTGTGGAAAATAATGTTCTCTTTAGTAAATCATTTTTCTCTTTAGTCATTTTACACTTGTGAGACTTGAAAACTATTAAGAAATAGAAGCACTAATAATAAAGACTCCTGTGCAAAACAGAAATGCTCCTTATATATTGCTTCCTATCAGTGCAAGCCACCCAACATCATTTCCAAGCTCTTGTTCTCTCCAGACTGGACTATTGTAATGCTCTCCTGGCTCTTCCTGCATGTACTATCAAGCCTCTGCAATTGATTCAGAATGCAGCAGCGAGGGTTGTCTTCAATGAGCCAAAAAAAGCTCACGTTACTCCTCTCCTCATCAGGTTACACTGGCTACCGGTAGCCGCTTGCATCAAATTCAAGGTACTGATGCTTGCCTACAAGAGGACCACTGGCACGGCACCAACTTACCTAAACTCACTGGTTAAATCCTATGTGCCCTCCAGAAGTTTGCGCTCTGCAAGTGAACAATGCTTTGTGGTGCCATCCCAAAGAAGTTCAAAATCACTCTCACAGATCTTTTCCTGGACTGTGCCCAGCTGGTGGAATGACCTCACAATCTCAATTCGTACAGCTGAGCCTTTACTTATTTTCAAGAAACATCTAAAGACTCATCTTTTTCGCCAGCACTTAACCAACTAATACTAGCAGGTTTCATTATATTCTTGACTTTTCATTAAAAAAAAAAAAAAAAAAAAAAAACACTGGCTACGTGTTCTGTGCGAGACTAACTGAGACTTGTCATGGCATTTGTATACTGTTGTTGTTCTCTTGTTTACCTGACTGCTTCTATTGTTCTCATTTGTAAGTCACTTTGGATAAAAGTGTCTGCTAAATGATTAAATGTAAATCTAAATGTATATACTTTCACTTATATACTTTCAAAGAATAAACTTAAGCGTGAACTGAATGAAATGGTTTTTGGAAAGGTAATTGCAGGTTAATCACTCTAAACATGGCTGGGTTAAAAACAACCAAGTTGCCAACCCAGTGCAGAGTAAATATTGGACAGAACACATGCTAGATTAAAGTAACCAGCTTGGGCTGCACTCAGTTTAACCAATGTTAGCCCATACCGAAGCGGGGTTAATTTGACCTCATCATTTCCAATTTTGGCAGCATGTCATTTATTTAATAAATTTTATCTTAAGTCTAGGAAGTGACAGGAGCAGTAGAAGCAGACTCAGTGCACTTCTGGCTTATGGGAGGAAAAACTACCAATATTGTGAAAATAACCCAACAAAATGACCCAAAAGGCTTAGAGCGATTGCAATTAAATTGAAATATACTACAGTTTTTATATCAATATTCAATGCAATAAGCTGATATTTAGAGTGGTCTTATAATGTTATAATATGCTTATGTTGGTTAGACTATAGCTAAATAGCCAAATTAACTCAAAAAAAAAAAAAAAAAAAAAACACCAATGGGTTAAAACCAACCCAATTTGGGTAAATTTGGCAACCCAACACTGGGTAAGAAGGTTTCATAAAAAAAAAAAAAAAAAAAAAAAAAAAAAAAATAATAATAATATATATATATATATATATATATATATATATATATATATATATATATATATATATATATATATATATATATATATATATACTTTTTATACATTTATTATTATTATTATTATTTTTTTTTTTTTTTTTTTTTTTGTACTATACTGTTGGGTTCAAATTTACCCAAAATGGGTTTTTACCCTCTAGGTTATATTGGGAAGCAATTTTATTTTGTATATTTTTAGGTAATAGACACCTAAATGGAAACAAATATTGTAATATGAACTTTATAGTCAAGATATCATTATATCACAACCAGCCCATCTTAGCAGACCTCCTCAGACTAAACTGGTCTCTTCAGGGTTTTGTGATGTTTGAATTCTGAGATTCTGTCTGCAGACCAGCACACACAGGAGAGGATCTGAAATCAACCTCACACTCATCAAGAATGAAGGAATAAGCCAAAGAAGAAGAAGATTTGATAATGTAGGCAAGATTAAACATATTCCGAATAAAATAGGCAGCAGATAAAACACCAGCAGAGTTAATATGAATATAACCACTATATGACGATCTGGTTTCCTGGATGTGTGAGAGTGACGATCAGCAGAACATGCAGCTCCACAAGATATTATCCATGTGATAAATGATACAATCAACATAAGTAAACCAGTAAAGAAATAATAAATCCAATATAAAAACATATGAACAATAATGATACAGAGAAACACAATTATGTACAGAATTATAAAACATAGTGAAAATAAAACAGAATCAGTATACAGAGGATATTTCACTGAGAGAATTGCTTCTAGCGCCACCAGCTGGTTTAAGAGTAGACCACAGACTCTTGATGACTGCCATACAGATATAAAAGCCCGAATTGGCCAATCTGCATCCCAGGAGGACTCATCTGTGAGATATTTAAACAGTATGTAGGGACTCAAGAGAAGCTCAACAAAGTCAGTGAGGAGGAGGAGGATGATGAAGACTGAAATCTGGTGTCCGTTCTTTCTGTGATGAATTAGTTCCCTGACAGACCAAACAAGAGCTGGTAGACCTGCACACACACTAATGATGGTGAAGACGGACCATCTGACCTTCATCTCCAGCTGGTCAGCTTCCAGCTTCCATTTAAATGGATAGTTTTCCATATCCTAGTCTCTTTTTGATCCCCGTCCAATTTTACTGCAAATATGTAAATAAATAAGGTGGGAAAGTTGTATCTATGCTGCATAAATGCTGATAAAATTTCAGAATACACAAATCTCATAACTTCAACAACGACTCAGAATCATCAACCTGAAATCATTCTAGTCTAGTCAAATCTAAACGTTCTTTATCATATTTAATGACAAAATGAGAAAAAATGTCTTACCTAGATATATTCAGGAGATTTCTACAGTGCTGTGCTGATTACATGAGAAAATTTACCATCTCGGTTGATTTCTTCTCTCGTTCTGTCTGTGTCTTGCTCGTTCTTCCTTTTACTGCTGGTTCTGGTTGCTGGTTTAAGTTAAGAGAAAGCTTTTTTACCGCATGTAGCACCTCTATAAATTCAGTGTAGATTTGAACAAATTGTATTCTTTTATTATTATTTAAATGTAGTGTAGTAGTGTAAATATACCTCATTTCTATTTTGCATTAAAAATGTTTTTGGCCCCTTTAAGAAATCCCTCTCTTCCCATATTACTACTCAATCTCGACGAGAGAAGCCATTTTGATTGTACAGAGGAGCTCCACGTGGTTGTGTGTGCATTGATCAGATTTACTGTGTTTTACAATCATCTTTCTTGGTAAATATTACTCACAATTTCTTTAATATGCCCAAATAAGTTTAAAAGAACATTTGTGGCTTCAGTACCATTTAAATGTTAATTGAAGATTATACATTAACCCAGGAAACAAAAAAACAAAAAAACAAAAAAAGTAGCATACTAATATAATAGGCACAGATCTGTAGCTGAACTAACTTAACTCATTTACATATTTTCAGATTCTTGTAAAAAAGCCTGTTTACTGAAACCACAGTCAGAGCCGTGAGAAAACTACAACCACACTGAGCACAAACCACTGGATAAAACTGACAACCAGAAACCACTGCACTGAAGAAAAAATAACAGGTTTTTTTCACATTATATATATGTACACTAAGTAGACATCGAAAACGCCTCTTTTACCGCCGCACGTACCGCGGCGGTGGCGGTATAAAGTGCATTTGCAGCCGCTGAGTGGTACTTTAACCACAAGTTATCAAACAAGCGCATCAAAGCACATTTTTGCAAATAGACGTCAGTTTTGCCTCACTGATGTGTTACATTTGACTGCTTCAGTCACGGAAAATGAAAGAAAAACACTATAGTTTAAATATTTAATATATAATATTCACAGATGAAAGTTTGGTATTTATGAAGTTATGTGCATTTCTTAGAACGAAAAAGTGGTAGCCTAATCTTTTTCGCAGTGTTGCACAGGAGTCAATTATTATAAGCTTGATTGAGGTTTTTTTTTTTTTTTTTACTACTATCTAATTTTTTCCTTGTGAAATCTTTTTGAAAAAGGCAAACTTTATTTCTTAATTAGACTTTTATCTGTCTAATTGTGCTCCCACTGACCGCTGTCACTTATTTTAAACAGCAGTCAGAATAAAACCCTGATTAAAAAAAAAATAAAAAATCTTTTTTGTTTGTTTGTTTGTAAAGATACTTTGAACTAATAAACAATTTCAGTAAGTTCCCAAGCAATTTGTTACAGACATACAATGGAAACACAGCAGTAAATAAAGTATCACATGACATAAATAATAGACAAAGTATTATTAGTCAATATAATAAATGACAAAAAAATACACAAAACGTACATGTATATATTTAAATTACAAGGAGGAGATTGAGTTATTGTAGATGTTCTTAGACGTAATATGGCTTAAAAAAATTTTTTTGTTAAATTGGATAATGTTGGGTTTAATTTCAGAGCACTTGCATTTATTCATGAGAAATATTTCAAAAGGTGTAAAAAATAATAATAGTTTGGTGTTTTATAGAAAAATGCTATTTAGTTTTTTACACTTCAAAATATCAAACTTAATTCAATTTAATTAATTAATTTAATTAATTTATTAGCGATTTCTAAGTGGGAATTGTTTCACAAGCATTTTTCAGTGTAATAAAATATTAAAATATGAATCCTGTTCTTGTTATTTTTTTATTTCCATACTAAAAATTACATCTATTTTTCTTTAAGTTAACTGTAGTCTGGCTTAACATATCAAACCAAATACAGATATTTAATATGAAAAGTAACGTAAAAAGATCAGAAATATTAGTTTTATATGTTTGATGATTATTTTTTTATTTTTATTGAAAGATGAATTATCTTTGTTACTGACAATGTGTTTATTATTTAAGTCCAAATCATATAATATTTAATAATATTTGTTAAATGTAACTATTTTTTATGCTCTAGTGCTTTAAAACAACTCAATAAATACAATAACCATCTTGCCTTTCGGGATATAAAATCCTTAATAAAAAGTATTATTTTAGGAATTAAAATTATCTTTACAACGATAGCAGATATGAAGAATAGTATGCTTACAATATGTTCCATGAATCCAGCCCTTGGTATTACAGTTTTTCTCAGTTGCTTTGGTACATTTCTTGAATCATTCTTGACATTTGGAAAACAGTAAGTGCATTTCTCAAAACAACTTGTACAAAGAGCAGAACACAATGGATTACCTGCAAAAGCCAGTCTTCTGCTCAAAATCCTTAGTTCACTTCTCAAAAATAAATATCTGTGTCAATGAACATGTCAGTGCCATCAGAATGACAAGTCCTTGTGTCATAGTTTACGGATAAGACAGTCAAATCGCTTAGTCATGTTGTCAGTATAACAGTGTCCTCTGGAGGGATGTTCTGATGTAAACTACTGTATTGAACAGTATGCCATGCTTATGTATGCCATATATCCATTTCAAGAGAACAAATTTACCCATTACAGTATGTGGGATATTGATTGAAAGAGACTGGATAGAATTCCCAGTTACACTTTTACTAGTGGTCTGACCCCCCCCCCCCCCAAAAAAAAATAAATAAATAAATAAATAAATAAATAAATAAATAAATAAATAAATAAATAAATAATAATAATAAAATAAACTTGGGCAAATATGGGCACAAAGATGAAAATATGTAATCAGCACATCACTGTAGTAATTTATATTTTATGTTTTGAGAATGGCAAACCCTTTTCTGCAGTTTCAGAATATGCTCTTATGATAAACATTGGGCTTTAAAGTAAACAAACATGTAATATGCTTCCCATACTATATATTTTCATTTTCCTACATCATGTGAGATTAAATTTTTTTATTATTATTATTATAATGTATTATCCAACAGAATAAAACCAAAATCTGAAACTTCAACTGCATATTTTATCATTTGTGGTCATATTAAAGGGGGGGGGGGGGGGGGGGGTGAAATGCTATTTCATGCATACTGAGTTTTTTTACACTGTTAAAGAGTTGGATTCCCATGCTAAACATGGACGAAGTTTCTAAAATACTCCTTCCGGTTTGTCAAAAGTTTCGGAAAGTTTTTTTCGAGTATGGCTCTGTGTGACGTTAGATGGAGCGGAATTTCCTTATATGGGTCCTGAGGCACTTCTGCCGGAAGAGCGCGCGCTCCCGTATAGCAGAGCACTGAGAGCACAACAGACTTCACTGATCAGAACGAGAGCGTCGCCAAATGTCACAAAAGGAGTGTGTTTTTGGTTGCCAGGGCAAGACAACTCTGCACAGATTACCAAAAAAAAAAAACAGCATTAAGCGACCAGTGGATGGAGTTTATTTTTACAGAGCATCAACGGAGTTGTGCAAGTGTTTGTGTTTGATCCCTGCATTTCGAAGATGCTTGTTTTACAAACAAGGCCCAGGTTGACACCGGATTTGCGTATTGTTTATTTCTTAAGGATAATGCAGTCCCAACGAAAAAGGGTCGCGATCGTGTGTTGGAACCGCAGGCGGTGAGTAAAACTGCTTCAAATATCTCTGTGTTGTTAACTTAGCTATCGGCGCGTAAGCACATCAAGTAAACAACATGCGATGTTGTCATCAAACTGCACTTTCCACATGTACAGCTTAAAAAAAAAAAAGACGACATAAAGTGGAACTTAGTCATTTTCCAAAACCGCTAAGCAAATATATACAGTTTCAGTACATACCACATAGAGACGTCGTTGCTGCTGCTGCTCTTGTTAAATTTCAGCCTCTGGATCTGATTCTGGATCATAAATAAACGGCTGAATCTGACTGTTAGCCATGGTTTGTTTTGGATGATGTTTTTTTCCTCACGGTAATGTCACAGCTTCCAGACTATCTCAACGCAAAAGCCTACTGGCGCTCGTGATTCTTTAGCTCCGCCCACACTTCACGCCTCCAGCTACTCGTGTTTTTCCGGGAAAAATCGGTACAGACTATCTTTCTCTTATAAATATAATAAAACTAAAGACTTTTTGGAGTTATGAAGGATGCAGTACTACTCTATAGGTACTCAAGATTAACAGGAGATTGCGTGAAAACGCCCCCCCCCCCCCCCCCTTAAAGTGATCTCATGTTCACATTCATGCTGTTGTAATGATCTTTACATGTATAAGCCGGATGCGTAATTTACTGCTAAATCACACTAATGAAGTCATCTGGCTTAAAGAGTCAAAATATAAAGGATATATTATGTATGAAATAGAAAGTCAGTCATTTTTAGGCCTTCAAACAAAGTAAGGGAAGCTATGGTTTGTGATGGTTCATACTCCTATAATTATCCTATAATTATTTATAGGCCACTTCACACTGCACCAGCAGACACAAACCAAGGAAGATATTCATCAGATTCACTCATGTCGCTTTTCAGACATTCTCTAACCCTACAAAAATGTTCATTTTACAAAATCAAGCACATATCCACCAAAAACCAAAGGCAACAGATGCTTAGATGGGGAACA
Source organism: Carassius gibelio (assembly GCF_023724105.1). Classification (NCBI taxonomy): domain Eukaryota; kingdom Metazoa; phylum Chordata; class Actinopteri; order Cypriniformes; family Cyprinidae; genus Carassius; species Carassius gibelio. The sequence continues at coordinate 2,073,399 of NC_068377.1, read as the reverse complement.
CAGTGTTCTGACTGTGTCTCTTGCTGTTGGTCATGTCTGACTGTTCATGTGAATTGTACCTTATTTTAACCATTTGTGGAATTCTATTTTGTGTGAATTGGCCTTCATGAACTATGCATAGCCACATCATGTTTGTGTTTCAGATATAAATTAATGGTTTGAAAGTAATGTGATGTGAATTAATGATTATAAAGTATTATAAGAGTTTACTGAATAATCTTAGTTGTGTATATTTCTTATTTCATCTGACCAGCACGTATCCAGAAAGTGGTATTAGATGAAAGCAAAAGTAATAGAAAAAAATAGTGCTGGAATGGAGAGTGAAATAACAACACAAAGTGTGTTTGACTTCGACTGGATTTGCGGTTGTGGAGAAGCTGAAAACAAAGAAGCAAAGTTTGTCAATTTCTGCTTCCCGTAGTGACACTCACACAGTGTTTGTGTACTTGTGTATCATAGATGAAGCAGATTAGATGCAACATTTGTCATATTAACTACTAAAATGTTTTGAGTTTTCATGTAGCAACAAAAACACTTTTAATTCATTCCTTTATACAGTCCCATACGGATATGTAATTTATGACATATATGTCCCTATATCACTAATGACACCATCATATATGCTAAATATAAGACAATATATTGCTATCACATATATACATATCTCTAGATATATGTTGATATAGGTTTATAACATATATAAATTTGGCATATCAAATTAGTATATTGACATATATTAATATGATGTATATGATTATTATTTATATAATAATGTATGTTTTGACCATATATGTAACCGATATGTTTAATTTATATATGCCAAACTATTCAAACAACATACATTTCACATGCCTATGGTTTCCTTATTCATGTGTTTTCCTTATTTGAACAGTTTGAACTTTTATCAAGTCTACACATCCACATTTCATTTCTATCCCATTTTCGAATCTCTTATAAAATGTATTATTTTACCTCTTCTTAACCAGCTATTAAAAAATTAATACTACACAAATTATATTTGAAAACATACATTTTTTTTTCATCAATAGCCATATATCAATATCTATATGTAAGAAAGTACATACATGCACTACATATGCAGATGCATACAGAATAATATACAGTTGCACTCAAAAAATGGATTTGTAGTACTGTTCGTTTTACACGTTTTGTTAAAACAACACAAATATATTTAGTTTTCCACCAAAACACAACTGTATTGTTTTTAATCAACTTAAACAGTTTAATTTTAAACTTTACTTAATTATCAATATTTAAACTAATGTAAAGGGTTTAATTTCGTAATTCAAAAAAAAAAAAAAAAAACCCGGAAGTGACGATTTCCAACGCATTTGATGATGGTGCGGAGGGGAGCAAGAGGTGGTACCAGTCAGGTAAGACAATCTAAAGTTTTTCTTGTGTTAAGTCAAAATCTTTAATTTCTCTTAGAGTGTCTGTTTCGGGGTGCTTTTGTTTTGCAATCTAGTATTGTGTAATCGGTTTATTGCACCGTTAATGAACGTGTTTATGATTTTGAGCGGTTGGGAGATGTGAAAGCGCACAACTCTCTGTAATGTATTTACTTATATATATATATATATATATATATATATATATATATATATATATACAGTGTTGGGGAGTAACTAGTTACATGTAACGGCGTTACGTAATTTAATTACAAAATTAATGCAACTGTAATTAGTTACAGTTACTAAGAAAAAATTAGTAATTAAATTACAGTTACTTATGAAATTTTTAACGATTACAAAGGGGATTACATTTGAATATTTACACACATCCACATACAGATTTAACTGATTTCCCAAATTGCACTGACTATTCTGAGACATACGCCCTAATAATTTCCGGGATGCGGAAATACAGTCTGGTTCATAGAATCCAGTCATAAAAACGGAATGCCTAACGCGGACGGAATATGCCATATTTTGGATGATTAAATCAAAAGTAGGTCAGTACACTTGAATCAAAACATGATATGGACTAGTGTCTGTGAATATTAAGCCCCAAAAATGCAATATATGACTCCTGCACGTTCTGCGTGTCAGTTGAAATCAGGCGCGGACTGGACACCGGGAGAACCGGGACAATTCCCGGTGGCCTGGCAGCTTCCTCAGTCTTCCTCAATAGGCTATATGCACACTCACTTCCGCATTCCAAGTCGGCCAGCCAGGTTACATCCGGCGTCGACGGCGCACATAGCGTCAATAACAACTATGGCATTTTTCACTCGGTCCCTTCAAGATGTCCCAAAGGTAACGGTCAACGACGTGAGTCGAATCATACAAAAGTTATGTCACACTTCGACAACCAAGAAAGAGAAGGGCTTCAAATTGTATGTGTCAAGCTACATTCACAATTTTGAAGGTAAGATCTGGACGTGTTCTGTGTTTACATGCCCATAGCATGCATGCTATCTAGTGCTAGCGCAGCAGGTGCAGCGTAGGCTATGTTTACTATTATGTGTCAATCACAGCCAATTTTCCTAACGCCTTTGTCAATGTCAGTTTCAAACAAGGATTCAAGCACAGGAGAGGTAACGATTAGGGCTGAGTGCTACAGATCTATGAGGAAAAGCCAAAAGCCTCACAGCTTAAGCGTAAGAGAAAGTTATACTGCAGGTTCAGCGCAGATTGGTTCATGGTTCATGGTTCATGAGACAGGTTACGTTTGGCAGATCAAAGTTTCTGTGAATCATTGCATCTAATAATGCTAAAGGTTATTTTAAAGACAAATTTCATTTACCATACCATAAATAACACTGGTGTGTTGGAATATTTATCGATATTTAAATATGTACGCTAATCACTGGGATTCACAGAAACTGAGTTCCGTTTTGTCACTGCATTGACACACGTTCTGTGTCCACTGATGGGGATGATGAGTAAAGTGAGATAAATAATAATATAAATAATATTGTGGCTACAATTTTAGCTCATACAAATTGTTTAGTAGTTATTAATTGTTTTAGTAGTTAATAATTATATGTCGATGGTTCAAATTTGTTTGTTTTGTTAAACATTCTCACTGTACTCATGTATTCTCTTTTTAAAAAACTGCACTTTTATTCTATTATAACAGATTTGTGTATTTTCAGATTGTGCTTGGGGATGCCCGTCCTGTGCAGCTACAAAGCTGCCAGTGTACCTGTGTGGCAGGTACAGCTGTGTGTAATCATGTGGCAGCACTGTTGTACCAGACTGCACATTATTGCCAGCTTAGCATCACCTCTGTTCCCCCAACACACAGCTGCACAGAGACTGAACAGAAGTGGCATAAGCCAAGATCCATGGTAACTAATGTTTTTAACAGGGTACTTTTCTACTTAATTTTCTATTTATGGATGTTTGTGTTTATTGAAAACCTTTTTTGTTCAAATGCAGGGTGTTAAACCTGGTCTTGTAAATGACATGGTGATTCTTTCAGCCAGACCCAAGGAACGAAAACTGATGGAAGGCATTAGGTTAGTATTATTTTTATTATCATTAAAGGAACACTCCACTGTTTTTTCATATTAAACTATGTTATTCCCTTAACTAAGATGAGTTGATGCATACCTCTCTCGTCTCAGTGCGTGCACTTAATTGCTCTGGATAACTATAATGGATAACTATAATGTATGGCAGAATAGCACTTGGGAACACTACTATATTTGCACTTGGGAGCACTTTGACTCGGCGCAGTAATATCATCACTCCTAAAAGGATATTTCTGTGGATATTACTGCGCCGAGTCAAAGTGCTCTCAAGTGCAGATATAGTAGTAATGCATTTTCTGTAGTAATCAGTGAGACCTCAGATAAAGTAATAATCTCATCATATGATACATTGTATGTTTAAATAAATAAAGCTTTTTTTTTTTTGTTATTTTGTTCATTCAACTTATATGTAACTTACTTTATGGCTCATTTTAAAAAATTAAATAAAAAAAAAACATTATTTTGTTTTTTCCATAGGAGCAACTTGTATAAGGGTGTCAGTTCAGCTCTGCCTGAACTTTCCACACTCAGGGTGGATGAAGTCTACCATGATGTTCCAAGTGATGTGGCTCCACTGATAACAACTATGGCTATGGACATTAATGTTCCTCTGGTTGACTCTGCATTTGGAAAAGTGCAAGAAGGAAGTGTGTTATCCTATCATATGCCAGCAAAAAGAGTTCCAAAAACCTGTCCCCACACAGATGCTCCTTCTCCCCCACAGCTGCCACTTCAGGGTTACAGGCTGGGACCCGCTACCTGCTCTTTTGTCTGCACTGAACATCAGCAGCACCACATGATGTCCCTGGAAACAACATTAGAGAACGCACACAAAATTGCCAACAGCACAAAAGAGCAGAGTTCCTGCATCGAGTGGCACCAACTGAGGCGGCCCCGCATCACCTCCTCCAAGTTCAGAGAGGTATGTCACACCAGGGCACAGAGCTCTGCTGAAAATCTTGCCAAAAGACTTCTGAGACCTAGCCATCAGACTGCCGACATGAGGAGGGGGCTTGACATGGAACCTGCAGCAGTAGAGGAGTACTGCAGAGTAAGGGAGGTTAACCACTATCCCTGCGGCTTTCTTATCCACCCTGATGCACCCTGGATGGGGTCATCACCTGATGGCATTGTGTACGATCCAAAGGGGCAGACAGTGTTTGGCCTTGTTGAAATTAAATGCCCCAATGTTGCAAGCTATGTTGACTGCCCATATATTAAGATCAGTGAGGGCACACACACATTAAGGAAATCTCATTCCTACTTTTGGCAAATCCAGGGCCAGATGTTGATTTCTGGTTTAGACTGGTGTGACTTTGTTGTCTACACACAGGAGGACATGTTTATTCAGAGGATTCCCAGAGACAATGAAATCACAAAAACAATGAAAGTAAAAATTGATTTTTTTTATTTTTATTGTTACCTCTTTGCTTCCCTAAATAATTAGATTCTGATTGCCTGTCACACTTCTTTATAGAGTGCTGTTAATTTCTCTTTTCTCCATTTCTCTTACTGGCAGTAACTCTTATTAGTTCAATCCATTTCAAAATATTTGTACATATATATTGATTCAAGTTTTTATATTTTTTCTTAATTGTATTACTATGTTTCTTGTTGTATTAATACTAATCTATTATTAAATTACATGTTACATGTTCTTCCGATTAATTTTTTTGATAATTGGTTACCTAAAAATAGTATTTTATAACTGTTGTTTGTAAATTGGGAGCCCTAAATAAATGTTATTCAGTAAATAATTCACTGTGCATGAAAGTATTATTCTTATATTACAGATGGCTTAAAAGCATTGGTGAGGTAAAGTACATATAACATGCAAATAATTCAGTAGTTCTTTATTCAAAGAGTATGTGCAATGTACAGCAGTGCATACATAACATTAATTATAAAATTCAATTTATACAAAGTAATTTACAAAGGTACATTTAAAGAAAGTAGTTATACAAATGGTCATAGGTTATTAATTTTTATTTTTTTCTACTGCTGCTACTCTGGCTTCTTTGCCCAAGCCTTTACAAGAGGCCCGTTTTCATAGTTCGTCAGAAGACATGCAACAGTATACAGCTGATTAATGTTGCCAAAAAGCCGAAGTGGAATCTCTGTGTCAAAGAACTTGTGTTCCTTAACACGCCGTATGAGGCGCTCAACATGCACCCTGAGGCGTGCAATTGCTTGGGTCTCCCTGACCTCACAGGCAGACATCTGGGATCTTCCAGAGAGAAATGCTGGCCTATAAATCTTGCAAGGTACAAGGTCATCAACCAGAAAACCTCGGTCGACCATGATGGCCATTCCAGGTCTCAAAAGGGAGAGAATTCCAGACTCACGCGTGATCTGTTTGTCACTGATGGAACCAGCGTACAGTTGAGAAATAAATGTGACCGCCCCATGAGGAGCCACTCCAAGCAGCCCTTTGAGAGTACAGTGGGACTTGTATGCTGAGAACATTTCACTTTGGAGAAGAGGTGATGAAGGGCACTGGCACCTTAGCTCTGTGCAGTCCAGGATGACTGTAGTGTCTGCATAGTCCTTAAACTCAGCTGGCAGATGTGCCCTTATTTTCTCCTCTGGTATCCAGATCCTCACAGACCCTAGCACAGTGTACAGAAAGTTGCTCCATGTTGTAATGATCCGACTGACTGTGGACTGGTGGACTCCATACCGGTCAGCAAGATCACGCTGTTTTGAACCCAGTGCCAGGTAATTGAGAAACATGAACATCTCATCAATGGGCTGCAGGAAACGAGTCTGTTCAAAAGAAAAACAATTTGCGTTATGTTTCTCTCAACCTCTATTAGCCCTGATCTTTGTTAAAGGGATAGTTCACTTCAAAATGAAAATCATATACTCAGTGAATTTCTTTCTTTCTTCAAAATATCTTCCTTTGTGTTCAGCAGAAGAAAGATATTCATACAGGTTTGAAACAACTTGAGGGTGAGTATATGATGACAGAATTTTAATTTTGAAGTGAACTATCCCTTTAAGTTTTATTGTATGGGCCATGTAAATAACTACTTACTACAGTGGAACTTGGCTCTGTAAAGGTGCCTCTCTGTGCTTGTGTCACACTGACCATATTTGGCAGTGATGGCTCTATTAAGGCCCAGAATCTCATCAGCAGGTCATAGGATGCAAATCTAAATAAATACAATTCAGATATAATCATTTAAATATTATATCAGTGTATACTATGATATTACTTGGAAGCATTTCAAATATACAACTCTGTTAGCCTTCCTCTCTCCCTCTCTCTCTCACACACACACACACACACACAACTATATCTGTTGTTGCAAAAGTAACGTTACTACAGAACAATCTGATATCTTACCTTGTGAAAAAACGTATGTCCTTGTCTGAGGCAGCAAAACGATGAATTCCAAAGCGCTGATTCATTGTCAGCTTCTCGACGTGTTCCCTCAGCTTGAGAATCTCATCTCTGAGAGACATGTTGTCATCAAGGGCTAAATCAACAACTGCAGGATCTGAAGCCGAAGCGTAGTCGTGGTCCATAGGGATATCAGCTTTCTCGCCTGCGTCGCCGTCATCCTCCGTCATCGGAGGCGGACGCTCTCTCCTCTCCCACACCCCCGGTCGTGAAGTGGGAAGGGTGAAATTGTTCCACTCAAACAGTGCTGGGACAGCTCCCTTGTTTAATAGCCGCCTCCCCGTCTCTGATAAGGGCTCACGAACATCATCCTTGTTAAAATGTCGGCTACATACTCGGGTATGGGGAGTAACTGTGAATTTGTCCCTCCGTATAGCTACAAGCCATTTTCGCCTGATTTCCGCGTCAGATGGAAATGTATGAAAACTAAGTAAACTGTTGTACTTGCTCGAAGCTTGACACAGAGGCACACAACAATGCTCGGCTGTACTATAGATGGTTCGCTGAAATTTGAACGTTTTCTTACTAGTCATATTGTAGTTGCTGTTATATCGCTTTGTAAACAATCGCCTCAGCGCGAGCGGAAATGGCTTAGCAGGCTGAGATTTTAGCGGAAGTACGTCATCACCTCCGTGTGCATATAGCCTATTTGGCCCTCTATTTTAATATCATTATTGTATAATTGCCTGCCGAATGTACTAAAGCGATCATTTGCGAATCCGCCATTTGATAATTAAATCTCGAATAAATCTGTTAATCGTTACTTGCGGGCTCTCCGCACCTTCGCGCCTCCGCCAAACGGTTTGGATCAGACTCCGAGTAATCAATGCGAAAGAGAGAGAAAAGAGTGGACTGTGGAAGCGCACAGCTGGAGCAGAGAAGCAGAACTACTGTTCAGGGTTTCAGGTCAGTTTAATCTGTAAAGATGCTTTTTTGTCTTTGTTTTTTTTTTTTTTTTTTTTTTTAAATCAAGCAGCAGCACGTTGCTCATCAGTCATCACTCAAAATATATAAAGGACATCATTATTATCTGTTGTAATGTTACAGTAGTAATTTAGCTGAAAAAAAAAATCAGAATTTTTTGGGAAGCTGAGAAAATGGTTACTATTGTTTAACTGTGGTAACCAAAAATGTAAAATTATTTTAGAAATGTATTTATTTAAAAATAAATACAAATCCATTTGCAAAACAAAAAACAAAACAAGGTTATTGTACTTTTAAATAGGCTAATAAAAGCATGGTAAATTTTTGTAAAGGAAAAACATGACTCGTGTACAGTATTAGGATTTTTCTATAAATATATTGTCGTATTGTAGAGTATTGTAAAGTATAGTTTTCTTCAATCTTGAGTATTAAAGTCATGAGAGAGATGGATAACAGGGCAAAATAAAGAGACTGAAGAGAAAAATGGAAGTGAAGGTGCAGTTCAGGAGAGAACTTTAAATTATTTGCATGTCCCCAATTTAAAGTCCCTGTCCGCCCCTCTTGTAAATTAATGGCAAAGACATGGTTTCATTTACTACACATAGGCCAACTGAAGCTTGCAGTGTTATCAACCTCTGCCGTCTCAATATAGGAGTACACAAGCACATAAACATAATTTCTTGTAATGCCACGCCAGCAGAGGGAGCCCTCTCCCGAGTACTGACTGTGATCCGCTCCCTCTGCTTCACCTGTACTTCCTGTTTGTGCTATATATAAGCATGGCCGCCACCACTGTCACTTTGCGAAGTATTGCCAGCCTGTCTGCCTTACCGAGCGTTTTTCCCATTGCCATAGTTTGCCTTCTTGTGTATGATCTTTGCCTCCTATGATTACGATTCCCTGCCTACTGTTTGGATTTGTCTGCTGTGGAAGTTATTAAACTGCACATGGATTCTAACGCCGCCTCCGCGTCATTACATTTCTAGAACTGCTCTGTCACTTCATGCATTTTACTTATTTTGAGAAAACTATCATCATATCATATACAAAGAGACAGCAGTTAAAAAAACACCAATGTTTCAGGAGTTTATTATACAGAATATGACACATGCTTATTAGATAACTGTATTTGAGTTGATGTATATGCTTTTATTTATTATTATTTAATTTTCACAAATTTAGAAAAGTAATCAAAAAGTACTCAAAAGTAATTAGTTACATTACTTTAATAAAGTAATTGAAAAAGTTACACTACTATTACATTTTAAACAGTGTAACTTGTAATCTGTAACCTATTACATTTCCAAAGTAACCTTCCCAACACTGTGTATATATATATATATATATATATATATATATATATATATATATATATATATATATATATATATATATATATATATACTAATGTATATATACACTAGGGCTGAAACAATTACTCGACATTATCGACTTCGTCGACGATAAAAATAAAATTGTCGGCAAATGTTTTTGAGTAACGTTAGTGGTTTGATCTCGTATCTGCCTAATTTGAAAGCCTGCAATAATGCAGTTTGACCAGTGTGGCGCTGTAGCGCAAGATTGTAATACACTCTCCTGATTCAATTCAAAAGAAGAAGATAGCACTTCAGTTTGAGGAAACCGAGCCGATCCGAACCTTGGATGAATATGTAAATATATATTGCACGCCGTCCTCTCAATAACTGCATAAACACAACAAAAAACTGACCGCGATGTTAAAGCTCTTAAGAACACAGCGATGTGGATGTTTGCACAAACTCTGAGATTCTCCAGGCACTCCAGTAAAGAAAAGTCAAGTCACGTTTATTTATTTAACAGTCCTTTATGCAATCGATAGCTTTTCAATATTAAACATGAAAATACAGACTCAGTGTCGCAAGAATCATAACTTGATTTCCTGTTATAAAGCAGCTCTCCGTTGTGGAGCTAGCTAATAATAAAATCGTTTTATAAGTGGGGGAAATATTTCATTAAAGTTTTAGTTCTGCGCTAGATCAAACCAAACTGTTTTGATTATCATAACCCAATAAGGTATTTTAAGAGAGATTGTATTTATTAGTAAAATGTTTATTAAAAAATAAAAAGTCCTATCACTTACCTTTACTTTTATTATACATATGGCTTACAATAAGAGATGTTAAGAGACAGAATGATTTGTCATTCAGCTACTTCCTCATATAACTAATCAAATAGCGAATAGGAGTTTCTCTCTTATCTCATTTTGTGTGCCAAATATATTTGTTTAAATTAATTGTATTAATAATACATAATGACTTTCAAAAGTGGAAGTAATTACCTTTATTTGTTATAATATGTATATTTTAACTAATTGAAAAAGATAAATAATCAATAAATGTCTAACCATGAGATGTCGACCGAGTTTGGAGACCCCTGGCTCAGCACAGTGAAAGTATTTGAAGCTTTGTTTATGAACATGGCGGTGTGGTCATACAATGACTTTAAAGAGCCACACAGATGGGAAATCAAAAATTACCTGTATAACGATGATGTAGCTGTCCATCAGTGTAAACAATGTGCAAAGTAATTAAACCAAAAAGTACACGATTTATAAAGTTATTGGCTTCTAAGTAAGGAGTCGACTCTGAATTGCTGAAATGAGTCGTTATAGATTTCAAATCTTTTGCCCATCTCTATGTACGTCACTAGGAGCACTTTGCATAATAATCTCCGCCTTCCGTCTTGGGAGAAATGGAACTCTGACCTGCCCCACCCAGGGGGCAAGGAACTCGACCGGAAGTTGAAGTCGGGTGGGGGCTGCCATCTTTTAGCAGAACTTCACTTGCGTTAGTATTCTCATTGACTCCCATTCATTTTGGCGTCACTTTGACAGCGAATAACATTACATCTGAGGCGTTTAAAGACTCCGTTTGTCCATTATTTATTTCTAAAGATACACGACAATGTATAAAGGGCTCCATTACCTTCTATGTTACATTATGGCCCCGTATAAACAATTTTGGTAAAAAATAGGCTAACGATTGCGTCATAACCATTCGTCTCTCTGTCGCATTACCGTACAGACAGGAGGAGAAGCTCGCAGGCAATTAACTTAATATGGCGTACTGGCGTTACATTTTAAAATACTATACAAAATAATTAATCAGAATACTTACTCCTGCTCACTCACGCCAAAGAACTCCCCGCTCAAGCTCGCCGTCTCTGCAAGATTAACGATGGCAGTTTGCACGCACAGCTACTAGAAGATTTACATCTGTCAGACAGGTTGCTGACGTCGTCAAGCTTCGTTTGAGTCTGCGCATCAGAAACGGAAGTGCTAAAAAACGCTAAAAATGGGCTTCACTTGTCTCAATTGAGTTCCAATGGAGTCGCTGTGTCCATTTCTTTTACTGTCTATGGCCCCACCCCCCCACACAGACGCTCTGGTTGGTGTGAGAGCGTCATGTCGAGGAGACGGTGTGTTTTTAATTGTAAAGGCAAGTTTGTTTTATTTTCTCTGCCAAAGAATGAAGATCAGAAGAACCAATGGCTAAAATTCATTTTTACCACCATACAAGAGCAGTACAACAAATCCCTTTTCATGTGTTCACAACATTTCACTGATGAATGCTTTTCTAATCTTGGTGAGTACAAGGCGGGATTTTCAAAGCGTTTGGCCATAAACGCGAAGTATGATTATGAAATTATGTGTCTGTTTTCTCCCGAGTGTCTTATCAGTATGTGTGCTTTCTGCAGCCTTTCTCTGCGCTGATCGTCATGTACAAACACGTCATTAAAATGAAGTGTAACTCAGTGAATACTCAACGAAGAGACATGAGAGAGATATCTATAGAAAGCTTGACATGTCTACTTTGAAACTAAACAAGTGCTGCCGAAAACAGATATTCTGTGATAAAGTAATCCATATGAAAACAACGTGATGTCTGTCTCCCTTCGTGACCACGCCCCCGCGCTGAACGCGCTATTCAGATTCAAACTGAAGCGCGCGGCTTGAATACACCCACACAGAAGAAAAAGCAGCGAGACTGTTCAAGTTTTTTATTTTACTGTTTGCTTCGCGATGAGAGGAATAAGATATAATTCACCTCAAACAGATGCTAACGCATAGGTTACCGTGGAGGTGTGTGCGGAACAACCAATCAAACCTGACTATGTTAGTTGACCAATCAGAACACAGTATACTACCGAAAGGTGGGGTTTAAGGAAACTGAATTTTTTGAACAGCTTCGCGCGAACCGTTTGGGGATCTCTGAGAATTGAGGCAATTTTAAAATGATATTTTGACAAAATGACAATGTTTTTAACTTTGGATGGATTTAAACCTAATGTACAGGACTTATAAACGGTGTCATCGTGGAAAGTGAGGAACTAACTGATCTCTGCTTCATACAGTTTGCACTTTTTTTTTTCAGTGAACATCGATCTTCCTTCAAAACAGCCACTAAAAGAGTCGCAAGATAACGTGCGTCATCACTTAGACACAGCATTAGATCTGGCTTTTGTTCACACAGCGCTTGTCCCGGGATTGAACCCAGCAATGTTACTACGTCCCCGACCCGGGTTCAATGCTGGAATCAATCCCGGGACGTGTTTGCTTTCACACAGAAGTAATGTAGTCAGAGCACGCGGACGCACTTCTGGAAAAATCGGCCGGAAAAAATTCCAAAGACCGGACGATTACCAATCGCATATTTTAAGCAAAAAACGTCCGGTTTCCGATTTATGGCGGGTCAATTGGTGCATCCCTGGCTGCAATGCAACTGAAATGTTCCAAGAGTCATAGTAAGGACATCAGTAAAACAGTCCATGTGACATCAATGCTTCATCCACAATTTTACAAAAGTACAAGAATACATTTTGTGCAAAGAAAACAAAAATATCAACTTTATTCAACAATTATTCTACAAATAACATATGCCACCATTATGGAGAGTAACAAGAGACATGAACATTGCTTTCCTCTGCGTGTAATCAAGGCTCAGTGCATGCATGTTCTAGGTCAGCAGCACCATGTGCATGTATTATTTACGTGCTGTTGATAATGGTGGAAGATGCGATTTGGAGAAGAATTGTTGAATAAAGTCGCTGTTTTGGTTTTGTTTGCACAAAAAAGTATTTTTGTTTACTTTGTAAAATTATGGTTGAACCAGTGATGTCACATGGACTGTTTTACTGATGTCCTTACTATGTTTCTGGGTCTGGGAACATTCCAGTTCTGTTACTTACCGTACAGGCTCCAGATGTGTGTACCATTTCCCACTGTAACGTTTGTTAGAATCCCATCTTGACTGCTTGCCTGTATTTCCCATAAGAAGATGAATGACTGACTTTTTTCCATGTAATTTTAGAAAGAAAAAACAAAGGCTAAATTTTGTTGTTTTCATCTTCAGACTAATGAAATTGAAGTATCCAAATGAAGACCCTAGCCGTATGGAGTATATGGTGAGTTTTTTTTTTTTTCAAGGTTAATAAATGATTTGTTAAAGTTAAAGAATTTGAGTTCTCCATGCTTTTAAATACTTCTAGGATACAGAGGTTGGCAGCAATCAGGAAGTGATCCAGAAGACTCATGGGATCTATTTGAAGATGCATCATTGAAGACAGTCCAGCAGATGTTGGAGTTTTAAAGGATACAGTTCTTCAGGACCTATAGCAGTTTACAGTCTGCAAAACCATGTTACTGGGACTGATATATGGACTGAACTTGAGCAACCCTCCTGAATTCAGGTACACATTTGGAATACTGAAGAAGTTATTTCTGGAGCCCGTTCCTGTTCCTGGAATAAGGTTTGATTGGTTGCCCATGAATGCCAATTAGAATTTTATTTGCTATTTTGTGTAATTTTGTAATGTGGTTTAAACTGTATTTTACTGTGTGTAATTATTTATTGCTTGTTCAACAAATACACTTTGATCATTTGTGATATCTTGTTTTTGTCTCATTACAAGACAAATCACACAAAAAATGCTTTGTTGAAGGGAGTAACTTTAAATAGAAAATATTGTGTTAAAGTAACTAGAACTAATTGTGTGGAACCACTGTCCATAATTGAAATGAGTAATTTGAAACAAACCTCCTTATGTTGATAGAGTGAAACAAATTTGGCTAGATTGTAATAAACCAAAACATGTTGAGTATTTCACATAGATTCTACCTCATTCAATTGTGTTGTCACAACACAAGGAGTTTGTATAGATTCAAAAAATTCCATTAATGTTATCAAAACACAATTTGGTTGTGTGGTACCACTGTCCATATTTGACTTAAGTAAGTTTAAAGAGTAATTTTTTTGAGTGTGTGTTTGTCTTCAAAAATCTAGGGGTTCTTAATTTAAACACATTTCTCTAACTTATGCAGCTATGTAAACCTGGGTTCTCCATTAGCATTCAAAGAAAATAAACTTTTGGTGCTTTCTGATGTCACTGATGCCAGACATTATATATATATATATATATATATATATATATATATATATATATATATATATATATATATATATATATATATATATAAACTGCTGTTACGGAGGCATGTACAGCAGTTAGGTGAGACAGCACCTTCTCGACTGGATGAAAGTGTAGAGGATTTTGAAGCTTAGGCATGTCATGTTCATTGCATTACATGTTTGTAAGTACATATCCATAACCTATATTTAAAAATATGTACGAAATTAATGAAATCATATTTTTTTTTTGTTTTTTTACATTTTTTTAGTTTAAGATATTTTGCAAGTAATATACATAATATAAGAACATATCATTTAAAATATGTGCACACAATGTTTTTATATTTAATCTATATATTGCATATACATTAATCAAAATTATATTTTATATATATACATATTTCATTTTAAATGTAAAATATATACTAAGACTATATACAAACATATATAAGGGACATATATATGTCACATATGTAAGCAATATGCTATGCATATATGTTTAGTTTGTATATTGAACATATATACAAAGAAATATATGTCATGTATATTGAAAATTATATATGTGACATATATAAAAAAACACTATTATACATACATAAAATATATGGGCTAGTTTTATATGTCAATATATGAAATTGTTCCATTTTCTAATAGGTTTTATATATGGTCAGATATATATGTACATATATGTTTTCCCTTTCTATGTGGATATATTTAATATATGTATATTTCGTATGTGTATATATATTACATTTCCGTATAGGGTTTTTGGCTTTATATCAAGACGGCGTCCAAATTCCGTCTAAACCGTTTCAACCGGAATATGAGAGCGGATCAGCCGTTAGGGACTTTTATCAACTCGTGACGGCTACCGGAAGACATCTTAAAAATCAACCTCTTGTTATTATCTATTGATCGTCAGGATTTTCTAAACGGATACACGCTCTACGCATTTAATTTGACCCCTGATGAAGATTGCTCGAATCATGTTTCACTAATTAAATCTGGAAATATTAGACTAGAAGCACATTTCAGACAACCTCTCAGACAATCCATAACCATTATCGTATATGCGATTTTTGATTCAATTGTTGAAATATGCAATCGAAGACAGGTGTTAGTGGATTATTACTGAGGAGGAAGGAAAATGAATACGGTTCAACTAACGTCTGTTATGGAAAAGATTGATCACAATACAAGTTTTTTACGAGTGCTCCCCAGCGATTATCTACCCAAAGTGACCGTAAAGAAAACCGTCTATGCTTATTTTTAACTCTGACCCCTCCACAAAACCGGGGTTGCATTGGTTAGCAATTTACATAACCGAGGATGGCGTGAGCTGCTTTTTTGATACCTTTGGAGGATATCCAAAAGATCCCCGTTTTCCAAAGACTGTACAAACCTTTTTAAAAAAACAACTCTATCTGTGTACAATACTCTAACAAACAGGTTCAAGGCACATCCGATACTTGAGGACAACATTGTGTGTTTTTTCTGTATCACATGTCAAAGGGTTATGATTATGAAAATGTTGTTAAACTGTACCATGATGATCTGATTAAAAATGATAATATGGTTGCACGATTTGTAAAGAGAATGAAACCTTCTCTCTGCGATACATTTAATTGTATTAACTGTGTACAAAATTGTAAAAGGTGCCTTTAGTGCGTCTAGAACTGTTATTATTTTATTTTTAATAAATAAAAAATGCTATGTAATCTTGAATGTCAACAATATGTTTGTACTGTATAAATAAAGACAATGTATAGACACATCTTTTTTCATCTTTTTTATTAACATCAAAAACTTAATACAAAAAAAAAAAAAAAAAAACATATTTACACACACACACACACAAAAACAAAAAATAAATAAAAAATAAAAAAATAAAAAGATAACCAGGCAGTAGTATTGAGTGAGGGTGAATTAAACAACTGTCCAACAGCGGCAGTAGATTGTGACATAGTCTTTGACGTGTGCTTTTTACCACCGCCTTTTTTCATGGGGTTAGGCGAATGCCTTTTAAGGGTTTCAACCGTGCGTTTAACCTGCGGATTCGTGATAGTGGAAAATGGTATATTTAAAGTTGCAAAAGCATCCAGAAATTCATCCCAACCGCGCGGTCTGTATTCATCACGGAGCGTGTGAGGTGCCGTTACACTTTGAACCAAATCCAACATGTCTGAACCTACGATTACATTCCCTTTATATACAAACTCCCCAGAAGTTGTCCATGAAGACACTTGTTTGGCATTAGACATTTTATTCAGAATGAGTTGGATGTTTTTTAAACTTCTTTGCGGCACATTGTTTAAGATTTCATTGACAAGCTGATCCTCGCTTTCATCATCATGCGACGGTGCAACAGCAGGTGCACTAACAGATGCAGTGGCAGGTGCAGTAGCAGGTGTATTACCAGGTTCATCGGGATGAATAGCGTCCGTTTTCGGTAGTGAAAGAGTTAAAGTACTGCTCTCCAAATCACCTTGTTTTACTATAGTTAAAAACCTCTGTAAGATGCTGGAATAAAGTTTAGCCTTCCCATGCGAATCTAAATCACTCCTCTGCAATATGTTTCGTATAGCCGCATCTAAATCGTTCTCCACAGTTTGATGAATTTTCTCACCAGCACCTGTAGTTCTTAATTTATTCATCTGATTCTGAGGGATAAGGTAAAGTTTTTCGGCATATTCCATTTCTAATGCTGTCTGGAGGTTATTCAACTAGTTATAAATGGTATTGCCACACTTAACAGAGGTACAAGAAAACCGCCTCTCCTGTTTTTTTCTTTTTTAACCTCCGGAACTGGTTGGTGTTTAGAGGTATGTTGCCGTGAAGTACATTAAGAGCTATCTCACACAGGGATAGAATCAGCTGATCTGACGCTGACTGTAAAATAACACGGCGTTGTCTCGGTGAAGCCTTATATAATAGTTTTAAAAGAGGTAAGTTTTTACACAGCCTATAACTCATTTTCTTTTCTGTACATACACCACCTGTTGATCTGAAAACAATTCTGATCTGAGACGAAAACGCTCCGGTGTTTTAGCTTTAAAGTCAATCAAAAGGAATCCGTAAGGCTGATTGGTAGCATCCTTATAACACTCCATAAAGAATTTTGTATTTCCAGGGTAAATCTGCCGTCCTAAAGTCATTATTTGCATCGAGTCTCTCGGACTCTTGTACAAAATAAGATAGTGAGTATTGAGTGCGATAGTCCTACTGGTTTTACCGTGAAAAAACAGATTCTGGGTTATTAATATGATAGAAAATGGTATATGATGCACGTATTGTGTGAAAGCTCGCGAGAGTTCAGCGTTTGAAAATGCTTCACACATCAGGTCGTCACATATAATAAGTACATTGACATTAGGCTGTATTAAAGTTTCATCAGTTAAAGAGTTTGGAATACCTTCAATAAATTTGATATCATACAATGACAACAGTTCATCATACAAAGGTTGCCAGCAACTGTATAAAAATACAATACTGTCAATTTTTACATCGATCAACTTGTATGCATTACGCAATAAATTCTTTACAAAAACAGTCTTTCCACTTCCTGACGGGCCAGACACCAAGACTGAGAATGTATATTCTAAACGAAAGTCAAAATCCTCTTCAACATACACATTTTGTGCGTTAGAAATACCCTTAGTAGCCATAAGGAAGTGTGGTGTAATCAGGAAGTAGCACACGTTTGTCATAAACCACTTTTAATCTTTTCAATACTGCTCTATTATGCAAAGTGAACTTCTTTTTATTCCGCACAATGGTCTATGTGCGCGTGAGCAGGTGGCTAGTGTCACGTGATGTTACATAACCCTGTATCAGACATATCATGCTTTCTAGAGTTACAATTTTCACATTAGCAGAATGCAGCGTGACCCCTTTAGCTTTAAGAGTTACTTTATTTTTTGTGGTTTTAAAAGAGTATGTTTTCGGGCCCATTGACGCGAAAGTACTTATGAAATCTCCATCATCAAGTTCATCCGTCAATTCACCAAGATATGCAACTGTTTTAGGTACCCAATCTCCATCTTTCGATACAAAGATAACACTGTCTGTATCTACATAAAAAACACGGGGCCCTAACTGATCCATGAGCTCATATAACTCCAGACGGCCATAAGCCGTGGTAAATGCTGCGATGAATACATTAACATCACTCGCGGGGGCGGGGTCTTCATCGGCATAGCACCATTGAACTAAAGCCACAGTGTCTGACACGAATGAGAAGTGTTTAATGACGCGTCAGTTTCCAAAGATATAGTGGGCGAAATCTTCAGGGTCTGTTAAAAGCTCCACTGTAGCTTGATTACACCTAAGACCAAATCTACCCCAAAGTGAATTCAATAAATATTTATTTATAGATCTGCGTGCGGGGTTAAGTGCTATTTTGTCAAGGTCGTGCTGAACTCCCTCCTTCTCAAAATAACCTCTGACGTAAGACTCCTTTTCATCATCCGTCACTACGTGTGATGGAAATCCTGAAGCCTCTTGTTTGAATTTGAGAAACGTCTTAACATAACCGCTGAATGAAATGTCTGATGTCTGCGGAAAATGCCAGACTTCCTCAATTCTGATTACCGAATAACCTTTATCAATAGGCCTGGAGAGCTCGACAGAGGTCCAAACTCCTGAAATGATTCTTTCGTCATCACTGTGCTGACACTGACCCTGATACTGTGCCTCAGCACAGGTGCGACACAGCGCAAATAGTAGTTTCCCCTGAGAGGATTTTGCAGGTAATATTGGATGCAGTAGTTTACGTGGGGGGCAGTACACTGCATTTAATGAGACCAAAATAAGATTTGACCGGTTCAAAATCTTTTAAAATGATCTCAGGATGTCCAATAGGGTAGGTTTTACACGACTGTACATACGGATATAGAGATGTGAAATCCAGATATGACACGCGTTCGCCCTCGGCGGTCTCGTGGTACAAGCGGAGTGCATTCGTGCGTCCGCCGTAAAGTGCTTCTCTAGGATTCAGTCTCGCTGGTGCATTATAATTACTCATAAATGCAATGACATTGGGATCGTTTTGTTTAGCAGCCTCCCACTGACATTCCCAAATCTTGTGCACTTTGAGATTGTAGGTATTACGCAAAACGTTCAGCTTATTGTCAGATTGTCTTCTGAGCAGGCCAAAAGGTGTTTTTGACACAGGATTCAAATCGTTAGGATTAAAACGACAACAATGTCCGTGCCAGAAACATTTGAGAAATTCCAAAGCCATTTTATCTCCATTATCAGCCTCATAATAGCCGTCCACATGATACGGTCCAAATTTGGCTTCGCCATAATTTAAAGGGTGATGAACATCGACGTTTCTGCTTGCTTTAATGTATTCCAACCATTGTATGGAAGGGTTTGAGTAAGCTTTGTACTGATTGATGTAAGCATTTTTGTGCGTTAAGGCAATTGTGTCTTTGGTTAAAAAAAGCGTTTTGAACACTTTCATAGCACAGCCGGCTAATGTTATACATCCGAAAGGATCTACGTTGGTACATTCTATAAACTCTTTTCTGTATTTCATACAGCCTTCACGTAGCAAAACGTCATTCTTATAGTACCATGCTAGTTGCTTTTTGAAGTCAAACACCTCTCCTGCTACACTCTCGTACCACGAATCAAATTTCACACGTTCAGCGTCAGACATCGTCTGATATCCGTAATAATCTTTTGATGGATAGGACTGATATAGTTTGCATTCTGCAAGCGATTAAAATGATGCGGAAAGTACATTTAAAGCAGAGGTCATTTTTGACAATTTCATTGGCAAGAAGCTATAGCTGTCGATGTATCTCTGTTTAAAGGCTTGTTCATACATGTAAACAAGTCTACAGTCTTGGAGTATGATTTTTGGTGTTAGTCCCTGACTAGTAAAATACTCTAGCAGTATAAAAGAGTCGAAACCTGAAGAATTGTGTGCGATGAATGTGAAACCCTCAAATTTCAGTCATCTGAAATGCTTGACCATCTGATCCACACAATCTGTGCCTTCCGCCGAAAACTAATCCCCAGCTTGTGTTAATGCACAAACATAATTTGCCTCATGACGACAGTCTTCATACATCGTCTCAAAGTCAAAATAAATATAGTCTTGGCTATGTTCTCTAGGCTTAGCTGGCTGAATATAGCAAAAGTGTTGATCTTCACCCATGAGAACTTCTGGATGGGGCACATTTGTGCATTAATAGCTTATCACCGGTCCATTTTGTTCTGTACTTTCTGCAACATTTAACACAGTATTTTATGCTATCGCACTGAGACTTTGAACCATCACTTTGTGTTTGTTTATGCATTTCATAACAGAAATCAGATCTGCAGCATCTCAAACAATCATCGCATTGCACCGATTTCTTGGGATGCGTGTAGCAAGACATGTTCGCGCACACATTACATGTAAATTTGCAATAATGTAGACAATGATCACGAAACCCTTGATAGCAGTACTCACAAACATACGAGTAACCTAAGAAACCTTTCAGATTTTTTATCCCATAAAAATGTTCTTCATGCAGGTACAAATGCAACGTCTTGTGATGCGGCTCATCCGTATTTTTATACACTTCCAATTTACCTGAATCAGATCTGTGAAAGAAAACTATTTTCAAGTCTAGAAAGGCTTCAAATTTAGAAACATCATGCAACGCAAATTTATCTTGTCGATCGTAACCCAGATCGGTATGTATATTTCTGGCTAATGTCATCAATTCAGCATCGGTACACTGCAGATTTAGAAAGTGAGCTATGCACATGATAAAACACATATTGTCTGTGACATTTTTGGGGGCAAACAAATGCATTCTATTTTTCTGTATGACCTGATTATGAGCCAGGTCTGTCAACTTCTTACGCGCACCAACACCACCTTGTTTGTTTCGCGCTACAGAGACACATAACTCTAAAGCGGTATCAAAAGCCACATCCGTATTGCTTTGAACGGTTCGTTCGATTTGGTCTACAAATACATTAAAGTCGTGATTGTTATCAGGCGTTAGAATGGCATTAATATCTGCGGGCAGACTTGCACCTTGCAGAGAGATATTAAAAAAAAAAACCTCGCCAGCTAATAATCTGGAAAGCGTAACAATCTCGTTCAAAATATAATGTAAAAATATATTATACGCTGCAAAATCATCTGTCGCTATTTCACGAAAATTTTAAGTTCTGCGAATTTCTAAACCATTAAATAGAGGTCTTGGGACAATCGTAAAATCACCCACAGTACCTCCTTCTCTCACTAGTCTATCTATGTAATGCTGACTGAGACCCATATCTGGAGCTGTGGGGTCATAACCCGAGGGATTGTTATTAGAAGGTCCAGCACCGACCTGATCATCGCTGTCTACAGCGGCACCCAACCATTCGTGTTGTTCGTCTATAAGTTCGTGTAGTCTATCTATCATGTTAAGAGGATTAGGCGGTAACATCTGTAAATGATTGTTAATAATTTTGTGTAACTGCTGTGTATTGTTTTGAAAATCGTATCTGGGCCTTAATGGTCTCTGATCATCTTCTGAAGTGTGGGTATGTAAATCGTCGTGACATCTTTTACTACTCATTTTGAATTATTATTTTTATTTATTTTAAATCGAAAACACACCTTTTTTAAATTTTAAAGACAAGCGCTCATACTCCTGAAAACACCAACACCGGTTCACAATGCGATATAGATGACAAGACAGAAACATACAGCAGATATAAATTCAAAACCCCCTTTTCTCCACAAGTAAAACAACATCTAATGTGGGAAACAATAACATGCAATATGGTATAAATCAGTGACAACAGGCAATATTAATAAATGAAATAAACTAATGATAATTCACTACCAAAAACAAAACAATAATACATGTAAGAAATAACAAACAATTATTATTTTTTTTCAAGCCAAAATTTTTTACAAATTAATAATGCTAAAAAACAACAATACAATACATATCAAGGGTGATCACGCCGGTACAAATCTTATAACATTCTTTGCATTAGATTTAAACGTTCCGTGATCAGAGTATGAGCATTAACAAGTAAATTTTGTTCAACTTGTACCTGATGGATTTCTCCCGGCACCCCGCTCATGCGCTGTTGAAACTGTCGAAATTCACCATATAGCTGTTCGTGGCAACTTCTCCAAAATTCGGCCACGTGACGTAAGGATTCGCTGAGCTGTTGTTGACACTCAATGATGTTCCTCAAAATCGCCACCACATCACTTTGTGCATTACCGACTATCTCCTCTGCACCCCGGTAGGACAATGCTTGACCGCTCAAATCGAAAAGTGTGCCAAACCATCGATTAACACGGCGAAGCATATCATAATCAAGCCTTCTATTTAAATCAGGTTCACGGAACAGCTCTTGAGGGTCTTCGTTAGGCAGCTCTTCCGTCTCCTCCTCTCTTGCCGAATCGCTAAAAGACGCACGTTCACAGGCGCTCACCATAGAATCGCTACACGCTGTTAGCCCTCCTTCGTCATATCGTTGCTCTGTAAATGTAGATAAAGGTTTTTTTTTTTTATTTTGTTGAATAAAACGTGAAACATAAAACAATTTTTCTGCTTTAATACATACCGTTATTCTCCGAAGTCCTTAAACGACTGGTGCTTGGTACATCGTCCGTTCCCGGTAACCTCAAACGTTTCACCCCCTGACCCTCCGAGTGTCGTGGTCTACACGTAAAGCTAGCTTCGGTGCGAACACTTGAGACATCTGGGAGATTGTGAGAACCTCCCTCGGGAGCCTGAGCGTCGGCAGATGCAGGATTTGTGACGTGTCCTAGGGCGTGTTGTGATTCGGTGCTAATCTCAACCTCTTGTGCAACGTTTTCTGGCGGGGTTATCAGCTCCTGATTGTTGACAACAACTTGTTTGTCTGTCAAAAACAAAAAAAAAATCATTATTATACTGGCAAGCATGTTATGGGAACCATCATTTTTAACTTATTGAGAAAAAGGCTTACTGTTGTTAACAGCTCCGGGTTCATCACAGTCAAACAACACATTCTCATCAACTATAAGAATGATAGCAACCTTATTGACGTTATTATTATTAGCCATTGAATTAATAAAATAAAATTGGAAAATACTCACATAACTCTTCAAGGATCTGATCCAAACCTTCATAGAAGTCCTGATTCTCAAAACCACCTAGAAATCATCCACGACACATTGAGCAAATATTCATTTTAAAATATATTTAAATCATTTGTATAAAAGTAAAATAAATAAAATGAAAATAAAAAACTCACCCTGGTAATTGTCTGCCATTGTTTCATTATTGTTGGATTGTGACGTAGCATGGCTTGAAGATAATTTACAGGTAACAAGTATGACAAAACTTTTAGTTTTTAAAGGCTGGGTATCCCCTGTGGGCGTCTCTTGAGAACACCTCTAAAATATAATAAACTTCAGTAGAGGAGACCCTAATAACATAAATCTTTAATACTCATACACGTTGATTTATGTAGGCCTATATGGTTTTACAAATTGACTGAATGTATCTGTTACCGGCCTGATCTGCACCAAACACCGTCTGACCTTTATCACATATCCTGGTGCGTAAAGACGCCCTTTCATCTCGACGGGAGTAGATACGGCATTAACTTCATTTGTTTGAAATGCAAAGATTTTTTACAAACCCAAAATCAATGGATTGATATCTGTGTAGCGTTTCTCCTCCAAAGTATTGCGAATCGTTGGTGTTTAAAAGTTATTTCATCTTACATTGGAAATCAAAGATCTTAATAAGTCAAAGTCTTAAATTAAAAATCTCATAAGTGTGTGTGTATGTGTGTGTGTTGAGCCCTGCATTGATGCTTGAAAATAAATGTAATTACAATAAATTTGAATCGTCCTATATTCCTATATATATATATATATATATATATATATATATATATATATATATATATATATATATATATATATATATATATATAAATCCTAACATTGGGATGTATGAGCGGCCAGGGTTTTGGCAGTTAAATGACACAGCCTCCAGATGCTGACACGGTCACGTTTCGATGTTGAGATGATATCTCTTTCCTGCCATATTGTTAAATGGGTGATACTTTTAACTATATATGTCTGGTTTAATTACTAGATAACACGACACAAACGTGGCAGAAGGAAAGTGTGGGTGTGTGTGTGTGTGTGTGTGTGTGTGTTGAGCCCTGCATTGAGGCTTGAAAATAAATGTACATGTGTTTGTATGTCCTGTTTGCATTCTCAGTATGTCTATGTTGAGGTTAACAAAATATTGTTAATATTGTTATATATATATATATATATATATATATATATATATATATATATATATATATATATTTATATATTTACATATATAAACAAAATTTTTCTATGGTTTGACTTGATAAAAGATTTCACATCCTTTTGACCAGTAAATGAACGTTCAGCTAACCTCACAATCACAGGCCTAAGCCATAAAGTTGAAATTGTCACCCTTTGATCAGTGAATACACACAATTTTTTAAACTTTAGCTGACCTGCAGCGCACCGTTTACAACACCAGAACCCCGGAAAAATAATTAGATTACAGTTGAGTTGCAACCCCCCAAAAACCTTTAGATGTTTTTACAGACGCTTGATGTCTAGCTAATATGCAGGCACCAGCAATCACACAGACACCAGATGCCCGGCACGGTCACGTTTCTATGTTGAGATGACATCTCTTTCCTGCCATATTGTTAAACCGACTACTTTTAACTACATATGTCTGTTTTATTTACTAGATAACGCAACACAAACTGGACAGAAGGAAAGTGTGTTTGTGCGAGTGTTAATTGTCATAGCTTGAGAAATTAAGCTTGACAAAAAATAAAAGATATATCGATGGCAATAGTCTAAATTTAGACTAGTCGTAGATTAGAGTAATTAACTTAATACATTAAAAACAAATAATGCTTTTTCAATGCTGTTTTTTTATTTTGTATTTTTAAGACTAAAAGTAAATAAAAATCGCATAAAGCTACATCATTTAAAAAGTACAAATTGATCTTATGTTTAAACGGATATAAAGTTTTCACAAATTAAGGACTGATGTCTATTTATTAAAAACTACTTAGTTTAATTATTTTAACATTTAAATCTCTTTGATGTAGGTATCACGCCTACAGCAGGGCAGTCTCTAGCGCTAGAGGCGTGTTTTTTTTCCGGAGCATTCCCCGAGCCTCATTCTAAGTGTGTCTGCGGTGCTGTCAGGATCACTCAACAGAGATGCCTTAACACTTTGCTGTGAGATCTTTTTTCTTTCGTCTAACTCCCTGTCACTAACAGTCTCGCTTTTTAAAATGGTGATAAGTGGTAAAGTACAACATAGATTTGACAAGTTTCTTGTCTGATGGATTTTATTTTAGATCCGTGTAATGCCTACCATCTATTTTCTTTTATTTGAACTTTTTCTCACATTATGACAAACGCCAAGTTTTCTGGTTTTTATCGCCGCTTTACATTCGTTTCTTTTTTAGTTTGATGTAAGGTATAAGTGATAAATGCTTTCTTTTCTACCTGGTAACAAAACACCTTTTTAAATTTTTACAAGCTCTCACATATTTTTCGCGTGTTGCTTAACGAAAATACATCTGATAGTTTTGTCTTGTTTAGTTGCTTTAGATAAATAACCAGTAACCTTGTTTTTTTTTTTTTAATTTGTTACAACTTTAACAACGCTTTACACTTTTCCAACTACGAAAACCATCATTAAATTGCCTCCATTTCGTATGTGTTTATAACCTTTTTCTTGAAATGCACTGTGTACTTAAAACCTTAATAAAAACTTCCCTTATACCATTTTCATGATTTCACCCTTTCCACAGTTAAAAAAAAAAGCACATAGTTTCCCAACACATTTCCCCTCCCTCACCGAAATTCCTTCTTAGGTTCATAAGTTCATATTTAGGTCACTGGAGTGTACAGGGAGGGGAGGGGGGTGTACAAACAGGTGTCCAGAACAGATGGCTTTTATGACCCTCATCAATCAAATTTTGATGGCACTACCCGCCCTATATCCTCTCTACTATGAGCTGCCTGAACGTCTAAGGTTACGTATGTAACCCTGGTTCCTCGAAGGAACGAGACGCTGCATTGAGAACGAATGGGGAACGCGTCCAGTGTGACGTTTCTGAATAACATGTATAATCAGTCCAATGGAAGGGCAAGACACCATAGGAGGGTGACGTCAGAGACCAGGAAGCATAAAAGCATGAGCGGTGAAGCCGGTAATCAGCCTCAAAGGATGAAGCAAGTGCTGGCCAGAGATGCCGGAAGTGTGCCACTGCAATGTAGCATCTCGTTCCTTCGAGGGACCAGGGTTACATAAGTAACCTTAGATGTTCAGGAAGCTCAAAGTGTTGTTATTAATGAAAATGAATGGTTAATGGAATAGGCTGTGTCAAATATTTTAAGACATAAAACTCACTGTAGTGGTGGTTTAGAAAGATCGGTCTTACAACCTTGGTTGAGAGACTGGAAGCTAAGAGTTGTGACTCCTCAGAGACCACACATACAGCCTCTAAGCTCCATGCGGGGGTGCACCCTCCGCCTGCGAGAGAAGATCTCTCCTGACGGGAACCTCCCATTCAGTGCCATCAAAAAGAGAAATCAGGCCCAGGAACTATTCACGGCCCGGCCAGAACGGGGCTTCTAACAGCAGCCGGAATCCGTCCTGGCGCACTCTCTCCAGAACTCTTGAGAGCAGAGCAATCGAGGCAAAGATGTACAGATGAAGCCTCGGCCACGTCTGTACCATGGCGTTCAGCCCCAGTGGAGCTGGATGAGTCAGAGGAAGCCAGAGGGGACAGTGCGATGTCTCTCGAGTCGCAAACAGATCAACCCGAGTCTGGCCAACCTCTCCAACTCTGCTTCATCACCTCGGTGTGAAGCTGCCATTCCCCTGGCCTCGGCTTCTGTCTCAACAGGATGTCTGCTTCCATATTAAGATGCCCAAGAATGTGAACTGCTCTGAGCAAGAGGGATTCGTCCTGGGCCCACACAAGGATAAGGTATGCTAATTGTATAAACGGCGTGAGTGCAGACCTCCTTGGTGGTTGATGTAAGAGACCACCGCTGTGTTGTCTGTGCACACCAACACACGGTGACCTTAGGTCTGGGAGAAAATTACGAAGTGCATGAAGCATGGCCACTCATGACCGCACCCAGCCGGTGAAGGACGCGTCCATGGCTAGCATAATGTGGCGACAAGGAGCTCCCAGCACGGGCCCTGAGACAAGAACCAAGGCTTTCTCCACATATTCAAGGCACGTAGACAGCGCTGCATGACCTTTAGCATGCAAATTGGGTTTCCCCTCAGGGAGTACCCCTTGGTCTTGAGCCACCACTGTAGGGGTCTCATGTACAGCAAGCCAGTAGTATTCACGTTGGACGCAGCTGCCATCAGACCCAGCAATCTCTGTGACTGCTCGACAGTGAGTGACCGGCCTTCTCTCACTCTCGCGACTGCAGTGAGGATTGACTCGATCCGAGCAGGTGACATACATGCCTGCATCGTGGTCGAATCCCACACCATGCCCGGATAAGTGGTTCTCTGTACTGGAGAAAACACACTTTTCTTGGCATTAAGTCTTAACCCCAGCTCTTTCATGTGAGCGAGAACGACACCTCAGTGCTGAACCATCATCTGCTCAGATTGAGCTGATATCAACCAATTGTCAATGTGGTTGAGTCGTGAAGGTGTGGAGTGCAAGGCCAGTGGAAGATCCGTATTGGTAGGCTTTTGCCCCCAAAAGCAAACCTCAGGAACTTCCGATAAAGAAGGATGGAGATAAGTACATCTTTTTGATAGATCGTGCCACAACAGTTGTCGGACTTGGCCTGTGCAGGCATGCTAAACTTCAGTCCCCTGACTGAGTAGTTAAAAAAGCACAGATCTAGAAAAGGACACAACACCTCATCCTTCCTTGGAACAGTGAAGTACCGGCTGTAGGACCCGGACTCTCCAACCTAAGAAGAGACCACCTCGATGGCCTCCATCCTCAGAGAGAGTCTACTTCTGTTCCATTACCAGAGCCTGCTTGGGGCCCACCAGAACTGGATTCATGCTGCCAAATAGTCTACTAAGGGAATGAGACTCTCAAGACTGATCTCTGGTGGCATCAGAGAAATTAGCTTGGTGCCCTTAAGCGGCGCACCGGCAGGAGATGGCCAAACTAGATAGATAGCTAGATAGATATATAGATGGATAATTTATTGTCCCTTAACAGGGAAATTTGTTCTCACAGATTATCATACAGCACACTCAACTGGCTAATCCATACATACATGTACACATGTAACAGCAACAACAAAAACACAAAAAGGTGAATATTCAACTTTGTAGCCTATTAAGGATTGAAATTGCAGATGGTACAAAGCTCTTTTTGAACGAACCCTTCTCCATGTTAGGGTCCTGTATCTTCGCCCAGAGGGCAAGAGAGTGAAGTGGAAGTTGAGGGGGAGCTCTGGGTCTGTTAGTACTGTCCGGGCAAGGCGGGCTATTGCTGCTGCTCTGGAAACCTCCCAGGAGGTTGCGAGCCTCTTAGCACCGCTACGTTTCCGGGCGGTAACTGAGAGAAGCGCTCACTGGAGATCGCTGCACCCTGGAACACCGGCAGGGTTGGCAGATCGATCTCCTGAGGGCACTGAGGAGAGACGGGCACTGTGTAATGTGATGTACATCACTTTTCCCCATAGGGAGCTGGCCCTCAAAACGTCCTAGGCCTTAGGCGTCAGAACGTTATGATGAAGGCTATCCAGTGATAATAACGGTTTGTAGAACTCATTTCCAACAGAAAAGCCTTTGGCCTGGAAACACCACTCTGACTCAAAAGTACAAAAGTGACACCCCCAGCACGAGGGGCTGGAACACGGTTGGGACTGCTCCACCCAGCAGCCCCTGACCGCCTTAACCTCCTCAGAGTAAGAGCGGTACACACATGTTCTCACACAAGAAATTACATCTCTAGAGCCCCTGTACATCTAACTTCAGATAAATATGTCATTTTATTCCTTAGAATTAAATGTAGTCAACAACCAGACGAGTCAACACGGCAATGCATGTAATACATGCATTGCGTGTCGCATGCATATATATATATATATATATATATATATATATATATATATATATATATATATATATATATATATATATATATATATATATATATTTTCTAGCAGACATACCGCTGATCTATGGGTCCAAGTTCCAGTTTGGTCACATCACTCCATAAAACATTCCTCCAGAGCTCCACAGGTCCACACGAATGAATTTTATCAAGTTCAAGTTGGCTTTTTGTTCTTCTTGATCAAGAGTGGTATTTATCGAGATGTCTCAACATGAAGGCCATACTTGTCTAGTGTTCTTCTTACACACTGCATTGAAATGGTTTTCCTCCTTTCATCGGGTCATCTTGCAAGTCTTTGGCTGTACATTGCAGGTTTTTTCTCAGTTGCTCTGATTAAATATTTTATGATATTGTGCTTTTTCTTCCACACCCTCAAGGTTTTCTGGTAAAACACACTTTAAGCTAAGATAGAAGGCTAAGAGCTGTGTCTCTAGGAACTTTCAATGTCTTAGAAATCATCATATAGCCTTAGCCTTTCTAAAGTAATACAATATTTCTTCTCTTTTGCTTTTGTGAGATCTCTGTTGACATTTTTGCTACTCAACTTCAGCACATGCATGGGCCAAACTGTATGTGTAACAGCTCAAGCTAATTATGTTTTTAATAGAGTTTCTAAAGGCTTAATTGTGTTTTGAGACTGTTTTATTCCCCACCATGCAAATAAGTGATTTAAAAACAGCAATGTTGAATAGGGGTTGAATAATTATGACATAGCAGTATTATTACAAAATATATTACATTATTATATTACAAATATATTATAAATATATTACATTATATATTATATACATTATTACATATTGACAATATCACTTTTAATATGCCAGATAAAAAAATATTCACTGAATTTACTCATTTCTTTTTTTTTAAGGTAAGTGGTTGCAATCAGTTTATTTGATCTACATTTAAATAAACACAATTTGTTGAATAATTTTTAAATTTTTTAAACCAATTGTTTGCAACCAATGGAGAGATCATTAAACAGCTTTGCAAATACACACAGTGGTAAGTTTAATGTTTTGAACTTATCTTACATGTCATCAATTGTAGTCCATGTGCAGTTTCTTTGTGGGTACAACAACTGTTTCAAGCAAGTGTTTTCACACACACACACACACACACACACACACACACAAAAACAATTTTGGTTGAAAAAGTCCACATTGTTTGTGCCACAGATTTGATCTGCTCAACAAGTATAACTCCTGTAACAATGACTCCAATATCCTCGAAGTCTCCAAGAACACCTCCTTCCTTTTAATGACACATATGGTCATGTTTTCCAGTTCTTTCAAGAAGTCGCCTCTTTGACTGTGCTATAGATGAATAAAAATAATCTCTTATTAGACATTGTTTTGGTTCAAAACACTTTACAGTATGTGCGTGTATATATTATATATATATATATATATATATATATATATAGAGAGAGAGAGAGAGAGAGAGAGAGAGAGAGAGAGAGAATTAATTAATTATCATTAATTGTCTTCTGTTCATCAAGGCACATTTATTTTACCAAAATAAAAAAATAAAAAAACACCAATATTGTGAAATATTGTTACAAATAAAATAAAAAAAAGTGTTATATTTCAAGATTTTAAAATGTAATTGATTGCTTTGATAAAAGCTGAATTTTAAACAAAATTACTTGTTTCCAGTGGCACATGAATCTATTGGAACACTAAATGACTTTACACTTCACTTACTTTTTATTAATTTAATTTTAATTAAATTAATCAGTTTCCACAAAAATGTTAAGCAGCAAAAACTGTTTTAACACTGAATACAATAAATGGTCAATTTTGCATTACATATTATCTTTTGATAGAGAATTTTGTGAAGGAAACTAGAACTTGTAAGAATAATACTAAAATGATTATGCCATGGCTGCTAAACTGTTAATATGCCTGGCTTTATTGAATACCTTCTCACCTGTACAGTACATATTTCTTTTTAAATATGGGTGAGGCAAACTGGCTAGATAATGAAGATACACCAACATTTGCTATGAACAAGGAAAAGCTACCAGGCTAACAGTTACCTGCACTGCAAAATGTCCAGATTATGTTTAAAGGGAAAATGTGTTATAATGGGAATATCATGTTGCAGAGATAACCCTCATAATGAGGTGGATGGTAAATGTTCGATAAAGGTTGATTTATGCTGATTGATATATATAAAAAAAAACAATCTCCCACCGCGCTCACGACCGTTCGCACCTCATGTTTGCGGCTGAATGTTCCTAACTGATGGATGAAAATCTATGCCTGGGTAAAGGACATCAGCAATCCGGCGCAGAGAAAAGAAAACTAAAGAAAGTAAAAAATAAAAAACAGACATAAAATTAGCTTGACTTTGGATGTTCAAGAGTATCAAATTTAGGCATCGTCTCTAAAGTTACATGCGATATTGGTATACACTTTTCTAAAGTTAGTAGCATTTGAGGAGAATGACTTAAAGTCATAAAAACAACTGTAATTGTTCATCTAGGTGTCAGCTATAATGCACAATTTAATTGAATGTTTAATATTTATTAAAATAAACTACTTCTCCTTCGAATCCATTGCAATTTCAGATGTTGTTCTGCCAGTATCTGGCACAGGTCACAGCTGATGGAGTCGGTTCAGCCAGATCCTGGGGGCTGCACTGGGGGGCGTTTTCACACTCCAGTAGGTGAGACATTGTCTGAACTGCTCCACAGCTACATGTGTCATCTGTCTGGTGGTTCCAAGATTTCATAAGTGCTTTGCAACTCCCCTGTTCCACTCGTAGTCTGTTGAGGGTCTTCCAGGTTAGCCATGGGAGGTCGTGCCCGCTGGCGAGACATTCCGTCGGGATGATTCCTCTCTCCATCCAATCCTGGGCTTGTGTAGTTAGCTGGTTCCAGTCATATTTCCAAATGTTGGTCCTTGCTATTTCTTTGGTTGTCTGGAGAAGTGGGACTGTCAGATTTCAATTTCAGCTCTCGATTTCAAACGGGGTGGGGGTGCCGTGTGTCCATGCAGGGGGTGCCTGGTGTCAAACTCCTGTGCTCTCCGCTAGTCTTGGGCGATGATGGATTGTCTGATGTTGGGGGGGCAATGCCGGCCAGAGCATAGAGGCACGGGACTGACGTTGACTTTATACAGCCCGTGATAATGCGGCAGGTGTCATGTAGGGCTGTGTTAATCAGTTTGTATTGGTGGGAGCGGCTCCAGCTTGAGCATGCCTATTCAGCTGTGGAGAAGCACAGGGCTAGGGCAGTTGCACGGATGGTTGATAGATCGGCACCCCATTTTGAGTTTACCAGTTTACGCAGAATGTTATTGCGAGTGTTGATCTTGTCTTTGGTGTTCTGGAAGTGAGTTTTGAAAGAGAGTGTCCTGTCGAGTGTGACTCCCAGGTACACAGGGTGAGGGTGGTTGGAGAGTTTGTGGCCATCCCATGAGACGCTCAGTTCTTTTTTCGCATCTCGATTTTTGAAATGGAAACTGCATAATTTAGTTTTTGATGGGTTGGGTTTCAGGTGGTTGTTTTTGTAGTAGGTTGTCATCTCTTGGAGTGCATTTTCGAGGACAGCCTCAATCTTCTGGAAGTTCTCCTGTTGGGTGGTGATGCAGAGATCACCCGCATAAATAAAGCGGCGGCATTGTGAGTGAAGTGGTTGGTCAGTGGTTGGCCAGTACACTGCCTTGTGGTAGGCCGTTCTTTTGGGCTTTCCATTTGCTCATCTTGTCATTGATGATTTGGCACTGGTCGAGGTCACCAGTCA
Organism: Carassius gibelio; assembly: GCF_023724105.1. NCBI lineage: Eukaryota > Metazoa > Chordata > Actinopteri > Cypriniformes > Cyprinidae > Carassius > Carassius gibelio. The sequence continues at coordinate 2,040,223 of NC_068377.1, read as the reverse complement.
TGTCAAAAAGTTTTCTAATCATGATGCGGTGCTGGACTGTATCGTAGGCAGCAGTAAGATCTATGAAAGTTGCTCCAGTGATGAGTTTATACTCAAAGCCATCCTCAATATGTTGGGTGAGGTTCAATAGCTGCCCAGCACAAGAGCGACCAGGACTGAAACCAGCTTGATCTTTAGTAAGCTTAGAGTCTATAACTGGCATAAGGCGTTGGACTAATAGCCTCTCATAGAGCTTGTAGGTGGTGCAAAGGAGTGAAATTGATCTGTAGCTCTTTGGGGATGATGGATCCTTTCCAGGTTTGAGGATTGCGACTATCTTGGCCTTTTTCCATGCCGGTGGGGATATTTTCTCTGCGATGCATGAGTTCATCATTTCTAAGAGCCAGGTCTTTGCTTTAGGTCCCAGGTGCTGTTATTTAAAATAAACTGTAAATCATATATAAATTATGCTACTTTTTCACATGGGCTCAAATGCAAATTTGAAGCTCAATAGAATTTAAGGAGAAAGACTTGCAGTCATAAAACAATTGTAATGTATTCATTTAGGTGTCAGCTACAATGCACACCTAATACATTTTTTATATATATTCAACTAAACTATAAATCACTTAGATAAAAGCAAGGCTCATTTATCACTTTTAGGCACATTACTGTAAAAGGTGTTTTTTTTTTTTTTTTTTTTTTTTTTTCAGGTTCCCTTACGAAAATTACAACTCCACAAATAATCCTTCTTTTAGCTGTAAGGAGGATTTAGACTGAGTGGATTCCATAACCGGGTCTTTATTATAGGATCTGAGCATAAAATCCAAACAATATTCACAACTCGTGGTCAGGTCACAGGCTTGGGTCAAAACACAGGCAAAACAATCCACTGGCAGACAAATCCAAAACAGTAATCCAAAAACGTGAGTCAAAAGAGCAAAAGCAAAGATCATAACAAGTATCAACAATGGAAAAATGAAAGAACGCTTAGTAAGGCAGTGAACTGGCACTACTTCGCAAAATGGCAGTGCAAACAAATGACTTATATAGAGGGTGACAGGAAATGACAAGACAGGAAATGATGTGGCAGGAACAGGAAATGGCAGATTTCAATATTCAGGTGAAGGGTCCCTCTGGTGGACTGGAGCCTGATCAAACGTTACAGATTCCCTCCCCCAGGAACACCTCTAGGTGTTCTTCTAGGACGACCCCTTGGTCTGGGTGCCGGACGATCTGGGTGAGTTTGGTGAAAGTCTCTGATAAGTTATGAATCCAAGATGTCCTTAGTTGATACCCACGATCTCTCCTCCGGCCGTATCCCTCCCAGTCAATGAGATATTGCATCTGATCCCTCCTCCTGCGAGAATCTAGGATCTCCCGGACTAGTTAGGCAGGAGCTCCCTTGATCTCAAGTGGTGGAGGCGGTTCTTCGTCAGTGGTTTCGGGGCTCAATGGGCCGTGGGCCGGTTTCAGGAGGGACACATGAAAGGACGGAGAGATGCGGTAATTAGCAGGCAACTCTAAACGGTACGTAACAGGATTAACTTGACATATAATCTTAAAAGGACCAACGTACCTTGGACTTAATTTCTTGCACGGGAGTTTCAGGCGTAGGTCATGAGTGGAAAGCCACACCATTTGACCTGGCTGATACTCAAGATGTGGACGTCTGTGTCGATCAGCTTGGATCTTTTGAGATCGAATAGCCCGCTGGAAACGGACATGAGCATTGTCCCAGACCTGTTCACTTCTTCTAATCCAATCATCCACAGCAGGCTTTTCAGATGGCTCCCCATACCAGGGAAACAGAGGAGGCTGATATCCAAGAACACATTGGAAGGGGGTAAGCCCAGTTGAAGAGTGAGTGAGGGAATTTTGGGCATACTCTGCCCATGGGAGGAATATGCTCCATTTCTCCTGTTCATGGCTACAGTATGATCTCAAGTATCTACCAATCTCCTGATTAAGACGCTCTACTTGCCAATTAGCTTGTGGATGATAGCCAGATGTGAGACTGACGTTGATGTTTAAATGTTCGCAAAAAGCTCTCCAAACACGGGATGTGAACTGTGGCCCACGATCAGTCATAATATCATCTGGTAGTCCGTAAATCCTAAATACTTGATTGAACAAAACTTGGGCAGTTTCCATGGCAGTGGGTATTCCTTTCAATGGAATGATACGACAAGACTTAGAGAAGCGGTCAATGGAGACCATAATGGTGGTGAATCCTTGAGAGTTAGGCAGATCAGTGACAAAGTCAATAGACAGGTGTGACCAGGGCCGTTGGGAATTGGTAGCGGTTCTAGAAGTCCTGCAGGCAATTGTCGAGGTGTTCGTGACTGAGCACAGATCTGACAAGCACGTACATAGTTACTTGACATCTGCAGATATTGTGTGCCACCAAAAAGAATTTCTGACCAAAGCCGTGGTGCGATTAATTCCAGGGTGTCCAGAAGCAGGGGATGTGTGAACCCATTGAATGGTTCTGTTACGCAGACTGGTTGGAACATAGATTTTCCCAGCTGGGCACTCTGGAGGGGATGGCTCTTCGTGTTGAGCATGTTGAATCTCTTCCATAATGTCCCACTGGATGGGTGCGATGATGATGGATGGTGGTAAGATGGTTTCTGGTCTCATCTGTGAATTGGCAGAGTCATAGATACGTGACAATGCATCTGCCTTACTATTTTTGCTCCCTGGACGGTATGTGACTGCGAAATTGAATCGAGTGAAAAAGAGTGCCCATCTTGCCTGACGAGGATTCAAACGCTTGGCATTCTTGAAATACTCTAGGTTTTTGTGGTCTGTAATGACCTGAAAGGGATGAAGGGCGCCTTCTAGCCAGTGACTCCATTCTTCAAGAGCCGCCTTGATGGATAATAATTCCTTGTTACCAATATCGTAATTTCTTTCGGCTGGAGTTAACTTTCTTGAGAAGAATGCACAAGGGTGTAACTTGCCGGGTGTTCCATGACGCTGAGAGAGGACAGCACCGATTCCACAGTCGGAGGCATCAACCTCAACGATGAAGGGAAGTTTAGGATCTGGATGCTTAAGAATGGGACCAGTGGTGAAACTGGACTTGAGCTTATTGATTGCTGAAGTAGCTGCCTCTGTCCATACTAACTTCTTAGGTGTTCCTTTAAGTAGTGAGGTGACAGGTGCAGCTATGGTACTGAAATCACGGCTGAATCTAAGGTAGAAGTTTGCAAATCCTAGAAATCGTTGTAACTCCTTAACAGTGCTGGGTGTGGGCCAGTCCGTGACAGCTTTTACTTTGATGTCATCCATCTCAACTCCTGAATGGCTAATATTGTATCCCAGGAACTTAATTGATGTAACATGAAACTCACACTTTTCCGCCTTGACAAAAAGACCATTCTGGAGTAGGCGTGACAACACAGTTCTTACATGAAAGATATGATCCTCCATGGAGCAAGGGTAGATCAAAATATCATCTATGTAGACAATCACATACTGATTCAAGAGATCCTTGAAAACTTCATTAACGAAGGACTGGAAGATTGAAGGTGCATTGGCCAACCCAAATGGCATAACCAAATACTCGTAGTGCCCCCTGCTGGTGAGAAAAGCCGTCTTCCATTCATCACCCTCACGGATTCTGATGAGATTGTATGCAGATCTGAGATCCAATTTTGTAAAATAGCTGGCCTCACGTAATTGCTCCAGAGAATAAGGGATAAGAGGCAAAGGATGGCGATTCTTAACAGTGATAGCGTTGAGTGCTCGATAGTCAATACAAGGTCTTAAACCACCATCTTTCTTGTCAACAAAAAAGAACCCAGATGCTGCAGGAGAGGTGGATGGCCTAATAAACCCATAAGATAAGGCCTCTTCAATGTATTCTTCCATGGCCTTGGTTTCAGGAATAGACAGCGGATAAACACGACTCTTAGGTGGAGAGGTGTTAGGAAGGAGGTCAATGGCACAGTCCCAGCGCAAACTTCTGGAAGGCACATAAGATTTAACCAGTGAGTTTAGGTATGTTGGTGCCGTGCCAGTGGTCGTCTTGTTGGCAAGCATCAGTACCTTGAATTTAATACGAGGGGCTACTGGTAGCCAGTGTAACCTGATGAGGAGAGGAGTAACATGAGCTTTTTTTGTCTCATTGAAGACAACCCTCACTGCTGCATTCTGGATCAGTTGCAGAGGCTTGACAGTACATGCAGGAAGAGCCAGGAGGGCATTACAAAAGTCCAGTCTGGAGAGAACCAGAGGTTGGAAATGTTGCTGGCGAAAATGTTGGGTGGCTTGCACTGATAGGAAGCAATATATAAGGAGCATTTCTGTTTTGCACAGGAGTCTTTATTATTAGTGCTTCTATTTCTTAATAGTTTTACAAGTCTTTGTATATATAATAGTTTTCTTCAAGTCTTACAAGTGTATAATGACTAAAGAGATGAATGATTTACTAAAGAGAACATTATTTTCCACAATGTTAATAGTGTCCTGGTCCGTCTCGATCTGAGAAGCAGAGAAGGGCACAGAAGTCTAGTGTCACGACTCACGCTCCTCCCCCACCTCCGGGTAGGGGTAAAAGGAACCGTGGGTCATGGGGCAAAACCTAATGGATGTGATCCAGACGAGGCATCAGGGTTCTCTAAGTGAGAACTTCTTGCATAACAGTCACCTATGCTGGACCTATGTTGTTTCGGTTGGTTCACTTCTATACTTTCAAAGAATAAACTTAGGCGTGAACTGAATGTAATGGTTTTTGGACAGGTAATTGCAGGTTAATCACTCTAAACATGGCTGGGTTAAAAACAACCAAGTTGCCAACCCAGTGCAGAGTAAATATTGGACAGAACACATGCTAGATTAAAGTAACCAGCTTGGGCTGCACTCAGTTTAACCAGGGGCAGCATGTCATTTATTTAATTTAATAATTTTATCTGATGATTTATCTGAAGTTTAGGAAGTGACAGGAGCAGTAGTGGGGAAGTCGTGGCCTAATGGTTAGAGGGTTGGACTCCCAATCGAAGGGTTATGAGTTCTAGTCTCGGGCTGGATGGAACATGTACAGTTCTCTCTCCACCTTCAATACCACGACTTAGGTGCCCTTGAGCAAGGCATCGCACCCCCAATTGCTCCCCGGGCGCCGCAGCATAAATGGCTGCCCACTGCTCCGGGTGTGTGCTCACAGTGTGTGTGTGTGTGTGTGTGCTCACTGCTCTGTGTGTGTGCATTTCGGATAGGTTAAATGCAGAGCACAAATTCTGAGTATGGGTCACCAAATTCTGAGTATGGGTCACCATACTTGGCTGAATGTCACTTTCACTTACACTTTAGAAGCAGACTCAGTGCACTTCTGGCTTATGGGAGGAAAAACTACCAATATTGTGAAAATAACCCAACAAAATGACCCAAAAGGCTTAAAGCAATTGCAATTACGATGGGTTAAAAACAACCCTTTCATAAAAAAAAAAAAAACATTGTTATACATTTATTATTATTAGGTTATATTGGAAAGCAATTCCTTTTTTTAGGTTATAGACACCTAAATGGTAACAAATGTTGTAATAATATGAACGTTATAGTCAAGATATCATTATATCACGACCAGCCCATCTTAGCAGACCTCCTCAGACTTTTCAGGGTTTTGTGATGTTTGAATTCTAAGATTCTGTCTGCAGACCAGCACACACAGGAGAGGATCTGAAATCAACCTCACACTCATCAAGAACGAAGGAATATGCCAAAGAGGAAGAACATTTGATAATGTAGGCAAGATTGAAAATATTCCACATAAAAAAGGCAGCAGATAAAACACCAGCAGAGTTAATATGAATATAACCACTATATGACGATCGGGTTTCCTGGATGTGTGAGAGTGACGATCAGCAGAACATGAAGCTCCACAAGATATTATCCATGTGATCACTGATACAATCAACATAAGTACACCAGTAAAGAAATAATAAACCCAATATAAAAACAAATGAACAATAATGATACAGAGAAACACAATTATGTACAGAATTATAAAACACAGTGAAGAGAAAACAGAAGCAGTATACAGTGGATATTTCACTGAGATAATTCCCTCTAGCGCCACCAGCTGGTTTAGGAGGAGACCGCAGACTCTTGATGACAACCATAAAGACCACAAAACCCAAATTGTCCAATATGCATCCCAGGAGGACTCATCTGTGAGATATTTAATCAGTATGTAGGGACTCAAGAGAAGTTCAACAAAGTCAGTGAGGAGGAGGAGGATGATGAAGACTGAAATCCGGTGTCCATTCCTTCTGTGATGAATCAGATCACTGACAGACCAAACCAGAGCTGGTAGACCTGCACACACACTAATGATGTTGAAGATGGACCATCTGACCCTTATCTCCAGCTGGTCAGCTTCCAGCTTCCATTTAAATGTATAGTTTTCCATATTCTAGTCTCTTTTTGATCCCCTTCCAATTTCCTGCAAATATGTAAATAAATAAGGTGGGAAAGTTGTATCTATGCTGCACAAATGCTGATAAAATTTCAGAATACCCAAATCTCACAACTTCAGCTAAACAAACAACGACTCAGAATCATCAGCCTGAAATCATTCTAGTCTAGTCAAATCTAAACGTTCTTTATCATATTTAATGACAAAGTGAGAGAGAAAAAAAGTCTTACCTAGATATATTCAGGAGATTTCTACAGTGCTGTGCTTATTACATAAGAACATTTACCATCTCGGTTGATTTCTTCTCTCGTTCTGTCTGTGTCTTGCTCGTTCTTCCTTTTACTGCTGGTTCTGGTTGCTGGTTTAAGTTAGGAGAAAGTTTTTACCGCATGTAGCACCTTTATAAATTCAGTGTAGATTTGAACAAAGTGTATTCTTTTATTATTATTTAAATGTGGCCAAGTAGTGTTAATATACCTCATTTCTATTTTGCATTAAAAATGTTTTTGGCCCCTTTAAGAAATCCCTCTCTTTTCATAATACTATTCACTTGCGCTGAAATGCGTGAGTGCGACGAGAGAAGCCATTTTGATTGCACAGAGGAGCTCCACGTGGTTGTGTGCGCATTGATCAGATTTACTGCGTTTTACAATCATCTTTCTTGGTAAATATTACTCACAATATCTTTAATATATGGCTTCAGTGCCATTTAAATGTTAATTGATTATACATTAAGATTATACATTAACCCAGGAAACAAAAAAAAACAAAAAAACACACAAAAAAAAAGGTAGCATACTAATATAATAGGCACAGATCTGTAGCTGAACTAACTTAACTCATTTACATATTTTCAGATTCTTGTAAAAAAGCCTGTTTACTGAAACCACAGTCAGAGCCGTGAGAAAACTACAACCACACTGAGCACAAACCACTGGATAAAACTGACAACCAGAAACCACTGCACTGAAGAAAAAAATAACAGGTTTTATTCACATTATATATATATATATATATATATATATATATATATATATATATATATATAACGTGGCGGCGGTGGCGGTATAAAGTGCATTTGCAGCCGCTGAGTGGTACTTTAATCACAAGTTATCAAACAAGCGCATCAAAGCACATTTTCACAAATAGAAGTCAGTTTTGCCTCACTGATGTGTTACATTTGATTGCTTCAGTCACGGAAAAATGAAAGAAAAACACTATAGTTTAAATATTTAATGTATTTAATATTTTATATTCACAAATGAAAGTTTGGTATTTATGAAGTTATGTGCATTTCTTAGAACGAATTCAAGCAGGATAAATGTCAAGCCTGTGCCTGAGTCTGTGCTTATATTTTCTAAGCTACATGGTATTAAACCATATTTTAGATTTGACAAATTTAAAAGTTGTGCATTATTATTTATATTATATTAATTATGCGTTATATTATTCAAAATAAATTGTGGTTTACTTTGCATCGGAGCATTAAAAGTGGTAGCCTAATCTTTTTCGGAGTGTTCATTTAAGCTTGATTGAGTTTTTTTTTGTTTTGTTTTTTTTACTACAATCTAATTTTTTCACTTTATTTCTTATTTAGACTTTTATCTGTCTAATTGTGGTCCCACTGACCGCTGTCACTTATTTTAACTGATCACTGATCTTGGATGATGGTTTTTTCCTCAAAAACGGTACAGACTATCTTTCTCTTATAAATATAATAAAACTAAAGACTTTTTGGAGATATTAAGGATGCAGTACTACTCTATAGGTACTCAAGATTAACAGGATATTGAGTGAAATCGAGCATTTCACCCCCCCTTTAAAGTGATCTCATGTTCACATTCATGCTGTTGTAATGATCTTTAGATGTATAAACCGGATTCGTAATTTACTGCTAAATCACACTAATGAAGTCATCTGGCTTAAAGAGTCAAAATATAAAGGATATATTATGTATGAAATAGAAAGTCAGTCATTTTTAGGCCTACAAACAAAGTAAGGAAAGCTATTGTTTGTGATGGTTCATACTCCTATAATTATCCTATAATTATTTATAGGCCACTTCACACTGCACCAGCAGACACAAACCAAGGAAGATATTCATCAGATTCACTCATGTCGCTTTTCAGACATTCTCTAACCCTACAAAAATGTTCATTTTACAAAATCAAGCACGTATCCACCAAAAACCAAAGGCAACAAATGCTTAGATGGGGAACACAGTGTTCTGACTGTGTCTCTTGCTGTTGGTCATGTCTGACTGTTCATGTGAATTGTACCTTATTTTAACCATTTGTGGAATTCTATTTTGTGTGAATTGGCCTTCATGAACTATGCATAGCCACATCATGTTTGTTTTTCAGGTATAAATTAATGGTTTGAAAGTAATGTGATGTGAATTAATGATTATAAAGTATTATAAGAGTTTACTGAATAATCTTAGTTGTGTATATTTCTTATTTCATCTGACCAGCACGTATCCAGAAAGTGCTATTAGATGAAAGGAAAAGTAATAGAAAAAATAGTGCTGGAATGGAGAGTGAAATATCAACACAAAGTGTGTTTGACTTCGACTGGATTTGCGGTTGTGGAAAAGCTGAAAACAAGCAAAAGAGGCAAAGTTTGTCAATTTCTGCTTCCCGTAGTGACACTCACACAGTGTTTGTGTACTTGTGTACTATCATAGATGAAGCACATTAGATGCAACATTTGTCAACTACTAAAATGTTTTGAGTTTTCATGTAGCAACAAAAACACTTTTAATTCATTCCTTTATACAGTCTGTGTGTACATGGATGCAATTCAGCATAAGCCCACCGTATACAAATACCAACAACTCTGTCATTATCAGAGCTTGTGCAGCCCCTCTGGAGTCTGGAGAAACTGTGCCATCCAGATGCTCTTGAATTGCTCTTGTGTTACTTTGACCACATCCCCACATAGGAGGGGACAATCTTGCAACCTTGCGCAACATTCCCTAAAAATTCTCTAAAGGTGACGAAAGTCCCAAACCTTTACAGAATATTAGGGATGTTCCTAAAATGTCCTATTTTGGTTATGAAAGTCTTAGTACTCCATGTACAAACAGGACATTTGAGACATTAACAGAATGTTCTCACATGTTCCTCTTTTAGTAATATAATAACTTACACCACATGGAAGAACACAATATGATGAACATGATTTATTAAAATGGAAAATTGGCACAACATCTTAAGTCATTTGTGGATTAATGCGTATTAGAGATGCTAACCGTTTAAAACGATTCAGTTCGATTTGGTGAACTGAATGATTCGTTTGCGAACCAGAAATCCAGCTGCTTTGTTTTGAACTCTCTCTGACACAGACATGGAAGAGAAGACAATGCTGAATAAAGTCGTCGTTTTTGCTATTTTTGGACCAAAATGTATTTTTGATGCTTCAAAAAATTCCAACAGACCCTCTGATGTCACATGAACTACTTTGATGATGTTTTTCTTACCTTTCTGGACATGGACAGTTGACCGTTCACACAGCTTCAATGGAGGGACTGAGAGCTCTCGGACTAAACCTAAAATATCTTAAACTGTGTTCCGAAGATAAAAGGAGGTCTTACATGTTTCAAACAGCATAAGGGTGAGTTACTAATGACATTATTTTCATTTTTGGGCGAACTAACCCTTTAATATAGTGTCTGTGTGTACATGGATAGAATTCAACATAAGCCCACCATATACTTTTTATATACCAGACATCCCAAGTCTCCCGGAAGTTCCGGGAGTCTCCCGCATATTGAAAGCGGCTCCCTGAGACCCGCAAATTAGTTAAAATCCCGGAATCTAGACCGAGCGAGCAAAAGCGCGCATGCGAAACAGATACTGTGTTTCAAAACGTGTAGCACGCGCACGGCAGAGAGGGAGAGGGAGCGAGAGACCTGCATGTGTGTGCTAATGTGCGTGTGTGCAAAGCGCATGTAAGACAGAGAGCATCCTGATTGGCCTGTTTCTGCAAATAAACCAATCAATTGTCAGTGTGGGCGGGCTTTTATCTCTTCTCCCATACAAAATTAATCAGTTATGTCTATCTAGAAACAATGAACTTTTGCTGTTCCAAAACTGTCTCATAAAGGTTGAGAATGCCCAGGCTAAAAAACTGTATAAACATTTAATAACACTTCAGATATGCTGAGTCCCTTTTATTTGGTTTGTTTTATTTTATTTATTTTGTTTAAGCTTATTTTTATTGTTTTTTTTTTCAATCTAATTTGTTCTCCCTTGTCATGTGAACATTATAGAAAATGTATTCTCAGATGATTTGCTGGAGGTGTAACTCTTAGTTTATGATTCAATAAGATTTATATTGTACATTTTGAGGATGTAATATTTTTTTTCTTCTTTTTTGTCAGATGTTTTCATTGTTTATTGTGATAAAAAAAGTCTATCTAGAAACAGGAGCACCATGGCAGAGGGAAAGTGCCACAAAAAAAAAAAAAAAAAAAAGTATAAGACACATTTTACGGCAGACTACACGAAAGTGTACCCCTGTCTTATAGATGTAAAACATAATGAGTCTTGCTCAAGCATTGCCCATTGCGGGTTCGGTTCTTCGGGATACCTCCCTGAAATGACTTTTTGCAGGTTGGGATGTCTGATATACTGAAAACTGAGTCATTATCAGAGCTTGTGCAGCGACTCTGGAGAAACTGTGCCAGCCATATGCTCTTGAATTGCTCCTGTGATACAGCATCTGTCACAACCATGGGCATCAGCATTTGGATTCAGAAAAGGAGGGACTAAGTAGTTTCTACATGTTGAGACTAATGCATGAAAAAATACCCTTTAAATAAAACTTCATAATGTTAAATTAAATTACTTGTGAACCATTTTATTACAAACCTAACACTGTAAAGAACAAAGAAAAACAAAAGAAAAGAAGAAAAAAATAGTCACAAACAAAATGGACTGCATGTTTAATAGTTCATACTGTAACCTGTGACTAGTGCTGTTTTAAAGCATTAAGCTAGTACTTTTGTTACCTAAATAGACTTAAATAAAAGACAGAGGTAAAGTATCTTTAATGTTCAACGATGTATAGTTACTATTTATAAAACGATATCTAAAATATATTATAGTTGTTGTAATTCAACTAAACCTAGAATTCCCTGATCCTCAAAGGCATATTACACACAAACACAAATGCAAACTTTCATCAGTGAATCTGGTTAAAGTTTGGATCCACTAGTTACACTAGATTTTTAGAATAACTACAAAACCTAGATTACAATATTCACCTCCATATCATGACAGTGACACTGACACATTTATTTGGTTTCGTCATTCCGAGTAGGATTTCTGGTTGAACATTTATATTTCACTAAGTCACTAAGATTTAATGATTTGTAAATTACATTAAACCATTACACTCTTGTGAAAATATTTGCCCCTGTTCTGTAAAAGGTGTCATTATTTTTGGGCCCAGATCCCATTGCTTGAATGTTGTTGAATGCTTTTAAATGTCTCTAGATTACGCAAGTAATCATGGTTCCTCGAGGAGAACTCGTATTGTGTCGAAAACACTATGGGGAACGTGTTTAGAGACGTTCCTCTTCAGGAACTCGAGCTGCATCGAAAACGCTATGGGGAAGTCTGAAGTAACTGACATATCTAGGCCATAAAACCTTGTGAATGTGCAGGGCACAGACCACCCTGCAGTGTTGCAGATGTCCAGCATGGACGCATGGCGTTGGGTGCTTGAGCACCTGCCCCTTTGCCCTTTGGTGCCCAAAGTGCCCTTTTGTCAAAGAAAAATTTTCTCAAATTTTTTTTTTTTGTCATAACGTTTCCTTTTGTGAATGCCTGCTCATGCCCAATCTAAATATTAGTACAATTTTGAATAATAATTTAGCCATCAATAAGATGACCAACATGACCTTTGACCTGACGACGATGACCTCCTCATCCGACCGGGACGATTCGTCACGCTGCAAAAAAACAGCAGAATAATATTTTTTATATATTTGATATAATCACACTGTTGTGATTAGATCGTTCAGCATCAGCTGCTAAATTCAAATCTGTGTTCGCTGGCTGGCACTGAGCCAGAGACGTTCGTATAACGCTTCATGATAACCAATCAACGGTTCTGTTGCGCGAATCCAATGGCCAATCGGAGACATGCAGAACAGTCATCATGAAACGCTGTGTTTTTGTTCACTTGCTCGCTGACTGAATTATTTAGCGAATTGTTTCTTCAGAGAGAGAGAGAGAAAAAACTAAAAAAAAAACCTGATGTGCATAATGTAATGTAAAGTGCTTCAGTGATTGTAATGGTAGTTTTTGAGAGTGCCTGAACTCTGGCTAAACTGAATGAAAATGTTATTTGATTATATAAATGTTCTTTACTCTCTGAAAAATGTAAGCGTTAAAATAAGTAACTTACAATATTGTTAGTAAAATTTACATTAAATGCAAATTCAGTCGTATTAAAAATATTTTATGGCATGATATGGCACTTAAGTAAAAAGTCGGGGTTTTATGTGTAGTTAATAGATTACACTACCTTTCCATTTATTGATCGAATAACAATCTATAAAGGTGCAAAACGCGTTTACTTATACGTTTGAGAATCGAGATATTTCCTGATATATTAAGCATGTTTGGAATTGTTTTGAATAAAAAGGAAAAATAAATAAAACATAAGCCTATATAAGTTATACAGTGCTTTCATAGCATGACTCAGTTGTTTATTGTGTTGTATAAATAGTTAAGGTGGACTTATTGATTACAGTAGGTGCAAGAATAGTAGTGATGGTTAAAATAATAGATTGATAATGAAATAGATTGTGCCTTGTTCTTAGATGGACAGAGACTGGAAAGTAATAGATCAGATGAGGAGATGGAGATAGAGGAAGAAAAAGAGGCAAATGTAGACGCACAAGTGACAGAAAGAGCAGGTAAGCAAGCCAGGAGACAGAGGCTGGTGAGAAAGATGAAAATGTAGAGTGTTTTCTGTAGTTTTTACTATAATCAGCTGTTCTTAATTATTCTGTAGAACAGAGAAGAAAAAGCCTTCAGGTTGGGACAATTTAAGACATTTCAGTTACTAATCCCAGAGCTATTATTAGGTGGAAATATATATATATATTTTTTTACTTTTAAACTTAAAATTGTCTCTTCTAATCTTTTTCTTTTTAAAAACTGCATTACAGTATTTGCTGCCATATCAATACATAATCATCCATATCGATACGCAAATCGGCAAGGAATGCTTCACAATATATTGCTGTATTGCTATTTTGAACCGCGCTATTTAAAGCCTTGTTCCATGTGCCCCTTTAATACTTTGAGCACCTGCCCCTCCAAAGGTCTCTGCACGGCCCTGGTCCAGTGCTTGAGCTGGATACATGAAATTAGCTTCTTCTGGACGGACTCCTGGAAGGGAGGTGGACACAAAGCCTGCCATGTGTTGAATCGGTTGTGGTATGACAGAGGGAACTTTAGGAACACAACCCGCTCGAGGCTATAGAAGTGCTTTGGCCATGCCGGGCACAAAGTGAAATGAGTAGGGGCCACTGAGAGGGCCTGAAGATATCTAACTCTCTTCAGAGAGGTTATAGTCAACAGGTCAAATGTCTATCTGATATATCTTGGAACAGCTCAAATGGAGCTTTACAGAGCCTCTAACACAACCAAGTCCCGGGAAGAATAACTATCTTGCCCTGCACCTGAGAGAGTAGCTCTGTCCTGATCAGAATCTCCCATGGAGAGCCATCAATGAGATTAGATCTGAGAGCCATACTTGGCCAGGTAGAATGGGGCTACTAATATGAGCAGAGCAATTGGGGAAAAACTTAAAGAAAAAGATTTGGCAAGTCTGTATCATAGCGTACAATCCAAGAGGAACTGGATGAACTAGAAAGAACCAAATGGGATACTGCGATGTCTCTTGAGTCGCAAAGAGGTCCAAAAACTCTCCATATCTGTATCACCACCTTGGGGTGAATCTCCATTCCCCGGGCCTCAGCCCGTCTTGACAGTATGTCTGTCCCAACATTCAACTTTCCAGGAATATACACTGCTCTGAGTGAAAGGAGTTTATCCTGGGACCACAGAAGATAAATGATATAAGAGGCCGATGAGTTGTCAGTGTGCACCAACATATGCTGACCTCTCAGGTCTGGGAGAAAATATTTTAATGCTCGTTGCACAGCTAGCTTCTCTAGCCAACTGATATACCATGTCAGATGGCGACCGTTCCACAGACCGCTGGCACGGTGGCCAAAAGGTATCAAGTTGGACGCGGGTGCCATCAGACCCTGCAGTTTCAAAAACTGTTTGACAGTGAGTGACTGGCCTTCTTTGACTTTCTTGACTGACTAAATCTGAGCAAGAGACAGATGAATCCCACACTACGCCTAGATAGGGGGTTCTCTGAACTGGAGAAAGTACACTTTTTTAGCATTCAGTCTCAAACCATGCTCCCCCATGTGAGTGAGAATGACAACTTCAGCCTCATAACTAAGTGATTTAACTGATGTAGATCTATGATCAGACGCAACCCCTCATCCTTCTTTTAAACTTGAAATACCGGCTGTTAAGACCCGGACCCCTCTCTTGTGGAGGGACCACCTTAATGGCCTCCTCCCTAATGGGGTATTCACTTCTTGTTCCATAACCAGAGCCTGCTCGGGTCTGACCAACGTTGGAATAACCCCACTGGATTTCAGCTGTATGAGCCGAACTGAATGCGATAGCCTTATTGCCATATGCAGGACCCATTGAGATGCATTTGGAAGTTGTTCAAATGCTGCTAAATAATCTACTAAGGGAATCAGTCTCCTGAGACTGACCTCTGGTGTAACTGAGGCAGCTAAATCGGTGCCTGGAGTAGAACATCATTCCCAGCAACCGCTCTAGCTGTTTTAGAGACCCCTGAAGGGTTAGCGAGCCTTTCAGCACCGATACGCTCGCAGGCGGAAGAAACTGAATACAGTGCTCGCTGGAAACCACTGTGCCCTGGAGCTCTGGCAGGATTGGCAGATCGATTCCCCGAGGGCACTGAGGAGAGATGGGCACCGTGTAATGCGTGTAACACCACTCAACCCCAGTAGGGGCCACCCTCTGTAGTTGTGACCGACACATGTCAGGACTTCTTGGCCAACGATCTCCCAGCCTGAAGTACGGCACTCAGATCCGCCTTAGGCTGGGAAACCCTGGCTCAAAGTGTTGCTTCATACTCCGGTCCCGGCGCAGATTCTGCGGCTCTCTATATGATGAGGTGAGACACTGAGAGGGTTGCTCGCACCCAGCAGCCCCTCCAGTATATATAACTTCTGTGTGATAAAAAGTGAGATAAATGTCATTATATTCCTCAGAATTTAATGTAATCAAACAATCAGACGAGTAAACACGGTCTGGCTTGTGATATATCTGACTTCTCATAGTCAGGTAAACACTGAATTTAATTCCTCAGAACCAATCAGACAAACAAACACGATCTGGTTTGGTATGATTCACATCAAAACTGAAAATGATGTAATACATGCATTGCCTCAGCAGCACGTGAGCTGCTTAGTCACACAAACAGTATTAATCTCCTCTGAGATTAATAGCTGCAGCTGCTAGTTCACAGAGGGGGAAGGAACTGCAGCGCGGGCTTCCAAGCCTCAAGAACGAACTCTAGGGGTGCTCCTCAATATCCCTCCTCGTCTCCTCACTCCTCCGTCATCCATCCTATGACCCGGAAACCGATCGAGCACAGCCATCTTGAAGGACATCTCGATTCTCTAATTGCACCATGAGGAGACGAGGATAGAGGAGGGAGGAAAGAAAACGAGGATGCACAAAAAAGAATTGAGAAGCACCCTAGATCTAGGGAACCCGGGTCGAGATAGGAAAAGCCGTCTCCAAGCGAAAGCGGGATCGATACCGCGAGGAATGCTGGCGAAGACTCTTTCTCGAGGAGAGCCATCTGGGATTGGAGTTTCCACACTGGCTCGAACACAGTGCAGGCAGTCGGCTCCCTCAAGAATCGAAACAGCGTGCTTCGATCCCAGGCAGACCGCGCACAGACTGTGTGTATCCCCACTCTGGATTCGCCTTTCATATGTCTCGTCTTAGCTTTGCTCTTTGACTATTGCTTACTCTTTGAGGAGCTAATAGTGACAAACAACAATAAATAAGACTGACAAGACAGAATGACATGCACACACCGAATGCTTGCAGAAAGACGCAAAGCTGATGCCAGCTGCGTGGCATGTGCTTTTATAGCTTCCTGGTCGCTTATGTCACCCCGCCCGTAACGTCACACTCTTCCATGAGACAGATTACACATGATATTCAAAGTCGCTCATGCTAAACATGTTCCCCATAGAGTTTTCGACGCAGCTCGAGTTCCTGAAGAGGAACTGTGAATAACTAGGTTAAACTGATTCAAAGATTAAAAATAAAGCTTTGTTTCTCAGATCACTGCCCATCAACAGGCTCTAATGGTGGGCATGATTGCAGCTAAAAAGATAATGCACTAAGCAGGAATCAAATTTCACTGTTCACGTGGCGAGACAAGATGATGGTTTAAACTCAGTGATACCTTCTAACATTGTTGATGCAATCTGTGAACTGTATCTGATAAAATGGCAGCACCCACAGATAACATCACATGAAGATGCTGCTAAAAATAATATACTTGTGCTGTAACTCATGCCATCTGTATTATCTGTTTAGCTAATAAAAGCTATATGTTTAAAATAAGGAAAATTGTCACTGTACTGTTTTATAATTTATTGTTTTTCAGTAAGAATAATAATTGATCAGTAGTCTATACCCGCTAGCGAATGACAAAATGATTGATGACTTTGATCTTTGACCTATTAATTACAAGTATGTCCATATTTGCACTTTGACCTAATAATTATGTCCATATGCGAAACCCGGATGTCATCCTTGAGGCTCCAGGGGTTTAAATGTGTTGTTTGTTTAGTGACCAAATGATGAATGAGCTCCCTAAAGAATGTGTTTGAAGATTTTATGGATTGTTCCCACATCTGGACTCATCTGTGGACGTGTCTGTGTGGTACGACCACAGTATTGGGTTGCAGTCTGTAACGCCCGTGCTCTTTCTCTGTATGGGAGCTGTGAGAAAAAAAAGTGTTGATGAAGAATAAAAAGAATAAACTGTTTTAACAGATCGGGAGATCGTATCACAATATTTATACATGTGCATGAGTTTGTGTATGTGTGTGTTTGCATTTAATATTATGGTGGTATAAAAAGATTCTCAACTTATACTTAAACTGAGAATAAATCAATAAAAATATAAAATCCCCTTGGAATTGGAATCAAAAAGATTTTCTCTGAGAACTATGTCTGATCTACAAATTTCACAAACAAGCACACGCTAGAACTGATATGGTAAATAACATAAAATCTGTGAGAAATTTCCATGAGAATGGATTTTTTCTTGTTAAAAAACCTGCAAAAAGCTTGCAATCCAAGTTGTCTGTACAGTACACTGATTTGCAGTGACAAAGAAAGAAAGAAAGAAAGAAAGAAAGAAAGAAAGAAAGAATATGAATGGATGGGACCTAAACTAAAACTTGTTGAAAAAATATCAAAGATGACTCTTAAGAAGCACGTGAAGTTTCATGGTGATCGGATTATAGGTGGCTTTATAACAATTAAAAAGGCATCAAAAACACAAGATTTCTGTACAAAATGACATGAAATTCTAGAACATATTCATATATTCACACAAACACTAGATCTTCATATCATATTATATTCTGAACAACTTTGCCTCTGGGAATAATGCTGTCAATCAAATTGTTAATTAAATATTCAAAAATATGTTAAAAACCTTCTTTTGCAAACTCGTCCTAGTTTTTTTTTTTTTTTTTTTGTTTAATCTCAATCAAACCAGTGCAGTGATATTACAAAAATGTTGTAAAAGTATCGCAAAAAACGTTGAATTTTGTCCTTATTACTCTTAACAAGCATGCACAGTTTTATTGTGATCGGACCATAGGTGGCGCTTTAATGGTTAAAAAGGCTTCCGAAACACAGTCTTTAAAAAAAATAGAGGTAAATAAGGGTAAATAGCCACAAATTGCAAAAAAAAAAAACAACAAAAAAAAACAAACCAAAACAGTTTAATCACTTATTTTCAGTGTGTGTCTGTGAACCTATTCTTCATTTTGGATGTGTTTAACTGTTTAACTGTCATCCATACATTCACAACTGGCAAGACGACCTCAAATGCCTTAATGTGCTCGAACCCCTTTTTTGCTGCTTGCAGCTATATTTATTATTATTACTATTATTATTATTATTATTTCATTTCATTTCATTTATTTATTCTCTTTTCATGGTAATGCAACACAAAATACCACAACAACAAACCAACAAACACACAAAAATACATTCCATGAAAAGAAGAACAGGAGTAAGATGAAGAAAAAAAATCTTATAAACTCCTACCCCATTCTTATATTAAGAAAATTACAAATTAGATGGCCTCACTGACATGACATATATATAAAAAAAAAAAAAAAAAAAAAAAAAAAAACAACAACAACGATGCAATAATGACGACTCCAGCAACAAAAACAATGACGAAACCATCATTGTTGTTATAGTTTTAATGATTTTCACATTCATCTTCGTACAATTATTATTATTATTGCTATACTGCTGTGTTCAAATTAACCCAAAATGGGTTTTTAACCTCTAGGTTATAATGTGAAACACTGTAAAAACACTTCTTTCTCTGGCTCAGCACCAGCCAAAGCACAGACGCAGATTTGAACTTAGAGCCTGAAAGGTTTTTTTTTTTTTTTTTTTTTTTTTTTTTATGTAAGTACATAGTATTTTAAAGACGCCTAAATGGGAACACATATTGTAATAAACTAGCTTTAGGGTCAAAATATCTTTATATTACAATCTTATCAGACCTCCTCAGACTAAACTGGTCTCTTCAGGGTTTTGTGATGTTTGAATTCTGAGATTCTGTCTGAAGACCAGCACACACAGGAGAGGATCTGAAATCAATCTCACAGTCCTCAGGTAGAAAGGACTATGCCAAAGAGAAGGAATGTATGATAATCTGAATAAAATTATTGACAGATAAAATACCAGCAGACTGAATATGAAAACAACCACCATATGACGATCTGATTTCCTGGATATGTGAGAGTGATGGTCAACAGAACATGAAGCTCCACAAGATATTATCCATATGACCACTGACGCAATCAACACACATAAAGAAAGAAAGAAATAATAAACAAAATTTAAAAACATATGACCAATAATGATCCAGAGAAACACAAGTATGTAGAAAATTCTAAAACACGGTGAAGAGAAAACAGAAGCAGTATACAGTGGATATTTCACTGAGAGAATTCCCTCTACCGCCACCAGCTGGTTTAAAAGAACACCACAGTGTCTTGATGACCACCATAAAGACATAAAAGCCCAAATTGGCCAATCTGCATCGCAAGAGGTCTCATCTAGAAGAAATTTTAACAGTATGTAGGGACTTAAGAAAAGTTCAACAAAGTCAGTGAGGAGGAGGAGGATGATGAAGACTGAAATCCGGTGTCCATTCTTTCTGTGATGAATCAGATCACTGACAGACCAAACAAGAGCTGGTAGACCTGCACACACACTAATGATGGTGAAGATGGACCATCTGACCCTTATCTCCAGCTGGTCAGCTTCCAGCTTCCATTTAAATGGATAGTTTTCCATATCCTAGTCTCTTTTTGACCCCTTCTGATATTCAGCTGCAAATATGTAAGTGAATACATTATTTATATAGTATCTATGCTGCATGAATGCTGATCAAATTTCAGAATATACAAATATCACAATTTCAGCTAGACAAACAACAACTTCAAAGCATCCTAGTCTGTATTTCATGTCAGTCCTACTTAATATCAAAGTGAGAAAAAAAGTATGTCTTACCTAGATATATTCAGGAGATTTCTGCAGTGCTGTGCTGATTACATGAGAATGTTTCCTGTCTTGGTTGATTTCTTCTTTCATTCTGTTTGTGTGTCTTGCTGTTTCTTCCTTTTTCAGCTGGTTCTGGTTGGTGGTTTATCTGATAGTTTGATCTCAGCTCTTATATCTGAGCTCTGACTGTACTTACATTCAGAGGCATGAATATTAATAATAATAAAAAAAATTAAAACATAATGGTAAAAAGTATTCAGAAAAGTGAAGTGAAAATAAGTTTTTACCACATGTAGCACCTACAAAGAATAGTTTGGTGTTTTATAGGAAAATGCTATTTAGTAGTTTTCTACTTTAAAATATCACATTTAATTCAATTTAATTTATTCATTTAATTCAATCACTTAGAAATTTACTAGCAATCTTTAACTGAAAATTGTTTCACCAGCATTTTTCAATGTAATATACAGTAAGATTAAAATATGAAGCCTGTCCTTGGCATTTTTTAATTATTATCTCTTTTTCTGTAAGTTAGTTGTAGTCTGACTTATCAAGTCAAATACAAATATTTAACATGAAAAGTAATGTAAAAATATCAGAAATATTAGTTTTATATGTTTTAGGAACTTTTTAAAAATTTTTATTAAAAGATAAACTAACTTTAGTTAAGGATTATTACAATTAAAACAACTCAATAAATACAATAACCATCTTGCCTTTGGTGAATTTAAGATACGTTGGAGATGATCTTAAAGTTAAAAGATTAGTTATGTTGATTTTTGACAAGATTATTTTTAGGAATTCAAATTACCTTAAGATATATTATTATTATTGTTGTTATTATTATTATTATTATTATTATTATTATTATTACAATAGCAGATTAGAAGAATAATATACTTGCGATATGTTTCATGAATCCAGCCCTTGGTATTACAGAAATAATGTGACTTTAAAACAAGCTTCAGTGTCATTTAAATGTTCACTAAAGATTATAGATCCACAACTAGGGAAACAAAAAAAAAAACACAAAAAGTAGAATAAATCATCATACTAATGTGATAGGCACAGACATGTAGCAGATCTAACTTAACTAATTTACATATTTCCATATTCTTTTAAAAAGGGCTGTTACTGAAACCACTGTCAGAGCCGTGAGAGAACTATATTCAACTACATACAACCACACTGAACACAAACCACCAGATAAAACTGACAACCAGAAACCACTGCACTGAAGAAAAAATAACATCTAAAATAACGTTTTATTCACATAAAATAAAAATATATATATACACAGTGGGGATCGAAAGTTTGGTCACCCCTTGCAGAATCTGTGAAAATATGAGTAATTTTCAAAAAATAAGAGAGATCATACTAAATGCATGTTATTTTGTATTTAGTACTGTCCTGAGTAAGATATTGTACATAAAATATTTTAACACTTATTCCACAAGACAAAAAAATTGCTGAAATTATTAAACTAACCCTACTCAAATGTTTGGGAACCCTTGGTTCTTAATACTGTGTTCTGTTACCTGATGATCCTCGACTGTCTTTCTGTTTTGTGATGGTTGTGCATGAGTCCCTCGTTTGTTCTGAACAGTTAAACTGAGCAGCGTTCTTCAGAAAAATCTTTAAGGTCCTGCAGATTCTTCAGATTTCCAGTATCTTTGCATATTTGAACCCTTTCCAGCAGTGACTTTATGATTTTGAGATACATCTGATCACACTGAGGACATTTGAGGGACTCAAACACAACTATTTAAAAAGATTCAAACATTCACTGATGCTCCAGAAGGAAACAAGATGCATTAAGAGCTGGGGGGTGAAAACTTTTGAACACAATGAAGATGGCCAAATTTGTCTTATTTTGTTGAAATATATATTTTTTTCCATTTAGTTCTGCCCTTCGTAAGCAACAGAAGATACTTGTATGTTTCCCGGTACACAAATTAAGTACAATTTACCTTGATCTTCAAATTCCAAAAGTTTTCACCCCCCAAAACTCAAAACTGTGGACTGAAATATTTCAGAGTGAAAGACACCCATCAACGTGCTTCTTTCTGGTTATGGAAGTCGTTCAGTGCTGCACAGGACCTGCTCAAGAAGGATTACTCATATTGTTTTTAGTCAAGGGTTAGGTGCAACTCTTACTCTTGAAGAAATCCAAGTTTATTGGTCTAAATACAATATGGTTTTAAGGTATTAATATGTGGTATTAAGTTGTAACAAACAAGAAACTTACTGTATTTGGTATACATGATAAATATGTAGTACCGATACTTAAAAGCTACATGCCAAGTGCTTCCCCCAGCCAGGGTTGCCAGGTTTACTCGAGCAAAAAAAACAAAAACAAAAAAACACCTAATAGCATTTCGAGGTGTCCCCTGTTAAAAATTGAGTTCCAGATGTAAAATACAAGTTTTGGTGCGTTTAACCTGATAAAATTCACATTCCAGGGGCTAAATATCACATCCCCAATGTCGCTTCAACCAGTAGACATGAAAAACAACATGCGGCAACATTGTTAAAGTTGCCCAATTTGGCAACACAGCGTTTAGTTTAGCCGGCTGTCACCTGCGCCTCTACACCAGACCTTGTTACCAATCTGCCTTTTACAATGTGCACTTTTGCAGACAAAAGATGAATAACTGGAGGATAATCTACTTAACCTGAATTCACTAACAAAGGTTTTGTGAATCATTTCAAAGATTGCACCTATGAGTAGCTAACAGCTAGCACCGAGCACAACAAGTTATTTTCATCTAAAATAACTTGTAAAGGGACATGGAATGACAGATACACAGACTTTATTTTCAAGTGAGAGGTGAGTGCTTTATTATTTGACGAGCATTGATTCATGCCCATTGTTATGGAGGTGTACGTGTTTGAAAATACTGTGGTGTGTGGGTGTGCAGCATTTGTACAGGTCTGCTGCTGTGAGCACATCATCATTTTAGAGTGATGAATGTTAATCATGTACTGGTGGATTACTTTTACTGATCCATGTAGGGAAATTTACTCTGAATTTAACCCACCCCCATCTAGTCTATTGTTACAATTGTTGATCAGTTGTCATTATAGTTGAGGGCCTGTGTGCGGAATAATGTGGGAATTATATGCATATGGCTGCATTAGCTGGTACAGAGATGTGTATGATGTATAAGGGGATGTAGTGTTGCTTACTGAAGATCCTAACTTAAACCCCACAGCATGCTACTGCTTGCAGGTAGTGTTAAGATATGGGAACTAATAAGACACATTATTATACTTACTAAAGGTATGTTTTTTTTCTATATAGCTGCTCTGCGCTGCTTTCGGATTGGCAAGAGTCGGACTGGGTACGTCACTGAGGGGTCATTTGCAACTGAAGGGCAGCCAAATGCAATAAGTAAGGTTTACTCAGAAGCTTTTAGTTGAAACTTAGCTGTCTTGAAGTTTCTTATCTCATCAGGCCAGAAACTCAGAACGCTGTATCTCCTACTGTATTTCTGGATGTACTGTAGATTCAGAACTTTGGTGCTTCTGTTAGTCAGACTCGGACGAGATGAGGAGGAGATTGGAATCTGCCCAGCTAACAGGAAACATTCCCATAACTTTCACTAATATTATGTAAAAGTTATGTAAATAACATAATAACATACGTTAGAATAAAACGTTCCTGACTCCTGACATAATGTTTCTGGAACACTTTTATAATGTTTTCATAGCTAAAATAGATTGTCTTAATGTTGAGCGAAAACATACTCATAACAACGTTTTTGTAACGTCTATATGATGCTATTTTAAATTGACTGATGTTCTCATAATGTTGAGTGAAAACGTTCTCATAACAATGTTTTTGTAACGTCTCTATTGCCGCATTTCCACCACAGGAACTTTACCCAGGAACTAGGGACTTTGGGCCGGCACTCTGTGTGTTTCCACAGCAGGAGTCTCGAAAAAAAAATGCCCCCCAGAAAGTCTCTGCTGGCAAGGTAGTACTTTTTCAAAGGTCCGGGACTTTCGGGAGCGGGACTTGGGCACTTGACATGCTGATTGGTTGAGTTCACGCAGCATTGTAATTTTGACCACCATTTATTCTGATCATTTTCAAAATATTACTGTTATTATGTCATGAAATGTAATTTTAAAAGTATTTCAGGGGAGAATGTAGTTGTTTAAAACTCAAATCTTTGGTTTATTTATAAAGACTGTGCCTATTTAAAAAAATTTTCGCTGAGCTCGGAGATAGTGAGCTCCATGCGATCAGCGGGAGCTCAGTCCTCATGTATCCCCCGAGAGCAGCCTCACCTCGGCTAGACCTTCTGATATGTTCCGCTGGCTCTGATGTCTCTTTAGTGGTTAAAGATGAAATATAATTTGTTTTGGGTAAATATAACAGATATAACAATATAACAGAAAAAAGAGAAATTAATATATTATTTTGTTTCATTGTAATGGCTGCATATATATATATATATATATATATATATATATATATATATATATATATATATATATACAGTATTGTTCAAAATAATAGCAGTACAATGTGACTAACCAGAATAATCAAGGTTTTTAGTATATTTTTTATTGCTACGTGGCAAACAAGTTACCAGTAGGTTCAGTAGATTGTCAGAAAACAAACAAGACCCAGCATTCATGATATGCACGCTCTTAAGGCTGTGCAATTGGGCAATTAGTTGAAAGGGGTGTGTTCAAAAAAATAGCAGTGTCTACCTTTGACTGTACAAACTCAAAACTATTTTGTACAAACATTTTTTTTTTCTGGGATTTAGCAATCATGTGAATCACTAAACTAATATTTAGTTGTATGACCACAGTTTTTTAAAACTGCTTGACATCTGTGTGGCATGGAGTCAACCAACTTGTGGCACCTCTCAGCTGTTATTCCACTCCATAATTCTTTAACAACATTCCACAATTCATTCACATTTCTTGGTTTTGCTTCAGAAACAGCATTTTTGATATCACCCCACAAGTTCTCAATTGGATTAAGGTCTGGAGATTGGGCTGGCCACTCCATAACATTAATTTTGTTGGTTTGGAACCAAGACTTTGCCCGATTACTAGTGTGTTTTGGGTCATTGTCTTGTTGAAACAACCATTTCAAGGGCATGTCCTCTTCAGCATAGGGCAACATGACCTCTTCAAGTATTTTAACATATGCAAACTGATCCATGATCCCTGGTATGCGATAAATAGGCCCAACACCATAGTAGCAGAAACATGCCCATATCATGATGCTTGCACCTCCATGCTTCACTGTCTTCACTGTGTACTGTGGCTTGAATTCAGAGTTTGGGGGTCGTCTCACAAACTGCCTGTGGCCCTTGGACCCAAAAAGAACAATTTTACTCTCATCAGTCCACAAAATGTTCCTCCATTTCTCTTTAGGCCAGTTGATGTGTTCTTTGGCAAATTGTAACCTCTTCTGCACATGCCTTTTTTTTAACAGAGGGACTTTGCGGGGGATTCTTGAAAATAGATTAGCTTCACACAGACGTCTTCTAACTGTCACAGTACTTACAGGTAACTCCAGACTGTCTTTGATCATCCTGGAGGTGATCATTGGCTGAGCCTTTGCCATTCTGGTTATTCTTCTATCCATTTTGATGGTTGTCTTCCGTTTTCTTCCACGTCTCTCTGGTTTTGCTCTCCATTTTAAGGCATTGGAGATCATTTTAGCTGAACAGCCTATCATTTTTTGCACCTCTTTATAGGTTTTCCCCTCTCTAATCAACTTTTTAATCAAAGTACGCTGTTCTTCTGAACAATGTCTTGAACGACCCATTTTCCTCAGCTTTCAAATGCATGTTCAACAAGTGTTGGCTTCATCCTTAAATAGGGGCCACCTGATTCACACCTGTTTCTTCACAAAATTGATGACCTCAGTGATTGAATGCCACACTGCTATTTTTTTGAACACACCCCTTTCAACTAATTCAACTAATTGCCCAATTGCACAGCCTTAAGAGTGTGCATATCATGAATGCTGGGTCTCGTTTGTTTTCTGAGAATCTACTGAACCTACTGGTAACTTGTTTGCCACGTAGCAATAAAAAAATATACGAAAAACCTTGATTATTCTGGTTAGTCACATTGTACTGCTATTATTTTGAACAATACTGTATATATATATATATATATATATATATATATATACACACATTTCTCTGAACTAAGAACATTTCTACAGCTATTATTATATTTAAATGAAAACAAAAGGAGGCAGTGGTATTTAATATCATAATTTGTTATCCGGGCCAAGTGTCGCTTTCACATATGTGTTTGTGATGCGGCTGTAAAGCACTGGCCCTATTCCTGTTTACCATAACCAGCCCGAATCTAGATGTAGAGTCTGGGCCACTTCTGGTAACGACTCAGCTTGGTTGAGTCATAGATGGTTACAAAAATATATCAATAAATAACATAAAACTGTTTTAAACATGGCTTAAGATCTTTACAGTATCTTATGTTAATTACATGTCTAATTTTGTGAATTTGTAAAAAAAAAAAAAATATCATCTGCGAAAAAATAAATAAAGTGCTTTATTGGACAGAACATTCTCTAATATTTATAACAGCAAATCTACAGTTATGTAGCACAGCAGGTCATTCTTTTATACGCTTGCTTGTATGTATTTTGAACGTGCTTCATTTGCACTCTCACGTGTATCACCTAGACTCGCGCAGTGGGCGGAGTCTTGTACTACCTGTGCTCGCGAGTACTGTCCTTCATGTTTGTGCATTTTGGATGCAAACAAAACAATAGATTATTTACAAAGAGATATGAATGTATAA
This sequence comes from Carassius gibelio, assembly GCF_023724105.1. NCBI lineage: Eukaryota > Metazoa > Chordata > Actinopteri > Cypriniformes > Cyprinidae > Carassius > Carassius gibelio. The sequence goes on along the minus strand of NC_068377.1, from coordinate 2,013,082 downwards.
ATTAATTTCGATAAAACACTTCTGGTAAGCATCGTTGAGCATTTCTTTTTAGTATTTTACTAGCGTAGGCGCATAAAAGCTCATAAATGAACTTGCAAAACTTCACCTCACGTGCAAGACCCACCCAGTGTGCTGTCAAACTTAGTAAAGACAGCGGGGTCGCGTCGCAGCTCCACATGTCAGTAGTAAAGCTGATTTATTGCGCATCTTTTAGTTTACATGAAATGTGTTCACGCACTGTCTCATATAGCTTTGAGAGAGTGGTTTCAGAGATGTATTTGCAATCAGGTAAACTTTACCAGGGCTCCAAATGTTCAATCAACCACTGAGAGAGGCTGGTTATCCAGGAAAATAAACTAGAGAATTTTATAGGTTATCTTTGTCGCTCGTTGGCTGTCTTGTGAAAACTTTTCTCATCGTTTGAATGAAGCTTCTGGCACGGCTCATCCTTCTCTGCCCTAGCTTTTGTGTAACCATTGTGTTTCTAAGGGGTGATGTGGCTTCAAATGCTTTATTAAGTTAGTGATTTTAAAGTTGCTAAAACTTGTGCCACCCCTCGAAATTGCTGTATAGCATATGAGACAAGTCACCGTTTTACTTGCTGGTTGGTCGAGTCTGAAATATTGCCAAAATGCGGACAGACTGCTAGCACATTTGTATTTCTTCTTCGCTGCTCTAAATAGATGGTAGTGTGTATGTTTGATCATAAAAAAAGTTACAAATCCACTCCAAAGAGAGATGTTATTATTATTTTAAATCCCTTTAGAATATCATTAAAATAAATCCCACCTTTGGAAATGTTTGGTGTGTGTGTGTGTGGGGGGGGGGGGGGGGTGTGGGCAAGGTCATGGTTAAAACGCTTGATTGAGTGGCTCAGACAAGACGATGACAAAGAAGTGCTACTGTAGCGGCAAGTTTTGAGGGGAGTCATGATGGAGTACAGTGCTGGTTTCACCAAAAAGTTTTTGCCAAAAGACGGAGCAGTTCCCACTTTGTCGGGACAATCTGCTGTATCTGCATCATAGTTTGTAAGTGTGCTGCTTTATATGTGTTGTTGTGTGTGTTATTTAAGTTTCAGTGTATGAATGTCGTTTCTGCTATGTAATACATATTACTGTTGCACTTTTCTGTACATTGGAAAAGCAGTTGTTTCTAATCGGTTGTTGACATCCTATCTAAAATGTGATTTAGACAAAAAACAAACAAAAAAAATCTTAATATGTCTTGCAATATCTGTGCATGCAAAGGTTCTGTGCAATCCTCTTGTTTAATATTCTCAGGGTCTGAATCCGGCTCAAATTGAAATGGCAATATTGATGCCATTTTAACTATACTGGAGCAGACAGAACTTGCTGCTTTGGCAAGGGGTGTACAGTACTGAAACACCATCTGAGCTTTTTGCCAATCACAATGCACTGGGAGAGCTAACCAATCACAACACATTTTATTTTTGTTCAAAGTGGCTATTATCCACATAGATCTTTGATATGAATATTTTTGCTAATTAAATATTGCAGGCTGAAAAGTAATTAGTAACTAGTACTCTGAGTAGTTTTTGACAGCTGTACTTTTACTTGTAACTGAGTATTATTTCAGCAATGTAACAGTACTTTTACTTAAGTACAAATTTTCAATACTCTTTCCATCACTGCTTGAGTTTGATACAGCGCTAGTGTCACTGATCATAATTTATTTTGTAGACAAATAAAATAAATATCACATGAAACAATATAATTTGTATCAAACTCCATTACATAGAGGTGCTTCATACAGTATGAGCATATCACACCAGTCCTCAGGTCCTTACACTAGCTTCCAGTTATATTAAGGATTGATTTTAAAGTACTTTTTCTTTTTCCTTAATACATATATTTAGATAAGACATGATTGTAATTTTATTTAATTTTTTCACTTGAAGTAGTTAAATATTGACTAACATGGAATATAGACTAGAATGCATGAATGCTTTCAGACTGATGATTCTGAGTTGTTGCAGGCAATTTCTCTTAAAGGTGTCATATGATGCTTCTAAAAAGAACATTATTTTGTGTATTTGGTGTAATGCAATATGTTTATGAGGTTAAAGGTTCAAAAAATTCAGTTCATTATTTTCCATATACTGCACATTATTGTTTCTCCTCTATGCCATGCCTTTCTGAAATGCGTTAATTTTTACAAAGCTCATCAGTCTGAAAAGTGAGGTGTGATGTTATTGCCCAGATGTCCAGTGCATTGTGATTGGCCTAATGCCTCAAGCAAGTGATTTAAACTATGTCGTTCGTTTGTGCTCGGTTTGTGCCCATATGTGCTGTTAAAATTAACATTTTATCTATATCACCTATATTTTTTATATATATAACAAATATAATCCAGGGCAGTGATGTCACTCTCAACGCCACATCTAAATCGCACCAAACCGTTGTCTTTCGTTTATGTAAAAAAAAAAAAAAAGTTCACTTACATAACTGTCCACCCCATATGGTCCAAATCATGGCAAAACTGTGCCACTCGTTTGTGCTTGATTTGTGCAGGTTTGTGCCATAGAAAGAACCATCATAAATTATTCCATCCTTTAGTTTAGACATCATAAAATCTTTGGAGGAGAGGTTGACGACCTCCGTGAAGTTGAGCCCCCACCCAACGCAAAACGTCATCAAAATAGTCTCAATCGTTTGTGCTCCGTTACTGCTTAAAAAAAATAGTTTGTTCCAAGTTTTTAGGTATTACGACCCCCGACATACACCAAATTCAGCACAAATGGACTTGTTTGTTTGTGCCTATTTTTTTGCTGGTCTGTGCCAGTAATATTTTCAATTGCGTTGCTTGGTTTTTGGGGTGGTGTTAGCGCAGTGGATAAGACAGATGCCTTTGGTGTGAGAGACCCGGGTTTGAATCCACTGTGATACACCAATGTGTCCCTGAGCAAGACACTTAACCCCTAGTTGCTACAGAGGCGTGTGACCGCTGACATATATAGCAATTGTAAGTCGCTTTTGGATAAAAGTGTCAGCTAAATGAATAAATAAATGTAAATGTTAAAATATTACATATTGAATTATAGGTGATGATGTCACTCAGCCCCCAACATACTCCAAATTCAACCTAAGACAGGTTAAATTGTTTGTGCTGGTTTTTTGCTCGCATTTCAAGGGTTTATGAAGAGTATGAGAGTATTATCACGGTTACTGTGTAATATGGAGGTGCTCGCGTAATCCCTCAGATTTTCTTTGTTTGTTTTTTTACCTGCGGAAATATTTTTTTTTTTTGATGTTCTTTCTGTTGTCTAATGCAGTCTCTCGTAAATGGAGCATGTCACAACAATGAACCGGCTCACAGACAAGAAATACATCTATATACATCTTGAAATTTCGACTATTAAACAAACCAATTAAAAAAAAACAAAAAAAAACAAACATATTATTATTATTATTAACTAATTATGTGGTCATATGAAAAGGTGCATTTCTCTGCTATTATGCACTAATTGTATCTGTTAGTCCATTAGTGGAGATGACCATCAGCTACATTTTGCAACTTCATCTTTGAAGCCGACAATGACTGAGAAACCACAAGTTTAGTAAACAATAATTACAATGTCTTCATTTTCCCCTACACATTCAATCAATAGGCCTACTTTCAAGTGCTTGAGCGTGGAATAGGCTATAAATGACTATTTATTAAAGGATGGTTTAATAGGTTACTATATTAATCATTAATATAATTAATATAAACATGGGACTAGTTGACTAGGAATAAGATATAATAATAATTAAAAAAAAACAGTAGCAAAAATGAAAATTATCAGCACAAACGAAACACAAATAAAGAAGATTTGAAGCATGTGTGGGGTTGAGTGCGTCATCTTCTATAATTCATTATCTAATATTTTAAAAACCAAAGCAGCACAAATAAAAAAAATTACCTGCACAAATAAAGCACAGACAAGCAAGTCTATTTGGGGTGAATTTGGAGTATGTGGGGGGCTGAGTGACCTCAGAATGACCTATAAATATTATTTAATATCTAAAAAAACAAAACAGCACAAACAGAGCACAAACGATTGAGACTATTTTGATGACGTTTTGCGTTGGGTGGGAGGTCAACTTCACGGAGGTCGTCAACCTCTCCTCCAAAGATTTTGATATGTCTAAACTAAAGGATGGAATAATTTATGATGGTTCTTTCTACGGCACAAACCTGCACAAATCGAGCACAAACGAGTGGCACAGTTTTGCCATGATTTTGACCATATGGGGTGGACAGTTATGTAAGTGAACTTAAATTTTATTTATTTATTTGTTAAAAAATGTTTTATGCTTATTAGGGTATCGTAGTTGCAGTGTTTCTTTCAATGGCACAAATGGAGCACAAACGAAAGACACTGGTTAGGTGCGATTTAGATGAAGTGGGGTGGAGAGTGGCGTCACTGCCCCAAATTATATTTGTTATTTCTAAAGGAGGGGATGTAGATGTGCATTTTAACAGCACAAATGGGCACAAACCGAGCACAAACGAACGACACAGTTTAAATGTGATTTAGACGAAATTGGGTGGAGGGTGACGTCACAGCTCCCGAAAAAAATGTATTATATCTGCGAAGGGAAAATAGATAGACAGCACAATCGAATGTCATATTTTTGGAGATTATTTCCTTTAATACGGTGCCAACTTCACAGAGGTCTGGATGAGAAGTTGTGTTGCATACCGCCTGACAGCTGTTGTTGCTGTTATCTTCTGAAAATTGCTCTGCACTTATTCAGCACAAATAAAAAAAAATATTGTCTATATGCTTAATTATTTTCAGCAGGACATTGTAAAGAGTTCAAAGAGACACTTGAATATCCATTTAAATGGAAGCTGGAAGCTCAACTGCTGGACACATGGGTCATATGGTCCATTTTCATCATCACTGGTGCATGTGCAGGTCTACCAGCTCTTGTTTGGTCTGTCAGAAATCTAATTTATCACAGAAAGAATGGACACCGGATTTCAGTCTTCATCATCCTCCTCCTCCTTCACTGACTTTGTTGAGATTTTCTTGAGTCTGATTAAAGACCTCATAGGTGTGTTAATCCGGTATGAGGACTGGACTTTGAGCGTTTTTTGGGCTTTATGGTGGTCATCAAGACTATGTGGTCTCCTCTTGAACCAGCTGGTGGTGCTAGAGGGCATTCTCTCAGTGAATGATCCACTGTTAATGGACTCTCTTTTCTCTTCGCCATGTTTTATAATTGTCTACATATATATGTTTCGCTTGATCATTACTGGTTATGTAATATCGCTAACTTAAGCAGCAACCTCCGGGAAGGTGTTTTTTTTTTTTTTTAAACCATGATGAACCATTCAGTAAGAAAGCAAATATGATTATGAATCCATGCAATGCATTTTCAAGCACTTAGCAAATATGATTATGAATCCATGCAATGCATTTTCAAGCACTTATCTAAACCCAAGCATTTTTAATTAAACCTTGAAAACACTGCATTAAATTTCAAGCACTTTCGAGTATTTCAAGCACCCATATGACCCTGTACGATGTACGAACGCGATGAGTCTAAAGCCGTGACCATTTGGGAAGGTGAGCGTGCAGTCAGCGGAGGCTCATAAGTGAAGCCAACGAAAGCATTAAAGAGCCACACAGATGAGAAATCAAAAATGACCTGTATTACAGTGTATGATGTAGCTGTTCATCAGTGTAAACAATGTGCAAAGTAATTAAACCAAAAAGTACACGATTTATAAAGTTATTGGCTTCTAAAGTAAGGAGTCAACTCTGAATCGCTGAAACGAGTTGTTATAGATTTCAAATCTTTTGCCCATCTCTATGTACGTCACTAGGAACACTAGAAACGTAACTCTGACCTGCCCCACCCCCATAGCATGTGTGATAGCATCATGTCGAGGAGACGGTGTGTTTTTAATTGTAAAGGCAAGTTTGTTTTATTTTCACTGCCAAAGAATGAAGATTAGAAGAACCAATCGCTAAAATTCATTTTTACCACAATACCAGAGCAGTACAACAAATCCCTTTTGTTCTGTTCACAACATTTCACTGATGACTGCTTTTCTAATCTCGGTGAGTACAGCGGGATTTTCAAAGCGTTTGGCCATAAAAGAGGGTTCATTACCAACTTTATTTAGAACAAGGAGCATCTCCGAATCACAACGCGAAGTATGATTATGAAGTTATGTGTCTGTTTTCTCCCGAGCGTCTTATCAGTATGTGTGCTGTCTGCGCTGATCGTCATGTACAAACACATCATTAAAATGAAGTGTAAATCCGTGAATACTCAAAGAAGGGACATGAGAGAGATATCTATAGAAAGCTTGACATGTCTACTTTAAAACTAAACAAGTGCTGCCGAATAGATATTCTGTGATAAAGTAATCCATATGAAAACAAGGCGATGTCTGTTTTTCATGTCTCCCTTCGTTATATCTAATGTGACCACGCCCCCGCGCTGAACGCGCTATTCAGATTCAAACTGAAGCGCACGGCTTGAATACACACACACAGAAGAAAAAGCAGCGAGAGTGTTCAAGTTTTTTTATTTTACTGTTTGCTTCGCGAGGAATAAGACATAATTCACCCCAAACAGATGCTAACGCATAGTTTACCGTGGAGGTGTGTGCGGAACAACCAATCAAACCTGACTATGTTAGTTGACCAATCAGAACACAGTATGCTACCGAAAGGTGGGGTTTAAGGAAACTGAATATTTTGAACAGCTTCGCGCGAACTGTTTGGGGATCTCTGAGAATTGAGGTAATTTTAAAATGATATTTTGACAAAATGACAATGTTTTTTAACCTTGGATGGATTTATACCTAATGTACATGACTTATAAACAGTGATAGGAAGCTTAGAATTTTCATCTTACTGGCTCTTTAATCATGCTTTTGCAACGGCAGGACTAGAACATGATACTGGACACTAGATAAGCCTCAATATGCAATCAGTCCCAAAACCATGTCAGCTTTAAGCAAAGACCTTCTTAAGTGCATAAAGTGGGGAAGGATCCCCTTACAGAAGAATAGAAGTAGTGAAGGGTGCTCTTTTAAAACAGCTAAAAAGATCAGAATGCCCCTTTAAAGCAGTACGCCATGCAGTCAGTACTCGAATTTAGGCAAAAGCATTAGCCCTTCTCCACATAATGTTTAGCATTGATACAAGCACAATTTACGACTTGTACATTTAAGTATCAAGCACTTTATCGATACACTAGTTACCTTGAGTGACAGCATATCATTGATTTAAACATAGTGTGTTGACAATAGTCAGATAAGTTTAATGAAAGCATCCCCAATAGATGAGCCTGAAGCAGCAGCCCGTTCATATCAACAGCTTTGACAACAGATTAACAAGGCTCGTTGGTAAATTTAACTGTTCGTCAAGTCAAGTCAAGTCAAGTCACCTTTATTTATATAGCGCTTTAAACAAAATACATTGCGTCAAAGCAACTGAACAACATTCATTAGGAAAACAGTTTTTTCAATGATGCAAAATGATAGTTAAATGCAGTTCATCATTGATTTCAGTTATGTCATCTCTGTTCAGTTAAATAGTGTCTGTGCATTTATTTGCAATCAAGTCAATGATATCGCTGTAGATGAAGTGACCCCAAATAAGAACCTTGGGAGAAACCAGGCTCAGTTGGGGTCCAGTTCTCCTCTGACCAGACGAAACCATTAGTTCAATTCCAGGCTGCAGCCAATCAGATTGTGCAGGAGAATCATCTGTTTCCTGTAGTCTCTCCTGAGACAAGGTCTTTACAGGGGATCTGTATCTGGGGCTCTAGTTGTCCTGGTCTCCGCTGTCTTTCAGGGATGTAGAGGTCCTTTCTAGGAGCTGATCCACCATCTGGTTTGGATACGTACTGGATCTGGGTGACTGCAGTGACCCTCTGATCTGGACACAGACTGGATCTGGTGGCTACGGTGACCTCGGAATAAAAGAGAAACTAGAGTTGGGTCCGAGTCCACCTTTGTCGAGTACGAGTCAAGACCAAGTCCACAAACATCGAGTCCAAGTCCGAGTCCGAGTCCAAAAGGGGCCGAGTTGGACTCAAGTCCGAGTTCTTAAAGGCCGAGTCCGAGTCGAGTCCGCCCGAGTCCAGAAAGTAATTAAATTAAAAAAGATTATAAATTGGTATTGTACATTTTTACATTAATATTTTAACCTTTCAACCCATTAAACCAATGGCAATATAAAAATTTAATAAAAAAAATACCACTGTTACATCTAGTCATTGCCATTGAACATTTTTATTTTATGTCAACAGAACTAGTTTCCTTTCAAAAAAGTTTTCAAAGGTTTTATTGTATTACAAGTGCATGAAAATACAAATGAACCTATTTTATTATTGTATCACACTATATTGTCCTCCAGTTAAAGATGACATTTCAGTTATTTAATGCCTCTCCCCCACATTTGGCAGAGGTAAAGTGCAGCCAATGAGGAGATCCTTAATGATGACATAATGAATTTCTTGTTGTCTTGGAGAACTTGCATCATAAAGTTGCATTGCTTGTTTGGTCAGTTCTGGTCTTGCAAATCCTGCAATGCTGAGCTGTGCAGCATCTGTTGGTTGCTGCTGCTGTCTTTGGTACTCGGTTGCATCGGTTTTCGGATCACCAGTACACTGAACCGAAAACCGTTTCTTTCGGAGGCGTCCGATTTGAGAACCGATGAACTGATGATACTGCGCATGCGTGTAATTTTTCAAGTATTTTGTTAAACATCGGAAAGTGTGATAAAACTATATATATATATATATATATATATATATATATATATATATATATATATATATATATATAAAAAAAAATATATATATATATATATATATATATACGTTTTCTTTTTTAAGATAGGGGCTACATGTTTCTAATCTGTATATTGTAGATTATGTATGGGCCAAAGGGGTTTTCAGGGAAGTTAGACAATAATTAAGACTCTAAAGACATGTTTAATATGAATAAGGGATGATTTATGAAATATCTGTACTGTATTTATAGTTAATGATGACAGATTCACAAACTGAGTTTGTAGTAAACAGAACATGAACAAGAGTAGAGCAGCTGATGATACTGAACTGCAGCATGTGCCGGTGTCCTGACATTTTATCCTACCCTGTCAGATTTTCCTACCCGGGTTTTGAGCGATTCTCGTTCTCGAGTCAAGAACCGGTTGTATCAGTTTTCAGATCATCAGTACACTGAACCGAAAACCGTTTCTTTCGGACGCGTCCGATTCGAGAACCGAGGAGCTGATGATACTGCGCATTCGTGATTCAGCATGAAGCCGAATGACTCACAGCGCGTCTGAACCAAACTGATTCTTTTGGTGATTGATTCTGAACTGATTTTTTTGTTAATGTAATGAGTGCGGGTAAACCGAGGGCTTGAATGAAGGGCAATCTGACGAAACGTAAATTCATTTAATAACAAATACATCGCAATGGATTATGTATCCGGTGAACTGTTTTTTTTTTTTCAAACGGTTTATTGAATCAAACCGTCCGAAAGAACCGGTTCGCGGAAAAGAATCGAACTTCCCATCACTAATCCACACTGATATCCAGTGAGTGGTGCGTGTGCGTTTTCGTCTGCAAGCAGGGTGTGGTGCGGTAAAATGACAGAAGGGGAGACATTCATTAATTTATCATTTCAATTTTATGCTGGTTTTATTGTTACACGTGACGCGGACTCGACTGTACTCGGAATATTTTCCGAGTCCAAAATGTTCAAGTCCGTGTCAAGTCCGAGTACAAATTCACCCGAGTGCGTGACAAGTCCGAGTTCATTCAAAATTGGACTCGAGTCCGGACTCGAGTCCGAGTCCAAGTTCGAGTACCCCAACTCTAAGAGAAACAGACAAATATTAGCGTAGATGCCATTCTTCTAATGATGTAGAAAGTACATAGGGTGTTATGGGAAGTGTTTCCCGTTCCGGTTTACCTAATTAATGCAGCCTAATGCAGCCTAAAAATCAGACGTTGAGGATTATAATGTAAAAAGAGATTATTCAAATACTGAGGTGCTAAACCATTCAAGGCTTTATAAGTAATAAGCAATATTTTATAATCAATACAATGTTTGATAGGGAGCCAGTGCAGCGATAACAGGGCTGGGCTAATATGGTCATACTTCCTTTTTCTAGTAAGAACTCTTGCTGCTGCATTTTGGACTAGCTGTAGTGTGTTTACTAAGCGTGCAGAACAACCACCTAATAAAGCATTACAATAATCTAACCTTGAGTTCATAAATGCATTGATTAACATTTCTGCATTTGACATTGAGAGCATAGGCCGTAATTTAGATATATTTTTGAGATGGAAAAGGCAGTTTTACAAATGCTAGAAACGTGGCTTTCTAAGGAAAGATTGCGATCAAGTAGCACACCTAGGTTCCTAACTGATGACGAAGAATTGACAGAGCAACCATCAAGTCTTAGACAGTGTTCTAGGTTATTACGAGCAGAGTTTTTACAGGCGAAGTTACACAGCAAATTCGGTGGTGTTAAAATTTCAGTGTAAGGTCTTCTGGTGTTACAGTGTTCAAATAAAAGTGTACATTTAATGTAATAAACACCAGCTTGTGTGAAATGGTGCCCCCATGTGGTGCAATATTTTGGTGTTGCGCTTCCAAACACCTGTCCAGTGTTAATTATACATACGGGAACTTGAAGTAATTGAAGCAATGCAGTCCGCATTTGGCAATCTACCCTGTTTGGAAAAAATGGCGGCTCTTTCGGTGGAAGCGTGCGATTGAAAGCAAAACACAAAAGTAAGATCTAGAATCTTAACTTTTAACATTTTGTTTTAATACAACTACATACATCTAATTGATATGCAGAGTTTGTTTTAATAAGTTCTGTTTCAGTGAGACGGAAAGTAAACTAGCTTTTGTGAGTCAGATTAATAGCCTGGCAGGCTGTATATTGTAATTTTAGTAAAATCTAAAATGTCTAAACATCAGAACTGCGTTATGTATTGTATACATATGGCTTTATTTTTTTTTGGTCGGATTAATTAAATTTTATAGGCATTTTGGGCGCGAAGATCTACACCGGTTCAGTGTTTATTTTACATACGGGATATTTTCAGTCGTTGTGTTGGTCTCATTTGAAAGAAACGAGAACCGCGCTTGAAGCACAAGTACACAGTTCTGGTATTTTCTCTATTCCGTACAAGATAAAACTACAGGTAAGACTTACGAACCTGATTATGTTTGTTTTAATCAATTAAATGACGACCAATCTATTTTAGAAAGGAGTTTCATCGATATAGTAATGTTGTCAAACGTTACTATAAACGTTACTGTTTAAAAACGTTAAATATTTCTAACGTCTTGCATATTCTCCTCCCGAAAAAATACTGTAGAACATTCATTTATTTGAATATATGTGGTGAGTGTGTAAAAGTATACTTGTTAAAAGGTTATTATAGAAGATACCCATTTCTGAAGCAGCGCAATTGAATGTTAAAACTGTAACTGTCATGGTCTTGTCATGATCCTGTCTCTATCTCTCTCTTCTTCTCCCTCTGTCTCCCCCTGCTGGTGTTTCCCCTCCTGTCTCCCTCGCTCTTCGCTTATGTGTCACAGCTGTCTTCACTTCTCATTAAGATAATTCCCCCTCCACCTGGTTCTCATCTTGCCTTGTTATTTGGGCTACTTCTACCCTCTCGTTCCCGTGTCTCATTGTCAGATTGTTACTTCCGAATGAAGCCGTTGCCTTTGGCGTCCTTGTTAGCAGTTTGTCATGGTCCTGTCCTGTCCTGTCTAGTCGGGGTGAAGTTAGTTGTCTACTATCGCTACCTGTACCTCTCTGTGCTCACCCTTTATACCCCACAGAACCTTACCTGCTGTTCTACGCCGCTACCGCCCCGCACAGCGAGCACCTATCCCCGGCTCTCCCCTGAGCCCAGTCAAAGCCTCCACCTCGCCAGCCTTCTGGTAGTTCCAGCCACGGAGGTTTCCTGTGTTAGTTTAACCCAGCCTTCGGGTCTTCCTTAGTTTTCATCTTTGTACTCCTTTGTTGGATTTTCCTGTGGCTTTCCTTTGTTGGATTAAAGACTGTCATTTTGCCCTCGCATTTGAGTCCCCTCTCTTCAATACCCATCACAGAACAATCTGACCACGATGGACTCAGCGAGTGGCAGTCCGTTCCAGACCGCCGTTGAGCACCAGGGCGTCCTCCTCGGGAGGCATGAGGAAGACATCTCCGCTACCCGACACGCCGTCGGTTCTTTGGCTGCCCAAATGTCCGAGCTGTCCAGCCAGGTCCACAACCTGCGTCTCCAGCCTTCCGCCTCTTATTCTCCTCCGGGTCAGACGGAGCCTCGAATAAACAATCCTCCGGTCTATTCGGGTGAGCCAACTCAGTGCCGCGCTTTCCTTACCCAGTGTGAGGTGGTATTCTCGCTCCAGCCCGTTACATATGCTAAGGAGAGGGCCAAGGTGGCTTTCGTTCTTTCACTCCTCCACGGGCGGGCTCGCGAATGGGGAACGGCCAACTGGGAGACGGAGGCAGAGTGCACCTCAACCTTTGAGCGCTTCAAGGAGGAGATGATCCGGGTCTTCGACCGTTCCGCCTACGGAGAGGAGGCGTCCCGTCGACTTTCCACACTCCGGCAGGGAAGACGATCCGTGCCGGATTTCTCCGTTGAGTTCCGGACCCTCGCTACCACCTGTGGGTGGAACCAACCCGCACTGACTGCTCGCTTCCTGGAGGGCTTGTCTCCAGAGGTGCGGGACGAGGTCCTCGTCCGTGAAATCCCCGCCCGGCTCGACGACCTTATCGACCTGGCCATCCGGGTGGAGAGACGGTTTGATCAGCGCCGTCGTGCTCATCGCCTAGAGGAGAGTCTCTTCTCGCCGCCTCGAGTCAGCCCCTCCCACTCAGAACCGGAACCCATGCAGCTGGGTGGTCTGCGTATTTCGCCTAAGGAGCGTCAGAGGAGGATCTCTAACCGCCTCTGCATGTACTGTGCTAGTGCCTCTCACTTTGTGTTTTCGTGTCCTGTAAAAGCCAACGCTCGCCAGTAGGAGGAGGGTTACTGGCGAGCGCTACCACTAAGTCCATCCCTTCCACTTCCTGCACGATACTTCCAGCGCATCTCCAGTGGGCGGGGTCGTCAGCCTCCTGTGCGGCCTTGATCGACTCTGGGGCCGAGGGAAACTTTTTGGATGAGAAGTGGGCGCTCCAACAAGGTATTCCGCTCACACCGCTAAGAGACTCCACCTCTTTATTTGCCCTTGATGGCAGCGCCCTACCTAGGGTACAGAAACAGACTATCCCATTAACTCTAACCATTTCTGGCAACCATAAAGAGACAGTTTCCTTTTTAATTTTTCAGTCTCCTTTTACCCCTTTAGTACTGGGGCACCCTTGGTTAGAACTTCACAATCCACACATTGACTGGGCTAGGGGGTCTGTTTTGTCTTGGAAGTTGTCGTGTCATGTTAAGTGTTTAGCCTCGGCTGTTCCCCCCGTGTCTTCTGTTTCTGTGTTGCAGGAGGAGACGGGAGATCTGACTGGGGTTCCGGAGGAGTATCACGATTTGCGAGGGGTTTTCAGCCGTTCTCGAGCCATGTCTCTTCCGCCCCACCGTCCGTATGACTGCGCTATTGATCTCCGCCCGGGGACCACGCCCCCTCGGGGTAGGCTCTATTCTCTTTCTGCTCCCGAACGGGAGGCTTTAGAGAATTATTTATCTGAGTCTCTCAGCGCCGGCACAATCGTTCCGTCCTCGTCGCCTGCCGGCGCCGGATTCTTTTTTGTTAAGAAGAAAGACGGTTCTTTACGCCCATGCATTGATTATCGGGGGCTGAACGACATCACGATTAAGAACCGTTACCCCTTGCCACTGATGTCCTCAGCCTTCGATATCCTGCAGGGGGCAAAAGTCTTTACCAAGCTCGACCTACGTAACGCCTACCATCTCGTACGCATTCGGGAGGGGGACGAGTGGAAGACCGCCTTTAACACGCCCCTCGGCCACTTCGAGTATAGGGTCCTCCCCTTCGGATTGGTTAACGCCCCCGCTGTCTTTCAGGCTCTGATCAATGACGTCCTTCGGGATATGCTCAATTTATTCGTTTTTGTCTATCTCGATGACATTTTGATTTTTTCGCCCTCTCTCCAGGTTCATGTGCAGCACGTTCGCCGCGTTCTCCAACGTTTGCTTGAGAATCGACTCTTTGTTAAGGCCGAGAAGTGCTCCTTTCATGCTTCGTCTATAACGTTTTTAGGCTCCGTTATCTCGGCAGAGGGGATCAAAATGGACCCTACCAAGGTCCAGGCCGTGCTCGATTGGCCCGTCCCTGAGTCTCGTGTCTCGCTACAACGCTTTCTCGGTTTTGCTAATTTTTATCGCCGCTTTATACGCAACTTCAGTCAGGTGGCCGCGCCACTCACTGCCCTCACTTCGGTTAAGTCTCGTTTCAGTTGGTCCGGTTCTGCGCAGGAGGCGTTTGACCGGCTAAAGACCCTTTTTACGTCCGCACCCATCCTCCGCACCCCAGATAGCTCAAGACAGTTTATCGTTGAGGTCGATGCCTCCGAGGTGGGGGTGGGAGCCGTTCTTTCCCAGCGGTCAGCGTCGGATAATAAGATACACCCTTGCGCGTACTTCTCCCACCGCCTTTCCCCCGCTGAACGTAATTATGATGTCGGGAATCGAGAGCTCCTCGCCATCCGCCTGGCGTTGGGTGAGTGGCGGCAGTGGTTAGAGGGATCCTCTGTCCCTTTTATTGTTTTAACGGATCATCGCAATTTAGAATACATTCGCTCCGCCAAGAGATTGAACTCGCGTCAGGCTCGCTGGGCCCTTTTCTTTACGCGTTTTGATTTTGTCATTTCATACCGTCCGGGCTCTAAGAACGGTAAACCAGATGCGTTGTCTCGACTCTTCGATCCCTCGATCGGCCGCACCCCCCGAGAGGAAATTATCCCTTCCGGTCGGGTGGTGGGGGCTACGGTCTGGGGGATCGAGAGACAGGTTAAACGCGCTCTCTCTCACGTCGCTACTCCCCGTAACTGCCCTAGGGGCAGCCTTTTTGTCCCCATTCCCACACGATTAGCGGTTCTTCAATGGGCCCATTCTTCTAGACTAGCGGTTCATCCCGGTGCTCGAGGCACTGTCGCATTTATCCGCCAGCGTTTCTGGTGGCCCTCTTTAGAACGTGATGCGCGCCGCTTTATCGCTGCCTGCTCTGTCTGTGCCCAAACCAAAGCAGGCAACTCTCCGCCTGCTGGTCTTCTCCGACCGCTACCTGTTCCCTCTCGCCCGTGGTCCCATATAGCTCTCGACTTTATCACCGGTCTTCCGCCCTCAGCCGGCAAGACTGTCATCCTGACGGTAGTCGACCGCTTCTCAAAATCGGCGCACTTCATTCCTCTTATCAAACTGCCCTCTGCGAAGGAAACGGCCCAGATTATGATTGATAATGTGTTTAAGTATCACGGGTTGCCCACCGATGTCGTGTCCGATAGGGGTCCGCAATTCGCCTCGCAGTTCTGGAAAGAATTTTGCCGTCTCATAGGGGCCACTGCTAGCCTTTCCTCGGGTTTTCACCCACAGACTAACGGCCAGGCCGAGCGAGCCAATCAGATTGTTGCCCGCATGCTCCGCAGTCTAGCCTTTCGCAATCCCTCATCTTGGGTCGAACAGCTTTCCTGGGCTGAGTATGCTCATAATTCCCTCCCCTCCTCGGCCTCTGGTATCTCTCCCTTTCAATGTTGCCTCGGCTATCAACCGCCCTTATTTTCGTCCCAAGAGACCGATTCTCACTGCCCGTCCGTTCAGACCTTTATCAGTCGCTGTAAACGAACCTGGAAGAGGGTGAGATCCGCACTTTGTCGTTCTAAGAGACGCATGTGCGTGGCTGCCAATAAATCGCGTGTCAAGAGTCCTCGCTATGCCGCGGGTCAGAGGGTTTGGCTTTCTACATCTAATTTACCCCTCCAGTCTGACTCCCGTAAACTGGCTCCCCGCTTCATCGGGCCGTTCCGCATTATCAAGATCGTTAACCCTGTCGCCGTCAAACTCCGGTTGCCGCATAATCTTCGTCGTGTTCACCCGGTGTTTCACGTCTCCTGCATTAAACCGACCTCTCGCTCCCCCCCTCCCACGTCCTTCTCTGCCGTTCGTATCGAAGACTCCCCGGTCTACACCGTCCGCAGGATCATAGATAGGCGGCGTCGGGGTCGTGGTTACCAATACTTAGTCGATTGGCAGGGGTATGGTCCTGAGGAGAGGAGTTGGGTCTCCCCTAAGGATATCCTGGACCCCTCGCTCATTGATGATTTCCTCCGGTCTCGCCAGCATTTCCCCGCTGGAGCGCCTGGAGGCGCTCTTTGAGGAGAGGGTACTGTCATGGTCTTGTCATGATCCTGTCTCTATCTCTCTCTTCTTCTCCCTCTGTCTCCCCCTGCTGGTGTTTCCCCTCCTGTCTCCCTTGCTCTTCGCTTATGTGTCACAGCTGTCTTCACTTCTCATTAAGATAATTCCCCCTCCACCTGGTTCTCATCTTGCCTTGTTATTTGGGCTACTTCTACCCTCTCGTTCCCGTGTCTCATTGTCAGATTGTTACTTCCGAATGAAGCCGTTGCCTTTGGCGTCCTTGTTAGCAGTTTGTCATGGTCCTGTCCTGTCCTGTCTAGTCGGGGTGAAGTTAGTTGTCTACTATCGCTACCTGTACCTCTCTGTGCTCACCCTTTATACCCCACAGAACCTTACCTGCTGTTCTACGCCGCTACCGCCCCGCACAGCGAGCACCTATCCCCGGCTCTCCCCTGAGCCCAGTCAAAGCCTCCACCTCGCCAGCCTTCTGGTAGTTCCAGCCACGGAGGTTTCCTGTGTTAGTTTAACCCAGCCTTCGGGTCTTCCTTAGTTTTCATCTTTGTACTCCTTTGTTGGATTTTCCTGTGGCTTTCCTTTGTTGGATTAAAGACTGTCATTTTGCCCTCGCATTTGAGTCCCCTCTCTTCAATACCCATCACAGAAACGTTAAACATTCTGCATTTTTGTAACTTATTTTGTACATTTTGTAATTGTTAGTGAAAACTGACGATTTCATATATGGCCTTAGGCTGTTTTTTAATCGAATAATTTCAATTTGTGTAGAAACTTTGGCGCGAAGATCAACTCTGGGTCAGTGTTATTTTACATACGGGCCATTTCAGTCAAATTGTTGGCCATTTGAAACACCGCGCTTGAAGCACACAGTTATGGTCTTTTCTCAAATCAGTGCAAGATAAAGCCACAGGTAAGACTTACAATCTTGATTATGTGTGTTTTGATAAGTAAAATGGTTTATATTGTTTCATACTGAATGTGAACTAATTTCTGATACAAAGATAGCGCTCATCACTTTTTTTAATTTATATGCCTAGTTTAATATAGGAATGTTTTTTTTTTAAACTTGTGTCTTTTTGTTTTGAAGCAAAACATCGACAGTATGCTGTTTAAGGTGCAGTACCAACATCACAGAAAGTACATAAAGCTTACTGGATCGTCTTATGATTCTGTAATCAAGGATGGTAAGTGCTCCTGAATGGTGATATCTTGCTAATAATTGTAATATGGTTTATATGCATTTCATTGTTAATAACAAATCTTTTCTTGAAGTCTTTTCCCACTTCGATGCTCACAGATATTTTCTTTTATGAATATATGATGGAACAAGAAAAACTTCTATTTTATATTCATTATTTCTTTTTGACACCTCTTAAATGTGGGTAGGTTAGGTTACTTAAAAAGTAACTGCCCCAGATCAGATTCAGGAATTTTGTCTATTGCTGTACATTGTACACTTCAAAATCACAGAAAAATCTGAATTTGAGGGAAATGGTTAACTATTTTTTTGCATGATGGATAAGCTCTTTTATTTAAATCTATTTTTCTGTTCACATATTTCTGTTCTGTAATTTCCATTTTGTCTTTCCAGTCAAGCAGAAGTTTGACATCTCCACAGATCGTAAGGTTTATTTAGCTGATGAGACTGGAACAGAAGTAGATGAAGATGTTTTTGCTGACATAATTGAGCAAAAGCCTGACACTCTCTGGATGGTAGTTGATGCTGTGGCTGTAGCAGGTATGAAAATATGTAATTGTATATGTATTTATATGTGTATATATGCTTTTGTTCTAATTTTCTACTTGATTTTAAGACTCCCCTGCACACACAAGCTATCCATCTTCAAATAAGACCAATACACCATCACTTAATTCAGTTGCATCATCGTCAGACACACAGCCATCAGACAGCGATGGTCCTTTCTTTCCACCTAAAAGAGCTCGTTGTGATGACCATTTGCAAGAAGCTAAGGAGGTAATATATGTGCTTTTGCTATCTACATGTCACCTGCCGATGAACTTGTGGGGTTGCAGGCTTGTCGTAATCCTACTAAAATGTCAGTGTTATTTCTTAGAGGATTTTACAATATCTTTTTGTTTGGTTTTTAAGCTTGTGAAAAGTGTTTTAGAAAAAAAGCCTGCTGGGGAGAAGATATTTCAGGAATACGAAACAACTGGGAAAATCACAGATTCCACAAGACGGATTCTTGTGAACGCATTAGTTGGAGACATGATTGATAAATATGGGTAGGTAAAGGATGTTTTTCCCCATTCCTCGGTTTAAAAATTAACCATTCAAACTAATCAATTAAGCACACTTAATTATCAAATGTAACATGTAGCGTTTTTTTTGTTTGTTTACTTAGGAGTATTCCACCTAAGGACATCAGAGTTAAATATGCAGTTGGGATTGTGACTCTGTTTCCCTCTCTCAAGGATCCCTATTCCAGAAAAGGCTATGTGAGTTCTCTATTTTACTGTTAAAATGAATTTCTTTTTAGTAGGATTGCATGTTAATATTGGCATGCTATGATTATCACTACTTTTTAGAGTGTCTCTTGTGGTCTGTTTATATATTTAATTTATAAATGTAAAACTGGCTTTCATGTAAGTGTTGTAATATTAAATGTATTGCTTATATTGTAGGAACACTTCTATGATGCAGAAGGTAACTCTGGATATATAGCATGGAGACTGAAGACAGTTCAACGTAACAACCGTTGCAGCAGAACCACTTCTGATGATAAATGTGAGAGGAGGGGTCCTCGAACCGAAAGAGTGTTTTCCACAACAGAAAAGCAGCTAGAAGGAGATCGCTGTCAAGAAGCCATTTCATTTTTGAAACATTGTTCGGATCCAGAACAAGTGACTGCAAAGATGAAATCTACTTTCCAGTTTCGCCAAACAATGATCCATGATCCTGAAAAATCCTCATCTGTTCTTTCCTTATTTCCAAGGTTTCTTGACACAAAAGGACTTGTAAGTGTTGCACACAATAGGTTGTTGTTATTCAAAATTGAATGGACTATTTAGCTGCAACACTTGGTAATGTAACTAATTATTTTCTTGCTTTTAACTGTATACAACTTTAGGTGCTTCAAGACTTTGAGTTACTATTTGGAGTGGAGACTGCATCTAAACTTCTGGAGAAGTGGGACTCTACTCTGAAGCAAAAAGTCATTCAAGAAGCCAAAAACCTCACCCAGTCACTGCTTTTGAGTTGTCTGATTCAGTCTGCAGAACACTGCAACACCACTCAAGGAGGTACAGTCAGTTCATTATGTATACTAATCAAGAGCAAGGATAATCATTTTGAGTGTATATAAAATAACATGTATATTGGTAAATGATTACCGTATGTAGACTGGTTTGGTTTGCATTTTCTTTTTTTAATTTAGACTGGGACAGTGATATGTCTTCCCTGTTATTGCTGGTGTATCTCCTGCCTCCACCTTCTAGTGGAAATAAGAAGTCTGTCAAGATCAGTGTGCAAAATGCTTTGGATCGCGTAGTAAGATTTCACAAGGTATACTTTTAATGTTATGTAGAACTTCACGTAATTCCTAGAATGTTTGTTAATGTGTAGGTGTACATTAATCTAAATGGGTTCTTTTTTATTTTTTTTTCAGTCCTGTTGCAGTTTTGAAGAAGTCCTTGGATCAACACAGACAACACAGCCCTACATCTTGGCAGTTGGCACTTCGAAGAGTAGCATCCATGACTACTACATTGCTGTGGATGAGCGGCTCATCCCCTGCATGGCTAAGTCCTCTCTCTCAGCTTTTGATGAACTTTTTAAAGTTCATTATGTGTTTGGCATTTCATATGATGCCGCTTTGCACAATATGTTTACCTTTCTTCAGACCACGATTTACAACATTGATGTAGGCATTACCCGTGAAAGCCCACGAGTCGGAGATCTTCGAGCCAAGATTCTTAATTAAGTGTTGTTACACCATCATCTTTAAAACATGTTCAGGTGCTTTGTTTGCAAGTTGAATTTTGATACAGTTACAGAGTTAATTCGCCATCTCAAGATTACTCATTCTATTTTTCCTGGCAGAAAGTTACAGTTGGTATGCGATCAGGATGGGTGTTGTCAAAGATTTGTTACATTCTCTGGCTTTAGAAAACATATCCAATGTAGACACAACAGTAAAAGCTCTGAAATGCATTCATTAGAACCTCCCTCTAGTCCCTCTGTCGTGCAGTCCTCCAGCACAGTTTCAGAAAACCCAAGCACAAGTGGTCATGAGAGAACATTGCGAACCCAAGAAATGTGTGCATCTCTAATTGCAAAACTGCAGAGTAGTGGAGTACCCACCAATGTAGTTACATCAGTGGCTGAAAATATGGAGGAACTTGTGTATGAATTGCACTCAAACATTAAAGAGGATGTTGTTAAGTTGATTGAAACTGATGAACACAGGAACGCTATTGAAGAATATTTTGACAGTCTTGAGAATCCCTTCTCTAAGTTCACAACAGAAACAAAATGGAAAAAGTATTTCTTTGAGACTTGGGGTGTTGTAGAACCAGTTGAAATACCTTTAGGACAGAGATATGACACTAGGCGAAATACAGCTACAGGTACATACGATCAGGTGCCAGTCACTGATAAATTTGTATATGTTCCTTTATTGCAGACTTTAAGTTTCATGTTCCGAAATGAAGAAATCCATAAACATTTTGTACAGCCAAGTGAGGAGAGAGAAATTTTAAGAGAGTTTTGTGATGGTAGCTATTTTAAAGAGCATTCCCTTTTTTCCAAAGAAAATAAGTCTCTTCAAATACAACTTTTTTATGATGATTTTGAAACCTCAAATCCTCTGGGATCCAAACATGGCATGCATAAGGTTGGGAGTATGTATTTTGTTTTGAGAAACCTGTCTCCTAAGGTCAACTCTGCCCTAATGAATATCCATCTTTTGGCACTTTTTCACACACAAGATGTCCAGCGGTATGGCTTAAATGCAATCCTGGAGCCTATTGTGCGTGATATTAAAATTCTTGAGAGTTCTGGAATTAAGTTGCCACTCTCTGAAGAACCAATACGTGGAACAATAGCTCAAGTAACTGGTGATAATCTGGGGGTGCACACACTCTTTGGGTTTGTACAGTCATTTAGCGCAAACTACTTTTGCAGGTTTTGTCTAATTGATAAGCTTTCTTCTCAGACCATTTTCTTTGACCATCCAGACATCATACTGCGTGACAGAGTTTTACATGCTGAGCACTGTCAAAGTCTTCTTACTGATGATGCTTCACAGTCATCATTTGGTGTCAAAAGAACATGTTTACTTAATGAGTTGGAGTATTTTAATATTTCTGAAAACTATGCAGTGGATATCATGCATGACTTGCTAGAGGGAGTAGCACAGTTCGAGATGAAGTTGCTTTTTGATTATCTGTCGGAGAGCAAAGTTGTGTCCTTACAGTCTGCGAGCAACAGAATTTACTCATTTAACTATGGTTATGTTGAACGTAAAAACCGACCTACCATGATTAAATTTGAACAACCTGGGAATGGGTTGGGTCTCAATGCCATCCAGACATTTTGCCTCATTAGAAATCTGCCACTGATTTTTGGAGATCTGGTTGAAGTAGGAAATAAGCACTGGAGGTTACTGCTGCTTCTACTGCATATAATAAATATAGTTTTTTCTCCAGTCATCTCGAATGGAATGACCGTTTATCTGAAACATTTGATCTGTGAACACCACACGCTGTTCAAACAACTCTATCCAAGAAATCTTATTCCCAAGCATCACTTCATGATCCACTATCCCCGATGCATCAGGAAGATAGGCCCACTTGTTCATGTTTGGGGGATGCGCTACGAGGCAAAACACCGCTTTTTTAAAAAAAGTGTAAAAAATTTCAAAAACATTACCAAGTCATTAGCACTTAAACATCAGATGGCTATCGCATATCACTGGGAATCTCAGCCTTTCAAGAGTATAGAGTGTGGACCTGTAACAAGCATTCAGCTTTGTAACTTGCTGGATTGTGAACTGATTGCAGAAAAACTGCAACTTGACATTGACTGTTTTGTTAATACTCTTTCTTGGATTTCTTGTTTTGGGACGGAATACCGCTCGGGACTTCTTGTTTGTTCAGAATTGAAAGATGATTTCCCTGTCTTCAGTAAAATTACAGACATATTTGAATTCAATGGTCAGCATTTTTTGTTGACTTCTGATTTTGAAACTGTATGTTTTGTTGAACATCTTCACTCATTTCAAGTCCAAGAGGGGCTTTGCAGGAAAGTTTCCCTTTTGAATGTTGAAACCTTGCGTTTCTTTAAACCTTTTGACCTTCAAACATCGTATGGATTTCAGCAAAATGATCTTTATATTGTTCCGTTACATGTTTTACTATAGTCCTGTTCCTTGTAGTTTGTACTTTTATCATTTTAATACAATACATA
Organism: Carassius gibelio; assembly: GCF_023724105.1. NCBI lineage: Eukaryota > Metazoa > Chordata > Actinopteri > Cypriniformes > Cyprinidae > Carassius > Carassius gibelio. The sequence continues at coordinate 1,990,288 of NC_068377.1, read as the reverse complement.
TTTAAATGTGTATGTTGTCATATAGTAATATGAAATTGCACAAATGACTGAAATTCATAGTTATACAAATTTAAATGATTTGTTCTTTTAAATTGATCTAATTGTTTTTTTTTAAACTGCAAATTGACATTTTGACCTTCAAATATCATACGGATTTCAGCAAAATGACCTTTTTATATTGTTCAGATACATGTTTTGCTGTAAAGCACTTTTTTCCCAGAGTGCTTTAGTGCTCAGGTCTTCGAATTTGTCTGTTCCTTGTAGATTGTACTTTTAATATTTTAATACAATGCAATACATTTTTAAGTGTGTATGTTGTCATTCGGTAATATGAAATTGCATAGTCATACAAAAGATTGTTCTTTTTACTGCTGGGTTACACTGTTTTTATGCATGCTGTACTAATTGTGTTTGTAAACACAACATTCGTTGCATTTCTTTGTGACCTGTTGAATTTGAGAAAATAAATCCAATTGGTTTGAAAGTTTTTTTTTTTTGTGATCTGTTTATATATATATATATATATATATAATTTTTAATTTCCAGAGTGTTGAAAGCACAATTAATCTTTGTACATTTTTAGAATAAACCCATGTGGAAGGTATTTTACTCCGTAAGTGTAAAAAATAACCCTTTGAATCGGTGTATAATACACTCTTGCAGAGAGTAATACACAGTGTACACTAGAGTGTATTGTACACTTTTGGTGTAAAACAATGTACACTGTGGAGGGGTATATATTTAACACTTTTGAAAGTGTTACTTAAACACCAGGCTGGTGGGACCTATATATACACCAGAGAAGTGTAAAATGTACACTTGTGGAGTTAAATGAACACTGGGCAATTTGCTGTGTAAAGTTCTCTTCCGCCCCAGAGTCTATTAAGGCTGGACAAGATGCAGCGGATTTGGCCCAGCGAATAAAGAAGGTAGTCCGGAGGCGTGGTTGAGGGTCCAGAGAAGAGGCGATCAAAAGTCTCCCTCTTACGACTGGTGAGCTCTGGCTTTCACCGGGCACGCTGCGGCGAAGTGCCCCTCTGCGCCGCAGTAGAGGCAGAGGCGGTTTGTGATCCGACGATGGCGCTCATCAGGTGAAATGTGAATCCCTCCCAGCTGCATTGGCTCAGGAGCAATAGAGACAGTAGAAGGAAAGCAAGCAGTAGCTGACGAGGTGGGTGTGGTGTGTGCGCGGCGAGCCCGTTGGCGCAGCTCGAAGCACTTCTCAACTCGTAATGTGGAGTCGATCAGGGTATCAAGGCGCGTCGGAACCTCTCGGGCCAATACCTCATCCCTTATCTCGGCGTCAAATCCCTCGATGTAAAATTCCCTGATATGTTTAGTGCCTGTGCAGTAACTCGTTCAAAGCGTTTGGATAATGATTTCTCTGAGGGTGTGGCCTCTAGTCCTCATCTACTGTTACATGTTGTCCCCTGGTCTGTTTCCCATGATGAGCTGATGTAGGAGCAGAGAGCTGACAGCACTTTGAAACCTTGTGTGGATGGGGTTTGTTCTCCTGTTGAGATCAGAAATCTTTCTCGTTGTTTTATGCATAATATTTTAATGAGAAAATGGATGCCGCAGTTTGCTGTAACTCTGCTACAAGATTTATTTTAGAAGAAAAGTAAAAAAAAAAAAAACTCTGCAGTGTTTGGGTGCACCCCATTTTTTTTTAAATAAACGGGAATTTCACCCCAAAGGACGCTGATTGAGTTGGACCTGGAGTGCTTGCATCATTCTGAAAAGCTGAGATATTTTTTAATCTAGATGCGGTGCGGACGCGCCTGGAAAAAATGAGCACATCACTTCCATTATGAGCATACATACCTTATTTGAAATAACAAACTTGGGCACAAAAAAAGACGTGATATGTGAACGGCCCCTTCATCGGTCAAAACATTTACTTACGGTCAATATGAGTATCCCTAACTGGCATATAAACATAATATAACATACAGACATACAAAATTTATTAATTTTAAGCCACACAAAGTCAGCATTTTGCTATTTCTTGCTCTGAATCTGCCATCTTTTGAAATGCACCCGTGTTATTATGCCATTTTTATTATATTAGTTGAAATGGGTGTTGAAATGGGGACATTATTTCATGTATGAAGTAAAAAAAAAGAAAAAGAAAGAAAGAAAAAGAAAGAAAGAATAATAATAATAATAAATAAATAAATTAGGTGGAATAAGTGTATTTAAACTTTCATAGTTTAAGGCTTATTTGTACCTAAAATAATTAGTCACAGAAGAGAATATTAGAAGAATGATCATGAAAGAATGATCATGAATGAAATGATCTGAAAGGAACATTTTAATGATTCAAAATAAATGTAATGTTTAATTAAATTTGAATTAGAGACACAATTAATAATTGTGAGTCAGTATTTTCCTTTCTATTAAAATGCTAATAATTGGTATAGTGAGAAAAGCGAAAAAGAGCGAAAAAGAGAACAAGTGTATTGGTTGAGATGTTTAAATCAATTTACCGTTGCCGAAACAGACAAGATTCAACCACTGGATGTTAATGCTAACGATTAACTTTTGAGGCTAGTGGCTTTAGCATAGACATCAATGTAAAATACAACTGTTTCGTTAGCTTAGCAACACTGTGGAGTTTGTTTACAGTAGTGTCGATGCGCTGCACGTGTGCAGTTCAAAGTTGCTCCGGAAGTAGGTTAAGATGTCCGTGACACGATCGTAACTGTGGCAACCAAAACAGACTCTAGTGACGACCACATGAATTGTTGCAATGCAAGTACAGTTAAGCATGTTACATGAAATGTTGATGCATTTCAACTCTGTACAAATAACAACACCGCTTTTAGTTGTTTTTGCAATGTGGTGATTAAACTCTCATTTCATTCAGAGTTCAGTTTAACTTTATTCTAATAGCAGCTTCGTGCTGCAGTGAAGGGAAAACGGTAATAACGATATCGGCAGATCTGAAATCTTCGAGCCAGTTTCTCTGGACACATAAACACAACAGGTTTTCTTCACTGTTGGTACAAACCTAAAATGTATTTTATAAATTTAATTTATAAATTAATTGATCAAGCTTTTAAAACACTCCCATCAAACTCGGACGCCCGCAGTTTTACATGTGTCTTAGGTGAAAGTCGTGACATTTGCCAAGTATGGTAACCCATACTCAGAATTGGTGCTCTGCATTTAACCCATCAAAGTGCACACACACACAGCAGTGAGAATTAAACACACCGTGAACACACACCCGAGCAGTGGCAGTGGAACACGCTCTGGCAATCAAGCTATGAATACTAAGTCTTTGATAAATAGATTGATGAACATGCTCAAAACTATTCTTTATTCACAGATTTATTTCCCTTTGAATTACAGCAGTTTAGCTCCATTCAGCAAACGCCGGGAGTATAGTTTTTGAGAGGCACTGGAATACGCAGTGAAATCAATTTAGCTATAAACAAGGCATTACAAAAATGAGGAACACGCTCAATTTCTACCTTATTGTATGTTCTCAGATGTTAACTTTAAGTTCACTTACTAGTGTTTAACAATGTAGAGGTGGATTTAAGTTACAATCTCATATGCATTTATTCATTCAAGAGGTTGCACACTGCTTTTGTCATTGGTCACACACACACACACACACGTCTCAACTTTCAGCTTCTCATTTTCATCCACAGTAAAAGAAAAAATTAAATAACTTGGTTTATGCTCACAATTTACTCTCTAACAATACATTAACTTGTATGAACAAAACACAAAATACTTCTCTTCAAACATGAATAGGGCTTAATTAAATAAATCTAAGACATATAAACTAATCATTAATAAAGATAGAAAGTTAGGAAAGAACTAGTTTAAGAGAATGAAAATGTGAAACATTAACCACCATCAATCACTTAATTAACCCTCCCATTGAGTTCCTCAACGAGGCTAAAATTAAATTAGATAGCTATACCTGTTTAGATCAGAGTCTGGAGGTAAGTTACTTGCATTGCATGTGTAAAAGGGGTTCCCTTTGTTGTCTTGAAAGGGAGGTTTCCTGAGGTTGCTGATTGGCTGAAAGTTCAGTAGTCGTTGAAGTGACTTCTTGGTAATCTGACAAACCATCCAGGAATGTTTTTCACAAATAATAATGCCAGAGATTTAGCAGTTAAGTCAGCTGAAAGCTTACACTTTATTCTAAAGGTAAATAAATACGTACTAACCTGTTAAACAGCACCCCTTATTATGGGGCTCACAGCTGAAAGGTGCCCTAACTAATTACATTTGTAACAGTTCCTTACTTCAGTGTGTCTTTGGAAAGAAGACCCTTTGGGCTTTACTTTTTAACAACCTGATTTGATAATGCTCAAAAATATTAAAAGTTATAGACACTGAAGTACCTTGAAAATCTTTTTTCCACACTGAATAAATATATATATATATATATATATATATATATATATATATATATATATATATATATATATATATATATATATATATATATACACACACAGAGCTGGGTAGATTAATTATGAATTGAAATCAGTTACTGATTACATGAAAAAATTTGTAGTCAGTAATTGAATCTCTTAGATTACACATTTTTGGTAACGTAATCTGATTACTTTTGGATTAGATTACATTTGTGCTAACCCTTATTTGATATCACATATATTCAGATAGCCTAATCTTGTACTTATATATATATATATATATATATATATATTTAATTCACCAAAAAGAACCACAATAGCTTATTTGTTCAAGTGTCCAAGTACTAATGTACTGTACCTTGCTGTTAGTGTTTGCTAGTAACATTGAAAAAAACAAAATCACATCTTATGATTTTTAAGCATATTTACTTATTATAAAGTAAATTTAGAAAACCAAAATAAAAATAAAAACATGAAAATCACAGCAATATCACTATTAGGTAGACTATTTAATCTAAAAAAAAACACACACTAGAAGTGTATATGACTGTATCAATGAAAAACATCAAACAATAGCTACATTGCGAACATGAATTTTGAAAAAGACATACAGCGATGACATTTCTATCCATCCCAAACCATTTTAAGTGCATAGTAACAATGAGGAAAAGACAATCAATAACAACATTACAAAAATTAATATTAAAGAAGATGAAACTTACAACAATACAATTGCTAATACAGGGCTCAACATTAAGCTTTTGCATGAACTTGTTTTTTTTTTGTTTTTTTGGCACAAATGTAATTTATTCGGAAACAGTCTCATCAGTGCTCTGTTACACTTTTTAACTTTATGAAGGAACATATTTTTCTAAACTGATTAAATGTAGATGTCTACATTTACATTGAATTCTTACATGTGATCAATACATTAAATTATAATAAGATTTTATGGTTGTTATTATAAAGATGAAATCAGTATCAACAAACTCCATCTGTCCAAATGCATAAATAATGTTATTAGATTAATGTTTTACTTTTTTGACATAGTAAATATGAAATGTTGGAAAAATGCTATGATACGTTTAAATATGATATTAAACCACCAGTAGTGGCAAGGTGGCAAGTCACTGTCTTAATGAGTGAATCATTGATTCAACCGATTCGTTCAAACGGCGGATTCATTCAATAAATGAAGCAAGTAACCGTTTTTATAAATGGCTCACTGAATAATTCAATTCAAGTTTAAAACTTTTACGCTGAAAGTAATAAAATCAGAATCATTCTCGCCAAATTGTGTTGCCCTAGTTACTGTTTGTTATTAAAATTTTGATCAAGTTACTTGTCCGTTTGGGCAAGTAAAATTCTCTTTCACTTGCCCCTTCACAAAATCCACTTGTCCCGGACAAGCGTTAATGTTGAGCCCTGGCTAATATATAAAGACCAATTCCAGGTTAAATATTTCATTTCAAAACACTTGAAGTGCATGAGGTAGTAAAAATCAACATGAAAAGAACGTGAAATTCCCAGCAATTACTTTGCTAAGTCAAAGATTTCCATGGACAGCTAATTAATCCGTGGTTTACACTGAACAGTGACATTTTCCCATGTTTCTCATTTAAAACTTAAATCACTCTACATCCAGTAATTAAAGGCTACGTTCCCCTCCATTGTCAATTACCTTGTTGCTGATTTCTTCTGAGTATGATTCTGGCACCCCTCCCCTTCTCAGCCGGAAAAACTCAAAGAATCACGGACGTTTATAAGTGGCAGGTTTATTAGGAAACAAAATTAAATTTATAAAAAAAGACATTTAGGAGAATCAATGAATTGTGAACAGATTATTATCATTGTGCAAATAATATGTAATCATGTAATCCATAAAAAAGTAACCATAGTCTGATTACGAGTATTTAAAAAAGTAGTTTGCTCTAATTACAAGTACTTGAGTTTTGGAATCTGATTACGTAATCCAGATTACATGTAATCTGTTACTACAAACTCTGTATATAAGTTTTTAAGTTTAGTGTGTAACATGTGTAAAGTCTGATGTGTTACACTGGTATAGGGTCCAATATAGATAGATATGGACCAACTGATCAGAAGGTAAGTAGCAGCTACTGGAAAGAGGAGAGCAACACAGCAGGTAGGTGAAAACCAAGAATTTACAGTTCAAAGAGTTCACTCAGAAATTGATTGCATTCAAGTTTTCTCTCTCAATAACAATCAGGGGCGGCAGTGGCTCAGTGGCGCATGTAGCTTGTCTACAAGCCGGAAGGTTGGTGGTTCAATCCCCGGCTCCACCTGACCAAGTGTCGAGGTGTCCTTGAGCAAGACACCTAACCCCAGCTGCTCCCGACGAGCTGGATGGCGCCTTGAATGGCAGACACCGCAGTCGGTGTGTGAATGTGTGTGTGAATGGGTGAATGTGAGGCAAATTGTAAAGCGCTTTGGATGGCCATGTGGTCTGTTAAAAGCGCTATATTAATGCAGTCCATTTACCAATTTTTTTTATGCGGAGTATCTGGAAATGACTCTGTGCACATGCTTCGTCTGACTCGCTTGCTCTCTCTCGATGTCTCTGATAGTGGCAGTGTCGCTGGTGCCATCTCATTGCACTGCTACCATTGGCTCGTTGGAGTGTCAATCAATGCAGCACAATCAATGTTACGACGAAACACTTTCTCTTCTAAAGCACTCGCTTTTCTCTCTTCTCTTGTTCCTCATTTTCCCATCTTTTTTACATAACTTTCAACTCTTGTACTGGTAGCCTGGATCACCCGGGTTACACACACACACACACATATATATATATATATATATATATACTCGACACTCCATTCTCTGGACTGATGTCTCGTACTTGGACTCGGACTCGAGGATATATAACATCGGACTTGAGTATTCATCACGTTGTTTTTGACTAAAAATTTTATTTTAAAAATTATATAAGGTGTTACGCGTTTCCTGTTTCGTGCCCAAGACAGGCCTGGATCTATTCTTTTCCCTCACAGACACTGCTACCGCTCGCTCTCTTTGCTTGACAACACACTGATGTCACTCACTTTACTTCCACTTTATTTATTTTTTTCCCAAAGCGCTCGGGCACTTGCTGGAAAGGATGAAGCTGATTGGTTAGTTCTTGTCACATGACCCACGGTGCACTTGCGGCATTCTGAAAAGTTGAGATGTTTTTTAACTCGATGCGGTGCGGACGCGCCTGGAAAAAACGAGCGTGTCGCTTCCATTATGAGCGTGCATACCGCGCCTACATTGGAAATAACGAACTTGAGCGCGCAAAAGACGCGTTATGTCTTATCGTCTTATCTTACCCTTATCGTTACATGTTGCTTTCTGACCAGTCGCGTGCCGTCACACACACACATTCACTTGAACACATAAAAACGCACTCACACTAAATCACTCGGCCACTCACACAAACACAAACACACACTCTCTCCTGCTCTCTCTCTCTCTCACACACTCTCTCTCTCTCTCTGTCTTGGAATATCGTATTGATTTTTATGTTTTAAGTATCTTTGAAATACAGTGTCCTGTTAAATGCATGTTTCGTTTTTCACCGAGTGTATTTCTGTATTACAGTGTTAAAGGATTAGTCCACAAAAAAATGAAAATTTCCTAATCATTTATTCCTTCCAATGCCATCCAGGATATCCATGGTGTTTTTTCTTAAATTATGTTTTTTAAGGAAAACATTTCAGGATGTTTTCTTCATATAATGTACTTCATTACAGTTGGTTGCTATGTTTCCTATAAAAACGTAAACCTTTTTCCAATATAGGACTCGAGACTCGACTTGGACTCAAAAATTTAAAGTATAATAAATTTAAAAACAATTATTTAAAAATTTAATAATATATCACAATATTAGATTTGTTTTGTATTTTTGATCAAATAAATGCAGGCTTGATGAGCAGAAGAATCTTCTTTCAAAAACATAAAAAAATAGTAATGTTTCCAAACTTTTGGTCTGTACTGTATATAAAATATGTTGATCAACAGATTAATGTGTTTAACAGTATTGTCAGTGTTAACTAAATCTAAACCTATTAAAAATTATGTAATTAACTTAAAAAAATAATAATAATAATAATAATAATAATTATATATATATATATATATATATATATATATATATATATATATATATATATATATATATATATATATATATATATATATATATATATATATATATATATATCAGTCCTGGAACAATCTAGAAAAGTAATGGGTTGAAAGTCACATGTCTCATGAGTTTCTATTTCAGATCTGAAGAATATATCATGAGGAATGAGATTCCTGCAACCATAATTTTGAGACTATGTCTAGCCCCCCCAAATATAAGAAATATTTACCAATTGTATTGAAGGCTTCTACAAACTATTTAGTCAATAAACAGCATCTGGAGATTAATTGAACAGTTCATGAAAAACAGCAGTTACAACTGTTTAGAGAATAAAGTATTTCCAGGACTTTAAGGCAAAGGTTTGAAGAGGAAAAAGTTTTCCTCCAGAGCTGTCTATTACTGCATACTGAAAACAATGTTGTTAGCATAATGTGATTGATTAGTGTTGCTGATGGTGATTCAAACAGATCAAATTGTATGGAAATACATTTTCTATGAATGCAGTAAAGTAAATTGCTCACCCTTTTATATTATTTGTCTTACAGCAACTCAGAGTGGATCATAGAAGATCAAATGGATTTTCATCTAGATAATAATTTACGTTCAGACATCACACGGTGTATCTTCTTCATCATTAGTTTTTCTGTGGGTTTGCCAGCTCTGGTTTGGGCTTTTCGCCGTCTGCAGCTTCATGGAAAAATTAGAGTTCAAATTACATCTTTCATCATCATCCTCCTGCTCTGTGACCTGACACAACTTAAATATACATATAGAGACACAACTACTGACAAAATTATATACTGGATCTCTGAGCTTTTCCAGTATTGGTCAGGGTTACATTGGAGTGGTTTTCATCTACATCAGCTGGTGGCTGTAGAGGGGGTTTTGACACTGAAATTTCCGCTGTGTTCTGGTTGTATTTTTTTTCACTCCCTAGTTGTATCATAATCTAAATTCCTGTGATTGTCTTTTTCATTGTGAGTTTATTAACTACACACTATCCTATATTTGCTCCTCAATTGTTCAGTGTTGCCACTATTTTGAAAAATATCAGATCTAATTGCCTGTAACATTTACGATCACCTGTAAAGCCTCTTCCACCCCCGTCAGCTTTTCTTACCTTAATGCTGAACTTGCCATTCATGTTGATCATGTCTGTAAATGTCTTCATGGGTGGAGTCTATATGTATTGGTTTTTTGATGTCTCTGTTTGATGAGTTTGAGAGTGATTTCAGATCCTCTTATGTGTGTTTTGTGCTGCAGAGGAAATATCAGAGATGTTTAGACACCACATACACACACAGAAGTCAACACTGATGAGACGTCAGTCTGAACTTGAAGGATGCCATGAGTTTCATCAGTCCTCTGGCTTTTTTTGCTGCCTTTTTTTAATCTTCCTGTAATCAATCAATACAGCACCACAACAGATGCAGCATTAAATGAAATCTACAATTAAATTACATATTTAAATATACATACACACACACACACACACATATATATATATATATATATATATGGTATTAGTGGTGGGCCGTTATCAGCGTTAACGGGAGACTCTTATCGGGCAATTAAAAAAAAAAAAATTCTATTCTCAAAGTTGGGAATATATATATATATATATATATATATATATATACAGTACAGACCAAAAGTTTTGACACACCTTCTCATTCAAAGAGTTTTTTTTTATTTTCATGACTATGAAAATTGTAGAGTCAGACTGAAGCCATCAAGGGCTATTTGACCAAGAAGGAGAGTGATGGGGTGCTGCAGATGACCTGGCCTCCACAGTCACCGGACCTGAACCCAATCGAGATGGTTTAGGGGTGAGCTGGACCGCAGACAGAAGGCAAAAGGGCCAACAAGTGCTAAGCATCTCTCGGGGAACTCCTTCAAGACTGTTGGAAGACCATTTCAGGTGACTACCTCTTGAAGCTCATCAAGAGAAAGCCAAGAGTGTGCAAAGCAGTAATCAAAGCAAAAGGTGGCTACTTTGAAGAACATAGAATATGACATATTTTCAGTTGTTTCACACTTTTTTTGTTATGTATATAATTCCATATATAATTCCACATCTGTTAATTCATAGTTTTGATATATATTTTTTTTTCAGCTGAAAATGTGTAAGTGAAAATATTCAGTATGTGCTGAATAAATGTTCAGCAATCTGAAGTCAAATCTCCTAACGTCAGCTAAACCTACAAGCATCATCAGGCTGAAATAACTTACACATTCTAGTCTGTATTACATGTTAGTTCATGTTTAATGAGTTAAGGTGATAAAAACAATAACCAGAGCCATGTCTTACCTAGATATAATTGGTTGATTTATATAGCACTGTGCTGATTACATAAGAACATTTCCAGTCTTGGTTGATTTCTTCTCTCGTTCTATCAGTGTGTCTTGCTCTATCTTGTTTAGTACAGCTGGCTTATCTTTATTGGTTTATCTGGTTGTTTGATCTCAGCTCTCATATCTGAGCTCTGACTGTGGTTTTAGTCATTCAAAACCTCTTCGTGGACTTTAGTTTGGCTTGATGGCACAGCTTCATCTCAGCAGCCCTCCAGACCAAACTGATCCAGCTCTTTTTTACTAGCTCTATCTGTCAGTGGATCAGCTTTCTGACAGATAGGCAACAGTTAGTGACACTGGGGAAATTAATGTCAAACAGCTGCTCCACAAACACTGGTGTACCTCAGGGATGTGTTCTCTCCACACTCTTCTTCTCCCTGTACAACAATTGCACCTCTAAAGACTCTGTCAAGCTCCTGATGTTTGGAGACTACAATTCAGTCATTGGTCTCATCCAGGACGCTGACGAGTATGCTTACAGATAAGAGATTGAACAACCTGGAGCTGAATATGCTCAAAGCAGTGGAGATTATATTGGTTTTTAAGAGAAATCACCATCATGAACAGCACTGTGGCTGCAGTGGAATCATTAGGTTCCTGGGCACCACCATCTCTCTGGGAACTTAAGGGGGCCAATCACATTGATTCCATTGTTAAAAAGGCCAAACAAAGGTACTTCATTCACCAGCTGAGGAAGTTTTAACCTGGCTGTGGAGCTGCTTAAACATTTTTACTCAGCTGTCATCGAGACTGTCCTGTGCACTAGTTTAGAGCATGCAACCACAATTATGGGAAAGACTACTGACTTTTGTCCAGAAGACGATCATCATCACCCTCCACAAGGAGGCATGACCATAGCCAGTTATGAAGTCACTGGACCTCGGTACATTTTTCATGTTCGAAAATAAAATTTGTTCTCTGATTGACTAATTTGCTGCTAGACTCCGCGTATGAATGTCTGCATGTATAAGTCACAATTTTTAGCATCTGTGTTATGAAAATTATAGCTGCGAGATGCTTCTGATGTGAACGAGTCTTCAGAGAGTTGTGACAAGAGCATGAGACGCAGCCGTGTTGCCAGATCCAACTATTATAAGCATTTTAACCTTGTTTTTCCACTAAATTTAACACTTTAGAAAGTTAATAAAGTAGGAAGTTGTGGTTTATGGTAAGCGAAAACTTTATATTATCCAATTTCCAAAATATTTGAAATATGTTTTGTTTATTTTATTAATTGATAGGTTTTTATTTATTTTAATAGCAATATCTGGCAACATTGCATCGCCAGTGTTCTGAAATTTTCGAGACTTAGGTCTCTGCAGAGCAAAAGTTGGCATTTATGACCTTGTGGGTGTTTTCAAACTGCTGCGTATTTCTAAATCATGAAATCAAAATGATCCCCTTTACCTAACCCCACCCCTAAACCTACCGTCATTATGATGTCAGCCAATCAGGTATCATGGTCTGAAAACACCCTGATCTGGTAACTCCCATTTTTTTCATTAAAATTTTCAGTGTCTGAGATATTTGGTGTCACTGGGTGGATTAAACATGAATATTCACGAGTTTCCTGTTTTCGCGGTAAAACGACTTTTAGTAAATTTTCACCGGATCACAAAAACTGTTTAACAATGTAGGTTAATTACGTTTCAGCTTCGAACGATGATAAGTAAACGTATAATATAATTGTTAAATTGTGCACAAAATGTTATTAGTTGTTTGATGTTTTAAATGTTTTCTCAATGATTACAGCCAGTGATTTGCCAGAAGTAAATTGGCCTGCAGCGGTTAAATATTTTCTTATATTCTTCTGTTTTGCTATTAATAGTATTTCATTAAATATATATATGTCATTTGAATTTGTTTAGCATACAAACCTTTCAACAATCCCGTTTTTCCCGGGAGTCTCCTGTATTTCACACCCATCTACCGCCCCCCTCCCGATTTGTTATTTCTCCCGGGAAACGCCCATAATTTGTATGGCCCTACCTCGCTATATAAATAATAACCTCAATAAATTACTCCAAGGTTTTCCAGTTGCCAGATCTTGTATGAAACGCATCCTACTCACACAATAGATACATCATACGATGTTGAACCCATTTTTGACTTCAACCTGGCAACCTACAGCTCTGATGCCCAGTTGATACCTGCACAGGTAGATGGATGAATTTGAATGAAGCATCACTAAAAATGGCTAAAAAAAAATTAAAATCTCAGGAGGTGCTATGGTGAAAGAAAAAAACTGCAATTTCAAACTTGATCAAATTCTGCTACTTACAATTATAATTCTGGATGTAATAAACACTAGGAAACACTGTTTCCTAGTACTGTAATGTCATGTATTTAACATACACACACATATATATATGCACCACAGTGTTTTCATTTATGTAATATAATTTTTTTTATAATAAAGATAAATAAAAAAGAAAGTCTCATTATTATCACAATAATCCTTATTAATAATTATGTATTATATATTTACTTATGTGTATTTAACTTGCCTCTGAGCCGCCCCAAACCCAACCCCCATCTGTCGAGTCCAGGGCTCATTTGGAGCATAGCCTACCTCAGGTAAATCATTATGACAATCACTAACCATGACACAATCTTTATATTATTTTTCATATTAACAATAGTAATAAAAACAACAATGCACTAAGCATAATGTCATTCTACGCTAAAACGTACCTTTTTGAAAATTGTTTATGTTTCAGTGACAATGCACTAACATTTTCAGTCGCTTTAACTCGAAACAGGAAACTCATTAACATTCATGTATGCTCCGCCCAGTGACACCAAATATCCCAGACACGTCGTTATTGTAATACATTATAAAACAGTATGCAATAATAATTTATCTAATTTCATGGATGCCAATCCATCCAATAAAGCCCTCCCTAAACGTACCCTTAACTTTCTTATTATTTACTTAATTTTCATTGAAAATAAATGTTTTCTGATGTGATTTGAAATTTGAAAAAAATAAAAGATTTTTGCCAAAAGGTGCCAATGGAGCTGACTGTGAGGTATTGTCTTTTGTAATCTTGACTATGTTTGCATGAATAATAAATAACTGATAATATTATCCATCCCATAAACATAGTATTAAAAAACTTTGATGCAATAAATAGGGTATAATAAAAAAAATAGCATCTAGAGCTGTAGTCAAGTCCAGCTTTGTTGAGTCCAAGTCAAGTCCAAGTCCAGGACTAGTCGAGACCGAGTCAAGACCGAGTCCAAAGAGGTTAGAGTCCAAGTCAAGTCCAAGTCCAAAATGTTCGAGTCCAAGTCAAGACCGAGTCCAAATGAGAGAAAAAAGGGTCTTCTTCAAGACCACACACTTAACTACTGATAATGTATGTGATGCGAGAGACAGCATATCTCTTATTCTAAGAAAATAATTTGACATTATTATTTGTAATGATCAAAAAGCATGTGCAAAGTAAAAACTCTGTAGGACAGGGGTCTCCAAACTACATCCTGGATGGCAAATGTCCTGAAAAGTTTAGCTCCAACTGGCCTTAACACACCTGGAAGATTAGTGTGTCTTGTAAGAGCTTGATTAGCTGGTTCAAGTGTGTATAATTAGGGTTGAAGCTAACAGGGGCGTTACACAAGATCCAGGGCCCTATGCTTAGGCAGTCCTGATTGGCCCCCATGCCCCCCACTGATGAAAATATCCAGGTAAAATAAAATATATTTCAGATTCATACTTTTCAAGGGCACTCTCTTCCTTTGGGGCCTGGTAATCAGTAGTGGTTTTACCCCCAGTCCGACCCTGGGAGCTAAACTATAAAGGACACTGGCCCTCTAGAACAGAGTTTGGAGCTGTAAGGTCAAATAATTTGTATGTACTTTATTTTCATTTTATTTACTTTATAATGCTGCTTTTGCTGACATGTCTGTGGTCAAAAATATATATGACTGATGCCTTGGCACAGTGCACAGACACACGCAAAGCTTGGGATATGACAAATGCGCGCAGCAAAGCTAGAAGGCATACGTTTGGCTCTACTGGGCATGCGCACATAAATACAGCGACATTTTTGTCATACTGTACTAGGGCTTGCATAGACTAGTCGAGCTCTGTCGGAAACAATCGACTACTCCAGCATGCATTAACCATAATGCATACAAAGTGTTGGCAAGTACGATGTGAATTTTAGAATTACAATATTGCGTGGAGCTGTTACTAGATGACCTTATCTATGTTACATGTAAAAATAAAATATGTAATGTAATAATTAGGGTTGTGCCTGAAGCCGAATACCTTATTCGGAATGGCAAGGATAATGGCTTAAAAAAACGAAAAACGGACAAGGAATAATTCTGCCTGAATACTCGGCTGAAGCTGACACAGTCTGGTGTTTGCTAGATAACAGGTGAGCCAGGGGATCAGCGCCAGAAGTGAATGAATGTAAACTTTATGAGTGAAAAGAGCGCAAATCAAACACCGCATTGTTGTCGCCTCTCTGCGCATCTCTCAGAAATCAGAGCGTTGCAAGAGTAATTTTACCTATAACAATGCATCATACACGTTATAGTATTTGTATATATTTAAAAGGCAACGATTTAAAGCTTAGGCTACGATGTGAAACGAATAAGCACAGCGCGCTCACCAATCAAACAGCTGCATTGCGCGTCTCAGTCTCTCAAAAACCAAATCAGTTCAAGAGTAGGCTAATAATCAGCTTAGATACTGATACATTGTCTACTTGTCCTACATGTTTGCATCTTTAACTTTTGCTGGTTTGCGCGGCACACACAACTGTTAAGTGAAGTTCATTAACATTAAGACTCGCTTAAAGAGCTCTGCGTAATGAAAATGTGCGCATTTAATGGATCCAGTCGTGTTAAAATAATCACTTAACGTTTGTCATGACATCTCTCTGCTTGCATGATAAATATTATTTTAAAAATTAATAATTATTTTAGTTTAACACGACATACTTGTTCAGTGATAACTACGAAAAAAAAAAAAAAGTCACAAGGGTCTTATCAAGTAACTGTACGATGTTGTATCCGAATGCAGATAGGAAAAGTGTTGTGATTGTAACAGACACAAATACTGGCTGTTACATGAAAATGTAAATATGTAATTTCATAATTATAAAGTTTTTTTTAAAATTTACATATGTAATTGTTGCATAAGACTATACATAAATATGTGTTGATTGATAAAAAAACAAAACAATTTAATGTGTTTTCATTTACAATAGCATGAACCACGAGTAGTCGAGCTACTCAAGCATTTTTTTCTTAAAAAAATCTACTAGCAGAAATCAGTAGTCTTGCAACCCCTATACTGTACAACAATAATTAGTATTTCATTATTGTAAAGGGTACGTTTTAGGCTATCTGGGTGTAGACGTAAATAAAACACAATCTAACAGGTAGAAAATTAAATTAGAAACATCTAAACTTTTCAGGTCGCAGCAAGTGCACCGCTGGTCATGCACATCCTTTCCCGGAACAATACTGAAAGCAAAGCCAAGATGGAGAAACAGACGATCATAGCTGTACAAGGATAGCCATTTTGTAAAAGAATATATTAGCAGAGCTACTACAAGGGATGTTTAGTGCTGGAAATCCATTTATTCTTTGCTTAAACTTCTGCGTCATCATGAAGAGCGAGTCATAGTTGCCCAGCAACACCAGACGCCACTGGAGCGCGAGCGCAGATTACAGAGTGCTTTGGAAAAAAGGAGAGCGGCGCGCCTAGCGTTTTCCACACGACATCATGCAAATGTGGTTTTGTTTTGAACGTGATTTTTTTTTTTTTTTTTTGCTGGACTCGGTCGAGACCAACTAGAAGACTTGGCGAGTCCAATGGCCAAGTCCGAGACAAGTCCGAGTGCAAATATAACAAGTCCGAGACAAGTCCGAGACGACAGAAAAATGTCTCGAGTCCGGACTCGAGTCCAAGACCGGACTCGAGTACTACAGCCCTAATAGCATCCCTCCAAAAACATCTATATTTCTTTCTCTTTTCAAGTGTTAGAATCAAAGCCTAGCTAGGGCCATGAAAGGAGGGTAAGTTTAATTAAATTTTCCTAAGCTGTAAGTAATTACCGTTAGGATTAAAACATCAAACTCTTGAAAAAAAATAATAATAAAAAAATAATATTATATATATATATATATATATATATATGATAAGTGAAGTGACATTCAGCCAAGTATGGTGACCCATACTCAGAATTTGTGCTCTGCATTTAACCCATCCGAAATGCACACACAGAGCAGTGAACACACACACACACACACACACACACACACACACACACACACTGTGAGCACACACCCGGAGCAGTGTTCATCATTTATGCTGCGGCGCCCGGGGAGCAGTTGGGGGTTCGATGTCTTGCTCAAGGGAACCTAAGTCGTGGTATTGAAGGTGGAGAGAGAGCTGTTCATGCACTCCCCCCACCCACCCACAATTCCGTCCGGCCCGAGACTCGAACTCACAACCCTTCGATTGGGAGTCCAACCCTCTAACCATTAGGCCACGACTTACCCAATAAATATATATATATATTCGAAACCATGATCACCAGTGCAGCGATTGGAAATGAAACCCGACGAAAAACTTGACACATTTCTGGACTTTTATAAGGAAACAGCCAAGCAAACAAAACTACATAAATGTTATAATAGATAAATGAAACAGATAATAGATACATGTTTTTATTTTATTATATATTTTTTTCATGATTCCCAATTATTTAGATTCACAATTTATAATAGTTGTGCAGTCTTTAATTTTTTTTTTTCAATGTAGAAATTATCTATTCATTTTGTTTATATTTGGACAGATTTGTTACGTGACAGCGTTAATGAAAGTTTCTTAAGCATCAATATCATGTTATCTGCATCCCCTGCACTGCATCAAGCCACTCTTAAAATAGCAGTCATCACTCAAAATAATGCACAACTCTATCTGTATAGTATATGGTTAAAGTATCTAATAAACATTTTGTTGGTTTAGATACAGTGATACGTTTATTTAGCTCTTTCTGTCCTATATTTGTCCTATAGTTTATCTTTGGAAACTGAAGTGTTAGATGCTGTAGAATCTACTTCCGCTATTGTATTTCTAAAGTTATCTATTTTATCAGTGAAGAAATTCATAAAGTCATTACTATTTAACGTTGGTGGAATATTTGAATCAGGTGGTGTCTGGTAATTTGTTAACTTAGCCACTGTGCTAAATAAAAACCTTGGATTGTTTTGGTTATTTTCAATGAGTTTGTGTATATGCTCTGCCCTAGCAGTTTTTAGAGCCTGTCTACAGCTGGACATACTGTTTTTCCATGCAATTCTAAAAACATCCAAGTTAGTTTTTCTCCATTCACTACGAGTTACTTTCTTGAGAGAGTGCGTATTACTGTTATACCATGGCACAGTACGTTTTTCTCTAACCTTTTTTCAATTTGATGGGGCAACAGCTTCTAATGTATTAAAGAAAATAGTGCCCATGTTGTCAGTCATTTTGTCTAATTCATATGTAATTTTTGATACAAATAACAGTTGAGATAGATCAGGCAGGTTATTTGCGAATCTGTCTTTGGTGACTGGAACAATAGTTCTGCCCAGACGGTAACGCTGAGACATATAGTTAATATCAGTTATACGCAGCATGCATGATTCAAGGAAATGGTCTGTAACATCATCACTTTGAGGTACGATATCTATAGCAGTAAGATCGATTCCATGCGATATAATTAAATCTAGTGTATGATTAAAACAATGTGTGGGCCTGGTGACATTTTGCTTGACTCCAAAAGAGTTTTATTAGGTCAGTAAATGCAAGTCCTAATGTATCATTTGCATTATCAACGTGAATATTAAAATCTCCCATGATTAGCTCCTTATCAACTGTAACCAGAAGGTCTTAGAGGAAATCTGCAAATTATTTTAGGAATTCTGTATACGGCCTTGGTGGTCTATACACAGTAGCCAGAGCAAGAGAAACATTAGATTTCTTTTGCATGTCTGACGGTGTAACATTAAGCAAAAGTATTTAGAATGAGTTTAACCTGTATGCCGTTTTCTGGCTAACATTGAGAATATCACTATATATTGTTGCAACACGTCCGCCACGACCAGTCTGACTGGGCTCATGCTTATAACAGTAGATTGGTGGAGTCGACTCATTTAGACCATAATCATTTGGTTTTAGCCAGGTTTCATTCAAGCAGAGTACATCAAAACTATTATCCGTGATAATTTAATTTACAATAACTGCTTTGGGTGTGAGTGATCTAATATTTATGAGCCCAAATATTTTTCTAGATCCTACATTAAATTTATATTTTGACCTCACTATTCAGTGATAAAAATAGATTTTTCAGCGCTAGTACTTTTATAATTTAAGCGGGTGGAACAAAAGTCATCATAATAGTTATTTGAGAATTGTCTTACTAGTCACATGGAGCAAAGAGTACTGGAGGTGTTGTCAGAGAGCAGCTCTGCGAAACAGCCTAGGACGCTCCCAGAAAAGATTCCAGTTATTAACAAATAGCAGTTTTTGTTCTTTACACCATGACACCTCAAGGTCTCCAACTGCTTCTCCATGACCTCGAGCTCGAGCGGAAGGTGTCCTTGCCTGCAATCAAAGGTAGACATTAATCCGCCATTAAAGCAAGTAACAGTGAGTACAGCAATGGTAAGTGTGTGAATACAGTATTAGCAATGTAAGCGCAGTTAGCAGCAACCACGCCGCTGATGCTAACAGGCTATAAGCTAAAAGCGGACCCAAGAGATCCAAATAAAACTAGTGATAATGAGGCACTCTGATTGTTTTTGTTGTAGAATACAATAGAGGATATATTCACACATTATATAAACGGAAACGATGGTGTATAAAATTGATTTTTAAGATAAAAATAGTCGATAAAATGAATATAGTGATGGAGCTCAAACGCAGTACAGGTGCCAACAACAAACAGGAAGTGACGTCTAAAAGTAGCCACCTTTTGCTTTGATTACTGCTTTGCACACTCTTGGCAATCTCTTGATGAGCTTCAAGAGGTAGTCACCTGAAATGGTCTTCCAACAGTCTTGAAGGAGTTCCCCGAGAGATGCTTAGCACTTGTTGGCCCTTTTGCCTTAAGTCTGCGGTCCAGCTCACCCCTAAATTATGTTCTCGTTAACAAGGTTCGGGAGGAGCGCGTCAGATACTTAGCCTAATCAACACAGGTGGACCACAATCTAGTCATCAATCCCACAGTATAAATAATCGTTGACTTAACTCTATCCATTGACAGTTAATCAGCATTCGATTCGCTCTGTCTGTCATCTTATCACAGACCCAATCTTCCTTCCAATGAAGAGATCTGTCACTTTTTCCGGACCCACAATCACTCCTACATCGCCAAACACGGCAGCCGAACACCATTAAGCATTATTGCGACAGCTGCTCTTCTCACAAAGCAACACGTTGTGGCCAATAGACCATGCAAAGCCCCGAGCCCGCCTCTCTCCCGCTCAAAACCGAGCTCTCCTCGAGCGCTGGATCGCAGCAGCAGCAGGCATTCAACCAGCATGGCCGCACCCCAGTTCTCACCGCAGCAAGTCTCTCTCCTTTACCGTCGTGGCTCAGCCTTTTCACTGCGGCTTTTCCAGCCACAGGGCAGTTTGAGGCTGCCTCCTCTAACAGCCCAGACCGCCGGTCGTAAATTCTTCAATACAAATTCTTCAATACATTCTTCAGGTGGAGACGCTAACGCAGGTTTCGCAGCTAAAGTTTTTAATCGACGTCATGATATAATTCTGTCGGATGATGATGCTATTTCACCACAAAGCCAAGGCATTTTTTTTTTTTTTTTTTCAAGGCAAGCCATCCACACAGAAATGTTTGAAGACATTACATTTACCCTAGCGTGCATGTTTAAACCTCACTGAGATGATGCAGACAGAAGTTGCATGCAATTATTCTGGCAGGAACTGTTTGTTTAGGTAAGGCAAGTTTATTTATATAGCACAATTCGTACACAATGGTAATTCAAAGTGCTTTACATAAAACAAAGTGAAATAATTATAAAGGGAAATAATAATAAAAGAAATAAATAAAACAAAAATTTATTTTACTTTTTAAAAATGATTTTAAAAAATGTACTTCTTTAAAATGAAATTAAAAACCGTTAGAAACAGAAAATGATTTAGCCAAAAAAAAAAAAAAAGACAGTTCGGACATTGCACAAGTGCTCATTCAATAAATGCACAGCTTAACATATGAGTTTTAAGTCTAGATTTAAATGTGACTAGTGTATTAGCACATCTGATCTCTTCTGGAAGCTGATTCCAAGTGCGGACGTCATAGTAACTTACATGTTAAATGCCGACTCCCCTTGTTTGCGTGAACCTTTGGTATTTCATACTGACTCGATCCTAGTGATCTGAGTGCTCTTTTAGGTTTATATTCAGTGAACATATCCAAAATTTAAAGGGACATATTTCACCATTTACTTGCGTGATCACTCAAAATTTATCTAAAACACAACTACCCTCGTGTTTTGCCGCAGGACAGCAAGGGTGAGTAAAATTTCTGTTGTCTTTTCTGGATTGTAATACGAAAAGCACGCAAAGTAAATATCTTTAGAATCTGCTTGAAAGTAAATAGCACATAACTGCAATCATCTTTACTATTATAACCATGTCGGTTGGTACAATGTTTTACAAGACTAAACATGCTTCATCGTTTTCAAAGCCCCTGTTTTCACAGTCCATCATACAATGCGAAAACATAATTCCAAATGTATCCGCTCTGGAGACCGTTTAGAAAAGGCCGGGAAGGCCAAAACGAGCGGAAAACATGCTTCCAGCAGGAACGTACTAATGTGGATAAGGCTTGAGGTATTTTCAAACCCTGCAAACAATTGCTAAGCTGGCAGCACCGTAGGCTACCCAGGCACTTTTTTTTTTAAATTTATTTATTTATTTATTTATTTATTTATTTATTTATTTATTCATTCATTCATTCATTTATTCGTTCATTCATTTATTCATTTATTTATTTTTTTATAAATTTTTTTTTAGCTTGCCCCATCATTTGTTACTAACCCTTCTACTTTTCCTGCAGCCAACAACTACAGCAGCCGAAGCAAGCTCAAGCCGCAGGCGGCCCAAGAAGTTGTCCCTCCCCACTGCCACAGAGCCTCTATCCACATTTCTCCACTGTTGCAGCAGTGTCTTTTCCCGCAGGAGCCTCTATCCATATTTCTCCTCTGCCGCAGCAGTGTCTTCGCGCAGGAGCCTCTATCTATAATTGTCCACCGCCGCAGCAGTGTCTGCTCCCGCAGGAGCCAGCGAGGCTTACCCTTTCGATGCGTGTGCTCCCATCGGATGTCGGCAAGAGCCTCCTGGCCAGACTACCTTTCTTTTCTCCTTACAGCCGCAAGCTGTCATTTCCACCATGCAATATCCAGATCCCCGGGAAGCCGGCGAAAACCTCCTTTTCCATTTCTATGGTCATCGAGGTTTTCCCGTCCGATGCTGCGAGTACAAGCTCCCATCAGACGTCGGCAAGAGCCCCACGGCCACCCAAACTTACCTCTTCCATCCTTCGGCCTGCGATGCTAACCCAGCCGATACAGCGAGCACAAAGTTCCTGTTGGATGCTGGTGAAAGCCTCCTGACCACCCTACTTTACCTTTCCGTCTTTCATCCAGAGAGGCTTACCTGTTCGATGCCATGAGTACAAGCTCCCGTTGGACGTCGGCGAGAGTCTCCCATCTAGACAAACTTCCCTTTTCCTTTTCTATGGTCAGAGAGGCTCCAGTCGGAGGCTTCATGGGCCCTTTCGGTCAGCCATTTGCCCTTCGGCCTCTGAATAGCAGGGGCTTCTCGACCAGTAGGGCCTGTACGCCGACACCGTGACCTATTCCAGTCGAGGCAACTCGGGCCCTCCCGGTCGGGCTATACAACCACGCCGCTCCTCCTCATCGGCCGGTAGGACTCACAATTCCAATGCTGTGAGCCCCTGTTGAGCATCGGCTTAAGTCCTACCGACCGGGCGCCTCTAACCATATAGTCCAGTACCTGCAGCCGGTAGGGCCTACCTTCCCAATAAAATCAGCCCCCGCCAGTACTCAGTGCTATTTTGCAAATCACAGAAACAGCGGGTGTGGCGTCAGGCTGAAAAGCTCCTCTCACCAGAGGCCACTGACACAGGGAGAGTCAGGAGTAGTAGTATTAATGCTTAAATTACTGAACAAATCCAGTAGCTCCTCATTGTATATGTAATTAAGCATGTCAAATGGGGAAGTGGCACGGTCAGGAAAAGTGTAGAGAGATGAATTGATCTCAAGTGCCAAGTCATCAGCATCAATGTCATGGAGGGTTCATTCCAATTTTTGCATTGTTCATGAAGCTTTCCATTATTTATTGTCTGCTTCATGTTGTCCTTTGAGAACAGAAAGTCATAAAGGTCATAAACACCCTTCAATCTTGAAAACATGTCACTTAGGCTTCTGAGGGCTGTGTCAACCATGGGCAGAAAGAAGTCTCTTCTGAAAGTCTCGTCTGGAGTAGACTGAGTTTCCACTGTACCTTCATATAGAGACTGTCTTTTCTTTTTACGCTGCCTTTTCTCAGGAAGGGTAATTTCCATATCCAGATTTTGTGCAATGTCTTTGACAGGAAGCAATCCCATTTTCCCTGAAGTCTTCAAGGAAGTCTTTTACTCCTTCTTTTTCTGATCTAAGTGTTTCCATGGAAACATTTGGACTTTGTAGCAGCTTGCTGATATGGTTGATCTGGTACAAAACATGGTAGGTCATTGTGCAAAGCAGAAAAGACCAGGTCTTCAACTCACCATGTAAGCTTTTAGCAGTGGACATGATCTCTGAGTCCCCCTTCTCTATAGCAGACGTCTGGAGTGCAGACAATGTATCCAGGATCTCTGGTAACTGGTATCGCACCACCTGCACGCAGTTGCTGTCAGTTCACCTGAGCTGCTTTACATGTGCCTTTAGAGTTGCACAGAGGAACTGAATAAGTTATAGAGTCTTTGCAACACACCAAAGAAGGAGATGGACAACACTGAGGACTTGGCAGCATCTTCCAGAACCAGGTTAAGTGTATGACTGCTGCATGGAATGTAAAATGCTTTGCTGTTCAATTGCAAAATTCTTGCCTGAACACCCTGTTTATGGCCCATCATATTGCTGCAATTGTCATAAGATTGACCACGACAGTCAGAAAGACTCAGGCTGTGTTTCACTCAGGCCCTTACCAGTTGGGCTTATTAACAGGTGGTCACCCTAGTAAAGGTTCATGATTCCTACTGAAACCACAGTCAGAGCTCAGATACGAGAACTGAGATAAAACCACCAGATAAACCAACAACCAGAAACCAGTGGAAGAAAAAATTAATTAAATAAAGAGCAACACACAGACAGAGTGAGAGACAGAGTTGGAAACGGTCTTATGCCATGAGCAAAAAGCTGTAGAAATCTCCTCAATACATATATTTAGGTAAGACATGATTGTTATTTTATTTTATTTAACTTTTTCACTTGAAGTAATTAAATATAAACTAACCACTGTAAAACCCGACAAGTAACTTAACTCAAACCGTTTGAGTTAACTGATATCGTTAAAAACCTGACAAATTAGGTTTACTCAAACCATTTGAGGCAACTGATTGCCTTAAACCATTTAAGTTTAAAAACGAATAGTTGTGAGTACTCCGAACTTAATTCAGTTGAGTTCACTGAAAGAAGATATGCATTGCAATTAAATAATTAAGTGATTAAGTGAGTGCTGATTGTGAATTAGTGATGAGCACCTGCTGTTAAAAAACAGAATTAATGAAGAAAAGAGAAACACAAGAACTGCAGCTGACTTCAGAAACAGCCTTAGATGAAATCAACTGAAATAAAATACATGACATATTCTCAAGATCTGATTAAACAACCCCACAAACAGCATCACCAGCTCCACTTATTAATAACCAGACTGACTTTATTTCTGTCAGACGTCTACAGAAGATCTTATTGAGAATGAACTAAGATGTTTAGATGTTGATTTATTGTTTCATTTGAAGTAACCAAGTTAGAGATCAGTGTTTGCTTTAGTTGGGATCTTGACCCTTGACTTCCGTCTTAGTTTTTTCTTAGGTATGTTAACCATATGTTTCTAAAACATATCTGTTGTAACTCAAAAGCCCAGAAATTTTTTATCAGGTGTTGCAAACACAAAAGCTGATTTAATCCAAAGCAATTTACAGGGCCTTCAGGCTAATGTTTTTATTTTTAACCAAACCTTTACTTAGCTGTTGATTGTTATACTGTATGTTAGTGATGATAATCATCATTTATTGAACTGAGTTAAAGATATTGAGTCTATTCTCTGATTAAATAGATGTTATGTAATTATTTGGATTGATTATAGTAAAAGTGATTCTAAGAGCCAGTGGTTCTGTGATAATCAGTTAATAAAAAGGAATTTCCAAACAGTTTGGTTTTCTATGGTGTCAATTAGTCACCAACAGACATCAATAATCAGCATATGAACCTCAACAATGGTGACCAAAGAAAAATGCAGCAGAACACGCTAGGAGCCATGAATGAGTTTTGTACTACAATAGTACCCAGCATGCATTGCATGAAGGTTTTTTTTTTTTTTTTTTTTTTTTTTTTTTAACACCCTTGTTGAGGTTCATATTCGGATTATTGATGCCATAGAGGAAAAATGTATGTGCACAAAGTACTTGGAAAGTACTTTATATTAACTGATTATGAGAGAACCACTGGCTCTTTAAATAGCTTTAATTGTAATTAAACAAACTAATTCTACAACACCTATTAAATCAGATTTTAGACTCTAAACAATTCCATAATTGATGATTGTCATTATTGCTGTATAACAACCAATACCTTATAATATTTGCCCTGGGATTTTGAGTTATAACAAACATGTTTCAAAAACACATGGTGACAGCAATCAGAGAAAAAATAAAGACCGTAGTCAAGGGTTAAGATCCCAACTAAAGCAAACACTGATCTCTAACATGTTTACTTCAAATGAAACAATAAATCAACATCTAAACCTTAGTTCATTCTCAATAAGATCTTCTGTAGATGTCTGACAGAAATAAAGTCAGTCTGGTTATTAATAAGTGGAGCTGGTGATGCTGTTTGTGGGGTTGTTTAATCAGATCTTGAGAGATTTCATGTATTTTATTTCAGTTTATTTCATCTAAGGCTATGTCTGAAGTCAGTTGTAGTAGTTCTTGTGTTTCTCTTTTCTTCAGAGATTCTGTTTAACAGCAACTGTTCATCGTTAATGCTCAATCAGCACTTAGTTAATCACTTAATAACTTAAATGCAAAGTTTTAAAACTTACATGATTTAAATCAAGGCAATCTGTTTACTCAAACGGTTTGAGTTAAGTTTACTTGTCAGGTTTTACAGTGTGGAATACAGACTAGAAAAGACTAGACTAGTTGTTGCAGATGATTCCTATTAAAGGTGTCATATGATGTTGCTAAAAAGAACATTGATTTGTGTATTTGGTGTAATAAAATGTGTTTATGGGGTTTAAGGTTAAAAAAAAAAAATATATATATATATATATATATATATATATATATATATTTTAAAAACTGAATTGTATATACTGAAGAGCTTACTGAACAAAGTTGATTTTAAACAGTCCAATCAGGACATATGTCCACAAATAACCTGTTCACATATTTAACGCAATCAGACAAATGGCAAACACAAATTGGATCGCAAAATTCGCAAAATCATTGAATCATTAAACATGTTCAAATGTTCCACTGGTTCAACCTATGAAATGTGTAATAATCTATTTACATGTTCATTGTGGATTTTTTTTTTAATTTTCAGCCAGAGCATCTGACATCTTTCAAGTTTTTGATGCCTTTTGTCTGAATAAGGTCATCAGTCGAGAGAGATGCCGGTCAAGCCTATATAAATTAGTGGTGGGCTGTTATCGGCGTTAACATGCTGAGTTAACGCGAGACTCTTATCGGGCGATAAAAAAAAAAATATCGCCGTTAATCCATTCTCAAAATTGGGTTGGGAGCTGGGTCTATACTAAGCAAGACTTTCATCTTGATATTTTATATAACTTACTCGCTGAGGCCAGCCTCAAAAGATGCTCAGGACAGTTGACGGGCCACTGCTGCGCAATCGTCACGAAAGCTTATATTTTTCACATGTTTTTACGCCTTACCGCTTTTCGATTTAAACATTAAAGCATCCAAACACAAGACATGGAAAAGCTGAACGGAGTAGCTGGTGACTCGCGCTGTGTTCGGTGCGGAGAGAGAGAGAGAGTCGCGGTATCAGCGACACTGAACCGAGCTCTCTTCTGCGAAGAGAAAGGCGTCTCAAAACACTTGAACATCGAATTTGCTTATTTTTGCTATTGTGCCGACAAATAAATACAAAATATGTCCAAATATCCACCTTGGAAATTATGATCGAAAAAACTGTCAGTTATTTATTAAGTGAAAGTAAACAATTGAGGGAAAACATGGGATGTGTATTATATTGGATGCGTTAATTGTCTCTTAAAGTGACCGCGCCTAATTTAGTGACTGGCTGCTGTAATGTTAATCCAAGAAAATTAAAGAAAATCACTCACTGCTCTTGACTGAATTACTTTGTAGTTTTAACAGTCAAACCAAAAATTATTCAGACACCAGGTATAATTTTTGATATATATATATATATATATATATATATATATATATATATATATATATATATAGCAAAACTGTGAGAAATGTTAGAACTGTTGAAGGTGTCTGAATAAATGTAGGTTTGATTGTATATTTCATTTTTACATTGAAGACTATCCAGTGCTATTTTACATGTAATTATTTGGTTTCTGTACCTTGACGCCTACAAACTTGAAAAAAACTTAAACATTGGTGTGAAACAGGCATAAGGTTGTTTGCACCTTGTGCAATGTGGAATTAGTTTACAGCTTTTTCAAACACTTTGTGATGCATTTTGGAAACAGGAGATGAGCCCCTTTTATAATGCACCACCTAGCTTGATAAACTCCTTCTCAAAGACTTACTGTTTGTCAATTTTATTTAGGTAACACAAATATTCTGAATGCCTTCGGCAGAATTCGAATGATCCATTTAAATCTAGATTAATTTCAAGATCACAGTGAGATTAATCTAGATTTAAAAAATCTATGCCCACCACTAATATAAATATAAATATGCTAAATAAATTAAGTTTATTTTTAAATCACTTGACTTTTAAACTATTTGAAACAATAGAAATAATAGGACTTCATCATTCTTAGCATGCAATTACTTAATTATATTAAGTTGTATTTAATTTATGTTTTTAAGTTCCATTTGATCAAAAATATTAGTTAAAATTACTCAAAAAGGAAGAAATGTTATACCAACTTGAAATAATTAAATTAATAGAAACTTTTCTAAAACTTTGTGTATACACTACTTAATCTATTTATTTAATTTGAACGTTCAGGTTTACAGTGATACTGTACATTATTGTTTCTCCTCTATGCCCCGCCTTTCTGAAATGCATACATTTTTAAACAAAGCTCATCGGCCCGAAAAGCGAGGTGTGCCTCTCAGAATACTGTGATGCCATCTCCCAACACGACCAGACAAAACCAATTACAAACCATTACAAACAAAGCATTTGTTGCATCCAGTGAGGACATTATTAGTGATTATAATGACTTATACTTGTATGACTAGTTACAAATTGCATTGTGCCGCATAAACATAAAACCATGTCTGCATTTGTGATTGGAGAAACGACAAAGAAGCGCTACTCCACACTGCTTAAACTCACGGTTGAATCAACAGTGGCAAATTCTTTCAAAATAAAATCATACTTACAGTCTGTGAGTCAAAACAGACGGCAAATCAGGAAACATTCCTCCATTTAAATGCACTGCATCTTAATATTTGTGTCGAACCGTTCTGGAGCAGTGTTGTAAATACAACTTAACCACTGATTTATAGTTGTGTCCTCTGTTAGAAGGCCATTCGAAATGCATGATTGTGCATGATTTGAAGTCCAGCCAGAAAAGCACTGAAATACTTCAGCCTGGAAATGACAAGGCCCTGGATGAGAAGTTGTTGCATACTGCCTGACAGCTGTTGTTGTTGTTGTTATCTTCTGAAAATTGTTTAGCATTTATTTAGCACAAATACTAATTTTTATTATGTATACACTTAATTCTTTTCAACAGGACATTGCAAAGAGTTCAAAGAGACACTTGAATATGGAAAACTTGGGAAACTATACATTTAAATGGAAGCTGGAAGCTGACCTACTGGAGATAAGGGTCAGATGGTCCATCTTCACCATCATTAGTGTGTGTGCAGGTCTACCAGCTCTTGTTTGGTCTGTCAGTGATCTGATTCATCACAGAAGGAATGGACACCGGATTTCAGTCTTCATCATCCTCCTCCTCCTCACTGACTTGGTTGAGCTTTTCTTGAGTCCATGCATACTGATTAAAGACTTCATAGGTTTGTTCACCCAGTATAAGGATTGGAGATTGAGGGTTTTGTGGCCTTCATGGTGGTCATTAAGAGCCTGTGCTCTCCTCTTGAACCAGCTGGTGGCGCTGGAGGAAATTCTCTCAGTGAAAGATCCACTTTTAACGGCTTCGGTTTTCTCTTCACCATGTTTCAGGATTTTCTACATTCATGCTTTTCTCTTAATAATAATTGGTTATTTTTCTTTACCTCAAGTTTATTACGGCTGTATTGCTGTAGAGTTATTCTTGACTGTATCAGTAACCATATGGATAATATCTTGTGGAGCTTCAAGTTCTGCTCATCCTCACTCTCACTCATCCAGGAAACCAGATCGTCACATTTTAGTCATTTTCATATTAACTTTGCTGGTGTTTTATCTGCCCTTTATTGCATTTAATTTCTCCTTTAACTTTACTCTGTCTTTACCAAATATCCATATTTGGCTTATTCCTATCTTCTTGACGAATGTGAGGTTGATTTCAGATCCTCTCCTGTGTGTGCTGGTCTGCAGACAGAATCTCAGAATGCAAACATCACAAAACCGTGAAAGGATCAGTTTAGTCTGAGAAGGTCTGCTAAGATGGGCTGGTTGTGAAAGTTAAAAAAAAAAAAAAAAAGTCATAGTTACTTATCATAACCATTAGGCTTTAAAGTAAACACACACCATTACGCTTCCCATACTATATCTATTTTCAATTTCCCACATTGTGTGATCTTTTTTTTCTTATAATAAACGTATTATCAAACAGAACAGAGACTGAATCTGAAACTTCATCTCTATATTCTCTTTTTGTCGTCAATATTTTTTAATCTTACATTCACATTCATACTGTTCTAAAGATCTTTTCATCTATAAACCTGATCTGTAATATACTGCTAAAGCACACTAATGTAGTCATCCAGCTTACGGAGTCAGAACACAAACAACATGGTATGTGCAAAATAGAAATAATTTTTAGGCCTACAAACAAAGAAAGGAAAGCAATCTTTTGTGATGTTTGAAACTCTTATATGTTTAATTATTTATAGGCCAATATACACTGCTCCAGCAGATCCAGACCAACGCAGACATTCATCATATTTGATCACATCACCTTTCAGACATTCTCTATACCAAAAAATATGTTTATTTTTGCAAAATCACTCATGGTTGAACCAAAATCCAATAGTTGCTGAAATGGGGAGCACTGTGTTCTGACAAAATCATGTCTCTTGCTGCTGGTCACGTCTGACTGTTCAGTGTGAATTGTGCCTTATTTTAACCTTTTAGTGGTACTCTCTTTTGTGTGAATTGGCTTTCATGAACTATGCATAACCACAATTTTTATTTTTCCTTTTTTTTTAATGACTTATTTTATTTCAGTTGATTTCATCTAAAGCTGTGACTGAAGTCAGTCGTAATTCTTGTGTTTCTCTTTCCTTCAGTGATTCTGCTTTTTAATAGCAGGTGTTCATGCCTAATGCTCAATCATCAATTAATCACAGAATCATCTCATTAACTTCAATGATTCAGTGTTACTCTGTAGTTTGCACACATTGCACACATTTCAACACATAAGTGTTCATTTAAAACTGAGGATATTGTTGTGGCGTTTAAAGGGTTAAATATTTAAGCTGAAGAAAAAACTGCATGAAATGTGATTTAATAGTAATAGACAGTAATAAACTGTAATTATTTTACAGCTATGAACTGTAAACGGCAGTTATTTACTGGCAGCATGGTTGCAGTAAATAACTGTTTTTCTAGAGTTTGTTGCTGTTAAGTCGAGGATAAACCACAATATACTGTAAAAACTAAGAGTCAGATTTACCAAATGAACAAAGTTAATTTGACTGAAATATTTGTGAACATCCACAGAGAAAAATGTTATGAAAAGTCATACACTGATAAGGAGAGTAAATACTGAACTCAACTGTATTAATGTGTTTTTGCACATGAGAGATCTGTTAGTTTAATGTAGTTTTGTGGTTTGTCATTGTGCTGGAGAGTAGAGTCTGTGCTTCAGTCAATGATGAGCCACAAACACTGATCTTCTGCTGCTTTATATAAAGACAGTGAATGTGGAGTCGCTGATACAGTTATGATCTCTGTGTTAAGTGCTTCAGCACATGCATGTGTGTTATAGCTGACAATGAACTGTAGTGATTTGAGTAAAATCACAATTACTTAGTTACTTTACTGCACTGTAAAAAAAAAAAAGAAAAGTTGACTTAACTTAAAATTACAAGGTAATTTGCTGCACAGCTTTTTTGAGTTTACTCAACTTTTAAACTAATAAGTTCACTTAACTCAATTCACCGAGTAAGGTCACATGTCTCCCAAATTAAAATCTTTTGTTCAGCTGATTGAGTTTTTATAGTTAAAAAAAACTTTTGTAATGTAATTTCAACTTTGTTATTAACTTATGTTATTTCCACTTGACTTAATAAAGTACGTTCAGTTGACTAATTTTTTTTTTTTAAACAGCATCACAAAAAAAAAAAAAAAAAAAAAAAAAAAAAAAATCATACTCATTCTTAAAAAAAGTAATTAAATGAGTAGGCAAAAAAAAAAAAAACCCTTTCAAAGTGCTATCTCATTCAATCGGTCCTAAATACTTTAAATGTTCTATGTCTGACATTTTAAATTGTTAACACAAAAAATGTTTATAAAACAAGCAATATAAGTGCAAGTTAAAGGAGTAGGCTGAATTTTTGGGGCTTTAGCCTATTCATCGTATCCACCACAGTTAGGGTGAGGCTCCTTTGTCTATTCGGTTTTGGCGCGCTTCATTGCACATGCACCAATTTCATGGTCGTTACAGTGCGCATGCTCCAACCTCCAACCCAACTTGCATGATTGTTAACTTGATTTTACTTATTATTTATTTAATTGTCCAGTTAAATAAAAAATAATTGTTAGTCTTACTTTTTGTGAGTTGGATTAACTAACATTGCATGAATGCTAGTTATTAAACTTGAACAGTTTGAAGCAGTGGGAGCGGAATTAATTTCCATGGTAGAATTATGGTATAACACTGTGATAAAAAAAGAGTTGTAAATTAACGGTTGAGAGATGTAAATTAATGGTACCTTACTGACAACCCTGCTGCCAGTAAATTACTGTTATTTAACAGGGCAATTTTTTTACAGTGGCACTTAACTTAGTCATATATAGGCTTTTACTTTCTGAATCGAAATACTGATGACCATTAGAGTGATGGATGCTGTCACAGTATCACAAGAGTGATTCAAGAGCGTAATGTAATATGAAGTGATTATTAAAAAAAAGAAATAAATTTATCAGGGATTACTGAATATCTTAGTTGGAAGTGTTGCTTAAAGTGTTACAAATTAAGGAGCCAAACACGCACACACACACACACACACAAAAGATGATGTAAATACATTTTAGTAACTTTGAGACACAATGGCTGACAAATTATAAATATAGTCACTAGAGATATTATTTATTTGCCTATCACGTTTGACCCATAGGTGCTGATATCAGTTGATGTTGGTTGGTCAAAGATGACTATGTTTGGTGTCAATATGCAAATTAACTGCAGTTACAGCCATAGTCATGCTTATTCATTTGTTTGTTTCAAAATGGTTTCTTCAACCAAAAACTTTTTCCTGGCATGATCCGAAGTTTAATTTTAATAACTTTCAACGAAATTCAAAATGCTGACCAAATATGGCAATATTTATATTGTTGTTCTTTAGTGTGTGTGTGTTTTTTTTCTCATTATAATTGGACATAGTACCAGTGTTTCATATTGATATGCTAATATGTTTATAAAATACATCATTTTACAACTAAATACAAAATGGCCAATGCCCAAAATATGGAAAAATTGGGTGTCATTTGACAATTTTATGAATCAGTTTAATTTACTTTTGGGCAAACCAGATGTTTGAAAAGTTATCAACAAAAAAAAGTTGTCCACAAAAAGTTATCCACCTGACCAGTAGGTTGTGCAGTGCAGAAATGTAATATGTGGCCTCATAGTGGCTCAGTGGTTCATGTAGGTCGTCTACGAACTGTAAGGTTGGTGGTCCAATCCCTGGCTCCACATGAATTACACTTGCAGTTTTTTATCGTACAGATTAGAGCAATACATAATTGAATCTGTAAAGGGGCTACTTTTATTTGTAAATACACATAATAACAATAAAAATTTGTTCATTTACAAAATAAAGAAAACAAACAAGGTGCGCTCTCTGCCGCCTTGGTCTGCAGTGATCTTCCTTTAGAAACGCGTCATTAAAATTAACTGTAACTCAGCAAATACTCAACAAAGAGACGAGATATATATCTACAGAAAGCTTGATATGTCTACTTTTAAACCAAGCCAGTTTTACACATTGCAAAATAACCTGTTGCAAAGTGAGCAAATGCAAATAAGAAGCCCACTCAGGAATCTGGAACACAGCTAAGCACATAGCAAATCAGAATATTAGAATGATTTCTGAAGGTTTGTTTGACTGGAGTAAAGACGATAAAATTTCAGCTTTGAAAGTCAGCTTTGATTGTTCCTAATAAACTGTTTAACAGCAATCTCAAGTGAATCTCTACTTATTTTGTGGGATAATTAAATATATTCTAAATAAACTACAAACATAAAAATATCTATTATTTATTTTATCCTCACATTGACTGTGTTTTTGTGTTTTTTTGTCACTGTATTTTTGTACAATGTCATCGCGTTTACTTGTCTTTAAGCGCACATACAGTTGTTAGTTTCTGCTGGATGTTGGCAGAACCGCATCTTTAGTTAAACTCCTCGCTCTCTGAACAGCTGCGGGATCTCAGACTGCTCCATAGTCATACACCATCACCGACCCCCACTGCTGCATCTCGCCCACAGCGGAGGTGACACAAGTGTCGTGAGAGGAAGCAACATATTGAGGTGGCGATCTTACCAACAGCACTTGACTTCTGCGTGATGAAATTGCAAAGTATATTCCAGAATTTCCATATACTGGTCCGATCCAATCAGGGTCATGAAAACTACATTTTAGCTCTTTTGGGGTTGTTCCTGAGGCATCCCAGATCAATCAATACTTTCCCTTTGCATATATCCCTATATTTTTATAGGTGCACATATGAATTATCACTATTTATTTTTAAACACTAATTTTGGATACTCTTTTCCCTAACCACTGACCTGGCCTATTTCTAAGCTTGGGGCGCCCCTGTCTGTAATGGTGGGTGATCGAGAGTTGGAAGAGCGAGATACGACTAGAACCCCCGTCTAGCGTCTTACATTCTTCTCGGGATTTCCCATACCCCTACTTTGGCTTACCCGGCCGTAAATGCACTGCCCTTTATGGCCTCTCGTGCTTTTTGGCTCTCTGTGCTTGACCCAGCACTGCCTATTTACGGCCCTATGTGTCCCTTGTCCCTCGGTGCTTGACCCAGCACTGCCCTTTACGGGTTCACATGCCTGTTAAGAATGCGTTTTTGTCCCCCCCTGGACTGTGCACACCTAGAAACAAATTTTTACGTCTCTCTCTAAGACCTATAGGTGTGCACCTGTTCCCTCTGTAACTGTACACATCTCTAAATATCTTATATCAAGACCTACTGATGTGTACTTGTACCCCTTATACTCACAAGGTTACTTATTTACAGGTATATTGTGAGACCAATTTACCTACTCCACCCTGGAGCTGGTGTCTACCCCCTCACGTCTGAGTGAGTCTATCGTTCCTCCTTCTCTCGACCCCCTCCACTTACAGATAGTCCCTAACCAATAATATTAAATCTAAAATCTTTCCTACCTTGGTTTGATGATTGATCAGGGATGTCAACAAAGAACTATTGCCCGCCGATCCTCCACCATTAACTGTAGGGGAATATCATCTCAGAGAACTGTGAGAGTCTATTGTGATTTTGTGTTCATGGAAACATGGCTCAGCAACAGCGTTCCAGACTGCGCTATTCACCTTGACCAGCTGACCTGCTATCACGCGGACAAAGCTCTCGTCACGCGACGAAAAACCTGTGGTGGCGGGCTTTGTGTTTACATCAGTGACGCGTGTTGCCACCATGCTGTTTTGATCCGCAAACACTGCTCACCCCTGGTGGAGTTGCTGGACATTCTTTCTGCTGAGGGAATATACTGCCATACTGCTCGTTTTGGTTTACATTCCCGCGATCAACATCAACTGCAAAAGGAACAATGCACTAAATGAACTGTACCAGCACATCAGTGAGCAGCAGACAGCCCATCCTGATGATTTTCTCATCATAGACTTAAAGAGTGTGTTTTCAAAAATACACTAACACATTAACGTTCCAAAACAAATGTGATGAGTCAGCTGCCTCCTCCCTGATTATTATTGGCACCCCGTCTTAAATCACAACCCTTAATCAAGCTCCAGACAGGAGTGGGTGTGTGAGACATGAGAGGCACTGGATGAGCCAGGGCTGGGGGCGTGTGATGGGGCACACCTGAAGGAAATGTAGCCTCATCACCGCGCTGTTTAAAAGCCCAACGTGCCTGTCCTTGAGAGACTGCATGCACACTTGTGTCCTCGTGGGTCCAGGAAGTGTGCTTTGAGGGACTCCCGCGAGACGTGAGCTGCCCGACCCATGGTGCGGACGAGGACCACACCCTTTACACGGCTGACGGGCCAGGATGCTGTGCCGTCCATGCCCCACAAGCACCGGCCTCAGCCCCTTACTTGGACCCTTCCTCCATGAACACTGCCTGACCCACACAAACCCTGCAGCATGACGAGGACACCAGATTCCCTGTTTATTTTGGACACACCTATTCCCTCTCTTTTGGTCTTATGTTCTGTTAATAAAAGACTGTCCGAGGCCTGACGCCACACCCCTACACCTACTGTGCCTATCGTTTGCTCCTTTCATTACAACGAGGTAATACAATTTTAGACTTTGTTTACACCACACAGAGAGGAGCTTACAAAGCACTCCCCTCCCCCACCTCAGAGCCTCAGACCACATCACTGTCATACTAATGCCTGCATACAGACCAATCATTAAAGTTGCCAAACCAGTTCAAAAACTGATTCAAGTGTGGTCGGAAGGGTCATCAGAGGCTCTTCAAGACTGCTTTGATACAACTGACTGGAATATGTTTAAGCAGGCTGCCACAAACAATTACACCACTGACTTCCAGGAGTACACAGAGACTGTCACTGGCTACATCAACAAGTGTATTGATGATGTAACAGTTACAAAAACCATCATTGCCTGGGCCAACCAGAAGCCGTGGATGACAGGGGAGATCTACAGATTCCTGAAGACACGGAACGCTTCCTTGAGAGCTGGAGATGAGGTGGGCCTGAGAACTGCCAGGGCCAACCTGTCCTGCGGCATCAGAGAGGTTAAGAGACAGTACTCCTGGAGGATATCCCATTCAGTGACAGCAGAGACACTAGGAGCCTGTGGCAGGGGATACAGACCATTACGGACTACAAGCCCCTACCGCAGACCTGTGACAGCAACATATCTCTACTGAATGAGCTGAACACCTTCTTCGCTCGCTTTGAGCAACAAAACAACACCACTGCACAGAAGACTCCACCTCCTCCCAGTAACCAGGTAATGATGCTGACCCCAGACAGCGTGAGGAGATCTTTCAGCAGGATCAATGCACACAATGCTCCGGGTCCTGACAACATCCCTGGGCATGTACTGAGAGACTGTGGAGCAGAACCTACTGATGTCTTCACAGACATTTTCAACATCTCACTTAGTCAGGCTGTTTCAAAACTACCACCATCATTCCAGTTCCGAAGAAGCCATCTCCATCATGCTTCAATGACTACTGTCCTGTTGCACTTACTCCCATCCTAATGTAGTGCTTTGAACGGCTAGTCATGCACCACATCAAGTCTGCCCTCCCCATCTCCCTCTCTCCATGGACCCTTTCCAGTCTGCGTATCAGACCAACCATTTGACTGATGATGCCATCGCCAATGCCATCCACTCAGCACTCACACATAGAGAGAAAAATAGACTCATACTGTACATCAGAATGCTGTTCATAGACTTCAGTTCAGCATTCAACACAATCATCCCTCAACAGCTCATTTACAAACAGGTCCAGCTGGGTCTCAACACTTCACTGTGCAACTGGCTGTTGGACTTTCTTACTGGAAGACCTCAGGCAGTACAGGTCAGCAGCAATACATCCAGCACCATCACACTGAACACTGGGGCCCCCCAAGGATGTGTGCTGAGCCCTCTCCTCTTCACTCAGCTGACCCACGACTGCACACCGTTACACAACTCCAACATCTTCATTAAGTTTGCAGATTACACGACTATGGTGGGTCTCATTAGCAACAAGGATGAGACAAATTATAGGAGCGAGGTGAGTCGCCTGGCCGGGTGGTGCAGTGACAACAATCTCTCTCTGAACGTGGAGAAGACGTAGGAGATTGTTGTTGACTTTAGGAAAGCACACACTCAGCATGTTCCACCATCAACAGTGCGACTGTGGAGAGAGTGAGCAGCACCAAGTTCCTGGGTGTGCACATCACAGAGGACCTCTCCTTGCCCCCCTTCCCTCTTCTGCCCCAGGCCCCACTGAACTATGAACCCTGCCCCCCTCCAGATCCCACATCCCAAGGTCCTTCCACCCCCCTCCCCACTAACATATATACGACATAGGGGTGTAACACTATGCAAAAATCACAGTTCGTTACATACCTCGGTTTTAAAGTCACAGTTCGGTTCATTTTCGGTACAGTAAGGGAAAGAAATGCAAACATTAAACTGCAGGTAATTTATTACCATAAACTATTTTTTTAACAATTTGTTTACACTTTTTATATACTTTTAAAAAATGAATAAGAAATAAAATACTGCTGCAAAGTGCTCCACTAAGTAAAATACTCTCAGTCTCAAACAAATATCATATAATAAAATATAATGACAAAACATAAATAAATAACTATGATTACAGTGCAGCATTACCAATCCCAGCTTGTAGGCCTGCTCATATTTAAAAAAAATTGTGTTTATTGCGTTGGACCAATCGGAATTAAGAGCAAAGGTCTGTTTAAATGCTGAAGGGAGCTGCGTTTGAATTACAATAGTTTTTTTTTTTTTTTTCTAGTTGTAGTGATGCTCACACTCGCGTGATGCCTTTTGAAAACCTTAGGCCGGTGACACACTGGCATATTGCACCTGTCAAACATAGTCTATTTTGCTGTCAATACTGTTGACGGTGCCCTTCATCAGTAGGCTTTATATTTATGCTCAACATGAAGTATAGATATTGTTGTCGTGAAGACAAGAGCCTGGTCTATCGGCGGCCTCCCTCTATGTCACCTACAGTAGCAGTAGCAGCAGCAGCGCGCCAGCGCCGCAATAGGCACGCTTCTGGTGTGTAAAGACAAAGAAAACGCGAAGCAGCCCTCATGCAACTGACACACAACAGAAACGCCACGCTCATGCCACGCAGCCAGTGTGTCACCGGACTTAGAATCAGCTGCATATTTGCACTGAACGTGGAGACTTCCGCCACTTAATATGTTCATTTGGAAACACGAAAATGTACTTATGTTCCGCATACAAAATATTGAGAGAGGAAAGAATACAGAGAGATTCGAGCTTGTGCATTATTTTAATGTGCTTTCATGTTACAATAACGCTCTCTCGCTGTTGCTTCTGCACAGCTTACACATACTGTATACATACTGCAAACGGAGTACGTGTAAACCTGTATAATGTATAACAAATCTATTTCAACACCTGAGGCACCGCTAAAATCAATGAGCTCTATGAACAATGCATAGCAAAAAAAGAAAAAAAGTCCCTGGACACTGGATCTGGATTTATTTATTTATTTATTTTTTGCAATAAGTCTATAAATGTTGTTACACCTTTACTATAGTGATTAATTTGACGTATGCCGGTTCAAGAGATGTTACAACTTTTTGAAAAAGCTTTAATTGGTTTTCTTTTGGAAATATGTTTCAAAATCATCCTGAATGCATTTATGACTGTAAAGCATACCGGTGTTCGTCAAAATTGATTAAAATTGAAATCTCGAAATGTATCAAAGAAATCGCGATATTTTTTTTTTTTTTTTTTGTACATATCACCCAGCTCTAGTTCATTCAGTAAATACAGTTAACAATCTAGCTTCTGAGTAATAAGTTATTAACCCAACAATAGCGGGCTCAGTTAATTTTTTTGCAGTGGGCCGCGCAAACATATGTGTTTGATTGTGTGGCCCAAGGTGAAAAAGGTTGGAAACCACTGTTCTACGTACTTCTGTTTCTCATTATCTTTATTGGTTATATTTTACTTCTTGTGTATTTATTCTTTATTGCTGTACTTGTGTTGATTGTTTCAGTGATCACATGGATAATATCTTGTAGGGCCTTAATGTTCTTCTGATCGTCACTCTCACACATCCAGCACAAATTTTAGTTATTTTCAAATGAACTCTGTGCTTAATCTGCCCTTTATTGGATTTAATTTCTCCCTTTACTCCACATTTACCAAAGATTGTTCCTCTATCTTCCTATCTTCTTGATGAGTGTGTGGTTTACTTCAGATCTCTTTTTTTCTTTTTATATATATATTTTTTTCCAGTCAGTGGGGAACAGCAACTGTTTGGTTAACCACATTCTTCAAAATATAATATTTTTGTTCAGCACAAGAATAAATAAAACATTAATACATGTTTGATACAACATGACTGAGTAAATAATGACATAATTATTTTTTTTAGGTCGAACTGTCCCTTTAATGACAATCAGCAGAATGTTTAGTACTGTCCCTTTAAGACGTACACACATCTGTTTTTCTCGCAACTGTTTACTTTCACTTTAGACATTAACTGTTGGCGCATTCAAGTCATTTTGGATAAATCATATTTACAAGTTAAACCCACGTGAACGCCACCACAAAGTTGTAATTTGGGGAACTCAGAATTTTCTTTAAAGGGACAATAAGTAACTTTTTAGGTATTTTATTATCTAAAATCAATATTTTTATTCATAAATATGCCCTCAATGGTGTACAAATACCTATGCCAATGTTTAAACTAATCCTTGTAAATGAAGAATTTATTATCTTTATATACATGGGACGGGTAGGTCGACGGAGGCTTCCATGTAGTTCCGCCATCTTGCAAAACTATAATAGCAGAGAGGGACAAAAAGTACTAATCCAACGCGTTTCCACAGCGCGTTTTCGGTCAGAGCCAGAAACGCAGGTGCAGAGCAGTGAGAGGCGCTTGAAACTGCACCGGCAAGTTTAAAAGTCTGGATT
Source organism: Carassius gibelio (assembly GCF_023724105.1). Classification (NCBI taxonomy): domain Eukaryota; kingdom Metazoa; phylum Chordata; class Actinopteri; order Cypriniformes; family Cyprinidae; genus Carassius; species Carassius gibelio. The sequence goes on along the minus strand of NC_068377.1, from coordinate 1,949,606 downwards.
GCATTCTTATTATGGACCATACATATGCCGCGCCACAGGAGAAGAAAACATAGTCGCCAAAACAGTCAAAAATAGAACGTAAAAGGAAACGTGACCGTAGATTACAGAAAACAAGAGTTAATGTCGGGGAAGCTTTTCCTAGGTGGAAAGAGCTAATGCTGGATAAAGATTTCAAAAGAGACGCTGAAGTGGCCAGTTTTCTTCTCGACAGGTAAGTCAGTGTTACAATCTATATTATAATATTTTTTTTTTATATCTAACAATGCATATAATTCAGAAAATATAACGAATAAAGAAGACATAACTACTAATTACAATATTTCATGTTTTCCACAGTCAGTAATTCATACTGTAACATTCGTTTGTTAGTTGTCATGTTGCAGTTTGCTTGAAATAACACACCTGTTCACCTGAAGGAAAACTCGACGAAGTGCTATTAGAAGACATCCTGTCAAAGCTTTTTGGTACATATCGCCTACCGTAGATGCAACGCGCATTTGAAAAAGCGAGGCGCTGGAGAGCAAAATTAGTTTGAATGCAAAATACAATTTCACAACTAGATGGGAGTAATTCCTACTTAGTGTCCCTTTAAGCTCTGAGTTTCCGAGTTGGGTGAATGTGAACGAAAAACAAGGTGAAATTGATGGCTGCAGCATTTGTTGTTGATGGTAAATCTGTGTTAAAATCAATATTTTAGTTGTTGTATAAACTTTAATTGGTTACGTTCTTGCTATGCATCTAGTTAATGAAATACGAAGAAAAAAATATCCTATAATTTTTTTTTTTTTTTTACCTTTTGAGTTAAAAGAAGGTACTTCGCCATCTTGTTCCGTCCAAAGTGACTTGAATGCACCCGATGTCATGATTACAACTTATCAACTACGAACTTCTGAGGAGCACTTGAATGTACCATGTGTTTATATGTAAATCTTATATGGTTTTCACAGTATCAACACAATCAGACCATAACTAAGTAATCGGGTGCTTTTTGACCGGCCTTTTAGTGTATGGACACACTCTGAATAAGTCCATAGAATAGCACATAAATGAAACATTTAACCAGTGAGGCTTTAAAGCGTGCCGAAAGTCAAGTAAAGTAACCTTTATTTATATAGCGCTTTAAACAAAATACATTGCGTCAAAGCAACTGAACATTCAATAGGAAAACAGTGTGTCAATAATGCAAAATGACAGTTAAAGGCAGTTCATAATTGAGTGATGTCATCTCTGTTAAGTTTAAATAGTGTCTGTGCAATCATTTGCAATCAAGGATATTGCTGTAAATGAAGTGACCCCAACTAAGCAAGCCAGAGAATAAGAGAGAAACAGACTAATATTAGCATAGATGCCATTATTCTAATAGGACCGGGCTAATATGGTCATACTTCCTGGTTCTAGTAAGAACTCTTGCTGCTGCATTTTGGACTAGCTGTAGTTTGTTTACTAAGCGTGCAGAACAAACACCCAATAAAGCATTACAATAATCTAACCTTGAGTCTCATAAGTGTAACTCTACCGAATCAACATTTTATGTGAATGTGTCTCATGAGTTTCAGCTGGTGCTGGATTCGTGAGATGATACAGTGCATTGCTTTAGGTAGATGTTGTGTTTTGTTGGTATTCATTTCATTATATTACTAGTGTTGCCTCCTCTTGTTCACTATTACTCTACTGCATATATTTCATTGGACACAGTGTCGCTTTGTTTTGTAACGTTAGATCACACTTTCAAACGTTTTCCTCTTGACGCGATGACTGAGTGCACGCACACACGCAGCGAATGTGCTGGATATCACACACACATCAAGCAGACTTCAGCCACATCACTCAGTGGAGGAAAATGACAAGCAGCAGCTTCTAATTTGATGTTAACATTGAATTTTACAGAGATAAAACAACATAAGTATCGATAACAGTATCGTCTGTCTGGAAGCTTATCATTACTCTGGTATGGACCCAATTATGTACGGTCCAAAGAAATACAGATACCCACCCTAGCTGTATCTACTTGTTTTCTTTGTATGGGTGTGTATTGAGTGTGTGTGTGTGTGTGTATATATGTATATATGGTAGTTTGCTTTGCCAATTGTGAAATTTGATTGGTAAACAGTTTGCCAGAATATAACCTGACTGTTGTGACTGTGGAGGAAATTTTATTTCTATCTGAAATATTAATAATATTTGCTTCACTGTGCTAAAGAGTGTTCTTTAAACTGTCTCTGAGTGCTCAGTTTGCTTCCGTATGCTTGGGTTTTTGATGAGTTGAGAGATAACAGGAAATCTATTTGTGTATGTGTGCAAGATAAGTGTGAGACAGAAAGGTTTTTTTTTTTTTTTTTTTTTTTTTCTTAGGTGTCCTGGCTACTCAGAAAATGATTTGCATTTAATTCTTAGAAACGCATCTGGAGGACATAGATGAACACCTTAAATGGACATATATGTTGAATATACATTATGATTGGAAGAGATCAAATCATTTGATGATGTCATAAATGTTGAGTTGGGATGTTTCCTTTTTGGTCTCATTCTGCAGTCAACTTGGATGACTGTATGACTGTCACATTTTCTTGCAAGAAAATAAATATTAAAACAACTTTTGTCTCATACCTTTATTAAAATGGAAAATTGCCACAACAGTGACAAAATAAATTGTCAAAAGTTTGGTAGTTGAAGTCATACATCTCACACAAATGATAAAAATCACACATTCTGAAAGTACAAACATTTCTTCATATGGCATGACATTTAAAACTGTATTTGTTTGCATATTTGGTTTAAAAAATAAGATAACACAAACAGAAAATACAATTTTCAATTACACTTAAAAAATGTATTCGGTTCAAAGTAATGGGTAATTAATTATTTTCAAAGTAAACTTTAAGTTGATATAAATTAAATTAATTAGATTAGATGTAACAAGTTGGCACAATTATTTTTATTAATTATTTTAATTTTTAATTTTATTTTTTTTATTTTTTGGTGAATGGCAACAGATGCTGAAATGAGGAACACAGTGTTGTGACAAAATTCAAAAAAGAGTCTCTTGCTGCTGGTTACGTCTGACTGTTCAGTGTGAATTATGCCTTATGCATAGTCGATATAAAAAACTGGATGACGAGTAATTTCTTACTGCTAAATTCAGAAAAAAACAGAGGTGTTAATTATAGGACCTAAAAACTCTGCTTGTAATAACCTAGAACACTGTCTAAGACTTGATGGTTGCTCTGTCAATTCTTCGTCATCAGTTAGGAACCTAGGTGTGCTACTTGATCACAATCTTTCCTTAGAAAGCCACGTTTCTAGCATTTGTAAAACTGCATTTTTCCATCTCAAAAATATATCTAAATTATGGCCTATGCTCTCAATGTCAAATGCAGAAATGTAAATACATGCATTTATGACCTCAAGGTTAGATTATTGTAATGCTTTATTGGGTGGTTGTTCTGCACGCTTAGTAAACAAACTACAGCTAGTCCAAAATGCAGCAGCAAGAGTTCTTACTAGAACCAGGAAGTATGACCATATTAGCCCGGTCCTGTTATCGCTGCACTGGCTCCCTATCAAACATCGTATAGATTTTAAAATATTGCTTATTACTTATAAAGCCCTGATTGGTTTAGCACCTCAGTATTTGAATGAGCTCCTTTTACATTATACTCCTCTACGTCTGCTACGTTCCCAAAACTCAGACAATTTGATAATACCTAGAATATCAAAATCAACTGCGGGCGGCAGATCCTTTTCCTATTTGGCGCCTAAACTCTGGAATAACCTACCTAACATTGTTCGGGAGGCAGACACACTCTTGCAGTTTAAATCTAGATTAAAGACCCATCTCTTTAACCTGGTCTACACATAACACACTAATACGCTTCTAATATCCAAATCCGTTAAAGTATTTTTAGGCTGCATTAATAAGGTAACCCGGAACTTCCCATAACACCCGATGTACTTGCTACATCATTAGAAGAATGGCATCTACGCCAATATTTGTCTGTTTCTGTCTTATTCCGAGGTCACCGTAGCCACCAGATCCAGTCTGTATCCAGATCAGAGGGTCACTGCAGTCACCCGGATCCAGTACGTATCCAGACATGATGGTGGATCAGCATCTAGAAAGGACCTCTACTGCCCTGAAAGACAGCGGAGACCAGGACAACTAGAGCCCAGATACAGATCCCCTGTAAAGACCTTGTCTCAGAGGAGCACCAGGACAAGACCACAGGAAACAGATGATTCTTCTGCACAATCTGACTTTGCTGCAGCCTGGAATTGAACTACTGGTTCCGTCTGGTCAGAGGAGAACTGGCCCCCCAACTGAGCCTGGTTTCTCCCAAGGTTTTTTTTCTCCATTCTGTCATCGATGGAGTTTCGGGTTCCTTGCCGCTGTCGCCTCTGGCTTGCTTAGTTGGGGTCACTTCATCTACAGCGATATCATTGACTTGATTGCAAATAAAAACAGACACTATTTAACTGAACAGAGATGACATCACTGAATTCAATGATGAACTGCATTTAACTATCATTTTGCATCATTGACAAACTGTTTTCCTAATGAATGTTGTTCAGTTGCTTTGACGCAATGTATTTTGTTTAAAGCGCTATATAAATAAAGGTGACTTGACTTATTTTAACCTTTTGGTGGTCTATTTTGTTTGAATTGGCTTTCATGAATTACGCATTACCACATCATGTTTTAGCCATGAATAAATGGTTTGAAAGTAATGTGATTATGAATTGATGATTAAAAATATTTGGGGTTCACTGAATAATCTTAGTTGTGTATATTTCTGACTTCATCTGACAGCACATATCCAGAAAGTGCTATTGACCAAAGCAAGCGTAATGGAAAACTACTGCTGGAATGGAGAGGGAAATAACAAGAAGACGTGTGTTTAACTTCGACTGGATTTGCGGTCGTGGATGAGCTGAAACCAAAGATACGAATTTGGCCAATTTCTGCTTCCTGCAGTGATGCTCACAGTGTTTGAGTACTTTATCACAGATGAAGCAGATTAGATGCAACATTTGTCATATAATCAAGACATTTGAGTTTTCATGTAGCAACAGAAACACGTTTTATTCAGTAATTTATACAGCTTAATATAGTGTCTGTTTGTGCATGAAAAAAAAAATCAACAAAGCCCACCATTTTTTTTTTGGTATACTTTATATACCAAAAACTGTGTCATTATCAGAGCTTGTGCAGCCGTTCTGGAGAAACTGTGTCAGCCGGATGCTCTTGAATCGCTCTTGTGATACAGCATCCGTTACGATGGGCATCAGCGTTTGGATTCAGAAAGTAAAAGGAGGGACTAAGTAGTTTCCACATGTTGAGACTAAAATGCATGAAAATACCTGTAACAAAGATCATAAGTAAGAAAGAAGGAGGCGGGAACCAGTGAACATTTAAATCAACTTAACTTTACTAACAAAATAAACACAAAACAGTGCGACAGCCCCTTGCAGATGTGCACAAACAAAACCAACGCACAAAATAAAACCCAGGCCAGGTCCTCTCTCATCCTTCACTGTTGTAACTCCTCTTTTCATCCTTCTGGAGCTCCTCTGTGGGACTCGACCGGTGAGTGGTCCTGGTGTCACTCACTTCCAATTACTCCCTCGGCCTCGCTCCGTTCCCACGGCTCTCGGCCGTCCCACTCATCAAAATACCCTTTAATAAACCTTCATAATGTTCACTTTAATCACTTGTGAACCATTTAATTGCAAACCTAACACTGAACAGCACAGAGAAAAACAAAATAATTTTTGGATTTTTGGTTGAAAATTTTTTGAATAATTATCATTCAGTAAGTCTTTACTGTTACTAAACATTTTGAAATGTCAATGAGTCACTGCTAGGATGTGTTGACTTCATGGGATATGAACCATACTGTGTCTAACATGGTTTTATCTGATCTCAGGTCAGTTTATGTACTTTTTGATTCAATATTGTTGCATCATCAATGCTCATTTCAGGACACCTTGTGAATCACCTGACATGAAAAAACCCAACCAAATTTTACTATAAAACTAAACAAGACAAGGCCATATGTTGTGGGTTATTAGGGAAAACAGAAACACTCTAAAAAAATGTTGGGTTATTTTTTTCAAACCCAACCGCTGGGTTAAGCCTGTTGGGTCATTTTGTTGGGTTATTTTCTGAGTTTTGGGTAATTTTTGTGTAACCCAGCCGCTGGGTTAATTTTAGTGACAGTTGACACTATGGACCCCTCCTCGACGTCTCAACTCTACCTTCGTGGGATTTTTGAATCGCCCCAGGACAGGAGTCTAGAGTCTAGGACGAGCCATCGTTTTTCAGTGAGGACGGCTGTTATTCGGAGAAAAAAAAGGTATGTTTGTGTGTTTTTTAAATCTATACAACTACTTTACACCACAATAGTAACTCCTTGCTAAGTTAGCTTAGTTTGCTAGTCTGTAGGCACATTGTGTTATACAGCTTTCTCATTCCTTTTGAATAACATGAGGTTACACATTTGTGCCAAATTATGTCGACAAGCTGTATGTCTTTCTATGTGTCGTCTCAACTTACTCCGTTTATCTGTCCTTGTTGTTTGTTTGTTGTTCTTTTGTTTCTATGTGTCGTCTTCCATGTCGTTGCTGTGCGTTGTTTACCTCTGTCGTTACAATAAACCAATAAATAAATTAATTAACTAATTCATTGATCCATGCAAACACAAGCATGTCATTTCCCACATCTGCCTATGATTTTATTTGATCAAAATAAGATAAATACAGTCTCCGGCTCTGCACAGTGTGTGCACTGTGGCCCTTACTGTGTAAATCATGCTACACAAATGATTTTCAGTTTGCACGACCCTGTTTTGTTACAGTAAGCTTGGCCGTGTATACACTACAGTCAATCCTGAGAGATGTACTACCAATCTCTGTTCATTATTGAGCAAGTGATGGAGCAAGAATCAGCATTCAACCACACAGGTACTTTCCGAGCACTTATAGCAGAACTGCATATACAAACAAGGTAAGATTCAGAAAGGGAAGAACAGTTCTGTCTTGTCTAAATCTAGGTCATCACGGTCAAGAGCTGGAGAGTCTCGATGCATGCTTGCAATCATGAAACCAAAGAGGCAGCCATGCAATGTGTCCAGACTGTCATTTCTGTGTTCACAGTTGAGTTTTCAAGTGCACTCAAAAGCATCTTGAGTTCAACAAGAACATTTTTACAAATTTCATGTGATTACTGACTCACTGTGTCCACAAGCAAGGCCACCAGATCTTAATTCTGCTCAGTACAGCTGTTCTTTACTTAACACCAAGTTTTTTTCCAGGTTTTGGTAACAACTATATTTACTCTTGACCACCAGATGGAGACATTTCAGATGTTTTAATTAAATAGAGGCATTGAGAAAGGTCTTGCAGGGATTTGCAGGAAAAACTAAAATTCATTTACTCAGATTTGTTCCAAATCCTTATTATATTCTTCATCTTCTGAACACAAATTAAAACATTTTAAATTAAGATTTAGGTCCCTCATCTGAAAGTCCACTCAAAACTGGGGTAAACATTTCAAGAAACATGGACACTATTTACTAATTTAATTTAATTTAATTTAGGCCTAGCCATGAAATAAACATTGATCACCACACAGTTTACCACAGAGTTTAACAAAAAGAGTGGGACCTAAAATGTGTTTATAAGAACCAATGCACTTTGTTCCCTTCTTCTTTTTTAATGGCAGAAACTTGTATTTTCTGGCGCAGGTAGGTTTAGGCTTACCTTAACCCTAACCAAAACTGCATCAGGCAACTAAGGTTTACCATATTTGATGTGCTCTTTTTGCACTCTACGTGCTTTTATCAATGCAAATCTAAAATGCATTTTTTTTTCCTATTAACGATCTCTCTACAGTCCTCATCCATGTAATATTTGCATTGCTTTGACCATTCAGCTGTAGATTCATGCCACGTTTGGTTAAGTATTCACAATGCCTGCATGCTATTGGTCAGACTGGTTAACCTCAGCAAGTATGAAAACAATAGGAATCCAAAGCCAGAAAACAGTCATAACTACAAAACATTGTCTTCCTGATCAATATTTATATATGAATAAAACCAAATGGTTAGTTCAGGAGTAGGAAGAGCTTTGTTCTGGAGATGCTGTGCTGTGGCTCATCAAAAGCCCCTTTCACACTGCACGGTGATCCCGGAAAATTGCCGGAAATGTGCCCAATTGCTTTCTGTGTGAATGCAAAATCCTGGGATTGATTCTGGGACTGATCCCGGGTTGGGGACCTAGTAACATTGCTGGATTCAGTCCCTGAACAAGCTCTGTGTGAACAAAAGCCAGAACCAATGGCATAAAGGGTGTGATGTAGTGATGACGCACGTCATCGTGAAACTCTTTAACCAGGTGTTTTGAAGGCAAAAAAAAGTGCAAACTGTAATGAATTTAGTCCCTCACTATCTTCACTGAGCCTGGGAATGTAAAGTTAACATGCCTAGCGTTTTCAGCTTGTACATTATTTGTCACATCCTGATGTCACATGTCATTACGGGATCCGGTTGTGTGTGGACACATGGCCGAGAGACACTGCCTGTGTATTATCCTGAATCTCAGTGTGAAAGGGCTTAACACACCTGAACAAGCTAATCAGTGTCTTCAGGATTACTAAGACCAAAGCCACTAGAAGGCAAGCCTCCAAACTTCAGCCAAAAAAAGTGCAAATGCTAATGCTAATCCTTCCACCTTTGCCATACGTAGGAAAGAAGACCAGAGGTCATTTTTCTCTGAATGGATGTCAATGACAAGGACAGGTTTCACTAAACTGAATAAACAGCTTTTGATTTAATGAATCAACAGCCTGTCTGCTAATCTTCAACATGTTTTGCAATAACCAATACTTTAGGTTTTAACAATTTCTAGAGTTTACACAAAATAATAAAATAAAAAATTCAGACATTTTGCGACAGGCGGGATTCAGCTTACAGCACTTCTCTTTCATATTTTATGGTAAAATCTGTAAATGGTGACTGAGTCACACAACTCTGACTGAAGTTAAGTGACACAAGGCTGTAATGTGATTGGTTATTAAGGCACACATGATCCAAGCTGACCGTTACACTTTCTCCAATAGTAAGTAATACAGACCTTCTCAACTCCCAATAGTAAGACAGTCTCTGCTAAGGCTGTCCACCTTACTCTAATGTGGAAGTAAGCCTATATGGGCAAAACCTCCGCTTCATTATCCGCTGTAGGGAAATAGTGAGATCAATATCTACGTGCAGTAAACAGTAAAACTGTTTTCACTACAAAACAGTGTGTTCATAATTAAGAAAATACATTCAAATAAAATGGTAAGTCACACCAATTTGCAATATCAAGCAGCAAAATTAGCTGTTTTTTAAACCGGAAGCCAGACCCATAAAAATTAGGAATGGCTGCAAAGTCTGGCCCTCAAACTTAAATGTGAGCCAAAATCATCACAAGTAAAAGAACCAAAGACTTAAACGTCCTCAGTCCGTGTGCATTTAATTTATTTAATACACAAGTTTCACAGTTTGAGTTGAATTACTAAAATGAACTTTTCCTCGTGCTTCTATTCCCCTGAAATGTACTGCATTTGAGCTGCTGACCACCAGATGGAGACCTTTAACATGTTTTCATGAACTAACGGACTCGTTGTCTGAGAATCAGAATCAGAATCAGAATCAGAATCAGAATGAGCTTTATTGCCAGGTATGTTTACACATACGAGGAATTTGTTTTCGTGACAGAAGCTCCGCAGTACAACAGAATGACAGCGACAGAACATAAAACACATAATAAAAGAATAAAAAATACAAATATGTAGACAGTGAATGACAATATACAAATGACAATTGTAGGCAGGTATATTACAAAGTGAAGTTATGTATGTACATATATATTGTGTGCAAGATTTAAGTGTATACTAAGTATGTGTGTTAGATAAATAAAGTGTGTGTATATAAATATAAAGTGTAGTGTGTTCGCCATTATTGTCAGCTGTTCATAAGATGGATTGCCTGAGGGAAGAAACTGGTCCTGTGTCTGGTCGTTCTAGTGCTCAGTGCTCTGTAGCGTCGACCAGATGGAAACAGTTCAAAGAGGGAGTGTGCTGGATGTGAGGGGTCCAGAGTGATTTTGACAGCCCTTTTTCTCACTCTGGATAAGTACAGTTCTTGAATAGATGGGAGAGTTGAACCGATGATTCGCTCAGCAGTCCGGACTACTCTCTGTAGTCTTCTGAGGTCAGATTTAGAAGCTGAGCTGAACCAGACAGTTACTGAAGTGCAGAGGATGGATTCAATGATGGTGGAGTAGAACTGTTTCAGCAGCTCCTGTGGCAGGTTTAACTTCCTCAGCTGGCGGAGAAAGTACAACCTCTGCTGGGCCTTTTTCACAATGGAGTCAATGTGAATGTCCCACTTCAGGTCCTGAGAGATAGTGGTGCCCAGGAACCTGAATGACTCCACTGCAGTCACAGTGCTGTTCATGATGGTGAGTGGGGAGAGTGCAGGGGGGTTTCTCCTGAAGTCCACGATCATCTCCACTGTTTTGAGGGTGTTAAGCTCCAGGTTGTTGAGACTGCACCAGACAGCCAGCTCTTTTACCTCCTGTCTGTAAGCAGACTCGTCACCGTCCTGAATGAGGCCGATGAGTGTGGTGTCATCTGCAAACTTCAAGAGCTTGACAGAGGGGTCCTTAGATGTGCAATCATTAGTGTACAGGGAGAAGAGCAGTGGGGAGAGAACGCACCCCTGGGGAGCTCCGGTGCTGATTGTACGGGTGCTGGATGTGTATTTTCCCAGCCTCACTAGCTGCTGCCTGTCTGTCAGGAAGCTGTTGATCCACTGACAGACGGAGGTGGGCACGGAGAGCTGATTTAGTTTGGGCAGGAGGAGGTTTGGGATGATCGTGTTGAAGGCCGAGCTGAAGTCCACAAACAGGATCCTCACATAAGTCCCCGGTCTGTCTAGGTGTTGCAGAACATAATGCAGTCCAATGTTTACTGCATCGTCCACAGACCTGTTTGCTCTGTAGGCAAACTGAAGAGGATCCAGCAAGGGTCCAGTGATGTCCTTCAGGTGGCCCAGCACCAGTTTTTCAAATGACTTCATGACTACAGACGTTAGAGCCACAGGCCTGTAGTCATTTAGTCCTGTAATTTTGGGTTTCTTAGGGATGGGGATGATGGTGGAACGTTTGAGGCATGAAGGGACTTCGCACAGCTCCAGCGATCTGTTGAAGATCTGTGTGAAGATGGGGGCCAGCTGGTCAGCACAGGATTTCAGACAGGCTGGTGTAACACAATCTGGGCCTGGTGCTTTTTTCCTTTTCTGAGAAATAAGCTGTCTGAACATTTGAAGTTTAGTATAAACCTCTCTGAGGCAAGGAGTTAAAGAAGTGACTTTATTAAAGCTTTCACAACAGTGTGACAAGATTATTAGTGTTTGGGGATTTTATCTGACATTAACTGACTTGTATGAGACAGTTCAAGAATAATACGTAATCATAACTAAATGCATATTGAATAAACTGTAAAACTCGAGTAACATAGAATGGTTTCAGTGTTTCTGTGGCAGGAATCACAGTGGAAAGAGTGACTGAGACTCACTGAAGCTCTTGTTCAGCAGAAGAGAAGGGAGGGACTGGCCTCTCTCTCTCTCTCTCTCTCTCTCTCTCCACCATCAAACTCCTGCGTTTCACAAAACTTCAGACTGAGGAACACTGAAGCGACGGTTTCACTCGAGCAAAGGGACTGTGTGTCTGCGTGGATGTTCAGAAACAGAGCGATGTAGTTGAGTCCAGTCGAGTCCGGACTGCGCGTGAAGTCATGGTGAGTCCAGTCCTGTCCGTCTGTTCACAGGAGCCTTACATCTCGACTGAATTCATGTAGATCGCGAGAATAAGCGAAGCACAGGCGTTTATCTCAAAGAGACAGCGCTGCGATAGTGATACAAAGTTGCAAAAGTAACGTGTACGAGTTTTTTCTGCTTGAATCGGAGTCTGTTTAGTCTCTTGTTTCTGCTGTGTTGAAATGAATCGCTCTTTCTCGGTTTTGTGAGATCCCTGCATACGTTTACACCATTGATCAATAATGCCATTGTTTCTACAGTTACTATTGTTGAAAACGTTTGCTGTATTATCAAATCACTGCTATCAAACTTAATTAATGACATAACAAAAGGCTGTTTGAAAAAGAACCCATATGAATGTACTTCAGTTTTACAGTAGTGATAATAAATGCAGTGATTGTGTTGGTGGAAATATGGTTACCATGGTAAAAGGGAACATGGTAGCATTGAGTAGGAAAGAGCTGGAGGTGGGAATTCCCCCTCATCCCATCTGAACCAGTGAGGAAACTCTACAGGACACACCGATCTGGAGCAAACCCAGGACTCCATCACGAGAAGACTCCGGTCAGGGTTTATAACTGTGTGTTTCAGTAGAACAGAACAGAACAGAACAGAATAGAATAGAATAGAATAGAGTAGAGTAGAGTAGAGTAGAATAGAATAGAATAGAGTAGAAGTAAAACTAATAAAATGTAGTAGTTAAATACAAAACAAAGTTATGTTGAATACATTAGAATTAATTGTATACTGTAAACCAAAAAAATATATATATAAGAGAATAAGAACAACTTAAATGTTCAATAAATTGAATGGACTAGCTGAATATCATTCGAATATGAAACAAATATAATTGTGTAATTGAATTGGAATAAATTGGAACTAATAGAATAGAATAGTTGGATTAAATAAAAGTGATGAAATGAACAGAATTGCATAGTTCAATAAAACAGAGTACTGAAACACATCAAATTTTTTTTTTTTTTTTTTTTTTTTTTGCATCAGACAACAATTGCTATTAATTTTGCATGACTTTCACATGCTTTCATATTAAAAAAATAGTTAAATGCAATAGAATTAAAGGAAATGAAAGCAGTGCAATAGAATGGAGGAGACTCATTAGAATAGTACAGTTCAATGAATTTGAAAGGAGTAGCTCAATATAATAAAATACCTGACATGAAACAATTGTTTTTAATAGAAATGGATGGTTGAGTAAAGTTGAACTGATAGAAAAAAGTAGTTTTTACACAGTTTTGCAGAGTTGAATAAAACAGAATAGAAGTACCCATTTAAATTGTGTTTAGGAGTGAAATAAAACAATTATAATAGAAAATATAATAGTTAAAATAGTTAAAAAAGATAAATCACTGAATAACCTAGAAGAGTTAAAACCATTATTAGGAGTAAAGTTCAACAAATAAAATAGTGTAGTCGGAAGAGTTTGGAGTGAAACTTGGTTGTATTTTATTTAGTGGTGGGCCGTTATCGGCGTTAACGTGCTGCGTTAACGCGAGACTCTTATCGGGCGATTAAAAAAAATATCGCCGTTAATCTATTCTCAAAGTTGGGTTGGGAGCTGGGTCTATACTAAGCGAGCTATGATGACTTTCACCTTGATATTTTATATAACCGACTGACTGAGGCCAGCCTCAAAAGATGCTCAGGACAGTTGACGGGCCACTGCTGTGCATCACCACGAAAGCTTATCTTTTACAAATGTTTTTACGCCTTACCGCTTGTCGATTTAAACATTAAAGCATCCAAACACAAGACGTGGAAAAGCTGAACAGAGCTGGTTACTCGCGCTGTGTTCGGTGCGGAGAGAGAGAGACAGCCGCGTATCACGGACAGCGACACTGAACCGAGCTCTTCTGCGAAGTTCTCCTCGAAGTCCCTCCTGCACCTGAACGAACAAATACAAATCGCAGTTTGAACAAACAAAAATATGTGAAAGAGCCCAATTCTATACTCGCGGTGTTCTGGTGTTCAGGCTCACGCAGAGAAACGCGTCTCAAAACACTTGAACATCGAATTTGCTTCTTTTTGCTCAGGCCCGGCGTCAAGGGGGTCTTGGGGGGGCTTAGCCCCCCTTGCGATGATCTCAAGCACCCCCCCCCCCACACACACACCCCCCAAGCTTGGCACAAGAGAACATAAAAACATAATTAAATAAGTACAATGTGATATAAACTGTGATGTCTAATTTCAATAAAAAGTGTGAAAACAAAACGTTACTCATTTTAAATTTAATCGAGTTTTAATCATAACCACTAAAAAATATCAGGCAAAAATCCGACATGACCGTCAGACTAGTGGTAGGCAGACATTTGTCTATCAGGGATCTTCTTACAATTGTGTGATTCATCAGCAATGGCTAGATAGATTGATTAAATTGATATACGAAAATATATGATAAATCGGTCCCATAGTTTGCCAGATGCGACTGTGCAATTGCAAGCATCCAACAGCAACTCAGGAGCCATGCTAGTTGACAAGACACCAACACCTATTGGTCCTCTGCACTCATGCTCCAGCTCATGAACACCTGGACCGTCAAGAGTGCCTTTCGACCTTGGTGAGGATAAATCAATGCAATCAGCGAAAGCCCATTTAGTACAATTGGCATTTGAAAGAGACTTGACAAGAAAATTTTGGAATGAATGGAAAGATACTGTACTGAGAAGGTTCAACGAGAGTAAGCGCCGAGACTCCAGCTGTTCTGGCAGGTTGGTGTTATTTTATTTAGCTACTCTAGAATGCATAATTAGTTTATAACGTCATATTTTAATTGTGACTTTAAAAAAATGTTTGCATAAAGTTTGAACCAGTTCAGATGTGCATCGGGCCTGTGTAAAATCATAATACATTTTCTTCTTTGCGAATAGTGACGATGATTAGTAATACTAGTTATTTTGTTTTATAGGCAAAATTAAATTACATCGATACCAAACGCCCACTGACACTCATGTTATGTGAAACTGTAATAATGTGAGAAATGTTGAAGGTGTCTGAATAAATGTAGGTTTAATTGTATATTTCATTTTTACATTGAAGACTATCCAGTGCTATTTTACATTTAATTATTTGGTTTCTATACCTTGACGCCTACAAACTTTAAAAAAACTTAAACATTGGTGTGAAACAGGCATAAGGTTGTTTGCACCTTGTGCAATGTGGAATTAGTTTACAGCTTTTTCAAGCACTTTGTGATGCATTTTGGAAACAGGAGATGAACCCCTTTCCTAATGCACCACCTAGCTTGATAAACCCCTTCTCAAAGACTTACTGTTTGTCAATTTTATTTGGGTAACACACATATTCTGAATGCCTTCTGCAGAATTCGAATGAGCCATTAATTTAATCTGAGCCATTAGATTAATCTAGATTAAAAAAAAAAAAAAATGAATCTATGCCCACCACTAATTTTATTGTATAGAAGTAAAGTAGAATTAGTGCATATAATAGTTGAATACAATACAATTATGATAGAAGTAAACTTAGACATATAGAGGTGAATCTTAGAAGTGTGAAGTAAAAAAAATAAAATAGAAAAGAGTAAAAACAATGGAATTAAGAGAAGTTTAACCAATAGCATGGGATATCTGAATTACATTGAGAAGATGAAAAAAAACAAAACAATTAGGAGTACAGTTCAACAAATAGCATGAAGTAATTAAAATAGTTTGACACTATAGAATACAGAAACAAAATAGAATTGCATAGTTCAACATACATTAATTAAAGTGGAACTAGTAGAGTATACTAGCTAAGTAAAATACAATTATTGGAACATGACAGAATTCCACAGCTGAATAAAAAGAGTAAACTGAATAAAATAGAATGGGATATTTAAATGACTGTAATCGCTTTCTATGACATTTATGTAGTGTGACTATGAGATAACACATGATAATGGAGTAATAGAGTTAACAGAGTGACAGTAATGATGTTACTGCAGTGTTGTGGATGTTCTGCATCAGACGCGTGTTACTGTCCATCTGTGGGCATGTATACAAATATAAACTGAGGGAGATGAGGGCGAGTGCTGATGTGCCTTCAGCTCCGGCCAGTGTTTGGTGTGTGTGGGACAGGGTGGAGTCGTCTGGCTGGATATACAGAGACAGAGAGGGAGAGAGAGAGAGAGAGAGACACAGAGAGACTGTTTTACTTTAGGAGAAATGAAAAGACGTGACAGTGGTTTGGGTGAAGTTGCATTTTCCACATGAAATAGACCTGAAATAGAGAGAGATGATTCATTCAGTTGGGAGAGGTGAGAGTGCATGGAAAAACACATCAACACACACACACACACGTATGTATTGATATAATAGATGCTTTATTCAAAATGAACAAATGATGATCAACAAATGAAGAACACCACAAGCAATTTCTCAGTAATATTCATAGTACCCCCAGTCCGACGCCCCTGGTTACAATAAATACACTTGTGTGAACCTGAGGACAGCTGACTTCATCCATGCACTTAAAACAACAATAACAACAACAAAAAAGAAACCCAGCTGATTTGCAGACACTGATGAAAACCTTGGAGAAAAACAAAGTTTGTATGGAGAAAGGCTCTGGCATATTTGTTTTTAGTTGACTCATGCTTTGATATTTATTGTGCAATGATATTCAGATACTTGTTATCTGTGTCCAAGAAGAGCTCAAGTATCCAAATGATTTTGGAGGCAACTGTATATACCGTATTTTCCGGAATATAAGTCACACTCTTTTTCATAGTTTGGCTGGTCCTGTGACTAATAGTCAGGTGCGACTTATTTATCAAAATTAATTTGACATGAACTGAGAGAAATGCACCAATAGAAAACATTACCGTCCTAACATTACCCCTGCTCACTGCTCCTGTAGTCTACACTGAACACATAGAGCGCCCTCTCGTGGCTGTTGACGGTAATGTTTTCTCTTGGTTCTTGGTTCTAAATAAAAGCGACTTATAGTCCAGTGCGACTTTTATATGTTTTTTTCCTCATCATGACGTATTTTTGGACTGATGCGACTTACACTCAGGTGCGACTTATAGTCCAAAAAATACGGTACTAGGGCTTGCACAGTCTAGTCCAGGGGTGCCCAACCCTGCTCCTGGCGATCGACTGTCCTGCAAAGTTTAGCTCCAATCCTAATCGTGCTTCAGCGCACATTCAATCTGCTGTAGTCCTGGCGCTGTTCCGACCTGTACTTTTTCTGAGCGCCACATTCACCTGAACGGAGTATGTGAGCGGAGCGGTGTGATTCTGACTGGAGCAAGGAACAGATTTTTTAAAGGTAGGGGCATTGTGGTTTTCACTCACTCCAAGATTGCTCCACCACTGCTTCATCATGAATACAATTCATGCCAACGGCCCGTGATAAAACTGCATATGCAACAAGAATTCACATGTTAAACATATTTAGCTATAGCTTGATACAGATGGATCTGTCAGATCAGAAAACTATATTGACGGCAATTGCCGAGCGGGAAGTTAGCTAAAGGCTAGTTCTCAAGGAGTTTGTCTGTTCGTTATACGGAGTATTTTCAGGTTTAAGCATGATTTAAACAGATACAGCACATGCACAAGCAATCGCTATCACAATAATGCCTACTACATCTGTTTCTGATTTTGAATGATTTTGAATCTGTAAGAAATGCATCGATCTGTAGATAAAATAAATGTCGAAAATGTACTGTTATTTTCATCACAAACAAAATTTGCACAGCAGAATGCAGCAATTATACCTTTTAATGCTGACCACCATGTTATTAGTTTGGCATGTGGTAGGAAAAAAAGTTTGCACAAATAGCCTAAGCCACTTTGAATCTCTCCTGTTGTTATTTTTGTATTTATTATTATTATTCTAATATAGGCTACATTATGAACATAACATTTCAAACATACTGAAATACTTTAGCGACAGAGCGAAGACGGAGCGGTGTTTCTGGTATCAGTGAGCGGTAGTGGAGTGATTATTAAATGCGCAGAGGGAGATTGTTTCCACTCCACTCCGCTCACATACCCTGCACCTGAAGAGTGCGCTAAAGCCTGTCAAACACCAGCTGATTATTAAACTAAGTTATCTTTTGTGCTAATACTGTCGAAACACAATGTTTACATGTAGACTGAGTTGGTTGTCTAAAATGAAAGTAAACAGTTGAGAGAAAATTACATATTAAACATGCTGCCTACTGTCATCACTGTCAAGGGATAGATCCCCTAAAATGTAATTTCTCTCATTATTTACTCACTGTCATGTTGTCCCAAACCTTTATTAATTTTTTCCTTGTGCTGAACACAAAAGAAGATATTCTGAAGAATGTGGATAACCAAACAGTTGCTGGTTCACACTGAATTTGATAGTAGCAAAAAAATACTCACTGTGGACCAGCAACTATTTGGTTTTCCACGTTCCTCAAAATAGCATTTATGAACCTCGTGCAGTTTCACTTTTGAGTGAGTAAATGGTGGTATAAATATAAAACATTATGAGAGAATTGACAGACAACTGACAGAATTTTAATTTTTGGGTGAACTTTTTAACATTAATAAAACAACAAAACACAAAGAGGAAAATCACTCACTGCTTTTGACTGAAGAAAAAATATACAGTTTTGCTTTAGGAATCAGTTCATATAGTATTTTACATTTTAGATTTGTTCATTCAATTTCTTGCATGCTCCTGCTAAATACACCTACTGTACCTAAAATTAAAGCACTGTTTGTTTTATTTGTATTTTATGTCTAGTTGTAATGTGTATCTTTGTGATTCTTTTATCTTTGTTATTAAAAAAATAAGAAAAAAATATTTTTATCTTCACCCTCTTTTGCCTAAATATCTGCCATTTGCCATTCTTTTTCTTTCTTTTTTTGCAACCTTGAAAGGCTTTGGCTTTATCATAGGGAAATTAGTTTGGCTGTGACAACTCAGACAACTTGCAAAATAGTAAAACATAGTAAAACATGACAAAGCATTATGATAAAATTAATAATAATAATGTGATATGATATTTTTTTTTCCATATCGGCCAGCCCAAGTGTTCCTGTGGCTCAGTGGTAGAGCATTGTGTTAGCAGCGAAAGGTTGTGGGTTCAATTCCCAGGGAACACGTAAGGTAAAAAAATGTTAGTCTGAATGCACTGTAAATCGCTTTGGATTAAAGCTTCTGCTAAACGCATAAAATGTAAAAATATAACAACCTAGTGCTCACCAATCAGACAGCTGCGTTGCACGTCTCAGTCTCTCAAAAACCAAACCAGTTCTCTCTCAAGAGAAGGCTAATAATCAACTTTGGTACAGATACATTTTCTATATAGCCTACATGTTCTTTATCTTTTGCTGGTTTGCATAGCACATGCACATTTGTTTAGTGAAGTTCACAAAAAGACTTGCTTAAAGAGTTCTGCGTAATGAAAAAGTCTGCATTGAATTGATTCAGTCGTGTTCAAATGATCACTAAACATTTGTCATGACATCTCTGCTTGCATGATAAATATTTTTTAGAAATTAATAATTATTTTAGTTTAACAGAACATACTTGTTCAGTGATAACTATAAAAAAATAGTTATAACGGTCTTATCAAGTAACTGTACAACATTGTATCCCAATGCAGATACGAACAATTGTTATTGTTACAGATACATACAGATACAAATACTAGTTGTTACATATACATTTTTATGTGTAATTTCATAATTATAAAATTCAAATATTAAATAATAATAATACTATATTTGACATTTTACATATGTAATTGTTGCATAAGGCTATGAATTAATAATTAATGTTTATTGATAAGAACTATTTAATGTATTTTCATGTACCATGGCATGAACCACGAGTAGTCGAGTAACTCAATTTTTTAAAACATTTTTTAATAAGAAATCGACTAGCAGAAATCAGCAGATATGCAACCCCTAGTAGATACACACATACAGTACACGCAAAATCTCACCCTATAGTGATACATTTTTATCGGACAGATCTGTTGTCCAGCGCAAAATCAACATAAACCTTTCAGTTCCTGATCTTCAAATAGAAACTGGTTTTAGACAGCACTTAGGTCATGATTTAAGATATAAGAAGCAGATATTTCAGTGTGTAAAGTTCCTCTTAGAAAAAGGAAATAGTTCATTCTGAATCCTTTTTCGAGCTCTCTTCATGCTTTCACCCTCTTCTCATGTTCTCTCTCTCTCTCTCTCTCTCTCTCTCTCTCTGTCTCTAATCTGCCTGCATCTGGATTCTATCATTCTGCTCTTCAGCAGTCTCTCCCTCGCTCTCGCTGCTGAGAAAGAGAGGAAGTTGAGCGGGACAGTGACATACGGCTGGTGTTAAAGTGTGCTTGAGGTCACGCTGTGGATGTACATTTTTATATACGACATTACAAATGTTTGATAAAACAGATGAACAACTTTTTCATTAATATTTTTCATGAACCTCCTCGGTATGTGACAGTATGTGACATTCACACACCAATTCTCAGAAATACTGATGTGAAAATTGACACATTCTCCCAAACTGGCTACTTGATTTGTCTGACTTATCAGTCTTAATGATTAGTGGTCGACCGATATGTGTTTTTTGACAGCCGATGCCGATATCTTGGAAAGCAGGGGGCCGATATCCGATATAAAGCCGATATATATATACATATATATATTAAAAATTATATATATTAAAAATAAATGAGTAAAATAAACATACTTATACTGTAGATGACAGTATTTTTCACACATAAAAAATATATTTAATAAATTTATAAAAAGAGAAAAAAGTAAAGGGCCACTTAGTATTCTGGGAAGTTTATGTGCATTTTTATTTTTTATTTTTTTCAAATAAATCCAGGGAAACCATCATTTTGCATACAGCACACAGTGAAAATGACACAATTATGAATGTGTGCAAATACATGAAGCACAGCATAATTTGAAATCACGAGTTTTGAGTTTAAAGCATTCAGTTCACACAGACTGACCATCACAGAGAACACGTGATCATGCTGGATAAAAATGCACACTTCACAAGATTTCACAGCTGGATTTCACTGAGTTTGCAAGATTTGTGAAATTAACCACTTAACCAAGCATCGGCGACGGCCCCAGTTTATTATTATTTCACCTTCACAGCACGTTAAACATCACTCTCTTACTTCATCTGGACAAACTGTGCATCAATTGAAAGTTTAAAGACTCCAGCTTCAGAAGTGCAAAATAATAAATCCGTATTATGCCAAATTTTGATTAGAAATTCACCACTCATTCATATTCAGTCACGTCAGCAGCGGTTTATTTGTGTTCAATAGACTCAGAGAACAGCGTCAATAAGGATTTATAGACCAAAGATGCATATCTGTGGAGATATATGGATATATTTACTGATGTTTACTTCATATTTCTTCAGACAGAATCAAAATTTACAAAATACATATAAGGTACAGCATTTAAGAACATAATTAAAAATGGCCGACACCCATAATGGCTGACATGGGAAAACTGGGTATCATTTGATTTGGCATGTAGCAATGTTTCCAAAGAGACCAGTTTTGTCCAAAAGCATTCACAAGTTATGAGCAAATAATG
The DNA here is from genome assembly GCF_023724105.1 of Carassius gibelio. Lineage (NCBI taxonomy): Eukaryota > Metazoa > Chordata > Actinopteri > Cypriniformes > Cyprinidae > Carassius > Carassius gibelio. Next base: position 1,928,176 of record NC_068377.1, on the reverse strand, counting down.
CAGGTAGTCTCAGGTCATGTTTGTTCTAGCACACACAAAGTTTGGTCTTAACAGGCCAAACCATTGCAGAGATATAGCCTCACGTCTACTTTTGCATGCTTTTTGTAGAAATCGTTCACGTGCTATACGGAAAGAGTATGACTAATCAACTTGAAATCCATATCTTTTTGCCAGCGTGGTCTGAAGGTGATCTGATTCAATTTTCGGAGTTCGAAAAATAAAATTTTCGGAGTTTTAACGAACAATTGAAAATACTGAAAAAACTAAACCTTACGATTTTTTTTATTTTATTTTGGTATCATTCCAACTCTTTATGAGACTTAGACAAGTGGTGGTGCTAGAGAGTGTGATTTAGAGACTCCAGATTGGCCCCTAATAATAATAATAATTTGACCCTCTAACCTTAAAGTGCTTTCAAATTGATTAATTGAAATTAAATACAACTGTGTTTATATATATATATATATATATATATATATATATATATATATATATATATATATATATATGCGTGTAATAGTAATTTACTAACTTAATATTACTTACACTCCTGTTTTTTTGTTTTTTTTACACAAATATCTTTACTTTCTAGTTCTTACATTTTCACAACAAGGCTCGTTACTTTAGTTTTAACTTGTACAGTATTTGGTCGTATGATCAATTATATTAATTGTTATTGGGTGCCTATTTCAGAATCTTTCAGAAAAATTGTATTGTGTTAACAGTAACATTGTGCCTTTTTTAGGCAGTTTAGCAGAATTATCTGAGCCAAATTTAGTACTTGCAGAAATCACCACCAGCACTGGCATCACCGTTTCCCTTGACAAAATGTAAATAATAAACCAAGAATAATAATAATAATAATAATAATAATAATAAAAGAAATGTGTTCTCAATAGTTTCAGTGTTAAATGGAGTTCAATAGTAAGTCATGTGTCTTGACAAATCACTTTGTGGTGAATTTCAGTTAGAACACGAGTTCTAAGATGAAGAGCAGCTGTATATGGAAAAGTGGAAAGACTCTAACCTAGAGAAGCTAGCTAACTGAAATATAATACTAGTGTTTTTTCTTACACTGCACAAGAAGATTTTGAGCATTTCTACGGCCTGATTTCAGTGTGTGCGTTCGATTATCCTCATGTGACTGGTTCACCTTTTGGTCCTAAAACTCATCATATTTTTCTTCCTCGTTTTGTCTTTAATTCTGTTTTTCTTGCATTGTTTTTCATTCTACTTTCTTTCCTGCCATTTTCCTTCTCGGTTTGTTTTTCTTTCCTCACCCTCCCCACCACCCCAAACACACTGGCCTTCCTGGCCGACTTTCGCTCTCTTTTCCCTCATCTTTTGTTTATTCCACTCATCACTCGCCAAATGTGGGGAGACTTCGGAGAGTATAATATGTGTTTTGTGAAGACTCTTCGGTGGAATTGTTGTTAGGTGATATTTAGAAGTAGTTCCTGAGAGACGGATTGTTTAAGCCGTGGAAAGGGGGAGATGGAGAAAGAGTGAAGAAATAAACGAGAGGAAAATGTTCAGGGTTGCTATGACAACAGAACAGCAGTAAAGTAAACATTATAGTTCGTGTGTGTGTGTGTGTGTGTGTTGGCCAGGCCGTGTTTCTCAGGATGGCTTCAAGCCTGTGTCAATGGGCCTCATTCATAAAACACAAGCAGACAAATTTCACATTCTTATGAAACCATTACCCTAAATTCAATGCAACAATTTACGCAAGAATGGATTTATGGACATTTCATTTGAGATCATTTGAGACACAGCTTGTATGTTTGTGCATATGGGAGACTACATCAGGTATATTTTTTGTGTTCACATTTGAACAAATAGCAAAATAAAGCATTTTCACAATTTTCAAAAAGTTGAAAAAATACAGATTCAAAATGGCATTTTTTTTTTTTTTGATACACGATTTACGATGCCGATGACCCTTGAAATTCGTTATCACAGTCTGTGTAAAGCGTCTTTTGAAAAAGAAACAGTTGCATTGTTTGTTTTAGTCAGATTTGTGCTCCCCAGCACTGGTGAGTTTATGAATCCAGTGCAGTTGTTGAAACGTAATGATGACCATTTGGCCCACTGGAACACAAAACAGGAAGTTGTGTTTGTTGGGAGGAAGAGAAGAGCAAGCTGTCGGCCGTGATGACTAACACGTGAATAGTCTCGTCAGTTTGTGTTGATATAATCTCTGTTTCAGGGTTCAGAGGCTGTAGAGGACTGTGTGCAGGGGGCGCTATCTTCTCTCTATCCTCCTTTTGAAAGCACCGCTCCTCCTCTCCTCTCTCAGGTGAGACCATAGGGTTTTAAATTTATGTCTACCAAACTCAGCACAATTTCTTATTATGGTTTTCCATGTAGCAGAAAAATATTTTTAATTACTTTTTTAATTATAAAGCATTAACACTAAACTCTAAATTTAATTTCTCATTGCTTAATTATAAAAAATGCATGGACTAAATAGCTTATTGACTTAATTGTCTTGACTGTGTTTTTGTGTCATGTAGGTGTTCTCTGTACTCGAGTCCACCTATCAGCACGACAGCTTGAGATATCTGCTGGATTTCTTCATTCCAGCCAAACACCTTCTGCACAGACTACAGCAGCATGCATGTGTAAGTGTTCAATTACTAGTGGTGGCTCCAAAAGCAATCACCGTTAACCATACTTAGGTTAAATAAGATTAAAGGGCAAGTTCACCCAATAAATTAAATTATGTCATTAATGACTCACCCTCATGTCGTTCCAAACCTGGAAGACCTCCGTTCATCTTCAGAACACAGTTTAAGATATTTTTGATTTAGTCCGAGAGCTCTCAGTCCCTCCATTGAAGCTGTGTGTACGGTCTACTGTCCATGTCCAGAAAGGTAAGAAAAACATCATCAAAGTAGTCCATGTGACATCAGAGGGTCAGTAAGAATTTGTTGAAGCATCGAAAATACAAACAAAAATGACGCCTTTATTCAGCATTGTCTTCTCTTCCGGGTCTGTTGTGAGCGCGTTCACAACACTGCAGTGACGCTGCCTGATGTGTTATCTTTGTTATTGGATGCACCATAAAACACATCAGCAGCGTCGTGAACACACTTTGTTTGTATTTTCGATGCTTCAACAAATTCTAGTTTCAATGGAGGGACTGAGAGCTCTCGGACTAAATCTAAAATATCTTAAACTGTGTTCAGAAGATTAACGGAGGTCTTAGGGGTTTGGAACAACACAAGGGTGAGTTATTAATGACATAATTTTAATTTTTGGGTGAACTAACCCTTTAAGGTTACAATAAAAGTAACCTTAACCTTAAAGGTTTGAATAAATCCCGGTCCAGAATCATTTTAAGTCATTTTTTTCTGGTGGGTGATACAAATGTTTTAAAACTGCCATGTAAATTGAAGGAGGCACATGAGACATATCAAGAGACAGTTTCCCACAAAACCACCCAAAAATAATTTAGAAACCACTTGTTAATCATATTTAAAATTGTAAAAAACCTACTGACTGGTGCAGTACCACTCTTACTTCTACTTACTGTATTTACTTAGTACTTTTCCCTTGCACATGTATATCACACACAAGCACGGAAAATGTTCACTATGAAACTCTCTCACACTTACATAAATACATTACGCTCACATTCTCAGCCGGCTCTGTTTTCATTGTCGTTATGAGAAGCTGCCAGGGACAAGAGCCTCGGTCTGAGTCATGGCAGTAATTCTTACCATATGTGTGTGTGAGAACGAGAGTCGAGGGCCTGAGAAAGGCTGGAGGAGTGGTCGCTTGAGAAATGGGGGAGGAATAAACAGACCGAACACTGGGGCACATTGAGAAAGAGGGTAGAAAAGAAATATCAGAATGAGAAAATTAGGGGCTGTTCACTGGGGGGAGAAGGAATAGGACTACATGATCAATCTTTACATGCACTGAAGACAATTTTATATATTTTAAAATGACAGTAAATTACATACCATAAAATGGAGGCTGGGGTTTTAGAAAAAAGGGTGGATGATGAGTAGCTTGGATTCCTGAACATAATTTGATCATGGTCCTGTGAGTGGGCATGGATGAGAGGGGATTCATGTCATGGGATAATTAGGAAAGCATTTGAACTACGTTAACATATTCGGGTTGTAAGGTAAGTAAACACTTTCGAATGCAGGAGATGAGAATATATGATTATGTGAAAGATACATGTGTAATTTGTAACAATTCAATATTTAGCGATGCAAACAAAGCTGATGAGTGGTGTTACACTAGCCAAGAGGATCCTGAATGTGCAGCTATTAGTATAATCTCAGCAGTTAAGGTCTAGATACACCAGGTAGCCTTGCTTATAATGACATTTCTTTGGTGTAAAATTCTACTCCATTATTAAACCTCAAATCTGTACTGATTGGTTTTGATTGTTTCATCATTTTGTTGGGAATAAGGTTGTTAAATTTCCATAATTTTAGATGACACTTGAGTTTCACAGTTCACAAAAAAGTAAGAGCCTAACTAATTTAAAGGGGGGGGTGAAATGCTCGTTTTCACTCAATATCCTGTTAATCTTGAGTACATATAGAGTAGTACTGCATCCTTCATAACTCCAAAAAGTCTTTAGTTTTATTATATTCATAAGAGAAAGATAGTCTGTACCGATTTTTCCCGGAAAAACACGACCGGCTGGAGGCGTGACGTGTGGGCGGAGCTAAAGAATCACGAGCGCGAATAGGCTTTTGCGTTGAGAGGATGTGGAAGCTGTGACATTACCGTGAGGGAAAACCCATCATCCAAAACAAACCATGGCTTACAGTCAGATTCAGCCATTTATTTATGATCCAGAATCAGATCCAGAGGCTGAAACTGAACGAGAGCAGCAGCAGCAACGACTCGTTCCGAGCGGGGCTCGAACCCGGGTCTCTGGCATGGGAGGCGGACGCACTAACAAGGAGGCAGAGATATTTGAAGCAGTTTTACTCACCGCCTGCGGTTCCAACACACGATCGTGACCCTTTTTCCTTGGGATTGCATCATCCTTAAGAAATAAACCATACGCAAATCCGTCGTAAAACTGGGCTTTGTGAACAAGCATCTTCGAAATGCAGGGAACAAACAAAAACACTTGCACAACTCCGTTGATGCTCTGTAAAAATAAACTCCATCCACTGGTCCCTTAATGCTGTTTTTTTTTTTGGTAATCTGTGCAGGGTTGTCTTGCCCTGGCAACCAAAAACACACTCCTTTTGTGACTTTTCGCGACGCTCTCGCTTTGATCAGTGAAATGTCTGTGCTGCTCAGCATCGCTATATGGGAGGACGCGCTCTTCCGGCAGAAGTGCCTTAGGACCCATATAAGGAAATTCCGCTCCATCTAACGTCACACAGAGCCATGCTCGAAAAAATCTTTCCGAAACTTGTGACAAACTGGAAGGAGAACAAAAATACTCCTTCAAACGTACAACTTAAATTTTGAAACTTTGTCCATGTTTAGCATGGGAATCCAACTCTTTAACAGTGTAAAAAACTCAGTATGCATGAAATAGCATTTCACCCCCCCTTTAAGTAAAATATTAATCTTATTGAAGACAAGTAAGCAGTCAGTAATAAAATGAGCAACAGAACAAATAAATACATTAGAACAAAGATGCAAATGAAATAAACATGGTTTGTCCACACTGTATGACTCAAATATACAATGAAAAAAACATTTTTTTTTGTTGTTAAGGCACAGTAAACAACTCCATTCAGTGATCACACAGTGTGAAAGGTGGCTTTCTGTGCATGTGCTTTAGGTTTGTGTCTGTCAGAACAGCGTGCTTGAATCAAATTGAGAACTTTATTTTATTTTGCTTGAAGGGTTTAAAACCATTTGAAAAATTTAAAGAAGCAAGGTTTAAACTGCATGAAAAAGATAAACTTTCATGACAAAGCAACATTGAGATGTCATGTGAGTGTAACCATAAGACAGTAATCGAAAATCTCTACTGGTTTTCAAATTCCTACCAGTTTATCATGACTACCAGTATACTGGTCAACCCTTGCTAGGACACAGTAAATTGCTACTAAAGAACATATAATTTTGTAAAGACACTTGAGCCCAATCCCAATTTGACCCCTTAGCCCTTCCCTTCCCCCTACCTCTCTGTTTTGCCAGTATATGTGTGTATTGTTGGAGCTAGACGACATATGATGATGTGTGACGACATAGTAGTGGTGTCACAATTCTTAGGGGAAAATTTTCACCCCTACCCCTTGACACTCTGTTTCAAGGGATAAGGTGAGGGGTAGGCGGAGGAGTATAGGAAGGGCAAGGGGAATGGGGAATAAAATATAATTCTTATTGGGCCTTGAGTATATTCCACTGTTTTTATGTTTACTAACAAACTGGAATAAATTTGGGTTTGTGGCTTTAGTGCAAATGTATGCTATGACATTAGAGAGACTATCTTTGTAACAATTATTTCTCTCTATTTCTCTCAGTCCCAGTATTTGGGTTGTCTTTTCTTGCACTCTGGTTGGCCACTCTGTTTGGGAGAGAAGGTAGTAGTACAACTCTCTACGTTGGACTGGAGACACCTGCGTAGCACTGACTTCTACCTACAGGTGGTCCCCTTCTCGACACGTTGTCCTCGCCTTGCTCTTAAGTGCCTTGCACCTGGTGGAAGGAACGTACAGGAGGTCTTAGTGCCAGAGTCACAACATCCGCTGGTTTTTACTTCAGAGTGGCTACACTGCATCAACAAGGAGCGTGGCTGCAAGAGAGAAGGTAAGACAAAAAAGGAGGAACAAGGAGACCAATAGTTAGGGCAGTTGGTGGAAAGCAAGGAAATACTATCCATTGGTTTAAATAAAGTGCAGCATATTTATGAAGATTTTAGTGTGTCATGATATTTAAACCAATGTCTACATTTTTGTTTGCCTTCTTAGAGTAGTACACAGAGCGGACCCTCTTCCTCTTTCTCAGTTATTCTCAAACTTTCTTTCCATGTAGGTGGAGGGTGTTTGGACACTTGTCTGGTGACTACATGTGACGGAGTAGTCCGTATTCCATGGGAAGAGGTGGTCTATCCCAAACTCCTTCACAATCCATCTAATCCTCTCCAAGACAATCTTGACCAAACCGATTTGTCATCGGGGGGATTGGGGCTTGGTTGGGGCAACTCTTCGGGAGAGCATGATTCCTGGTCCTGGGATGAAGAGGATGACTTGCCTCCAGATGGAAATGAGGCGGAGATTGAGACTGCATTAGAATGCCTGCGCAAAAGCAGTGATGATCATCTTGTAGCTGATGGTGCTGGAGATTATGTTGAGCTGCTAGAGCCCAGAGGAGGCCCAGATGGTGGTGCTGATCCCAAGCAGCGCTATCTGGAGATGCATGGAATATGTAAGACCAAAACATTGCCCCTGTGTAGGAGGGGTAAAGCAATACGACTAAGAAAGGGGAAGGGGAGAGGGTATGTGAAGACTGAACCTGGTACTAGGGCTGGAAGTCTGGTACGAAGGAATAGCAACAACAATGGTAAGAATGGAGTAGTTTCCTGTAGTGACTTGGCTACCTCACGCCCCTTGCCACGTGTCATTGATTTGGGTCGCCAAAGAAGGTCGTATTCCCCTCTGTTCCAGGACTCTGAAGAAGGTGCTAGAGACCCATTAGGTCTTGGATGTAGATCTCATTGTATGGACAGTCTGGCCAAAGAGAGGAGGCCAGGGGTAGGAAAAGAGAGAGATGGGCCTGGGGGTACACTGCCCTGGGAGGAGTGTCAGAGAAATAAGTGTTCCAGCATGCAGTGTTCTACAGATGATAATGACGTGGCTAAGAACAAAGCAGAGAATCTGGAAGAGGGACAACAGGACCACAATCAAATATCGCACTGTGACTGTGATGATAAAATATTGGCCAACACTTTAGACAGTAGACATGAGGTTGCAACATTAGCAAATCCCTCCAATGCTTCAGATAATGGAGCTGTCTCTTTGGCTGTTTATGGAGAAACAGAAGACATAAAAAAGACATTGGCTGGAGAATCTATGACACAGACAATGTCTCTCCAAGATTCTTCCCTGAAAAATGTATCTGATTCATCACAAAGCAGAACCAAACACTCAGACAATAATAGTAATGAGAAAACTGATAAAATTCCGCCGCCATCAGGTACTGTAGGTGCCGCACAAGAAAAGTGTCCTAGAAAGTCGGAGAACATTGTTTGTCCTACAGGAAAAGAAGTAAAAACAGGTGGATTTAGAGCACCCAGGTATGGACAAGTAAATGTGCATTTTCACTGCATATTTGATGGTAATTGTTCGAATTGTTTTAATTGTCTGTGTCATATTGCTTTGTTCAGTACTGCCCATATAGGGGATATCATACCCACTATAAACAAATAAAAGCTGCTTTTTTTCTTAAAGAGAAAATTTTGCCTTTCTACAGGAGGAAAAGAAAAGCCAAAGGAGGCAAAGGGAAGGCCAAATCCAATGGCCGTGTCCAACATAAAGGCAAGGGTGACTCAAAGAATGTGAACAAAGCCACCGAACCGACCAGCCATTCTAGACGATCAGAGGAGGCTCCCAAATCATCCAAAGATTGCAAAGGCTGTGTATCAGTGACTGACACAGAAACAGATGCAAAGTCAAAAGCCAAAGATGGAGGTAATGTTGTGATCGTCACAATTCATGCTCTTAAGTGGGTTTTCATTAAGTGTTGAAGTCATGGTTCACTCCATACTCAATTTGTTATTACAGAAAGCCAGTCTTGCACATCCTTTTCTGACCATTCCCAAAATGAGATGCGATTACCTGCTGCTCACTTAGAGTCCAAATCTCCCCCTCCTCATCTTAGAGACCTAGATTTCAATCTTTTGCAGTCAGGAAAGCTCAAATTAACAGGTAGATGTTCTTACTTTTTATGGTTAAAAAATATCTATTTTTCCTTTAACATTAAGTCATTTCTCATGTAGGTACAATGGATCGACTGGGAAGAGCATTAGTTATCACAGAAAGTCACCTCCCAGAGGATGGATGGAACACAGATGAAATTATCAAAGTGCTGTCCTGCTATTACAGCATCACCAGGTCTGTTATTCAACCCATGTAACAGAGACCTTCTTGCGTGTCACTTAACCTCGAATGCACTGTTTTTTTTTTTAGGAGAAAACATTCATACTGAGTGAGCTAAAGTTAGAGCTGGCTGAGTATTTTCATTTTCTTGCTTCATTGAATTTTAGACTGGAGGGCACTATCTCATGACCTTTTACTGTGCTTGGCTAATGTGCATTCTTTGTTGTTCTTATTTTGAAATATCAGACCTATGGCCAGAGAGAAGGGTCTCACTGTCATAGTGGACAGCAGAAAGTCTGCTACGTCTGAACTCTGTCTCTCTGCACTGAAGCTCTTCAAGGTAATCAGTGCACGGATGGGGTTTGTGGTACAGTGGGTGTTTTGCATTGGTTCTAAACCTGTTTTGTCTGTGTGTCTGTATGTGTCTGCTTGTGTCTAACAGGGACAGGCAGCAACAGAGCTTGACTCAGTTCTTATCCTAACTGAGGAACAAGATGAATCTACCCATCCGTGTCTGGATGGAATAGAGGTGCATGTTTATTCACTGAGCTAATATTTATCAGTCAATTTGGGCTAGGACAAAGTAGGAAATGGGCTTTTCAATCATTTTTGTGTTCAACCATTTTTGACAGACAAAGGAGCAGCTACTGGTACCTGAAATCTGTACAAAGCTGAAAATGAGGAAAGGAATTTAGCCATGCCATCCACGATGTGGAATTTTTAACAGCCCAGCCTTCTTACATTGCTGTTGTAACTCTGCTTAACTTTCCTAGATCTGGATTGTATCTCTAATATCAGAGCATTTAGATCTAGCAATTAGTTGTATTGGCCAAAATGGTCTCTTCTATGTCATGGAAGGCTACATATAAAACATGAAAAGTATAATGTAAACAACTCAGATGGAAGACTTCTTTTTTAGAGTTTCAACACAGGAGTTTGCAGCATGTTTGCTTTCTGTCAGCTCCTCCAGTTCCCCAAGGAGTTCTTTCAGTTCCAGAGGGAAATATTGACGTTCAGTCTGGTGCTGAAGCATTTGAGTAGACAATTAAATTTATTAAAGATTGTTCTGATTGTCAGGTGCATACAGTACGAGGTACAGGCATCCTTCAGCAGTTTGTGGACAAGCAGCAGTTGCCCAAAGAAATGGCTGGAGACTTTAACCACTCACATGATGACTGGCTCACTTTCAGACTGGTAAGAAAATACTTGGCATGCTGTCAAACATAGCCAGACTTTTAGCATGGTTGGCATTACAGCTTATTCTGACTACCCAGTTTGTGGATATCTAGTTTACTTGCTACTAACAGTTTAAAAAAAAAAAAAAAAAACTCTTAATGTATAATTAACACCACTATCTGGCAAATCCAGTAATTAGTTCTTCTCAAAAGTGCTTTTTTTGCTTAATATGTTCATTGACACAAAAAGAAAAATCTCTGAATGGACATCTTTTAGTGTCTGTGAAAACTTAGCACTTTGGTTAAATATACATAGAATATTCCCCACAACAAGACAGCTTTTACATTTAAAAATACATTTAAGCTAAACCCATAAAAAACACCAATAAACTTAAATATAACCATTTTAAGAATTACCACAAGCCTGACCCGACATCTGCAGCAGATTAACATGCTCTTCCTGATGCTCTTCACAGAGTTTGGAGCAGCTGACTGAGCGCTGTGAGAGCGCCCTCACCCTGCTGGGAGACGCACTGCAGTCTATGGACACAGAACCACTACCTGACTGCATTAAGGTGAAGCAGTGTTTGATGTAAAATATGATTTGCTGTCTACTTCAAGTCTGTTTAACTACATGTTTGATTGATTCGTCATCAGACTGTCTAATTCTATGCACCTATAGAATGTTCCCCTCAGCGTCGACAAACACAGACAGTTAATGACAAGCATCCTCACTGACCAACGGCTGACAGAGCTGCAGCAGAGGGGCGGGACTTGGCTGGCAGGTCTGGCCAATGGGACCTCAGGGCTGGCACAGAAATCACCAGACTGCAAGTATGAATACATAATACTGTTAAATTAGTTTCAAATTTCACTTAGCTTCACTTAATCTTTAATTGACATTTAATGTGTTTACTTAAAATCTAAAATATTGTGAATGTAATTCTGCTCGTCTGACTGTAGGACTGCATTACTTTTGCATTCAGGGCTGCTTTGGCAGTGGCCTCTAATCTGTATGACAGTGTTGATGATGCGCTTCACCGACTGGTGCGTGTGTCCAATCAGAGGGGTCGTGACCTGGAAGCACTCGGGAGATTGGCTGCCCTTGTGGATAAATTGGACAAGGTATGTGTGAGGATAAATAGAGCAGTGAGATCTGTCAATGGAATATTAATCAGGTATTAGCAATTTTCTGCAATTTTCAGGTAATCCTGAAAACTTTGATTAGCCTCAGGTGTGTTTGATTCGTTCAGATTAGAAACTGAACTCTGCAGGCCTGTGGCCCTCCATGACTGGAGTTGAGTTATTTTGCAGTGTAAACTTTGCTGATTATAATGGGACTATTCGAGAGAATCCAGAACTGTGTACAGACAATGAACTCATGCTAAACCGCAGACTCAACTGATCACGTGAAACTGTGTGAACTTGCAGCTTTGTTGATTATAATAGGTGCATTCCAGTTTTGATGCATCATGTCGCTATGAATGGCTGTTTTGTTTTTTAAGCCTCTAGGAGAACCATGCTGACCATTTAGAAAGTTTATATGTATATAACAGCAATATTTCAGGAATCCAGTCCACAGTTTGTTTTGGATGTGTTCATTATGAAAATGACATGCATTGATGGATTAAATTGTATTTGGAAGGCAATTGCAAGGAGTAATTCACACAAACATAAAAAAGCACCATAAAATATTATTTCATTATATATTAAGTCAGAAATTAAAGTTGTTTTTCACAAACATCTGCCTTGGATCTCCTCCTGAGTTTATGTGATGAGTAGCAATGTCTAATTTGCTATAAATGTGTCTAATTTATTATAATTAATGGTTAAAGGAATGTTTGGAAATGCAAGCTGATATTTCCTACGGAACACAATAAACCAAAAGATTAAAAAAAAAAAAAAACTATCTTAAAACATTTTTTTTTTTTTTTTGTTGGTGAAACGGCTGATGACTTTTGCACAGTAGTATATAGATTAGCTTTAGTAAATCATAACAGCACTTCGACCATGACATTGTTTTTCCGTTTTGTGTTTAATGTAAAAAAGGAAAGTAATACTGGTGTGGAATGACATGAGTAAATAATGAGAGAAATTAATTTTTTGGGTGAACTTTTCTTTTCCTGAGGGAAATAATGAACAGTTATGAGTTGGATTATAGTCGTGATGTGTTTCATCACATATTACATTGACTTCTTGTTTCTTTCTCTCTCTGTGTGTGTGTTTGCTCCAGTGTGAGAGAGCCATAGAGCAGGAACAGCAGCAGCTGGAGGACTATAAACATCCTCCTCTGTCTCTCAGCAGACTGTCACTCAAACAGCACAAGTTCAGGAGCTTCAGAGAGTCAGCGATGGTGAGTCTGCTTCACCACTACTGCTGAGACCGACTCTTGTAAATGATCTTAGGCGCACATCCCCACACATCTGTTGTTTGATCATGTATGTGTGTGATAGGAGCTTCACAGTGAGACTCTGGTGTTGCTGGGAGAGGTGGAGAGCTGGTCTGAGCTGGACTGGCCCGGTCTCAGAGCTGTGCTGGACAAACTCCCTCCAATAAGAGAAAAAGTGCGAGACATGTCTCACTGTCTGTCAGACTGCTGGACACAGCTGGACAACACACAGCGACTGCTGTCTACACTCACTGAAGTAAAGCACAAACACATATCCACACTGTATGGTTGTATTTATCATGTGACAGGATATTTATTTACTCTTTATATATAGTAGATATAATTTTATATCTACTGTAATAGACAGGACCACTTTACATTATGTGAGGGCAACTATGGAGTGATGCAAAAACAGAGCGGGATGTGTCTTAAGTAAACATGAGCAAGAACATAGGACAGAGTTTAGTTGTTTAAAGTGACCACATTGATATAGATTTCAGTATTCAAATGCTTTGAATGTGGTTTATCCAGTCAGAATTTAGAGTCTGAACTCTCTGTTTTGAACATTAGTTTGTCTGAACAATAGAGTTTTCCATTAAACTCAAGCTTTAAACCGTTAAAGCAGTTTTAGCACTGATGCCAGACTTACACTACCACTCAAAAGTTTTGGGTCCGTAAGATATTTTTTTGGAAGAAATTCATATTTTTTATTATTCAAGTATGCATTGAATTTATTTAAACTGACAATGAATGCATAATGTTACAAAATATAAAAATTTCAAATAAAGGTTTCATCAAAAGTATGAAGCAGTACAACCATTTTCAACATTGATAATAATCAGAAATGTTTCTTGAGCAGCAAATAATCATATTAGAATGATTTCTGAAGATCATGTGACACTGGAGACTGGAGGAATGATGCTGGAAATCAGCTGGGCATCACAGGAATACATTACATTGGACAATATATTCACATAGAAAACAGCTATTTTAAATTGTATTAACATTTCACAATAATCATGTTTTATTGTATTTTTTAATCTGATAAATGCAGCTTGAATGGCAGAGTATCATTAAATGATGTGTAATTAGGAAACGGGAAGAACTATTACAATGACATTTACATTCAGAGTACCTACCCCTACATACACACACTTACGCCAATGATTATTACTAACTCTCCATTTTTCTCTCTGTAGGCGTCTCAGTGGTGTGACGTGGTGTCATCCTCCTCTCCTTCCTCTTCCTCGTCCTCCCCTCTCTCCTCTCTCCCTCCCATCCCTCCATCACGTTTCCAGGATGCTCGTGCTCTTGCGCTGGATCTGGGCGGAGGGGCTTTGCTGGACCTCTGGTCCCAGACTCTGGAGCGCTATCAGAAAACTCTGGCTCAGTTCAAGAGCCGAATCCTGCAGGCGGAAAGAGGCCCGACCATGGCCCAGGGTCAGGAGCCGGATTCGGGGGGACGAGGGAGGACCCCTGCCCCCAGCACGTCCAGTCTGGGGGATTTAGAGGGGGAGATCGAGCCGGACTGGTGCCCTGGAGGAGGAGAGGGGGGCCTGCAGTCCTGGGGTTCACTGGCGTCCCTCTTCCGGCCACAAAACTGCTCAACGCTCAAGATCGGAGAGGAAAAGAAGAAAGAGGGGGTGAATCCAGGAGGGGGAAAGTTTCTGCAAAATCTGCTGCACCCGGCCAAGAAAAATGTAGGTGTTCATGTTTTAGAGTGAGGGAGTCGCATTCATGAGTTCAGCAAATAAAAATAACTTTTGCTACTCCTGTTATCTGAAGGTGAGCTAAGAAAAAAAACACAAAACTCTACAAGCAGTCTAGTAAATGCATACTAACACGTTCACAGCTAACTAGCAACTCCCTAGCAACCACCAACCACGTAGCAAAACTTAGCAACCATATATCAACTCCTTAGAAACCACCCAAAACACCCTAACAACTTTATAGCAACATCAAAGAAACGCTAAAAACTGCTTTGGAAAACCTTAGCATCTGCATAGCAACACCCTGGGAACCACCCAGAACATCCTAACAACCGACCTAGCAACAACCCAGAGCCTCCTGATAACTGCAGAGAAACATCCTAATAACTGTAAACCAATACTCAGACCACCCTAGCAATCATCTGGAATACCCTAGCAGCTGCTATCGGCAACACTCAGAGCCTCTCACTGTACTCTAGCAACGGTTTTGCAACACCCTAACAACTACACTGTAATACCTGACAAGTAAACTTAACTCAAACGGTTTGAGTAAACAGATATCCTTAAGTTATGTTAACTCAAACTGTTTGAGGAAACCGATTGCCTTAAACCATTTAAGTTGAAAAAACTAACAGTTACGAGTACTCTGAACTTAATTCAGTTGAGTTCACTGAAAGAAGATATACATTGCAATTAAGTGATTAAGTGATTAATTGAGCTTTAGTGATGAACACCTGCTGTTAACAAACATAATTACTGAAGAAAAGAGAGAAAGGAACAACAGCTGACTTCAGACACAGCCTCACTCAAACCTGACAAGTTATGTTAACTCAAACCGTTTGAGGAAACTGATTGCCTTAAACCGTTTAAGTTCAAAAAACTAACAGTAATGAGTACTCTGAACTTAATTCAGTTGAGTTCACTGAAAGAAGATATATATTGCAATTAAGTGATTAAGCGATTAACTAAGTGCTGATTGTGAATTAGTGATGAACAGCTGCTGTTAACAAACAGAATCACTGAAGAAAAGAGAAACACAAGAACTACTACAACTGACTTCAGACACAGACTTAGATGAAATCAACTGAAATAAAATACATGAAATCTCTCAAGATCTGATAAAACAACCCCACAAACAGCATCAGCAGCTGCACTTATTAATAACCAGACTGACTTTATTTCTGTCAGACGTCTACAGAAGATCTTATTGAGAATGAACTAAGGTTTAGATGTTGATTTATTGTTTCATTTGAAGTAACCATGTTAGAGATCAGTGTTTGCTTTAGTTGGGCTCTTGACCCTTGATTTCTGTCTTAGTCTTTTCTTTGGCTGTTATAACTGTGTGTTTCTAAAACACATTTGTTGTAACTCAAAAGCCCAGAAGAAATGCCATCAGGTGTTCACCTGTACCTACATGTAGATTGTTGTACTTCATAGCTGTGATGATAATTTTTCATTATTATTCACAAACATTGATCTATACAAAGTCTAATCTCTGATTAAACAAATGTGTAATTAGTAGAAGTGGACCTAATAAAAATGACACTAAGAGCCAGTGATTCTGTGATTATCAGTTAATATAAAAATGATTTCATAAACATTTTGTACACATACATTTGTCTTCTATGCCAGTAGCTCGTCACACACAGACATCAATAATCAGAATATGAACCTCAACAATGGTGACAAAAAAACATGCTGCAATGCATGCTGGGTACTATTGTAGTACAAAACTCATCCATGGCTCCCAGCATGCTCTGCAGCATTTTTTTTTTTTTTTTTCTTTTATGGTCACCATTGTTGAGGTTCATATTCTGATTATTGATGTCTGTGTGTGACTAGTTGACACCATAGAAGACCACACTGTTTGGAAAGTCTTTGTATTAACTGATTATTACAGAACCACTGGCTCTAAGAATCACTTTTACTATAGTCAATTTTATTACACAACCCATATTTCATCAGAGATTAGACTCCTAGCAGTTGCATAATAATATATATAATTGGCTGTTATACCAATATAAAGTATAACAACCTACATCTAGATACAGGTTAACACCTGATGGCATTTCTTCTGGGCTTTTGAGTTACAACAAATGTGTTTTAGAAACACATGGTTATAACAGCCAGAGAAAAGACTAAGACAGAAGTCAAGGGTCAAGAGCCCAACTAAAGCAAACACTGATCTCTAACATGTTTACTTCAAATGAAACAATAAATCAACATCTAAACATCTTAGTTCATTCTCAATAAGATCTTCTGTAGACGTCTGACAGAAATAAAGTCAGTCTGGTTATTAATAAGTGGAGCTGCTGATGCTGTTTGTGGGGTTGTTTTATCAGATCTTGAGAGATTTCATGTATTTTATTTCAGTTGATTTCATCTAAGTCTGTGTCTGAAGTCAGTTGTAGTAGTTCTTGTGTTTCTCTTTTCTTCAGTGATTCTGTTTGTTAACAGCAGCTGTTCATCACTAATTCTCAATCAGCACTTAGTTAATCACTTAATTACTTGAATGCAAAGTTTTAAAACTTACATGGTTTAAATCAAGGCAATCTGTTTACTCAAACGGTTTGAGTTAAGTTAACTTGTCGGGTTTTACAGTGTACCTAGCAATTCCTTAGGAACCATCAATAACACACTAGAAACTGCTCAGCAGCACCATGAGAAGCTCCCTAGCCACCATCTAGAAACATCCTCGCAAATGCATGCAAACACCCTAGCAACTACCTGTTCCTTAACAACCACCAAGAACAGCTAGAAACCGCATAGCAACACCGGTCCGGGCCAGTGTTGCCACCTTGTGGAACAACTGATTAGTGCAAAACAAATTCCATGTGCATGTGCGACCGGCACATATTGTAAAAAACAAGTTACAAAAATCGTGTGGTGCATGTATAGTACGTGCATACTATTCTGGTGATGAAACCTGCGTAACACGCAATGTACACGCGCCTTCGTATGCATATAAAAACCAAAGTTGGGCCTAAGTCACCGGTTGTCTCTGTCCTGCTGTAGGCCACGGATGCGCCCCTTCCTCCCAAACCTCCTCGCAGGCGTCATCCCAGTTTCGACCTCCAGGCTCTGCTTGCCCCGCGCCGTTCAGCCGCCGTGTCTAAACCCGCCGAGTCCACATCGGGCCAGTCCTCTCCGCTGTCCTGGCTGGGCCGCCGGGGGCTGACGGATCCCATCCTTACGGCAGGGCTGGCAGCGGCGGTTCCAGGATGGAAGGATCCCCCTGGAGGAGGAGCAGGAGGAGGAGGAGGAGGAGTGCTGATCAGAGGAGTAGAGGTTAGCAGTAAGGAAGTGGCGGATCATACAGGTTTCACGCGCCAACATGTGCTGCTCAACCGTATCGAAAGAGAGACGGGGCTGGAGAGAGCAGGAGCGACCGCACAGAGGTGTGTATAGCATTGCAACTCTAGAACAGCCAATTTAATGCATTAATTTTGTGTGATTTTGTTATTGCTTCCTGAGTCACTCTGCCCTCCTATTGCATTTTGTGACAGTTTCTCATTCAGGGTCATGAATGTATATAAAAAGTTAGAGACACATACACAAGCACATAGACAAAGGCTGTGCAAATTTTGGTGGCAGCAATCGTGTTAGGATTCAAATGGACCTGCCATTGGTTTCCATGAAGTTTACCAAAAATCAACACTTTGAAAAACCGCAAACAGAGTACCTAGATTTTTAACACAACAGCTCAATGACAAATAAAGAATTGCAAGAACAGTTTTTATTAAGGGGTCAACAATTCCTTCTCTCTCTCTCTCGATCACAGCAAGCTGTACTTACAGTGGTGTCGGCTGGTCAGCACAGAGAGGCAGTATGTGGCTGTTCTGAAAGGTGTGGAGGAGAACTATCTGCCCCTCCTGGAGTCTTCAGACGTCCCGTCTGCACTGAGAGGAAAGACAGAGTCACTCTTCTGTAACTGGAAGAGCCTCTCTGCGTTCCACTCGCAGTCGCTCCTCCCGGCCATGGAGGGCGCTCTCTCCCAGACACTGCAGCAGACCGACTGCTTCAGCAAATATGTGTGTAACGGCTCACATTTTAACACTTTTTATTTTTACCTTAAAATTAAAGTTTCATTGTAAATAAAAGCATGTTAAAAAGAAATAAAGAGTGGTAAGAAGCAAGGCCGTTTTTAATGTGACCTCCACATAATAAGAAATTTTCTGAAGTTGAAAAACACCACGATACTGTCAAGATAAACAAATATAGTATGAATTATGAAATACTGGTAAATGTCCATATTGATTAGCTCTCTTTGCTCCACAGAAGGATCAGTTTCTTCTGTATTCCCACTACATCCGGATGAGACCGGAGCCGGACGCTCTGCTCATCAGTCAGGCTGCTGACTTCTTCAGGGTGAGAAACCAATCATTCACTTTCATTTAACTGATTCACATTTCATCAGCGGACATGCAAGAGAGCTGCAGCTGTGTCCATATGACACGTTTCACAACAATAAATTTTATTTAATGATCTCTCTCTCTCTCTCTCTCTCTCTCTCTCTCTCTCTCTCTCTCTCCAGTCGAAGCTGTCTTCCTCTCTTGTTCCCGCTCCTCCGTTTCCTCAGTGTCTCTCCACTCCGGTTCAGAGACTGGAGCAGTACTGCCAGACACTGGAGGAACTGGGCGGGCTCAATCCCACCTCTGACTCCGCCCTCTCCTTCCTAAAACACGCCCAGCGGCACGGAGAGGATCTGCGAGCCAGTGATCTCATCACAGGGTGTCCGGTATGAACCCAAACACCACGTTCCCTCACAGAAGCACAGTCTACTGTGTGTCTCACTGAGGTCACATGACCACTGCACTGCTGCCACCTGGTGGTCAAAAAGAAAAGGACAGCTTGAGCTTTTTGCAAATTAAAGGGTTAAGCGCAACATATCTCAACGACATAATACTTTTAACTATCATAGAATCAAGTAACATTTTTCCAAACTGTTTGTCTGTAGTTATATAACTTTCACTGCATGGACTAAACCAATTGAAGCATTCTTCAAAATGTAGGGTTCCTGTTAAGTATTTTTTAATTGCTAGCTAAAACTATTTAAAATGATATATATATATCTATCTATATATATATATATATATATCTATATATATATATATATATATATATATATATAGATATATATATATATATGTATATATCTATATATATATATATATATATATATATATATATATATATATATATATATATATATATATATCTATATATATATATAGATATATATATATATATATCGGTATATATATATAAAAAAACTATGCTAAATTCTATAAAAAGCTAATTCAAGATATTAATCTAATAGTATCATGCTGCTCCTGTAGCTCTAAATGGTGCCAAAAGCACCTTGATTGCAGATTTTTCATTTCTAACACATATACCGGCAAAAATGTGCCTTGGATAAAAGTGCTTGCCAAATGCATAAATGCACACGCACAAATAACTGTGTGTGAAATCACTGTTTTAATAATGTGCTACACATACACATCTGTTAATGTCTCATAAAGTGTGCTTTCAACCTACAGTTGTTCTTGATATTATTATATCATAACTAGTAATTAACTGTATGTAGATGTTGATACGATACTCTTCTCTGTCTGTCTGTGTGTGTGTGTGTGTGTGTGTCAGATCCCCGTGGCGGAGCGTGGAGATCTGGTGCGTCAGGGCGAGCTGTGTGTTTGCGGTGGAGGCCGACGGAAGAAAACGGGAATCAGAAACGTCTTCCTCTATCAGAACTATCTCATCTTCACCAAACACAAAACACCCAGCCCAGGATGCAGTGTGTACAGCTTCAAACACAGCGTTAAGGTACACACACACACACACACACACACACTGGCTGTGTTCGGAGGGGAAGACTAACGTACTGCACACTACTGAATACAGCCTGCTATTTATTAAAAAAACTGAGATGAAATTGTTAAAGGTGATTCGTTTGTTGCACTGTCTGACCTGTGAGATTAATTCTACTGAAGATTCACTAGCAGTCTACTTCAAATTAAAGAAACGGTAAACCTAAAATACATTTTCATTGAATTGCCATTAACTGCAAAAACATTACACTCAGTTCACACTTGAGTATATTATTTTTGAGACTTAATGTCATCTCAGTTTGATTATGTGGATATGTGTGCATGGTTATGCACATGAATATGTGGGAAACAGTATTGTGTTGAATGTAGTCAGGGTTCACACTGACAGTGCACATGACCCTTACTGTGTGCCGCCTGTGTCTGGTCAGACGGGGGAGATGGGTCTCACTCAGAGCGTGGGCGAGGACGGCCTGAGGTTCGAGGTGTGGGTGAGACAGGCGTCCCGCACCAGAGACTGTCTCACTCTTCAGGCCTCCAGCGTACAGGAGAGAGGAACCTGGACCCACGACATCGCACAGCTGCTCTGGACTCACGCCATCCACAACACAGGTCAGGACTGACCTCTGACCTCACACCTTTCCACACCGGTCACCTCTGTGACTCTTTCTCTGTTGATTCTTGTCTTTAGAGGCAATATTGAATAAAATATTACTATATTTATCACTGACTTTTTCAATACGTTCTGCTTGTGGAAAAGAATTACACTTAAGCATACTTTTTAAAAGAGGACTTAACTTTACTTTAAATGTAACTTTTACTTTAAAAGAAGTGAACACTGTATGCAATGTTTTTTGCCACTTCATCGCATGTTAATTGCCACAAAATCAACTATAGTTTAATTTTTATTATGAATGTCCTTAATTAAATTGTAAACGTTTTTTGACCCACATGAGAAGGACTTAAGTGCATCTTTATATGTAATCTTGTATTTATGTTTTCAATGTTCAAATATGTTTAAAATGTGCTGCTAAATGTACTGACAAGCATTTGTGATAAACTAAAATATATTTCAATGTAATTTCAATCGTTGCTTCTTTGCATATTTGTAAAACCACATTTGAAAGGATAAAGTTACGAATGCATTAACTTTAAATGTAATGTGGAGTAATACAGTTGAATTAAAAGGACAATCAAGTACTTCACATGTGCTTTAGGATGTTAGTCAACTTTAAAACACAACAAAATATTATTAAAACATGATTTAAAATGTAAAGTAAAACTTTTAATTTGACATTTTCACAAAGTTAACTTAAAAGTGTACTTAAGTTTAAGAAACAGTCATGAAATTGTCTGTCTTTTATTAAATTAATATTATATATAATAATCTTAATATATATATATATATATATATATATATATATATATGCAGATGATTTCTGAATAGGGAAAACATTTTCATTTTTGATGTTTTGTTTTTTTCACAACATCTTGAGCTTTAGAGTTTACTGTCAAAAATCCATTAGTTAAATACTGCAAAGTTGTGTTTAATTAAGTGCGTGCCCATCCTCCCTAATTAATGAGCTCTTAAATATAAATACTTTGCCGTTACTGACCCAGTTATTTATGTGTAATTAAGACAACACTAAAGGCTAATTAGACATCTTCTGTTTGTCTTCTGCAGGATCTTGTCTTGGGGCAGTTTTTGGAAAAGACCAATTTGTGATTAACAATTAATTCATAAAGGAAATGAATCCATGTCAGTCATTGATTTGCCTTTGCACTTTTGTCTTTTATTTATGCAAATGAGACTTTTTAAATTCACCCATTACTGCCCATGTTACTGTGTTTTGTTAATTAACCGTCATGTTTCTGGGGTTTCTATACTGTGGACTCAATCACAAGTCATCTAAAATTTCCCAGGACTCTTTGCAAGCACATATTTTCACAAACACACGTCTGCTTGGTCTAGTAATGTTTTGTTGAATATGAAGATTGTCAGCATTTTGTTTATTTGAGCTTGTAGCAGAACTGACTTCATAAATTTACTAAAAAAATCACCAAAACACCAGCTGATTTAAACATGTTGTGTGTGTGTGTGTGTGTGTGTGTGTGTGTAGAGCTGTGTCTGAAGGAGTCTCTGTGTATGGGGGTCTCCAGTAAGCTGCTGCTGGATGTGACGGGAGCTCAACTTTCAGACCTGGACTCCAGCTTCAGCCTGAACGACAGAGGTACACACACACACACACACACACACACATAACCTCCTGTTCTTCTTCACTGCATGTAATACTCAGTGGTATCCACCAGATGTCACTTTAGCCCTCATCACATGAGTGTTCAAGGGGGGATGCATTATGGTAAAAAAATTCAATAAATGTGTGCTTGTGCAATTTGAGCTGCACATGTTGATCACAGGTAAGATCCATCCTAGGATATTTGTGTAGTTTTCATCTTCTTTTTCACTGTCTGTGTTCAGTTCAGAGCAGCTGTTCAGATTCATCTTCTGTGGGCAGCACGAGAGAGAGCGACTCACCCGCCTCCGTGAGAGAGCAAACACCCCACACTCAGGTGAGTCACACACACACACACACACACACACACACACACACACACACACACACACACACACACACACACACGCACACACGCACACACACACACACGTTTGTTTTTGTGAAAAGTGTGTTCATCCCATAGGCGTAATGGTTTTTATACTGTAGAAACTGTATATTCTATCGCCCTTCACCAACTCTACACCTAAACCTAACCCTCACAGGAAACTTTGTGCATTTTTACTTTCTCAAAAAAACTCATTCTGTATGATTTATAAGCGTTTTGAAAAATGGGGACATGGGTTATGTCCTCATAAGTCACCCTCTCCTTGTAATACCTGTGTCATACCCATGACATTATACAGAGTTGTGTCCTGATATGTCACAAAAACAAGAGCACACACACACACACACACATGCACACACACGCATGCACACACACATTTACTCTCATTCTCTCTCACACAAACTCTCTCTCTCTCTCTCTCTCTCTCTCTCTCTCTCTCACACACACACACACACACACACACACACACACACACTTATTGATGATGATGATTGTTGTTTTCCAGAGCTCCTCCCCCTCCACCTCTGTGTGAATCATTTCAACAGTGCAAGTCTTACAAATAATGTAAGTGCTGTATTGTAAATGTTTTGTTTAGTATTGTATTTTGTTTTAAAATGCATTGATGCTTTTAAACGTTCAACAATGGAGAAAGATGTGTTTAGAATCGGAGTGTGTGTTTACAGCATGTGCCAGCCGGAAAAGTATTACAGTTTCATGCAGCGAAACATTAATACAGAACTAAATGCATCTTCAACTCCATAAAGTCTACTGTATCTTATTTAATGCACACATTTCTAAGGCCTCTAAATGCCTCTAATTTCCAGATGAACACTTACTGGACTGAATCAGCTCAGCTTTACCTCATTTATCAAATCTGTGAAACTCAAATGTATATATATATATATATATATCCCCTATTCTCATTATTTTATACTGTATGAGCCATAAAAGCCTGATGTAGCAAAAATGATACTCAACAAAAACCACATGCAATCTTTAATTTTGATTTCTTTGTCTGACTGTAGTTTCATGTCAGGTTTAAACTGTCTGTGCTATCCTAAAGTCATCACTTTTGTCTTTCCTCAGACACAACGGGTGCTGCTTCTTTAATCACAATCTCCTCCACATATTTAGGACTGGGACAACTGGACACAGACTGGACCCTGAGACGCACGCAGCCGTGTAAATACAGTGTTACAGAAGACTGGAGATCGTGTGTCAGCAGCCGTCTCACTTCTTATCACTTCAGTTGCTCTTGATAATTGACTTTCAGGTAGAGAATCAAAGCTGATTCAACGTCTCAGGCCCATCACATTCATCAGAAACGAAGTAAAGATGACATTAAAGTCAACATGAAATCAAAACGCCTGAAAATCTGCTCTTTCACAGAGTTTGTTTCTTCATCAGGTTTGGAGAAATGCAGCACTGCATCAGTGTCTCAGCAATGGATGCTCTGCAGTGAATGGGTGCCGTCAGAATGAGAGTCCAAACAGCTGATAAAAACATCACAATAATCCACAGCTCTCCAGAACATCTATTAACATCTGGAGAAGACAAAAGCTGAAACATATCCAGCATTAAGATGATTTTTTATCTAAAATACGAGTCTTTAATCCACAATAACTCTTCCTCCAGTGAAAAAGTGCATCTGCTGTCGTCTCTCAGATCAGAATCCACACACATATTTTGTTTAGAGCTGTTTAAACTCTGCTTGATCTGTGCAGATTTCTCTCCTGATTCAGACCAGAACACTTTTCAGATGTTAACTGATGTTCTGGAGAGCTGTGGATTATTGTGATGTTTTTATCAGCTGTTTGGACTCTCATTCTGACGGCACCCATTCACTGCAGGGCATCGATTGCTGAAACACTGATGCAGTGCTACATTTCTCCAAATCTGATGAAGAAACAAACTCGTCCTGATCTTGGGATGACCTGAGAGTCTGCACTTTATCAGCAAATGTTTCATTTTGTGTGATCTGTTCCTTTAATACACTTTACTTCTGCATGCATACTTGTTGTACATTACACCAAAGAAAAACAAATGTTTATCTTCATAATCTTTTATCAGAATGCAATAACTTTCTTCACCTCTGAAATCACTTTCATTTCCAACCGTAAGTAATAATATAAAGATTAGAGCGACAATATGAGCATAAAGCAAGATGTATGGGAAACCTGGCGATACAAACTTGATATTTCATGTTGACTTTGAGGTCAATATTTACGTGAGGTGAACTTTCGCTCACGACGTGCTTCAGCAGTCACTTGCAGCTTCAGACTTCATCGTAAATGTCTTGCAATTGTGGATCAAATCCAAACCAAAGACACTATTGCAAGATCGTGCCAAATGCAATCTCTGTAAATATTACAGCAGCAGAGATTCTGTCAGTGCAGCTTATTTAACACACCTAGTGATGGAAGAGTTAAATGCTTTAACAGATTTTATATATCAAACTCCGAGGACACATCTGGTATTTCGGCCCGTCTCCATCTCAGAGAACTGAAGAATCTTCCTTAGGTTTTCTTCTCCGTTCTCTGAGTTTAGTGAAGCAGCAGCTGTATTTTATTGTCTCGGCCGATCCGATCCAAATCCAGTCCTATGTTTCTGGAGAGAGCTGCTATGGATGGTGTGTTTTATGCTTTATGAGTTATGTAATTATTTAGCTCCGCCCCCTCAGCTTTTCCATTAGCCAGATTCTGCACAGTCTTAAAGAGTATTAGATGCTGGAACGCTAATCTACTCAAAGGTTCAAGTGAGTAAAAACTGACTCCAGCAACTGTAATCCACTTTACAGTTTATGAGGACTGACTCTGGAAAATCATCCTTTATAAGCTCTGTTTGGACTTCAATCTTCTGTTGTGTTGCATATTTTAGATGGTGGAAACTCTGCCCTTCGGAGCTTTTCTTCTACTGATGAAACTACAGCCAAAGTTTTGTTTTCCTTTTGCTGAAGAGTTTTTATTCTGTCCAGCTGTGCGTTGAGCTTGGTGTGCTGAAACACTCGTAGAGAAGACAAATCCCAAATAAGATCTTTCTAAAAAGTATAGGATCATCAGCATTTGTGGTGTAATATATGATAACCACTTATGATTGCCAGTTTTGATGACCACTTATAAATGTTTGATTTTATAAAAGTACTTACATTCATGCTTCTGTTAAAACTTGTGCTAAATTTGAGCGGTCATTTTAAGTGATCTACTGCTACATTATCTTCAATACAAATGCAAGATCAGATCAAATTTAAACAAAAGGTTAGCGAGCAGATTAAAATAAGGTTTATTTCCCAAAACGTTGTGTATTTTGATGATTACATATTAGTACCATTTACTTCCATCATCGGTACCTTGAGAAAAAGATATATTCATGAAATGAAAGGCCACATAAGTGCACTTAATAAGAGCACGCTTCAAACAAAGTGCAGATCTTAAATTAGGTAGAAAGGTTTTTTGTTTTTAAGTTTTACTTAAGTGGGTAATATATATATATGTATATATACACTCTAAGGTTGAGTTCTCTGAAACGCTCAGACACATCACAAAAGTGTGCAGTCAAAGAAATATTCTGAAATAAAACAGAACTAAGAGTTACAAAACAGCAACCTCTGAGCAACAAAAATGTGCAACAGTAGCAAAAAATAGAAAACGGCATAGTTTCTTCAATAATTAAGCAGTTCAGATAGCACATCCCACTTCTGATTTAGAGAACTTGGAGAAGAGTGTAGGACCCCAAACCTGAGCGAGTGTGGGAGGAATGCACTGTATCTACAGCACCAAACCCACAGTCAGGCCAAAAATACTCTCCGCAGCGGGGCGTGTGCGATCCATCTCGCTCCCAAACCAGAAATACCTTGGCGGGATTCATAGTTTTGATTGTAAACAGGAGCGTGTGCCAGAGAAACAAGCTGTCTTTATAAGCCTCATCATCTATTCATGTTTACATTTTTGAATTGCATGCTCCTTTTTGACTTTGTAACTGTTTAATTGTCTTTGTGGGAATATTAAATGAACAGAATCAAGTCGTTACCCCTTTTCTTTTCTCCCCGCAGCCATTTTAGAGCCTGATGACATTTAGTGCATATGAGAGCATTATGGGATACGCACTTGACAACATTACTGACACGCTGAAAATGGCAGCCACTCAGTGACCAGCAGAAGGAGAAAAAAAGAGATGAAAAGAGTGTGCAGGACAGAAAGAAAGAGAGAGAGGGGGGGCAAAGACAGTAGATGATGGGAAATGAAGGAGGGACAGACGGAGAGGCACAGAGAGGGGAGAACAAGAGCGAAAGAATGAGACAGACGAGTGAGGGGGGCAGCAGACGCAGCGAGTGTGAGAAAGGTATGGCTGAGGGCAGAGAAGTTTTTTGTCTTGATAGAAATGTGAAGAGAGCGAGAGAATGGGTTTAAATGGGTGGAGAGAGAGAGAGAGATAGAGTGAGGATTAGAGAGAGGGGGGGGGGGGGGTAAACGAGGCAGCGAGACTCGGCTGAACAAAGAGAACGTGGAGAGAATGAGTTGGGTGAAACATCAAAGGGATTTTTCGGCCGTGTTACCGGGACAACAGACATTTGCATGCGATTAGCTTTTTACAGCATATTAAGGAGGGATGGGGCGAGCGAGGGGAAGCGCACATCATAAAGAGAGAGAGAGACTGACTTATGTGCTGACAAGCTGAAGATCATGCCTCTCTCACGCATGCAGCGAGTTATGAAATACATGTACTATCTGAAACATGCCTTCATTCCAATTAACATTAAATAATTGAGTCATTTGTCATGGAGCGGTGGTAAAATGATCATGACCTTTTGAGAGCTGCTGTGTTCACAGATGCAGGTTCGAATCTTGCCTGCGTCATGCCTCTCTCGTTGCTTTTTCTACATTGTCAGAGAATGTGCATTATTGGACCTGTATTGAAATAAAATGCATTTCTACACTATCATTCAGAAGTTTTAGGTTTAGAAAGTTGTTTCTTCTTGCCAAGGCTGCAGTTATATTCACTTTCTTCAATCGTAATACATTTTCAAATGTAAAAGCTGAATTTTCTG
Organism: Carassius gibelio; assembly: GCF_023724105.1. Lineage (NCBI taxonomy): Eukaryota > Metazoa > Chordata > Actinopteri > Cypriniformes > Cyprinidae > Carassius > Carassius gibelio. Next base: position 1,900,374 of record NC_068377.1, on the reverse strand, counting down.
CAGCCATTAATCCAGTCTTCAAAAGTGTTTCCATGACTTTCCAAAAGAGGAAATGTTTAGAGAGATGGGTTATGACAATCCGGAGAAAGAAAGATCGCCCTCTCAGTGGATATATTAGAAACGTATGGATATTTGTCATTTATGACAGAATGTTGAAATTATGAAATAAAAATGGGATTTGAGATACTGAGTTTTAGTTATGAGATAAAAATCTGGATTCATGACTTACTGGGATTGAGATAAAAATGTATGTATGTCATAATGTGATGAATTCAAAATTATGAGATTAGTTGTAATTTTGAGATAAAGAGTCATAAATATGAGAAAAAGAAAAACATCCAAATTATGATATACTAATTTGAAATAGCAAAACGTTTAAATTAGTTGTCATAACTCTTGGATAAAAAGTTATAAAAAAAATTACTCGATGTTATGATATACTAAATCATAATTATGAGATTAAAAAAAAAAAAAAACGTTAAATCATGATATAAAAGATAAGTGTGTCTGAAAAAAATAGTGATCATTATGAGATACAAAGTTGAAATCATGTTGAAAAGTTAAAATACGTCATGACTCATGAGATAAAGTCAAAATTATGAGTCATTATAATGAGATGCTAAGTCAAAAGTTAAAATCATGACATAGATGAAATAAAAAGTTAAGAAAGATAAGACTGTCATAATTTAGATTTTATCTCATGACTGAAAATTATGAGAAAGTTATAATGTGACACAAAAAGTTGGATTTTAATTTCACAACTATATCGTAGTTATGATTTACTATTTCATAATATTGACTCTTTACATTGTAAGTATGGTTAGTTAAGATAGAAAAACATGACTTTTTATCTTATGTGCTTCCATAGAATTATTATTATTATTAAAACATAAAAACGTATCTGTATGATGTTAATTGTGGAAAGGCATCATCTGGAAAGGGTCCATACTCTGACTTCACGACTGAAACGATGGTGAACTCGGAGGCAAGGAAGAGCCGGATTCAAGTACAGAAGATGAATTACTAGAAAACAGGAGATACAAAACAATACAAAGCATCTCAGAAACTAAGAACATAGTTCAGTTAGAGCGCTCAGAACACTAAAGACATCAACGAAACAAGCTTTGAGCAAGAAAAACACTGGTTGAAATACACACTGGGTAACTGATTTCCAACTTGCAGGTGCAAACACTCAGGAGCTGTCGATGGGAACAGGAAACAGTAAACAAGAACAGAATACAAATGAAAAGTCCAAAACAAGATGCACAAAGACATTAAATACATTACATAGATAACCTTTGTCATCTCCTTTGAATGATATACTCACCGGCCAATGCAATGTCTTATTTTTATGTATTTTTCCCCATGAATTGCTGATATGTGATTTACTTGCAATTTAATAAATTCTTATTTAATTAACTTGCAATTATTTTTTTTTAAGCAATATACACAATGAGGTCTAAAAGTCAAAAGTATAATGCATGATTATTCTTTTTATTTATAAATTAAATGATCAGCATTAAAAAAATAAATAATGCATTTTTCTTATATTCCCGTTTTGCTTTAATGACAGCTGACACAAACTCCACAAGTCTGTGCCAAACCAGATGATCACGCTGACATTTCTTATCCGCTTTCATAATACATTTATTTCCCAGTTTAAATTAGACTTCAGCATAAGCAGTGATTAAATGCATCTTGCCTTCTGCACCTTCTCCAATGGTCTTATATAGATTCGAGAGAGCAACAGCCGTGCACCTGCCAGCTTTCCCCCGTCTGCATCTGAGTCTGTGTGTGTGTCTGCGTCTGAGCATGCGTCTGTGTCTGTGTCTGCATCTGAGTCTGTTTCTGCACCTGAGTCTGCGTCTGAGTATGCATCTGAGTCTACGTCTGTTTCTGCATCTGAGTCTGTTTCTGCACCTGAGTACGCGTCTGAGTCTGCATCTGTGTCTGCATCTGAGTCTACGTCTGTTTCTGCACCTGAGTCTGTGTCTGTGTTTGCTTCTGAGTCTGCGTCTGAGTCTGCGTCTGTGTCTGAGTCTGTGTCTGAGTCTGCATCTGAGTCTGTGTATGCGTCTGAGTCTGCGTCTGTTTCTGCACCTGAGTCTGTGTCTGAGTATGCGTCTGAGTCTGTGTCTGCATCTGAGTCTGAGTCTGTGTCTGAGTATGCGTCTGAGTCTGCATCTGAGTCGGTGTCTGCATCTGAGTCTGTTTCTGCACCTGAGTCTGTGTCTGCACCTGAATCTGAGTCTGCGTTTGAGTCTGCGTCTGAGTCTCCATCTGCCTGAGTCTGTGTCTGAGTCTGCGTCTTTTTCTGCACCTGAGTCTGAGTCTGTGTCTGAGTCTGCGTCTGAGTCTGCATCTGTGTCTCCATCTGTTTCTGCACCTGAGTCTGTGTCTGAGTCTGTGTCTGAGTCTGTGTCTGCGTCTGCATCTGTGTCTCCATCTGTTTCTGCACCTGAGTCTGTGTCTGAGTCTGTGTCTGAGTCTGCGTCTGTGTCTGCATCTGAGTCTGCATCTGTTTTTCTGCACTTGAGTCTGTGTTTGCTCCTGAATATGAGTCTGTGTCTGAGTCTGCGTTTGAGTCTGAGTCTGCACCTGAGTCTGCGTCTGCCTGAGTCTGCGTCTGAGTCTGAGTCTGCGTTTGAGTCTGAGTCTGCCTCTGAGTCTGTGTCTGACTCTGCATCTGCCTGAGTCTGAGTCTACGTCTGAGTCTGCCTCTGAGTCTGCGTCTCACTGAGTCTGCATCTGCGTCTGCCTCTGAGTCTGCGTCTGCCTGAGTCTGCATCTGCGTCTGCCTCTGAGTCTGCGTCTGCCTGAGTCTGCGTCTGAGTCTGTGTCTGTGTCTCCGTCTGCACCTGAGTCTGAGTCTGCATCTGAGTCTGTGTCTGAGTCTGCGTCTGAGTCTGCATCTGCCTGAGTCTGAGTCTACGTCTGAGTCTGCCTCTGAGTCTGCGTCTCCCTGAGTCTGCATCTGCGTCTGCCTCTGAGTCTGCGTCTGCCTGAGTCTGCATCTGCGTCTGCCTCTGAGTCTGCGTCTGCCTGAGTCTGCGTTTGAGTCTGAGTCTGTGTCTCCGTCTGCACCTGAGTCTGAGTCTGCATCTGAGTCTGTGTCTGAGTCTGCGTTTGAGTCTGAGTCTGCCTCTGAGTCTGTGTCTGAGTCTGCATCTGCCTGAGTCTGAGTCTACGTCTGAGTCTGCCTCTGAGTCTGCGTCTCCCTGAGTCTGCATCTGCGTCTGCCTCTGAGTCTGCGTCTGCCTGAGTCTGCGTTTGAGTCTGAGTCTGTGTCTCCGTCTGCACCTGAGTCTGAGTCTGCATCTGAGTCTGTGTCTGAGTCTGCGTTTGAGTCTGAGTCTGTGTCTGAGTCTGTGTCTGAGTCTGCGTTTGAGTCTGAGTATGCGTCTGAGTCTGTGTCTGCGTCTCCCTGAGTCTGCATCTGCGTCTGCCTCTGAGTCTGCGTCTGCCTGAGTCTGCGTCCGAGTCTGTGTCTGAGTCTGCGTTTGAGTCTGTGTCTGAGTCTGCATCTGCCTGAGTCTGAGTCTACGTCTGAGTCTGCCTCTGAGTCTGCGTCTCCCTGAGTCTGCATCTGCGTCTGCCTCTGAGTCTGCGTCTGCCTGAGTCTGCGTTTGAGTCTGAGTCTGTGTCTCCGTCTGCACCTGAGTCTGAGTCTGCATCTGAGTCTGTGTCTGAGTCTGCGTTTGAGTCTGAGTCTGTGTCTGAGTCTGTGTCTGAGTCTGCGTTTGAGTCTGAGTATGCGTCTGAGTCTGTGTCTGCGTCTCCCTGAGTCTGCATCTGCGTCTGCCTCTGAGTCTGCGTCTGCCTGAGTCTGCGTCCGAGTCTGTGTCTGAGTCTGCGTTTGAGTCTGAGTCTGCGTCTGAGTCTGTGTCTGCCTCTGAATCTGCGTCTGAGTCTGCGTCTGCCTAAGTCTGTGTCTGCATTTGCGTCTGCCCCTGAGTCTGTGTCTGAGTCTGAGTATCCGGCCTGCTCTGCCCCACTGCTCTCACTGCAGCTGTCGGGCGTTGTCATGGCCATCGCCACGGTGCTATTGTCATGGCGATATTACAGTATCAATACCCTGACACTGCGACAAAGAGACAGCAGCCAGTGCCTCATCACTCCACCCCTTTAACCCCTCTCCTCTCCTCTCATTCTCCCTCCATCCTCACCAATCGATCCCTCCATCTCTGACTAAATATGTGCATATTGATTCCACATCATCCCCTGCTCTTCTCTTCCATCCCTCTCTCTCTTTCTTTCTCTCTAACATCTATCAGATTTCATCTCCCCCTTTGACCACCCTTACGTCACTCTTTTCCTCCTCTTCATCTGTCATTTCATCTCCCTTTTTTCACTCCTTCCTGTTCTCCTTGCCATCCCCCCACCTCTGCATGTTTTTTTCTTTTTTTTCTTTCTTTCTCTCTTTTTTTGTCTGCGTCTCTCTCACTCTCTGCATATTAATTGGTGTATTTGTGCTGCGGCGTACAAGACAATCAAAGCGTTGGGGGCGGGTGATGATATGACTGTATCAGACACCACACACAATACACAAACACACACAATCGCGTGAGCTGACAGTCAGAGGTGTGTGTGAGTTAATATATTGAGATTCCTCTCCAAAATCATCCTCAATCTCCCAAAAACATGGCCTCTGAACCAGACAAACACACCTGTGCGCACAGAGCATCCAGCAGCAGAAATGATACCCAGTCAGACATCTGAGGGATTTCAATCTGTGCATATTTAATTTTTTATTTCAAATTTCCAAAGGCCTAATTGGCCTAAATAATAATAATAATAATAATAATAATAATAATAATAATAATAATAATAATAATAATAATAATAAATAACAGTAGCTGGCCATATAATGTATGTTTGTAGGCCTATAGTTTTAGATATCAGGCCAAAATAGGGCAAATAGCAGACATTTATATTGGAGTGTGTGTGTGTGTGTGTGGGGGGGGGGGGTTATATTTAAATAATAATTATTTGTTGATATTGTTAATGAAGTTATTAATTTTCACATGGAAAATTGACTGAATCTCATATACAAAGCTTTTCTGTTATTGGCTTTAACACATAACAGTATGTGGTTATGGATCTCTGGTCAATAGAGGGCAAATATTAGATGAATATTTATATCTTTAAGAAGATATGTAGAATATTCATATAGTCTTTTAAAATTATATTTAGAGAGAAATTATTATTATTATTATTATTATTATTATTATTATTATTATTGACTTTGCTATTATTTCTTGTTTTAGATAAAAGTGCCAATGATCATACTGTACAAATGCATGGTAAATGTATTTATTTATTTATTTATTTATCTATCTATGTGTTTGTTTGTTTGTTTATTATTATTATTATTATTATTATTATTATTATTGTTGTTGTAGTTGTTATTATTTTTATAGTGAGTAGAACTAGAATAGTGGATGGTGACCCGCGCGCGCGCACCTGCGCAGCTCCCCATGGTGCGCGCGACACAATCACAAGTATCTCGCAACACAAATTGCAGAAGCCCTTTCTGAGGTGCAACAAAGTGAAGAAGAAACGTTCACGATCTTCAGAAGACGTTAGGTGCAACTCTGAGCCCCGCGAGAGACTCGCACGCGATTTGTAAGCGCGCGCCGTGTCAAAAGTCCATCCCGCCAATCTACAGATCGCTTTAAAATGGTGCCTCCGCGAGATTATAATTACATTTGCAACCTACAGCCTCCGCCTCTCTCTCTCTCATTCACTCACTCACGAGCGCACAATAAATGGATCTTTGAGAAAAGAGAGAGAGAGAAAGAGAGAGACGTGTGAGGAAAGAGAGGAGGAGGAGAAGATAGAGAGGGCAGGAGGGAGGGGGCATCGGCGTATGCTTGTACACAACTACCCCTGATTTCCATTTTTTTCCCTAACTCGTAATGTATTTAATTCAAGTGAAACGTAATCATGACGTGTGTTGTCATTAATCTCCTCGCCGCCTCTCCCGTAAGTACATTCAGCCTTACTTTCAGCACAAATACCCGATTCATCTCAAATAACTGACCTAATCTAAGCTTTTTGAACGATTTTACTGATGCACATTGCTCGCGACTGTAACGTGTGCGCGCACGGACAGTTTTAGACGTTTTAAAAGCGACTGTTGTCGCCTTCATAAACAACAAATATCCGACGACGACTTTTTTGGGGGCTCTGATCCGGGTAATGCAGAGCCATGGATACGGAATAGGCGTCGCGTTATTTTTCACGCAGGCTACATGCACCGGGACACTGGCTCTCGTGTGTCTCTGTTAGCGCGCATCATACGTGTTCTCACACATACACACTTCTTCACTTTTGTCTCGTGCCGTGTATGTTGCCGGTGTGTGTGTGTGTGCGTGAGCGCGCGCGCGCGCGTGCGTGTGTGTCCTGAAAGAGATGCGAGACTCGGGCATGGAAATGCAACTTTAGTTATTTAAGGCCCTTGAATATTTCCACAGCTTCGAGTGTGGACAAAAAGTGTCCCGAACTGAGGAGAACAGGATGACTGAAGACGTGTGAACTTTGTTTGAAGGTTTTTATTTTATTTTTTTATTTTTTATGCGAGAAGCAACCGTTCATTTCTCCACTGCTGCAACATCGCAAAGTTTATACTTTATGAGAAGCTTTAGTTTGTTCTGGTTCACATGTTTGAATTTACTCTTGTAGGTCGATACAGATCGGACATTTTTTTTAGCAGCTGAAAAGCAGCTTATTAATAACCTCGAAAATCACGTGAAAGCTCTCCGTGCGTGTTAATATAATAACTCTTAGGACTGCACGCGCTCTGTCCTCACAGATGCGCGCTCGTAATCGCTGTTTAAACTCTAGCGCAAAACCCGCAGATTCCAGTTTTACCGACGGCCCTAAACACGTAAAGTTTCACGCATCGCTCGACGCTGTTTTGTCACGATAGCGGCGAGATTGGCAGCGGATTTCAAGACGAAACCCCGCGATGGCACTCTTCAGCTGCGCCCTGATCGCGTGTCCTTTCCCCCTCCCTTTATCTTTTGTTGAAAGAAAATCAGGAAGAAAATGGAGCGCACAACATCCCGTCCCAAAAGCTGCATTTCTGCCTCCGTTTGGGAAAACGATGCCGTTTGCTTCTGTAAATCGCGATTTTATGCTCGTGCGCGAATGTTTGTGTCCGCGAGAGGACGCGTCGTGATAGCGTTTGTTTGTGAGCATTTATTTATTTCATTAATGTGCCTTTTTAATTGAGATGGCCGCGAGAGAGAAGGCGACTGAAAATGGTTGCGCGTTACTGACGCACATCACGCGAGGAACTTCCTCTCGACACACGACAGGGTCAACTGATGTCCTGCAAATACATCCGCCGAGAAACTTTAGGCATATAAATATATCTAAATGAAAATCATATGAGGTGGCATTGCTTTCCATTATTTAACGCTGGCACAGATTTGGGGCATTGCTCGCATGAGGGGTGACGGACTGAGACCTGCCCCCTGAACTGACGTGCCATTTTGACGGATAAAGAGCGCAGAGCAGCACAGAACAGTGCCCTGTTAACACCTCTTAAACCCAGATGTGCTCCTGCTCAGCTCCATGACCTGCACATCTGGATCAGCTGTTGCAGGGGCTCAGATTCTGACCCAATCATCCGTAGATTTTCGGCTTGGTTTGAGGTCTCAATGCACAAACATGAATGACAAAATAAGCAACATAGTATATCCAATAATTTGAATTTAGGGAACTGGGATTTACCTTAAATATTATGCAGATCAAAATCACATGCTCGCAAATAATGAAAACATTTTTATGTACTTGTTTTATGAAAGGAACAACAGGTTGTCAGTTCGAATATTTGTGCGTTTGGTGACTGACAAACATGTCTGTGTGTTATGCATCATAAGAATATGCCACCTGCATGCAGTTTTACCAGGTTTGACCACTGCTTTTCAATGGTGAAACAGAATTATGTTAATTTAGTCTCAATGTATAATATTTGTGATGTCAATAAATCTCATACTTTTATGACTTGACATTTTTTTTTTTTTTTTTACGAAAGCATTGTCAAATTCAGTAGATATGTGTCTGTTTGAGCTCCTCTCAGATGCCTGAAGCTAAACTTTTGTGCACTTGTTGCACACTGCAAACACCTTACAACTCGTTCCATTGGTGGAGGTCAGAGGTGCGCTGTTCGGTGTGAAACAAAAGCAAACTAATTCTGATTGAAACTGATGACTTCTTTAGATCAACCACCTGAATCTGAGCTCATACTCTCTTGATGTCCACACTGACTCGGTTTCCTTCTGTTATTATCGGTCTCAGGTGATCCAGCATTGGTTTTGACAGGTCAAATCATTAATTACACAGTTACAACACATATACGTAAGGCTCTTTTTGCAAGTTAATAAAATTGGGGAAAAAGGGAAGAAAAAAGGCTACTTTGTCATTTTAATATATATATATATATATATATATATAATCAAATTATCTGTCACTGCCTACAGATGATGCCAGACATGTCTTCGAAATCTAAAGCAAATGCGTTTGGGTTTTCGGAAGGGTTAAATCACTGTCATCCAGGAGCATTAATGTTCAAACCACAAATGTAGTGTGTTCAAACGTGGTTGAAGTTATCAAATCAAACATGTCTTGGATCCTGTTCACACCTGCATTTACCGTTATTGAATCACCTGGAATGGCTTTGTATACCATGTATAAACAAATAAAAAATATAATATTGTGCCACTCTCCTTCAACTTGTTCCAAACCTGAATGAGTTCCTTTCTTTTTTGGAACAAAATAAGATATTCTGAAGAATGCTGATAGCCAAACAGCTGATGGCCTCCTATTGACTTCCATAGTATTCTATTTAATTATATTTTTTCCTTGATAAGGGAATCATTCAGAGCATCCACTGTTTGGTTTCCAGCACTTTTCAAAATGTGCTTAACACAGAAGAATGAAATTCAGGTTAGAATCAACTTAAGGGTGAGTAAATGATGACTTAACAAGAATTCAACAAGAGCTCTCTGTGCTGTAAACTTGACGGTGAACCGGAAAACTGCAGTTGTTGAGAATAATTCGATTTATTTGTACCTTAGTGTAGGAACATTTCAATGCCGATATCTCTGTTTCACGCTCTGTTAAGATTGTGACGTTTTGAACTTCTCTTTTCAGCATCTTTGAACTGAACCTTCAAACTATCCGCAAGTCTCTCAGAGTAGTATAAATCGAGGAGATCAGGTGAAGGTTTAGGATGACTTGGAATTTCAACCTAATGAGGACATTGAAGGGAAGGAGAACTTTGCACACGCTTGAGTCGCTGTGTGTGGGAGCTGGGTTCTGTGAGAGATAAAGTTCAGGCCAAGGTTAGAAACAGGAAATGAATTTTGTCTTTGGGGATTTGTTGTATGACTGCAACAATCCAGAATCATACACACACTGACCTTAGAAATCCTACTCAGAGATACAAGAGAGGTAAAGTGCAGTTCAAGCCTCACACACATCACATACTGAGCAATCGTTTTTTTATCTTAGTCTTTCTCACGATTTAAAGATATCGCTCTCTTTCTCTCGCTCTCTCCACATCAAAGAACAGTCTGCGATAAAGCCACTCATGTTATATTTTCAAGGCCACGAGCCTCGAGTCTTTCAGTACGTACGAATGATCTCTTCTTAGTCTTTAGATATGTTACATGGCTTCACTGTTGGAGACCCAGTGTGTCCTCGCACCGAACGCAGGAGACGTTATTTCAGGTGCTCGAGGCTAAAGAATACGAACTGCTGAGAGAAAAATATCTGTTTTATCAAAGATGACTCAAGTGCTTGTTCAGTCGTTTCACGAGTGGTTTTTCAGGGAGAGTAAAGTTGTGCGCACTGTAAACGTGTTCTTGTGAAAAGCGACCCTATTTAAAATACTGGTACTTCAGTAGTAAACATTCAATAAAACTAATTAGTGATACCTAGATAACGAAATAATCAGTTGACTTCAATCAGATTTCTACAGATTGATTGATTTTTTTTTTCTCAACACAATTTATCTCCATGGGATGCATTTATTACTTAATGTTGACTTTTGACTTTTTTGACATTTCTAATTAGCAAAGGTCCAAAAACAGACATGCATCAAATCATTTTAATAGCAGCTACGTTACATGTACTTCTTTCAAACGACAGCAGACTATTTATCTTTTCTCATTTTCTGTTTATACGATATTCATTTCAGTGCATACAAAGCAGTAAGTTAAATAGCCGTTGCATGTACCCCAAGAAGGCACAAAATGTGCAAGTGTGTATTTGCGTTTGTGTTTGTACAGGGAGTGTAGCATGTGGCCATTCAGACAAAGGTGTTTAGCATGCATGAATCATCTAGTGACTAGGTGCCATATTGAGTGTATGTGTGTGTGTGTGTGTGTATGTGTGTGTGCATTATTTGTGCATGCTGCTTTATCGCTCTCCTGCCTTCATCTCTCCCCTCCCCCCTCTGTCTAGCACCTTATCACTCTCTCCATCTATCCAAATTTGGAGAAGCTTTATTGGCGTGACAGGGTTGGTCAGACATGAACGTGTCTGTCAAGGCGGAACAGTGCATTGCCATGACGATATTCATATGATAATAATGCCAGCAGACCAAACAGACCACAAGATCCTCCAATGCAGAGCAGAACACTCTGTCCCCTTTCTCGACAGATTTACTCATCAAATATGCTCATTCAGAATGTATTTGTGTTCTTCATTAGTTTTTTCTTCACTAACACCCCCATCCTTCTCTATATTGCCTGTCTGTCTCTCTCCTCTCTTTTCTTTTCTCTTCGCCATGTTGGCAGGCCCCAATCTACCAGCTGATATCAGCATTCCCTGGCACCGTGCCAACTGGCACCGCTGCAGAGAGACAGAGAGAGAGAATGATAGAATGAAAGAAAATCAGTCAGGAACAGAGGGAGAAAGGAATGAGGGTGAAAAGAGAAAGAAGTACAGGGGGTGGAATCACAATCTATGGAAGTGAAAAGGCAGAAGGAAGGGAAAAAGGACAATGATGGGGGGATTAAGAGAAAGAAAGAAAGAAAGAAAGAAAGAAAGAAAGAAAGAAAGAAAGAAAGAAAGAAAGAAAGAAAGAAAGAAAGAAAGACAAGGGGGGGGGGGCAGTATGACTGATATAGTGTGATATCGTTGTGAGTCACGGCTGAGCTAAAATTGACAACTGGCTCAGTTAGCCACCATTTCATCCAAGTCTTATGTCACAGATACACATACTTTCACACACAGTCACAGACACACACACACACACACACACACACTAATGCACAAATAAACGCTTGATTGTTTACATGAACCCATACTCAGAAACAGACATACAGTTCAGTCTGTTCACAGAGGTAAATACTGAAAAGAAAGAAAAAAAAAAAAAAAACACCCACACAAACATAAGCGTAGTGACACATATCCAGGCATACAGACGCCATCACAGATGTTTAGCAGATTGTCTTTCTGTAATCATAAATGAAATTCATTTTCTCTTATTTATGAAATAAACAGGTGTTTATCTCTCTCTCTCTCTCTCTCGCTCTCTCTCTCTCTCTTTAAATTGTGTCTGGGCCTGTCTCCTGCAGACTTATGCAATGTATGCATGTGTGGCTTTATGTAATTGTTCACTTCTGTCAGTGCACTGTGTGTTAGTGTGCGCGAGTTGCTTAGGTAATGAGGGATTGATGGGGTGAGAGAAGTTGTATCTGTGTGTATGGATTGTAAGGTGTATGTATGTATTTTTGTTCTGATTTAAGCAGCTACTGTAAGTGTATTGGCAGGAAGGGTGTGTGGGGAAGTCCAAACATCTCACGCCCATCCTGTTTGGGACAGTCCATGTCCTGCTCTGCCCTTAGACCCGTACATAGGAACAAATGTGTGTACACTATTTTTTTTATTCTGTGTTTTACTTGACAGGAGACTGTTGGAGGTGGTCAGGCAGATTGCCATAATCAGAATGCACCCTCTTTAATTCAAGGAAGTGAAGCATGGCATAGACACATAAACAGTGAGTGATCTATCTATCTATCTATCTATCTATCTATCTATCTATCTATCTATCTATCTATCTTTATAGATCTAATCACAATTGTCTATCTTTTCTCGCTCAGAGTATGGAATCCCCACCAGAGATTATGCTGGCTCTTTCCTGTGAGCCTGCATTGTCTCCTTCCTCTATGCCGTCTCTGGACCACAGTCCCCAATTCCTACCCCAAAGTCCTCAATCAACCCCTTCTAGCCCTCAAACTGAACTCTATGCTCCAGTATCACCATGCCCCCTTCCAGAGGCCAGCCTCCAAGATGAGGAGGAGGATGAGGAGCTGTCAACGCCCCCATCACCCACCCCAGCGGTGGCGCTGTTTCCTAGTGAATTGGAGCTTGGCAGTCCTTCATCAGACACCAGTCCTCCAGCAACACCATTAGCACCTTTTCCTGGTTTTGGAGCTCTGGAACAGGCAATCTCCTCTGGTCAAAGTACCACCTGTGATGATGAGTTGGATCTTCAGCTTTTTAACAATGATGGCATGGCTTTCCCTGGAGGGACAAGCTCTGGGCCTGGCCTAAGGTTCCCGTGCCATGTGTGTGGAAAGAGGTTCCGCTTCCAGAGTATTTTGTCCCTGCATGCTCGAGCACACAGTTTAGACAGGGAGCGTCGAGCTTCAGCTCCCTACCGGACCACACATGCCAAACTGCAGCAGAACCATGTGGGCAACAGTGTACTCCAAAATCTCAACAACAGAGAGCCTGGTCTGAAACTGAGTCCATTATCTGGGTCATTACAAAAGAGTATAGATGAAGACATGGTTCCAGAGGAACCTCTTCAAACTGCAAGCAGCCCTCAGTTCCTTTTTGAAGAAAACACTGCCCTGACTCCACCTCTAACAGAGGAAGCACCAATCTCAACCTCCTTCTCTCCACTCAGCCAAGCCCACTTGGAAGACAACACACCACCCACAGCTGCTTCGTCCTTCCGGTGTCATGCCTGTAAGGGTAAGTTCCGTACAGCTTCAGAGTTGGCTCGTCATGTGCGGATCCTCCACAACCCCTACAAATGTACAATGTGTCCCTTCTCAGCCAGTCAGGAGGAAAGCCTGGCTGCCCATCTGCAGGAGAGCCACCCACCTGAGGATCCTGCCACTGAAACGGTTTTCCCTTCTCCCCCTATAACAACACCAACAGAGACTCCTCCCTCACAAATACCAGTTGTTCCAGCTTTCCGATGCGAGACGTGTGGGCAGCGTTTTACTCAGTCCTGGTTTTTGAAGGGGCACATGCGTAAGCACAAGGACTCATTGGATCACAAGTGCCAGGTGTGTGGTCGTGGCTTCAAGGAACCTTGGTTTCTAAAGAACCATATGAAGGTGCATCTCAACAAGCTGGGCCTCAAAGCTGGATTGGGAAATCTGGGGCCAGCTGGAAATGAGCAATCCAAAGGTCCTGCAAGCACACAAGTGTTGGGGGCCCTGTATTCTAATTTGCTCCTGGCTCGCAGTATGACCAGTGGTGGTGGTTCAGGAAGTCGCACCGAGAGGTCAGATGCCAGTGCAGGCTCAAGCAAATCCTCTATATTGGGTTATTTGGGCTTACCCAAAGACAACAGCAATGGAAGTTGCATGGAGCGCCTTCAGGCAGTGGCACAGGTTGCAGAAATGGGTAATGGTGGAGGACGGGGAGGTAACACAGCAGATGGAGAGGACAAGGCAGCCATGTGGCAGCTGGTTGCTCGCAGTCTGGTAGCAGCACAGCACAACCAACAGCAACAGCAGCAGCGATCCCATTCACACCATGAGCTTCCTTCCTCACGAGGCACAGTTGCTGGGGAAGCCAAACAGTTGAGGGCCTACCTAGGTGGAATGGGTTCTAGAGAGGAGCTAGACGGATCTAGTCAACCTTGGGAGTGTCCAGATTGCGGCAAGCTGTTCAGAAGCCTTCAGCAGGTGGTTGCCCATTCCCGTGTCCATGTCCAGAAACCACAGAAAGGTCAAAATGCCAGAGGGGGCATGTCCAGAGATGAGGACATTATAAACAGTGTGAGTGGTGCTCAGGCAACAGGCGGAGTAGTAGGAGGACAAAGAGCTAGTGACAATGAAGGAAGGCAAGAGGGAAAGCAATTACCATCAGGTGTTGGGGCAGCTGGGAGCTTCCATTCTGTTATATCACATCTTTCTGGTAAGGATCAACCAGCATAATCAAAAACAGCTGACTTTATCAGTACTATATATCTTATCTGTTACAATCCTTTCATACTCTATGCTATGACAATGCAGGAAACAGATTGTTTATATATATATATATATATATATATATATATATATATATATATATATATATATATATATATATATATATATATATACATATATATATATATATATATATATATATATATATATATATATATGTATATATAGTCAGTGAAATATCAGTGAAATATATATATATATTTCACTGATACTAGTTTTGGAACATTTCCTTCCTGTATTTCAGGAAGGCACGATTGTTCTTAGAAACAGTGTAGGCTCAGATTATATTTCAAAGCAATTGCTTTTATTCATTAAATGCTATCTCATCTCAAGGTCAGAATGGTCTAAGGGGGTCATCCTCTTCCACTTCATCTTCAAGAGAGCGTGTTCGAGGAACAGGGATAAAGGATTGCCCCTACTGTGGTAAAGCCTTCCGGTCTTCCCATCACCTTAAAGTGCACCTCCGTGTACACACAGGTAAGGCCAACATGAATAGTGGAAATGTGATTCTCAACCCAATGGCATGTGCTCACCAGAGTGTACACAAGCGGGTCCCACGAGCCATTTGGAAATAATAATATTTCAGTAAACCTATAAGATTCATAATATTAGATTACATAATCTAAAGTAAAATTATTTTATATTGATCCTACTGTATAACAATGGTAGTAAAAAGGTGCATAATCCTTCATATTCCTAATTTTAGTTTGATATGTTGTGTGCATTACACTTGTAACATATACTGTATAGACAACAAGCTCAGATCGGAAAATACCTTTTTATTTAATGTTCAAATCTTGAGCACTTGTGCTATTTTATTCTAATTGGATGTCTTACATTATGTCTCCATTTAGATAAAGCATTTTCAGAAATCTCACAGAATTGTAAACCCCTGCATGATCATTTCCCTGATTTAGCTTGATTGAAACCATTTGCTATCAGTTTCACCCACAAAATGTCTTATACCAAAAAAAAAGGAAAAAAAAAGGGAGTGCTTTCACGGTTGATGAGAGATGGAATGTCCTAATTTAACAGTAATGCACTGGGGACTACACCTGATGTTGCATATGATGACAGGCACTGCCCTCTATCTATTACTGTGTGTAATTGCATATAGTCATTCCACACAAACAATTACTTGCTTGTTAACCACAACAGCCTCCCTTATGAAGCATTGTTATTATTAGCCACATTTCTGTTATTAAAATCACATTTTAGTTTTCAATCTACTTAACAAGGGTGCTTTATTCCTTGTTTTAGGTGAGAGACCATACAAATGCCCACACTGTGATTATGCTGGCACCCAGTCTGGCTCTCTCAAGTACCACCTTCAGCGTCATCATCGTGAGCAAAGGAACGCAATGGCAGCCACTACAAATTCCCCATCACCGAGCCTCCCCTCTCTGATTGGCTGTCCTCATGAAGGTGTGAAAAAGCGCCGTCACTCCTCCATGTCCCAGTCTTCTTTTGGGAGGGTTCCTGGAGGGGCTCCTTCTTCAAGGCACAGTCAGTCATGGGCTGCAAGCCCGCCAGAGAAGAAGGAGGGCACTACTGCATCTGGACGTCACAGAGAGGGAGATGTGGAGAGTCAGTATCTCAGTCTTTCTGGGATGATGGGTACACTATTTGCCGGCGGTCTAGAACCAAGTTGGATTGGAGAGGTGCCACCTCCAAAAATGCCCAAAGTGTCTCGACGGAAACCCCTTACTACAAGCCGCATGATGTCAGCAAATGGTTACCAGGGCGGGATGCAGTCCAGTGGGTCCCAGGACGGAAGCTTTGAACCTCTGGACCTTTCCCGCCGCCCTTTACAAGATGAAGGGGGAGTGAGTAGCTCTGTCGGTGGACCATCAGGTGTCTTTAAAGGAGGGAACGACGTCCTCAGTCAATGTGTCTTCTGTCCCTTCCGGACCTCTTCTGTTGAGCTTATGGCCATGCACCTTCAGGTTAATCACACCAGCAAGTCTCGTCGCAAGAGAGGAGCCTCTCTCTCATCCGCCAATCATTCTACAAGACAAACTTTGGCCGGGTCAGACCGCGATCCACTGGCTCTGTGGAAGTTCCTCGGTGCAGAGGACGGAGTAGCATCTCCTGAGGATTGGGTCTCGTCAAAGACAAGAGCTGAGAATGGAGTCAGCCCAGAGAACAGGGACACAGAGGACAGTTTTGAACTGACCCCTGGAACTGTGGGACATGTCTGTGAGAAGGGACTTAAAATGAGAGAGGAGCTGGACAAGGAAGATGAGGAAGTCGATGAGGAGGATGATGACCTGGAAGCAAATGGCAGCTTTGGAAGTGTACCCCAGAATCACAGTAGAAGGGCTAGGTCTGTTTCATCAGACCTCGCTGCTGAGGATCTGCCCAAGGAGGAGGAAGGTGTCTTGGGGAAATAACATCAGACAAGAACCCTGGATGAGTTTGGACATAGCAGCAGGAGACAAACATTTTTGAAGTACAGTTGTCCAGGGTCCCTCGTATTATTCAAACCAAGGGCAGACCAGTCGCTATGCTAACATACTGTACAGTGTCAGTAAACAAATAACCTGCAAAATTATTTAAATCAGACTTTCCGCTTAATATATCCCCCGAGCCCTCCTTGGTTAGTGATCGATTACCTCTTCACACACACAGAGATATCCAGTATTGTATGCTAGTCCAAGCCTGCCTGTTTCGGGGCCTTCTTGAACACTGTTCTCTTGTTCCTGTCTTCTTGTCAGTGAACGCAATTCATGCCAAGTTGTATATTATTTACAATTTCCTTGCTCCTGTGAATCTTGCTTTCATCTCAACGGGGATCTGGAATGTCAATCTGGGGAGCTGGAAAAGCAAAAAAGAGACACTGTTCTTAATCGCTACGATATACAGTATTAATACTGAGAGACACGGACATCCTACTTCCACGTGAACTTGATCTGCCTGCACGTCTTCAGCAAACCAAAGGAGTGGGCACACTTCTTACCATGCACCTGCCAGACTCTGAACAGAATGCTGTGATAACTGAACGGTACTTGTGAATCACCTCTAACAGAACAGGACAGAGTAAAGAGTATATTACCAGATATCCACACACTGCCAGTCTGCTCAGACGGGTCTTCTTCAGATATTATATCAAACAGAGATTCTGCCTCTTCTATATGCTATTTCTTTCAGTGCCTGTTGATGTAAAAGGTTTTTAGCAGATTCAGTAACACAGGAATATAGTTACAGTGAATATAAACAGTATATATGTGTAGTTGTGCTAGAGCGTAGAGTTCTGTGACAATATGGTGGCAGTTTGTGTGACTATGTCAGCTGTGAATGAAACAATGAATGAGCCCAGAGCACCACATGTGGGAACAGCTGGCCGTTTGACAAGGGCCCTATGGAAGTGTTTACATTACAGACACCAACAGGATTTCCGTGTGGAATCCAGACCACTGTTACTTTGGAAATATTTCAAATATCAGGGTTCAAAATGAATCGCAATCTAGAAAATGGAGGCTCTGCAATATATCCTAAATATTCCTGTGATATCTCAGATTCTCAAACCACCCTAGAGAGGGTGGAAAGTGGGTCTCTAAACATTCAGAAAACATTTCTTTTTTTTTTTACATCAAAAACTGGAAAAAGTAAAAATAAGTAAATAACACACACTAACAAATTCAGACATCCCAGTAGAACATATGTAGCTTTTGTAAAGATAAGAGATCACAAAAGAGGACAAAAAATATGTTGTTTTCCTTTTAAGAAGTGTTAATGGAAACAGATATGGGTATAAGTTTTATAATAATTATAAAATAAGACTGCTTCAGAATGTTTTTAGAGCACTGTGCAAAGTTTATTTTCCCCTTAACTCACTTTTGTTTTGCCTTTAAATGCAGACCAAACTTTAATATGTTTTTTTTCCACAAACCATTTATTTTTCATAATGCTGCAGATTCAATTCACGTTCCCTTAAACTGTGTTTTTACATATCTATAAATCAACAAATCAATCATTTAGACACACAATCAATGTTAAAGCTTGCCTGATGATCTTGAAACTTCAGTGATTGCTAATATATATGTATAAGCTGATGCAGAAACGTGTCCAAGACATGTCCCAGTATCAGCACTGTCAGTCTGACTGATCTGCTTGCCAAATTTGATTTGATGTAATCGTGTCGCATTTTTGATGTGAAATTAGCACATCTTACAAATAATGATCTAGTTTCCTCGTCCATCTCTGTGAAATCATTTTCATCGGGTCATCTCATTTTTATCGTTAGACAGAGAGGAGGCGGTACCTTTGTCTGGTGATTGACAGAGGCTGGCCTTAATACGTGCGTTATCGTGTCCTTGTTTCATGTGTAGAGTATCTTACGTTTTCGGTTAACCCCTGATGTGGTGTTCCTTTGAGATAACAGTCAAGCCACTGTGCCTTCTGTCCTGAGCACTTCCTCAAGTATTTTGTAAGCTCACCAAAAGCACTTAGCCCCAACTGTTTCACTTTGTATTCTTTGTTAAACTGCTCTGTACATCTCTATCTGATCCTCTGTATTGTAGGGGACATTTCCATTCCATATAATGAGTGTCATTCCATCATTCTTCATTCCATCTCCTGTTTCCCCTTCCCTTTATCATATGCACCACTGAAAGTTAAGTACTATCTAGCTCCGAGGCCTTTTCAGAAGTTACTTTAATTTCTACAATTTGATGCCGATGAGATGAATTCCAGCTCTTCTGCTTATAATTATTATCATTGTTCTTTTTTGTCTCATTGAAGAAAAAAAAAGCAAAAAAAAAAAAAAAAAAAAAAACATGAACAAAATGTGTGTTTTGAATGTTGTACAGATAGAAATAGAGATGTTGTGTTTCTAACAAGAGATCAAACCATGATACCTGCTCTCCATCGCTCCCTGCGCAGCCAAACATCTGCTTCAGCAATGATGTGGCTCTTTTAGGACGGCCTAACTGTGTATAGGGATCAGGGCAATAGTATTGTTTTGTGTGTTTGTGTGTGTGTGCATTGATGTCTTAAAAATGTATATTTTGTGATGATATACAGACACTGTGAAATAAGCATAAAGTATTCCCAAACAGTGATGCGCTGCTCAGAAATTCACTACTTTTAACATGCACCTTTTTTTCCTTTTTATTCCACCAGAAGTGTGTGAATTCATTAATATTAACCAGTGAGAGGGGGGAGGTGGAGAGAAGGTCTGGGTTTGGTCTTTTCAGTAGCTGACTGCTGTTGGTGGCAGAGGAAGCTGATCTAACATAGTAGTGACTAATATGAAATTGTGGATTGAAAAAAAAAAGAAAAAAAAAAAAAAACAGTAGAAAAGATTCAATAAAATTCAACAAAAAAAAACATGTTTTGCTTGCCGAAAGATGTTTTGCATTGCATTACAGTCCATGCTATGTTTTATGTATGTATGTGTGTGTGTGTGTTCATGTTTTAGTAAAGCATGTGCTCGGGGATAAATGGTCATCACACTGATATATTCACATGGGAGGTGAAGGGTGTAATTTTTGTGACATTAAAATACTCCTACCCCAGTTTTACATGCAGAGTCACATTAAGGTTGACTTTGTAAATAGTGTAGCATTAAAAGCATTGGACTTCCAATACGGTCTGTTGTAGGGTGGTTCTACTTGTTTGTTCAAAATGCACCCTTACTTGGGTAGGAAAAAAAAAATTAGGATAATATTGTTTGTTCAACTTCACCTTCAAGTTATTTTTTTGTATAGCGATTTTCACGATACAAATTGTTTTACAAAAAAATAAGTTTCTACAATGTATTTTGTAGTAGCTTATCAGTTGCAGTCGAAAATTATGAGATGCATTATTCGAATGCTTGGTGAAAGAGATGTGTTTTTGATCAAAATTTAAACTGAACCCCGAACATTATCAGGAAGGCTATTCCAGAGTTTGGGATCCAAATGTGAAAAAGCTTCAATTCCTTTAGTTGACTTTGCTATCCTAGGAACTACCCAAAGTCCAGCGTTTTGTGACCTTATGTATCGTGATGGATTGTAGAGTAAAATACTGGTAGAAGACTAGTTAGATACACAGGAGCTAAACCTTTAAAGGTGCTGTAGGGAACTTTTGTAAAAAAATATTTTTTACATATTTATTAAACCTGTCATTATGTCCTGACAGTAGAATATGAGACAGATAATCTGTGAAAAAAATCAAGCTCCTCTGGCTCCTCCCAGTGCTCCTATTGCCATTTGCAGAAACTCCATCGCTCACGGTAAAAAACAACCAATCAGAGCTGCGGTCCGTAACTTTGTTTGTGTCCAAAATGTAGAAACATGTATATAATAAGCGAGTACACCATGAATCCATTTTCCAAACCGTGTTTTTGGCTTGTCCTGAATCACAAGGGTGCACCTATAATAAGTGTTTATATTCAGACTATTTTAGATTGCTTCGAGGATACCGCGGCGGATTAACCCAGTACCTTTGTGATTCTTCATAGACATAAACAGAGAGAAGTAGTTCCGGCTACGATGTTCTTCCACAAGACGCAAGCAGTTCTGTTTATTAACCGCTAGAGCGTCAAAAGTTCCCTACCGCAGCTTTAAGGGCCTTACAGGTTAGTTGCAGGACAATAACAGGTAACATGATTCATAGCTTGGCAATGTTTCTGAGATGGAATAATGTTTTTTTGTGTTTTTTTTTTTGTAACATGGGAAATATGGTTTTCATAAGACAAGTTGCTGTCTGATATAACAGACAGATTTTTCACTGTAGAGGAGGTAACATCTGTCTAGTTGCAAATTGTTTTCCAAGGTGATTTTGTTTTTGGTCCAATAAGTAATATCTCTGTTTTATCAGAATTTAATAGGATAAAATTATTGGTTATCCAATCTTTTGCATTATTAACATAGTCTGTTTCATTTGGTCTTGTTGAGATATATAGTTGAGTATCATCAGCATAACAGTGGAAACTAATCTTGTATTTTCTAATAATATTACCAAGAGGAAACATGCATGTTGAAAATAGCAGACAACCTAGGACAGATCCTTGTGGCACTCCATTCTTTACTGGTGATTATTGAGATGACTCCTTTTTTAAAAATAACAAAGTGGTAGCGAACGGACCGGTAGGATCTAAACCATCTTAGAGCCTGCCCTTGAATGCCTGTATAGTTTTGTCATCGATCTATGAGTATGTCATGATCTATGGTGTCGAACGCAGCACTAAGATCAAGTAAAACTAGCAATGAGACACAGTCTTGGTCTGACTCAAGAAGCAGGTATTTGTAATTTTAACAAGTGTAGTGTTTTTTTTTATTTTATTTTATTTTTATTTTTTTTGCAGGAAGGAGCACAATTGAGGAGACACAACAAAATTTTGACATAAATTGAATATTTGAAATAGGTTTGTAATTTGCCAGTTCACTAGGATATAGTTGTGGTTTCTTAATAAGAGGCTTAATAACCGCCAACTTTAAAGGGGGGGGTGAAATGCTATTTCATGCATACTGAGTTTTTTACACTATTAAAGAGTTAGATTCCCATGCTAAACATGGACAAAGTTTCAAAAATTAAGTTTTACGTTTGAAGGAGTATTTTTGTTCCCAAAATACTCCTTCCGGTTTGTCACAAGTTTCGGAAAGTTTTTTTCGAGTATGGCTCTGTGTGACGTTAGATGGAGCGGAATTTCCTTATATGGGTCCTAAGGCACTTCTGCCAGAAGAGCGCGAGCTCTGCCTCCTTGTTAGTGCGTCCCCTCTAATGCCAGAGGCCCGGGTTCGAGCCCCGCTCGGAGCGAGTCGTTGCTGCTGCTGCTTTCGTTCAGTTTCAGCCTCTGGATCTGATTCTGGATCATAAATAAATGGCTGAATCTGATTGTAAGCCATGGTTTGTTTTGGATGATGGGTTTTCCCTCACGGTAATGTCACAGCTTCCACATGCTCTCAACGCAAAAGCCTATTCATGCTCGTGATTCTTTAGCTCCTCCCATACGTCACGCCTCCAGCCGGTCGTGTTTTTCTGGGAAAAATTGGTACAGACTATCTTTCTCTTATGAATAAAATAAAACTAAAGACAGTACTACTCTATATGTACTCAAGATTAACAGGATATTGAGTGAAAACGAGCATTTCACCCCCACTTTAATGGTTTTGGGACGAGACCTAAAGATAACAACAAGTTTATAATATTGAGAAGCGGTTCTTCTGCTACAGGTAACAACATTTTTTAGTAATTTAGTGGGTACAGGATCTAATAAACATGTTGTTGGTCTAGATGCAGTGATACGTTTATTTAGCTCTTCCTGTCCTATAGTTGTAAAGCACTGGAGTTTATCTTTGGGTGAGATGAATGAAACTGAAGTTTTAGATGCTGTAGAATCTACATTTGTTAATGTATTTCTGATGTTGTCGATACTATATTTACCAGTGAATAAATTCCTAAAGTCATTACTATTAAACTATGAGGGAATATTTAGATTGGGTGGTGTCTGGTTATTTGTTAATCTAGCCAATGGGCTAAATAAAAACCTTGGATTGTTATGGTCATTTTCTATGAGTTTGTGGATATGCCACTGATCTATAATATAGAACTGGATTGCTCATGACGTCATTAAAGTGAAGCCGCCGCGCCGCCATATTGGTAATCCCTAGTGTGCGAAAAAGTTCCATTGAATTAATAGGAATTTGTATGATTTTAATGAGAAAACATCATCTAACAAATCAGCGTTTATAAATATGAAGTAGCACTGTACATTATGACAATGCTAACACCCTAGGCATGTAAACAGTTATTTTTTAAATGTCGGGAATTTATCCTACTTATTAAAAAGCGAAGTTCATTACCATAGCCAGCATCATGAACATGATAAACATCA
This sequence comes from Carassius gibelio, assembly GCF_023724105.1. Lineage (NCBI taxonomy): Eukaryota > Metazoa > Chordata > Actinopteri > Cypriniformes > Cyprinidae > Carassius > Carassius gibelio. Next base: position 1,877,301 of record NC_068377.1, on the reverse strand, counting down.
GACGGACACGACCTCAAAACATATAACAAACTACAAAGTGTTCGATCTGAAATCTGAATTTATTCAGAGAAATAACTGACTATATACAGTACGGATTTAAGAAATAAATACAAAGCTTTATTTTCACAGATAGTAAATTATAATTTTTTATTTCATTATAGAGAAATATTGACAACATAATTGTGTAATTCATTGTAATATATTAAAATCCATTTCTGATACTAATACGTTCGTTTAATAATTACTGAATAACTTTGTTCATAAAGAAATAAGCCATTTTTGTGTTTGATCAGTTACCTGTCATCACTGCGCAGCAGACACACCCACCAAAACGATTTAAATATATCGCTTATCTTGTCCCAAAAGAACGTAAACACTGCAGATAACATCTGAAGTAAACATTACTTTATTACACATACAATAAAAACGAGTCACGTTTGACTGATCAGCTTCTAATCGAGTTATTTTAGGACAGCGGTTTGAATGTAACTCAATGGTGCTCTCTGCTGGTAGGGATAAGTAAGATGGCGGATCGAACACTTCCGGTGGCTTCACTGCCTGTTGGCAGTTTAGAACGCGATGAGCGATCCAGTTATATATATATATATATATATATATATATATATATATATATATATATATATATATATATATATATATATATATATAGATCAGTGGGATATGCTCAGCCCTGGCAGTTTTAGAGCCTGTCTATAGCTGGAAATACAGTTTTTTCATCCAATTCTAAAAACTTCCAAGTTCATTTTTCTCCATTTGCTCTCAAGACTCTTGAGAGAATGGGTATCACTGTTATATCATGGCACAGTATGTTTTTCTCTAACCTTTTTCAATTTGATGAGGGCAACAGCTTCTAAAGAAATAAAGAAGATAGTGCTCATGTAGCTGGACATTTCATTTAGTTAATGTATTTATGCTTACACAGAGCAGTTGAGATAAATCAGGCAGTTTATTCATGAATATATATATTTAGTGATTGGAACAATAGTTCTGCCCAGACAATAATGCGGAGCCATATAGTTAATATCAATGATACGTAGCATGCACAATACAAGGAAATGGTCAGTAACATCATCACTTTGAAGTACGATATCTATATCAGTAAGATCGATTCCATGCAATGTAATTAAATCTAGTATATGATTATAACGATGAGTGGGCCCGTTGACATTTTTCTTGACTCCAAAAGAGTTTATTAGGTCAGTAAATGCAAGTCCTAATGGATCGTTTGTATTATCAATCTGAATGTTAAAATCTCAGACAATCAGCACTTTATTAACGGTAACCAAAAGGTCTGAGAGAAAATCTGCAAATTTTTTTAAGAAATCTGTATATGGCCCTGGCGGTCTATACACAATAGCATTTCTAGCATTTTTAATACAGTTTCTCCTTTATGCTTAAGGAAGATTAAGGGAAATAGTCTGACACCATGCTATAAAGAGCACACTCGCACCCTAAAGAGAGCAGCCCAGAAAATGGAGCGCAGCGCAGGAAGAATTGTATAATCTTGTTAAATCATCTAAACCAGGTTGGTTTAGATGATGTTAGACCCTATTCCATCTAAGCTCCTAAAAGAGGTGCTCCCATAAGTCATAGATCATCTTCTGACTATTATTAATTCCTCATTGTCATTAGGATATGTCCCCAAAATCTTCAAACTGGCTGTTATTAAGCTTCTCATCAAAAAACCACAACTTGACCCCAAAGGACTAGTTAATTACAGACCGATCTCGAATCTCCCTTTTCTGTCCAAGATACTAGAAAAGGTGGTATCCTCACAATTATAGTCCTTCTTAGAGAAAAATGGTATCTTTGAGGACTTCCAGTCAGGATTTAGACCGTATCATATGGAGGGATTTTTGGGTCAAATTATAAACGAAAAGTCTAAAACTAAAAGTCTTAAACCAAAACTAAAAATCTAAATTTGAAACTTAAAGTCCAAGTCGAAAATTTATTTGGTATTTAGGATTGGGCATTTGGTATTTAGGATAGGGCATTTTGTATTTAGGATTGGGCATTTTCTATTTAGGGTTGGGCATTTGGTCATTTAGCCATTTAGGATTTAGGATTGGGAATTTGGTATTTAGGATTGGGAATTTGGTATTTAGGATTGGGCATTTAATCATTTAGCCATTTAGGATTGAGGATTGGGGATTTGGGGATTTAGGATTGGGCATTTGAGGATTGAGGATTGGGGAGTGTATGCAAATTAGGAGGCGTGGCCCAAATACTGGAGGCTGGGTTTGAAATGGCTGGTGCGCAGAGGCACCTTATGGACAGCAGAGGGAGCTCCCAGTGCTAAGGAACACACTGTAATGAAACCAAACGGAGCAAGTGAGCGGCTTGAGCGAGGACTGTGTGATAACTTCAACTTAATGACAGCTTTGTAACATTTGTGGCCTCAAACACAAAGTCACCAGTGAAAGGAGTGCTATCGTTCTGACGACGAAAAAGCAGCAGACAGACAGTGCAGCAGGTAAGATGCTAACATTAGCTACTAGTTATATAAGCTGATATTGCTAACATGCTTTAATAGGGTATTATTATATTGGGACATGCTGCCTTCTTTTTTAAACTGCGCTTAACCCCTCTGACATTAGTAGATACACTCCTTTCACATTGCCACTAGATGGTCTTGTTTATGTTTTTTTCTTTTTTTTTTTTTGCTATATAGTATTTTATTAAGATTGTAAGAGAAAAGAAATTAGGCTTGTTCGACTTGAACCGGCGCTGCACACTGCAAGACCGATCGGTTTATGACATCAAAGTACTGCGAGAGCGATTCAAAAGCATAAGGAGCGTCTACTCTCTTTGATGTCATATGTCGTGTGTGTATGTATGTATGTATGTATATGTATATATAACACAACTCATAAAAAAAAAAAAAAAAAAACAAGGTTAGGAAACAGTAAAGGCAGCATGAAGGCCAGTGACGATGTAACAGCAGGGTTTTTGTGCAGTGTAAAAAGGACCGCAATATATTGTTATATTATACTCTGACATCGTCTTAACGTGTTTATGTGGTGACTTTGCTGCTTCCAGCTGATATTCTGCTAGTCACTTGCAGTCCGTGCCATTGGGTCACTAACATATTGTCTTGTGTGGAAAGGTTTAACCATCACAGCTAACACTGTAGTTCAGTGTTGTGCTACTCACCTGAAGTCAAACAGGACCAAAGAACTAGAGAGGGACTGTTGAACCGTTAAGGCCATGTTTCAGTAACTTTTCTTATAACAATATATAACCCAACCACTGACTTGTCATGATTCTTGCAGATGTTTCACCTGGACATGAAGGACCACTTGTTGTCACAGCTTTGGGTCAGAGATTTGCTGCAGTGTTTCCAGAAGTGCTCACTAGGTCACAGCCAAGCTACGGCTCATTCTGTAAAAACACCACTAGACTCCAGACTTTTTCACTCACTCAGACACATTGGCACTTTATTCTCAAGTATTGTAGTTTATTTTCTCCTCTTAGTTCTTATATATATGACCTTGTAATGATTTTAACTTCATATTCATCGGGAAGGAGGAGGCGGGAACCGGCGCACAATCAAAACATTTTAATAATTCAAAAATAAACACAAAACAGCATATCAGCTCCTCACGGACGACTGGTGCGCACAAAATAAAAAGCAAACATAAAATAATGGCCCAGGCCTGGTCCTCTCTCGTCCTTCACTATAGTCGCTCCAGTTTTATATCCTTCCATCTCCTACGTGGGACTCGATACCGGCGGTGGGGCGCAGGTGTAGCTCATCTCCAATCACTACACCTGGCCTCACTCCTGTTCCCCACGCCTCTCGGCCCCGCCCCACTCGCCACAGACCTATAATTACATGAATTTATTTTGTTTGTTTTATCTTTAAATTACCTTCTGTACTTTTCTGTTCTCCCTGTAATTATTGTTGTGGTGCCTGATTTCCCCCATAAAAATCTTGACTATTAACTAACACTTTATTGTCTTTCTTAGTAGTGTAGTAAAGCAAAATACAGGCATGTTACAGTTAATTAATCTCAATCAAGGACTTCCCTTTTTATCAAAAATGTTCGGTGTCTTGTCTTCTGTGAGCATATATATATGCATTTTGTCAGGAGAGGACTACAAGGAGAAGGGTAGTTTGTCAAAGACAAAGTCTTCCGGTCTGTTGGGGAGCTGAATTACTGTAGTTGTGCTGTATCTTGGACATGCCCTGGTTCTCCTTAAAATAATCTAGACAATACTTCCACAGTTTCACAATAAAGTTGAACACTGTAGTCACGTTGCTCTGTGCTTGGTTGAGGTAAAAGGGCAAAGTCTGCTTCAGTAAGCTGCCTTGGAAGCTCAGTCTCTGGAATGTCAAGATGAGTGTCCACCCTTGCTGCACTTGGTCCACTCCAGTCAGTCCCATATTCTTCACTTCATTTACAAGGTCATATATATAAGAACTAAGAGGAGAAAATAAACTACAATACTTGAGAATAAAGTGCCAATGTGTCTGAGTGAGTGAAAAAGTCTGGAGTCTAGTGGTGTTTTTACAGAATGAGCCGTAGCTTGGCTGTGACCTAGTGAGCACTTCTGGAAACACTGCAGCAAATCTCTGACCCAAAGCTGTGACAACAAGTGGTCCTTCATGTCCAGGTGAAACATCTGCAAGAATCATGACAAGTCAGTGGTTGGGTTATATATTGTTATAAGAAAAGTTACTGAAACATGGCCTTAACGGTTCAACAGTCCCTCTCTAGTTCTTTGGTCCTGTTTGACTTCAGGTGAGTAGCACAACACTGAACTACAGTGTTAGCTGTGATGGTTAAACCTTTCCACACAAGACAATATGTTAGTGACCCAATGGCACGGACTGCAAGTGACTAGCAGAATATCAGCTGGAAGCAGCAAAGTCACCACATAAACACGTTAAGACGATGTCAGAGTATAATATAACAATATATTGCGGTCCTTTTTACACTGCACAAAAACCCTGCTGTTACATCGTCACTGGCCTTCATGCTGCCTTTACTGTTTCCTAACCTTGTTTTTTTTTTTTTTTTTTATGAGTTGTGTTATATATACATATACACACATACATACATACACACACGACATATGACATCAAAGAGAGTAGACGCTCCTTATGCTTTTGAATCGCTCTCGCAGTACTTTGATGTCATAAACCGATCGGTCTTGCAGTGTGCAGCGCCGGTTCAAGTCGAACAAGCCTAATTTCTTTTCTCTTACAATCTTAATAAAATACTATATAGCAAAAAAAAAAAAAAGAAAAAAACATAAACAAGACCATCTAGTGGCAATGTGAAAGGAGTGTATCTACTAATGTCAGAGGGGTTAAGCGCAGTTTAAAAAAGAAGGCAGCATGTCCCAATATAATAATACCCTATTAAAGCATGTTAGCAATATCAGCTTATATAACTAGTAGCTAATGTTAGCATCTTACCTGCTGCACTGTCTGTCTGCTGCTTTTTCGTCGTCAGAACGATAGCACTCCTTTCACTGGTGACTTTGTGTTTGAGGCCACAAATGTTACAAAGCTGTCATTAAGTTGAAGTTATCACACAGTCCTCGCTCAAGCCGCTCACTTGCTCCGTTTGGTTTCATTACAGTGTGTTCCTTAGCACTGGGAGCTCCCTCTGCTGTCCATAAGGTGCCTCTGCGCACCAGCCATTTCAAACCCAGCCTCCAGTATTTGGGCCACGCCTCCTAATTTGCATACACTCCCCAATCCTCAATCCTCAAATGCCCAATCCTAAATCCCCAAATCCCCAATCCTCAATCCTAAATGGCTAAATGATTAAATGCCCAATCCTAAATACCAAATTCCCAATCCTAAATACCAAATTCCCAATCCTAAATCCTAAATGGCTAAATGACCAAATGCCCAACCCTAAATAGAAAATGCCCAATCCTAAATACAAAATGCCCTATCCTAAATACAAAATGCCCAATCCTAAATACCAAATAAATTTTCGACTTGGACTTTAAGTTTCAAATTTAGATTTTTAGTTTTGGTTTAAGACTTTTAGTTTTAGACTTTTCGTTTATAATTTGACCCAAAAATCCCTCCATAGTATCATAGTACTGAGACTGGTCTCCTTAGACTTACAAATGACCTGCCGTTATCATCTGATCGTGGTTGTATCTCTCTTGACCACAACATTCTTTTGCATAGACTAGAAAACTTTCTTGGCATTAATGGAAGTGCATTAGCATGCTTTAAATCATACTTATATGACAGTATAATCCGTATATGATCAATTCATATCAGTGAATGAAGAGGTATCATATCAATCAAAAGTGCAGTATGGAGTACCTCAAGGGTCAGTACTAGGACCGCTACTCTTCATGCTTTACATGGGAGATATCATCAGGAAACATGGTATTAGCTTTCACTGTTATGCTGATGATACTCAGCTCTATATTTCTTCACAGCCCGGCGAAACATACCAATTTGAAAACTAATGGAATGCATAGTCGATAGAAAAAACTGGACGACGAGTAATTTCTTACTGCTAAATTCTGAAAAAACAGGTGTTAATTATACGACCTAAAATCTTTGCATGTAAAAACCTAGAATACTGTCTAAGACCTGCTCTGTCAATTCTTTGTCATCAGTCAGGAACCTAGGAAATCTTTCTGACACTATCTTTCCTTAGAAAACCACATTTGTAGCATTTGTAAAACTGATTTTTTTTTTTTTATCTCAAAAATATGTCTAAATTAAGACCTATGCTCTCAATTTCAAATGCAGAAATGTTAATCCATGTGATTATTAAGTTTAGATTATTGTAATGCTTTATTTGGTGGTTGTTCTGAACTCTTAACAAACTTTCTTTCTTTCTTTCTTTCTGTCTGTCTTTTTATGTTTATATGATCATTTTAATTATATTATATTAATTTTTTTAATTCTCATAATCAGAATGCAGAAAAAAAAAAAAAAAAAAAAAAAAAAATATATATATATATATATATATATATATATATATATATATATATATATATATATATATATATATATATATATATATATATATATATATATATATATATATATATATTTATCACATGATGACATTTTATTGACAAAATGGCAGGCAATTATTCTTCAATAATTAATAATCCTTAATTTAGCCACATGGCTTTTGAATTTAAAAAACATTAAACTGCACAATTCAACTATAATTAGTATTTATGTAATTCAGAGTTTTGTCAGCTCAAACACTATGATAGAGAGTGGAATGAGTTTCCTTTCCCTTCGTATTTTTGCATTAGGGAGATTATCCTATTAATGAACGAGATAAAAAAGTGGATTATTTTTAGCCGAAATGTGTACAAATAGTTACCAAGGTTTTTTTTTTTTTTTTTGACATAATTTGTATTCAGACTACAATTTGTAAGTAACCTACTCAGCACTGTGTTTGATTTTCTTCTGGATAAGTTATGCATACAGGCTCTGTCATATTCAACAGGCATCGATTCAGCTGTAAGGTCTTCACTCATCTCTGATTGACAATGGTGCAGTGAACAACAACAATATTTGTTTATTAACCTAAGGCATTTTGCTAAAACAAGCTCTGTATGTGCATTTACTGATGAACCAATAGCTTTGGAGGTTCAAAGAGTAAGCTGTGAGAACAGTGTGTAGATGTTTTCCAAAGCACAACCGCAATCGGTCTCTGCTGTCCTCTGCTGAGCACAAGAGGTCATGCATGTTTAATCACTTCTTCACAATGATAGATCTGATGCACATAATGAATCTTTGCATGGATAATGCCAATTTACAGGGATTACACTCTTTTTTCAGAATTTTGACCTTATTGACCTGAAAGGTGCATGTTAATAGTGTTATTTGTGCTACTATTTTTTGAGACGTATACATCATCTGATAATACATGAGCTTCCCATTGATGTATTGTTTGTTAGGATCTGACAATATTTCTCCAAGATACAACTATTTGAAAATCTGGAATCTTAGGGGGCAAACAAATCTTAATGTAATTTATTAATAAGATTCGGGAGGAGCGCGTCAGATACTTAGCCTAACCAACACAGGTGGACCATAATCAAGTAATCAATCCCATAGTATAAATATCGCTGACTTACCTCTATCCATTGACGGTTTATCAGCATGCTGGTTCGCTTCGTCTGTCACCTTATCACAGACCCAGTTTTTCGTACCAACAAAGAGAGCTACACAGGGGATTTATAAGACCAGCTGCTTTTGCTGGACCTGCGATCATTCCTACCCAGCCAAACACGGCCGTTGAGCAGCATTAAGCATCATCGCGACAGCTGCTCTCCTCGCCAAGCCACACGTCGTGGCCAATATACCATGCAAGCTCTGAGCTCGCCTCGCTCAACACAACGATCGTGCCGCCCGAGACCGAGCTCTCCTCGAGCGCTGGATTGCAGCAGAAAGAATCCAACCAGCCCGGGCCGAACCCCAGTTCTCACCGCGGCTCAGCCTTTAACCCCGGCGTTCCGGCCGAGTGGCAGTTTGAGGCCGCTTCCTCTAGCGCAGACCGCGCGACGTTAACCAATACATTTTCAGGCGAAGACGCTAAAAACAGGTTCTCCTTTTTCTTCACTGGATTTTTATGGCAGTTGGCATCCAAAGTGTTGCATCTAAAAGCAGGTTCGCGGCTAAAGTTTGTTAAACGACGTCATGACGCAGTTCCGTCTTCTTCTTCTAGTGTTTTATGGCGGTTTTGGCAAACCAGCGTAAAGGTGCATTACAGCCACCTGCTGATCTGGATGTGTGGATTGCGCATAGATTTGGACTACAGATACAACGTTCCGTCGGATGATGATGCCACCTTTAACCACGAAGCCAAGGCATTACATTCGCCTCACCGCGCACGTTTAAACCTCACTGAAACGATACAGACATAAGTTCCATGATACAAAAAAATAAATAAATGCTTGTAATTCTCTGGATAAAAGCGTCTGCTAAATGCTTAATTTCACATTTTAATCTACATGAAAGTTTTCTGGTAGGACCAAATCATTTAGGGACCTATTTCACCATTCACCGGCGTGATCACTCAAAATTCATCTAAAACGCATCTGCCCTCGTGTTTTGACGCAGGATAGCAAGTGTGAGTAAAATTACTGTCGCCTTTTGAGGACTGTAAAAAAAAACAAACAAACAAACAAAAAAAAACTGGCAAGTAAATATCTTTAGAAACCACTTGGAAGCGAAAAGCACATAGCTGCTATTAACCCATTTGCTTGCAAGCATCGCCTACGGCCCCAGTTTATTATCGTTTCACTTTCACAGCACGTTAAACATCACTCTCTTGCTTGATCTGGATAAACCGTGCATCAATTGAAAGTCTAAATACTTTGGCTTTGATATTTGACCAATATTTCGATAAAACATCATTTCAGTGACTGTTATTTAGTAATTATGTCAGGAAAACGATTCCTATTCCTGAACGGTAAATGTCGAATGTGTTAGCTCGTGGACAAATACCATACCATACCAACTTTATTTGTTAAGCGCTTTACAACAACCACAGTTGACCAAAGTGCTGTACAGAAAAATAAATAAAAAATATAAATAAAAATAAAATAGATAAAATAAACATATGTACCATTTATAACCACAGAATAAAAGCATTCAAAGTAACAAATTGAATCAAGTAAATAAAGTCGACATCTTACTAGGTGTCAAAAGCCAAAGAAAAAAGATGGGTTTTAAGAAGGGTTTTAAAAACAGATAAAGAAGAGGCCTGCTTAACATGCAGAGGCAGATCATTCCACAGTTTAGGGGCAGACACAGCAAAGGCACGGTCCCCTCTGAGCTTACGCTTAGTTTTAGGTACAGTCAGGAGCAGCTGATCATCTGATCTGAGAGAGCGGACGGGTATATAAGAGTGTAGAAGCTCAGAGAGGTATGGCGGAGCAAGACCATTTAGTGATTTAAAAGCAAATAACATAATTTTAAAATGGATCCTAAATTGAATAGGCAGCCAGTGTAATGAAGCTAAAATAGGGGATATGTGCTCATGTTTACGTGTGCCCGTTAAAAGACGTGCTGCTGCATTTTGTATCATCTGGAGACGGGTGATGGAGGACCCACTAACCCCCACATATAGTGAATTACAGTAGTCCAGCCGTGTAGTTACAAAGGCATGGATTACAGTTTCAAAATGTTGTCTTTAGAATTGACTTTATTTTGGCCAGCTGCCTTAAAGGTGCTGTAGGGAACTTTTGTAAAAAAATATTTTTTACATATTTATTAAACCTGCCATTATGTCCTGACAGTAGAATATGAGACCGATAATCTGTGAAAAAAATCAAGCTCCTCTGGCTCCTCCCAGTGGTCCTATTGCCATTTGCAGAAAGTCATGAGCTCCCGGTAAAAAACAACCAATCAGAGCTGCGGTCCGTAACTTTGTTTGTGTTCAAAATGTAGAAAAATGAACATAATAAGCAAGTACACCATGAATCTATTTTCCAAACCGTGTTTTTAGCTTGTCCTGAATCACTAGGGTAAACCTATAATAAGTGTTTATATTCGGACTATTTTAGATTGCTTCAGGGGTACCGCGGTGGAGTAACCCAGTACTTTTGTGATTCTTCATAGACATAAACAGAGATAAGTAGATCCGACTACGATGTTCTTCCGCAAGACGCAAGCAGTTCTGTTTATTAACCGCTAGAGTGTCAAAAGTTCCCTACCGCAGCTTTAATTGAAAGAAGCTTGATTTGACAACAGCTTTGATCTGACTGTCAAATTTAAGCTCAGGGTCCACTTTAACTCCTAGGTTTGTGATAATAGGTTTAATATAGGGTGCTAAGGAGCCCAGATCTACAGGCGGGGTCCCAGTGGTGCCTCCGAAAACCATCACTTCTGTTTTTTTATCATTAAAATTTAAAAAGTTCAGAGCCATCCAGGCCTTTATGTCGTCGAGACAATTGAGTAGTTGTCCAACAGAGTTATAATTTTTCTTTTTAAGAGGTACATAAATCTGACTGTCATCAACAGTGGAATGAAATGCCATACTTTCTAAGTATGGAACCAAGTGGAAGCAAATACAGAGAGAAAAGTAGAGGGCCGAGGACTGAGCCCTGTGGGACCCCACACAAGACAGGACTAGAGGAGGATACAGAGTCACCTAAGCTAACACAAAAAGTTTGATCTGCTAAGTATGACCTAAACCACTCCAGTGCTATGCCACTGATGCCCACCCACTGCCTTAAACGTGAAATCAACATTTCATGATCCACTGTGTCAAATGCAGCAGTTAGATCTAAAAGCACAAGGATTACACAGTCACCAGAGTCAGTAGCTAAAAAGATATAATTAAAAACTCTTAAAAGAGCAGTTTCGGTGCTGTGCAAGGTCTTAAAACAGGACTGGAAAACCTCTAGAATATTATGTTCTTCCAAAAAGGCCAATAGTTGACTGTACACAATCTTCTCCAAGATTTTTGAAAGGAAAGGCAATTTGGAAATAGGCCTGAAATTAGCAAGAACTGACGGATCTAGAGCAGGTTTTTTAATCAGGGGTTGAACTACTGCATGTTTTAAAATTTCAGGGACCACACCCGAGGTCAGACTACTATTTATAACTGCTACAACAGATGGTCCTACAGTGGGGAAAACCTCCTTAAATAGTCGAGGGGGGACAGCATCATTTGGAGAACCCGAGGGCTTCAAATGACCAACAACCTCCTCTAAAGAGGAAAAAGTCACCCGCTCAAAATGATCAAAGACAGCCGAGCAGGGGACAGAGATTGAAGGGTCTGAAGCTGAAGGTACAATTTGAGACCTAGAAGTGACCTTATCAATAAAAAAGCAAAGGAACTTTTCACACATAACAGGGGATGCTTCCATGCAAGCATTCTGCGGGGCATTTAAAAGTGAGTCAATGGTGTTAAACAAAACACGAGGCTTGTGACAATTTGCCAGTATAATATCTGAGAAATGTTTTCTTTTGGCATCTTTCACAATTTCCTGGTAATGACGCCAGCAATCCCTTAACATTTGAAATGACACCTGCAGTTTGTCCTTCTTCCACTTGCACTCAGCTCTACGGCACTCACGTCTGGCAGCATGAGTCATGTTGTTTAACCAGGGCTCAGATTTAGTTTTAGGCTGCCTGGATTTAAATGGAGCCACAGTGTCTAAAACAGTTTGGCAGGTGGAGTGAAACCAAGAGCAAAGCTCATCTGTATGCAATACAGACTCGGGAGTGATGGCGTTCTGACTGAACGCAACCGAGAACTGAACAGCAGTGGAAGGGTTAATCATGCGACAGCGCCGTGCAGCAGCGCGAGGTCTAACGTTACTGCTATAATCATGTCTTTCGGTACAACGTCTACAAGACTAAACATGCTTCATCATTTCCAAAAGCCTCTGTTTCCACAGTCCTTACTACAACGTGAAAACAGCGTTCCAAACGTATCTGCTCGGGAGACCGTCTAAAGAGCCCAGAGGCCAAATGAGAGGAAAGATGCTTTTCCAACAGGAACATAATAATGTGGACAAGGCTTGAGGAATTGTCAAATCAGGCAACCAACTGCTAAGCTGGTAACACAGTAGGCTACCATTCATTTTTAGTTTGCCCATCAAATGTTACTAACCCTTTTTAGTGACTGCTCCCGCAGGAGCCTTTCCTGTACCTCCCCACTGCCGCAGCAGTGTCTGTTCACTTGCAAAAAAAAAACAAAAAAAAAAAACACATCACCTCCGCTTGAAGGTACGCCATGCATCGTAGATTGCGGTGATAGCATCATGTATCGACAATAGCCAAGACGATATTAGGTCCATTCTCCAACCAATGTTTTTTATTGTAATTATTAGACGGCCTACCATAATTCGGCTATCAAACTGCTCTGTTATCCCATCTCAGCAATGCACTTCACGCTCGCCCGTGCTCTCAAAGGATGATGTGAGCCTGTAGGTGGCAAAGAAGTCTCCATCCACAAATAGACATACATCGTTTGCAGACATAAGGTATTCCATCGTACTTTAACAGGTAATCCGATACGTGCCATATTTTAAAGGAGCTCTCACTAACGGAGTTTAATGCCACAGTTACGTTAGAACGCATCTCATTCTGGTTTAAGGGGCGGCGCGTCGGTCCCATCATGAGGCATGTGGTCCGGAGCGCGTACGACCAAGGTATCATTTCAACCGAACTCACTCCAAATATATGAACTTACCGGTTTTTGAATACCTTATATTTAAGGATTTCTTTTATGTCCATATTAGGGTTAAATCTTTGGACTTAAAATGGAATCTACTATCTTAAAAAAAAAAAAAAAAGTTTTAAATATAGTATTTTATATTTAATGCCAGTTTATCAGTATGTCCGAAAGTACATTTTTCGATTATTGGTGATTCCATAGGCTCTTTTCGTGCACCTGCATGGTTAAAATGACAAATAGTAAGCCCAGACAAGTATAAAAAAAATTTCTCTTACTCCACCCATGCACGATTACATCGTCGATATGTACCATCGATCTCACGTGCTGACAATATGATGATTCGACAACGACCACATCGCCGATACATGGCACCTATTTGAGGTACACTGGCACAGGAAATCCAATTTATTTTTGCATGCTTAATTTCGAATACAATGACTGCACCAAGATTTTTCGGACTCATTATTGGAAGCAGCTCATCGGATTTGCTAAACAATTATTCAAGTAAGCCTCACAGCGTCTACCCTCGTAGACAAACAAATCATCCTTAGTTTCGAACTCCCTGTCAGGCGCTGCAAGAGTGCTCCCGGTTGAGCCAACCTTTGCCTTCTCCATTCAACTATCAGCAAAGCTTACTCGTATGACATTGCGGGTATTAAAATCCTGTCAGATGCTTTCCCGCTTAGCAATCTTGGACTTTCCATCCGACCAGCAGCGAAGCTTACCCGATTAAAAAGCCTGATTAACCAAAAAAAAAAAATAAATAAATAAATAATTTCAGTCAGCGACACTTACCTATCGAACACCAACGAGTACATCGCAGCTAAAACAAATTTTCCCTCCGATGGCAAATGTACCCATCCAATACCGCAAGTTACGCTTTTGCTGAACACTAACGGGTGCTTCGCAGATAAAACAATCTCAATTTTCCCTCCGATGGCTGGAGAGACTACCCATCTGGTGTCGCAAATTTTATAAATTAATTAAAAAATAAAATAATAAAATAAATAAATAAATCAATTAATTAATAAAAAAAATAAGATAAAATAAAATAAATAAAAAGATACTGGATGCCGGCCATAGCCTCCCGGCCAGATAAACTTACCTTTTTCTATCCTATTGCCGGCAAGGCTTCTCTCTTCGATGCCAGGAGCTCGAGCTCCCATCGGATGCTGACGAGAGCCTCCCGGCCAGACAACTTCACCTTTTCCATTCTGCGGCCAGCAAGGCTTACCTGTTCATTGCCAGGAGCTCATACTCCCTTCGGACGTAGGTGAAAGAGCCCCGGCTACCTGTTTTGCCATTCTGTCTTACGTACCGAGAGGTTTACCCATCCAATGCATGGAGTCAGGGCTCCCATCGGATGTAGGTGAGAGCTTCCCGGCTAGACAACCTTACCTTTCCTGTCCTTTGGCCAGCGAGGCTTAACCGTTCGATTCCGGGAGCTAAGTTCCTGTCAGACGTCGGTCAGAGCCTCCCGGCTAGACAACCTGACCTTTTCCATCCTTGGCCAGCGAGGCTCACCCGTTCGATGCGAGTGCTCCCATCGGACACTGGCGAGAGCCTCGTGGCCAGCCAATCACGACCTTACCACATGGTTTAGGTTACAAACCTACAAGCAAGCCGTTCGATGCCACAAGTATCAAACACAAATAAACCCTCCCTCCTTCCCACGGTCGCCAAGGCTTACCTGTCTCTTGCCGTGAGTAGCAAACTCCTATAAGATGCTGACGACGGCCTAACGACCACACAAACTTGCCTTTTCCATCCTACGGCCTGTGAGGCTCACCCAGTTGTTTTTGGGGAACAGGAAGTCCCCGTTAGATGCTGGCAAGAGCCTCCTGGCCACCTATCGTTACCTTTTCTGTCCCATATCCGGAGAGGCTTACCCGTTCGATGCGTGTGCTCCCTTCGGATGCCGGTGAGAGCCTCCCGGTTAGACAACCTTACCTTTTCCTTTTCTATGGTCAGCGAGGCTTACCCGTTCGAAGCGTGTGCTCCCTTCGGACGCTGGCGAGAGCCTCCTGGACAGACTTGCTTTACGTTTCCACTCTACGGTCGGCGAGGCTTACCCGTTCGATGCGTGTGCTCCCTTCGGACGTTGGTAACAGTCTCTCGGCCACGCAACTTACCTTTCCATATGACAGTAGGCGAGGCTTAACCATCCGGCGCTGCGAGTCTCGGCCTCTCGCCAAATCCTGAAAAGAAAAAAAAACCACTCTCAGCTACCCTCACATCTTTTAACCCCGCCTGGCGAGGCTTACCCGTTCGATGTTCTGAGTTTAATGCCCCATCGGATGCTGCGAGAGTCCTCCCAGTCGGGTTTTCCTTTCCACTCTCCCTGTCCAGCGAGGCTTACCCGTCTGATGCGTTTGCTCCCTTCAGACGTCTGGCGAGAGTTCTCCCGGTCGGGCCTATGCTTGCCGGCCACAAGTGAGTCTCATCCATCCGATGCCGTGAGTCTGGATCTCCCTTCGGAGTCCTCCTTGTCGGCCAGCCCATAGCTTTTTATCTGCCAAACCGAGAGGACCCAGATGTCCGTGATCCTGAGTCTCAATCTCCTTTCGGAGGCTTCATGGGCCCTCTCGGTCAGCATTAGGCCCTTCACCCACTGAATAGCAGGGGCTGTCAGCCAGTAGTACTCTAGGTTCGGGCCATTCCCGAGCTCGGAGCCCTTCACCAGACAGCACGCTAAATACGCATACCATATCTCAGCTAATTATATGTAAACGTGAACTAGTGAAATAAAGATTTTCTTTAAAGTCATCCAAATGAAGTTTCTTAGCAATGCGTATCATAAGTTTTGATATATTTATTGAAGGAAATTTACACAATATCTTAATGCAACATGATCTTTACTTAATATTCTAATGATTTTTGGCAAAAAAGAAAAATCTATCATTTTGACCCATATAGTGTATTTTTGGCTATTGCTACAAACATCCCCTTGCAACTTAAGACTGGTTTTGTGAGCAGTGATGGTGAAGACTCTCTAGACTGTTACTGGCATCAGAGACAGAACAACTACATCTTGCTCTTCCAGTGATTGTAGCAAGTTCAAATGGCATACACACCACTGCCAAAGATATTTAAGCCAAAGTGCTTATAGCAGTCTGACAAGGTTTTGATGGTTAAACAAGATCTTCTGCATAGTTCATATGTTAACAGAAGTGTTACCACTCCCATATGTGCTGTACACAAACACAGATTCCTTAGTAGCTCAGACTTGTTTTAATAAAGCACCTTCAAATAATTGTAACACACACTTTTACTTTTACTCAGTTCTCTCCCCCAAAGGCCATCATGGAAACACTCATAGAAACGTTCTTTGGTAAGTTTACCCATCTCTGACATGTAAAGTCTATTTTCTAGATTTAGGTCAGTCTAGAGAGTTTGTCCTAATCGATCTCTAAACTTAATGCCAGCACTTCTCAAACTGAGTCATTTTAAGACAAAATTCCACATTTTTAGCATTACAGCTGTTCATGCTGTTCTCATCTCATCACAGAAATAAAGTGACTGACAATTCTGCATTCGGCTCTCTTTCTCTTTCAGAATCAGTGCTTGCCTTTCTTGTTGGCACAGGTTCAGGGTGTTCTCTCGGGCTGTTGTCTACTGTTCTTCTGGCTGAAGCATTAGGACAGACTGTGTTGTGTGCAGTGATGCCTTTTGCCCTGCTACACACCGCTGTTTTTATTACAGCATTAACAGTGGCTGTCGGGATGGACGTAGAGATTGCTGAACTTGAACTGGATAATTTATTTCCTGGACTACTGATTAATCTAATGTCAAAAACCTTTAACACACTGAGACATGCTCAACCTCTCACCATCATAGGAGCAGTAATAATGTGCCTTTGGGTTTTTGGTTTGCGTGATGAAGAACTGTGTCTAGGTCAGTGGGGAATGATAACTGGCATCACCTCTGAATTGAAAACACCAAAAACAGCCGTTCTTACAATCATAACTGGAGTAGCTATGATGGCCTTTGGAAGTACAGATGCACAGCAAGAATATGGAAACATTATAGCGTATATATTAAATATTTTATTGATTTTGCCTCTGATGATTCCTTTTCTTATTACATTTCTGCCATACATAATTGCACAAAGTGCTCGTGTCCCAGATATATGTGCTACTGTATTAGCACTGACCATTTTTGTCAGACTAAGAGCTGTTGTGTGTTTCTTCACTCACATTAAATCACAATATGTAGGGCTAATCAAGGCTATCTTAAAAACCGTGTGTGTCTTTGGGGCAATCGTCATATTCAGTTTCAGTATTTCTTTGCTGTTTGTTTTTGTTGGTCTGCTTCCCCTTTCATTTTGGGGAAAGGACTACAATGCAAGGTTAGCGCAAACTATGCTAAAAAGTATTTGCTGGCAGAGTTTGTTTGTTGATGAAGTATCAAACATCAGGGCAGAAGAAAAAAGCCGGATGGTTGTAAAAGCTGTACTTCAGATGTTTGCAGCTCTTGATGCAGCAGTCACTCTAGCGGTCATATACAGTTCAGCAGTTTTACTGAGAGTACAAACTCCAGGGATGGAAGCTAAAGGGGGGCTGATCTTAGCCTGGACGGGTACAGGAGCGACTCTGGCTGTAGCGTTGGTTGTACGGATGGTTCATGGTCAAGCCATGCTGCTTCAGGGACTTGCAGTGTCTGTGTTGATATCTGCATGTTTTTTCTTTATTTTTAAAATGTCCTTGCAAAGTGCATACATGTCACTTTTGTGTATTAATGCCACAGAGGCTATAAAGCAGCTTGGCTGGATGTATGTGTCCACACTCGTGATGGGGTTGGGAGTAGCTCTGATGCCTGCATTGATTGGAGGGGCTTGTGTTGCTATTGGAATATTTCTGACTGTTAGCACTGTCCGACTGATCCGTCTACAGGAAGATACTGATGAAGATGATGAAGATCTGGAGGAAACTGATTAAATCAGACAAAGGTCTGTTGGGTTAGGGTTTATATGGACATCACTGAAGAGGTGATTTTAGACTTTTCACAAGCCAGTTGTGGATTTCATATTTATTTGACCCTATATGCCTGTGTTGTATTCTAAAGAAGACACTCTAAAGGTTTCCAGACAAGGTTTCTAGATTATCTCAAAACTCTTGCCAGGCAATAGCCCAGCCCAATACACAATAGTGCATTGTTTAAATATATTTAAATTGTTCAAATAAAATGTAACAATTTCCTACTCTTTTTATTTCTTATAATAAAATCTGTAATGTTCTGCCTGAGTTTCCCTGGTTTCACCACTGGATGGCGTACTTTCAACCCCAGATCACCTCTTTATCAGAGACTTGTAGCACACCTGTATTGATTCTTTGCTAATTGCACACCCTATTTAAATGCCTCACTGACTATTGTTCTTGTTCAGTCCTAAAGTCTTTTTGAGTGTGATGCTGCCAAGGATTTTTGGTTAGAGAATTTAGCTGTCTTCTGTTGAGTGTTGCTTTGGACTTCTCTCTTGTCTGACATTTAAGGACAGAGTTTTTTTGTTTTGAGTAAAGAACTTTAGGAGTCAGACTCTGAGCCTCTTGGTTATTTTCTCTGCATCTGGGTTAGACCTGCTTCAGTGGAGCAGTGGTTAGTGCCAAGGTTATACACACCAAATACCTGAGTTTGATTTGCTGGTTAGCATTAATTCCTTATTTGATTCATTCATTAGTTAGCTTTCAGTATCACAGTGTCTTGTATTTTGGATGAGTGAACCATTGTAATTAAAATCATACAGTGCATACTTATTATACTACTACTACTACTAATAATAATAATAATAAAAAGGTTTTAAATAAACCTTTGCATTGTCAAGCAAAGAAATTTCTAGTAATGTGTGATAAATAAATCTTTTCTTCTTTCCTCTGTGTTAATTTTTTTAATTCTGCTATCTGTGAGCAGAAGATGTGCTCACTCACAGGCCTTCTCAGCTGTCATACACAGATTGACCAGGCGGTGGCGCCATAGATCCGTGTTTCTTTATAAGCGAATCTGGGCTGTAACGTGAAAGGTTCCATCTGCAGACAATGTGAAATTATGTCTCCCATCATTTACAGTAGGTATTAAATCAGTGATATGAAGATGACACTAATGACTTGGACTGTGATGGATTTCCTGCAGGCTATTAAAAGAAGAAAGATAATGGGATTGATTTTCAGCCTTATATATTTTCTCCCATTAACAGAAGCATAATGATGATGATAACAATAATAATAATTAATAAATAAGAACAACAAAAATGCACTTTCAAGTGTACTTAACACTGTTCAATCCCAACATTTTCCCATACATAAAAATAATCAAATTATGTATAATTTGAAATAATCAATAATAATAATAATAATGATTATCATTGTTACTTTTTTTTTTTCAAATGTGTGAGAAATTGTGTTTTACGGTCGGTGAGATAATGTGTATACTAAATCAACATATTTCTGCAGTCATCAGAATTTTTATATAACTCAGCTCAGCTATTATAAACTCTTTCATCACATTCTAGGGTTGCTATTAAAAAAAAAAAAAAAAAAAAAAAAAAAAAAACAGTGCCATCTTCACTAACAACTGCAACTGGATTTATATGTAGCCTATGCCTAAATGCACTGATATCCCAGCGGTCACTGCTGTTTCCTCATTCTCTGACAACACTCAACAACACTGAATAAATGTGAGCTCATGTATTAATGCTAGACACCTTAAAGATAACATGCACCGAAATGATTCTATCTCTATTTTAACATATTTCAGACATATTCATATTTAGAACTTTATAAATGAAAAGCTTCTTTACGGTCACTACTGTGAGCCGTGGGATTAAATATAACACTGCAAAGCTTTTTGCACCAAGTGTTTCGTTGAACAGGTCCATACACACCACATCATGTCCTCGCAGTTCAGTGCGCGTGAGTGGGCGAGTGGGGAAGCGCGAGAGGAGGGGTGAGGGAAGGAGGGGGTTTCGCGCGCACAGCCGCACTGCTCTTCTCTGCTCGCGCCGCGGATTTCCTCTGGATTTGTTTCCTCACATCACTCGTCTCGCATCTCGCCGTGTTTCATACTCGCTCCCAAGAGCAAGAAGAAGAGCGGGAAAAGGGGAAGCGGGAGCGCCGGAGACAAACAGAAAGAGAAGGAAACTCCACATCAACACCAGCTTTCCAAGATGAGCGAGGTGAGTGAATGAATCACGGGGCTGTCAGTGCAGCAGACGCATCGGTGACTGCAGGTGAGTCTCCGGTAGAGCTCTTCACCGCCTGCCTCGTGAGTACGTGTTCCTGCTTTACGGAAAACACTACGACAGGTGCGACAAAATGCAAGATTTTAATTAAAAACGGATTTTTTCGTTTAAAAAGTTGTATTTAATACACATAATAGCACGTCTTGTACTTTGCATGCATTTGCGCCTCCCCACCCCCATCCACCGCATCTCCGAAGCTGCACTGAAGAGACTAGGCGCGAAATCACCTCAGTACAAGAGAGTGTGCTTATTGTCCCGCTCTTTTTTTCCAATAATAAATATGCTGCAGTCATAAATCGGTGGCATAATGGTTTTACTTACTATATGTATATATATATATATATATATATATATATATATATATATATATATATATATATATATATATATATATATATATATATAAACTGTTTCTCGAGAAAACAAGTTTAATATAATATAATCTGTTCTAATAAAAAACAAGTTACATTGATGATATTAGTGTTTTTATGTATTTATTTATTAGTAGACTATTTTCCCAGAATAAAGACGCTGCTGTCATTAATCGGTGGCATAATGGGTTCCCCATTCACTATACGTTTTCGCTGCGTTCATCCCTCATCACACCACAGCTGTTTCCTCCAGTGAAAAAATTAAGCACATATTAACACAGACTTTATAAAACAATCATATTGCCATTTCATTTGATAATTTAACTTGCCTATGGCAAAGAGTTTTGTACAATTGAGCTAAGGAAAGAGGATTGTGCTAGCAATGAAAACAGTAAAATTGTGTCTGTGTACTGTAAACAGGTGTGTGTGAGATCATGGAAACTTGTATTTTGACTTATTCAGTGGAATACTGCACTTTTTGATACATAAATTTAGCATACCAGCCCTGTTAGTCATTTTTTTTATTATATACATATATATATATATATATATATATATATATATATATATATATATATATATATATATATATATATATTTTTTTTGGTTCATGTCAAATTAATTTTGATAAATAAGTCGCACCTGACTATAAGTCGCAGGACCAGTCAAACTATGAAAAAAAGTGTGACTTACGGTCCGGAAAATACAGTATATATATATATATATATATATATATATGTATATATGTGTGTGTGTGTGTGTGTGTGTGTGTGTGTGTGTGTGTGTGTGTGTGTGTGAGACATGTTCCTGGATCAACATCTTTAGATGGTCCTGGATCAACATTATTGTCC
Organism: Carassius gibelio; assembly: GCF_023724105.1. Taxonomy (NCBI): domain Eukaryota; kingdom Metazoa; phylum Chordata; class Actinopteri; order Cypriniformes; family Cyprinidae; genus Carassius; species Carassius gibelio. The sequence goes on along the minus strand of NC_068377.1, from coordinate 1,855,682 downwards.
AAAATATAGACTTAACCCAATCCCTACCTCTAAACCTAACCCTACCCATAATTTATTCCTAAAATCAGTGGGATATGATACCTGATTAACAAGTGTGAAGAAAGCACCTAATCCTGACTGTAAGCCTAAAACAGATATTTCCTGAAAAGTTATATCTGAATTATGATTGGTTGTTTGGAATGTTGTTCCAGGAACATGTTGTTATTGGTGAAATCACGCTCGCTGTTGAAATGAGCGATATTAGGCTTATTCTCCTATTAATGTATGAAATTATAATAATAATAACTATTATTATTTTTATTAAGCGGCCTATTATAATTCGGCTATCAAACTGCCCAGCTATTTCACTTCAGCTCTTCATTTCACTCACACACAGCGCGCATAAAAGAGGATTAGAGCCTGTAGTCGGTGAAGAAGTTGTAATGCTTTGAGTCGGATAACTCGTTAAATCCATGAAATGAAAGAGAAAGACAGAAAACGATGAGTTGGTGTCCCACACATTTATTGGCTGGTACACAGCAACTTGCTCTTCACATACATGAGAGATTAACTCTTTCTTGGCGTAACAAAGACAAAATAATAAAAAGGCGGCAGAATGAACTTATCATCCATAGTGGTTCTCACGTAGTCCTTCTCTTAAAGACTGATCACTTAACTTATAACACGCACTATGTGGTGATGATGTAGAAGGTCTGCGTGAGGACCACTATGGATGATAAGTTCGCTCTGCTGCCTTGTTATTATTTTCATGTACACCGCACTATATGATAGTTGCATCCAACTATATATGAACTAGCTATTTTAAATACAGTATTTTTATATTTAACGTTAGTTTATCAGTATGTTTGAAAGTATATTTTTTCGATTATTGGTGATTCCATAAGCTCTCTCGTGTGCACCTGCGTGGTTTAAAACACCAAAAAGTTATGCTATGACAAGAACAAAGAGTCTCTCACTTGCTCCACCCATGCAAGTTAATATTGTGTATCGTAAATATCACGGGCTGACGATATGACGATTTGAAAAATGGCCATATCGCCCAACACTATTTTGACTTATTCAGTGGAATACTGCACTTTTTGATACATAAATTTAGCATACCAGCCCTGTTAGTCATTTTTTAATTAAACGCAACACTTTTGTTTTGCCCCCATTTTTCATGGGCTGAACTCAAAGATCTTAGACTTTTTCTATGTACACAAAAGGCCTATTTCTCTGCACATTTTAGTGCCCTTTTATTGTGACCAGCCTAAGTCACACTTGTGCAATAATCATGCTGTCTAATCAGTATCTTGATATGCCACACCTGTGAGGTGGAAGGATTATCTCGGCAAAGGAGAAGTGCTTACTAACAGAGATTTATACATATTTGTGAACAATATTTGAGAGAAATAGGCCTTTTGTGTACATAGAAAAGTCTTAGATCTTTGGGATCAGCTCATGGAAAATGGGGGCAAAAACAAAAGTGTTGCCTTTATAATTTCTTGTTCAGTGTAACATTTAAATTAAGTCAAGAGCTTCCAATGTAGAAGAAAGTACACACATAGTGAAAACATAGAATTACACAGCAAAATGAAATAAAACTAATATCAGAAAAAAAGAAAAAAGCTGACAGCTCTAGAGTACCAAGCCTAATTCTCCTGTCCATGACTAGTCTGGATGATTCAGAAAGTAGCTTATAGAATGTAGTTAGTAGACCCTGTCTGTTCATTTAAGCACTTCTCATAATGAAGAGATGGAAATGTAATGGACTGCGCTGATTACTCTTCTCTTTGAAATACTCCAGAGATATGTTGAATGAGCTGGTCATATTTTGACAATACACTCTGATCAGATCAACCAAGCAGTTTTGACTGATAACCCCTTGGCATTCTGTTTCATGAGTTCCCGACATAGCTGCATGGCTGTAAGATGACATTCTGACACTGGCTCAGAGCTATTTCTGATTGTCAGGTCAGGCACATTGCTAAGGTGTATATGTCCCAGAATACTTTTGTCATTACGGGAACAGATTTTCAAGTGCGATATATTCTTGTTGTAAGACAATCCATGTTATGTAAAATGAGCTGAGTGGAAAAGTAGAAGAGAATAACCGAGATGACAGTGGGCACAAATCACTCCCACAGATTCACTACAGTTCATTTTGAGCTTTGAAACTGAAAAAGGCCCAATGTCAACCAATATATGTTTTTTTTTTTTTTTATTGAGCAATTCTAATGCTTATGTCTAGTTAGTAAGTTTACTAATAGAATGCTAATGTATAATGTATTTGTATGATGGCAAATAAGATGTTCTTAGAATTGCTGAAATCAAATAAAGATTGACACTTCATCAACTGATGCTGATAATCATAAAATGTGCCAATATATTTACCTTGTTTAAGCAGATGCAAGCTTACAATGACAACATGACACAGTACAAAAGTTGTAAATACTGGTTTAAAAACCCAATAAAAAGTATACATCTCAAAATGTTTTGATCAAAATATGAGACAATGTTTTTTTTTTTCTTGGAAATATATCTGAAAAAAAAAAAAAACACGGCCATCTTATATTCAGGGTCAAGACTTTGATATGTCAACAATACACCCACGACAACAGGTGGCGTCAAAAATGCATAAAACGAGTGTGCCATGAAATAAGTAATGTAATGTATTATAAAGATCGCAAGTGAAAAAAAATAATAATAATGCTTACAGCGGTATGAGTCGTGACTGTCATCAGCCTGATGGGACCAAACTTTCTCTGTAAATTATTTTAAAACATAAGACAGTACCCAGATTTGAAGACTGGGTCCACACACATACACAAAAAAAAACAGAATAACTTTCCACCGAGTTGGAAAAAGGACCACCCCCTTGTGTCAGTATTTTGTTAAAGCACCTTTTGCTTGATTTACAGTCTTAAGCCTGGCGGGATTTGTCTCTACTAACTTTGCACATCTAGACTTCGAAATATTTACTCACTCTTCTTTGAAGAACTGCCCAAGTTCATTGAAATTTAATGGTGACCATTTCTGGACTGCTGTCATCAAGTCAATCCACAGAGGATTTGCAGAGGAGTTTAAGTCTGGTCTCTGACTAGGATATGCAAGGACATTCACCTTTTCTCCTGCAAAAGGTTGGGAAGTAGATGGTCTGATGCAACCCTGCCTCAAAGATGTATTCCTCAATATACTCATGTTCAGGTAGTGTCAAAGGATAGATATTGCCTCTGGTTACTGGTTCCTATGGAAGATCAATAGCACAGTCCCATGGTCAGTGTGGTGATAACTGGGAAGCTCTCTTGGGACAGAAGACGTCTTTGAACTGGGAGTATAAGTCTGGGAAGTTAATGGATTGCTGTCTCACGGGACTCTGAATGGAGGTAGAGTAGACAACTACTGATCAGGGCCCCTTCTAGAGTTGAAGTGGTAACATAGGCAAACTTCACTTGCTCCATTTCTTTCTCTTACCATTTTCCCAAGAGAGCTCTCGATGTAGAATTAACCACAGTTGCCATAGGATGACACCAGCAGTGGAATTATAAGTCTAGAACCAATAAGTGAATTTCCTCTTAGTGAAGGATTCAAAAACGTGAAAGAAGTGGACCCACTCTATACCGGATGTCCTCACAGTTCAGGGGTTTTCCAATGATGGATTTTGCTTTGTAATGTTTCTCACACAGAGTCGGTGGCACTGGCAGCAGAGATCAACAGAGTTTTGGTAGTAAGAGGCAATGAACTAACATAGTTTTCTTGGACAACACTCACCAGAGGTCTAAAAGGTCAAAGAAATGCTGTGGTGCTGTGCAGTGCAGTGACTGTTGCAATGGTGGTAGGGTGAGAGAGAGACTGGCAAAGCGAATCCACCAATTCCTGAAATGGTTTGTGTTGTGAAGTGCTCATGCTGCCGGATTCTGTGGTCCATCTGATCTTCTGTCAGGGAGACACACAAGTTTCCAAACAATCCAGAAACTGAATGAATGAAGCTGAATGAAATGTATAACAGTAGAGCAGGTGATAATAAGGTGTTGGGAGAATAATAGTAAGTAGCCACACACACACTAGTAAACAATCACTGAGAGACACTGAACACTTTCCTGTGGCCTTGAAGGAAGATCACCAAGAGACTGGAAGGAGATGAGGAAGGATGAGTTGGAGACTGGAAACCGGGATGAGGATAGGATCAAGGAGGTAAGTAATCTTCAGGTAAGTAACAATCCGAATGGACGCCGTTTTAGCCATAGGCGAGACCAGACAAAGTGTGTGTGTGTGTGGCAAGTCCTTGTGTATGGTGCTGGAGTGATCGGCTGGAGACAGTTAGTAATTGAGAGGGCTGATAGTTAGTGAGGGTGGAGCCTGGTGATTCTGTGCCAACAGCTTACATTTTACAATGATTAAAAACAATCACACAGCCGAGATTTGCTATATAGTATAACTTTATGTTAGTATATTGTATGCTGGTAAAGTAGGATGTACAACTGTATATACTTTTAATAGTTTACCATGCAATAATGTAGAAACAATCAAGCAGTTGAGATTTGCAATAAAAAAACTCAAAAGATGGACTAACATACAAAATTCAGATTGGTTGAGGCATATCTGAAATTACTTACATACAATTATAAAATGATTGTGAGAGGAACAAACTCTATTTTGTGCTGTGAGGAAGGTTTTTGACTGCTCATGTGGAGATAACGCTAAGCGGTCCATGGTATAAACGGCTCACCACACATCCAGTCCTAATAGAGACAATCAGAAAGAGAGATTGCAACATGCGGCACAAAAATGGAGAAAGAGCCACACACACGGAAACACTCGATCAGCTTTTGCATAAATGGCAACATCAACTTCTGCAGGTTTCCCTGATCTCTTTCTCTCTCTCTTCATCCCCTCTCAACCTGCAGCAGCTCCCTGGGGCGGCACTTAAATGCTGCAATCTGTCTCTGTCTCACAGGCATCTCTCTCTCTCTCGCAGGCACGCTTTAACTCCCTCCCTCCCTCCCTCCTTTCCTCCCTCATTTCACCTGTTCTCCAACTACAGTTCTTACAGAATGAAACGAGACAGAACTTTATTGCAGAATCGGCCAAGAGATGCAGAAAGAGAGTAAAGGGGAGGATGTGAAGAGAGAGTCGGTAAAAGGACATGAGGCATTAAATGTGTGGGCTGCTTTTCTGCTCCCGTCTTTCTTTCATGTTGTCTGTGACCTTGGTTTTCCCTTCTCCTTCCCTTGAGATTTCTCCCTCCTTTTCATTTTATTCCTCTCAATTTTCAGCCACATTTCACCCTGAACACAGATGTCTGTTTCCTCCATTTCTGCTTTTTGCAGTGCAGCCACTCCAAAGACGTCTCTTCCGCAGTCCTGCTTTTAAATGGGTAGGGAAAAGTGCAGAATAAACTCCATCCCTCCAGGCAGAGTACTGGGTAAAGATAGCAGAGGTGAATAAAAACAAATGCATTAGTGGGCTTTACTGCTCCACTGCAAGCCTCATCGTACAGTTCCAGCGGCTGCAGTCACATGACATAACAGCAACGTTGTGGCAATGTTGCTGAGACATTGATGGGGATGGGCAACTACAACACTGACTCAGTCTCTCAGTCCTCTCTCCTTTTCTTGGTACATTTTGTTCTTGTCAGGTTTTTCCTCAATTGACAATGACGGCTTTAAATTTTGGCTGGGGCAACTTCTAAATAATATTACCTTGAGTAATACCTTGGTACTTTTTAGCCTTTTGATAATATTGGACGTATCTTAATTATTATTATTTTTTAAACCAAAGAAACCTAGTATGGTATCATTTCTATAATAATTTCTAAGCATCAGAGCTTATTAAAATGTACACTTCAAATGATTTGTCATCATGTGTTGCTTGTATTTCGGCTCATCCAATCAGATTTATAATGTATTTTTATTTTAAATTCAAGCATTTCACAATATAGTTTGTTTCCAAATAAAAAAAGAAATGAGATGGAGCTCCTTTCATTTATAAACTAGCTATATATTTTACTGAATTATACAAAAGTAGTTATTACATACATGGATACACATGGAGTGAGTCATGCAAATGTGATAAATAGAGACTGAAATGTAGGCAACACTGATATGACTGATATGAACACAGATGATAAAATTAGGTCACGTTGTATGTTCTTATGGGTTTCTGTATGGACAAGCTTTGAAGTGTTCATACGGCTGCATTAGTTCACTACATACTGTATGGTTTACAAACCCACACATTCACCACCTTAAAGCAAATATATGATGAGAGAAAAATTCCCTTTAGACATTAGCAGTTTTAATAATATTAACTATAATGCTAGTCTTTATTAAAAGATTGAATCACTAATAAATGCTCTCTTTGACAATTAATAAAGTAATAGTCTTCTGTTATCATTTGCACACCTTCAGGTCTGGCAGTATGTGCACTGTAGTGACCTGGAGTTATATAATGGGGGAGGCAAATGGCTGTTCTGCAGTTACATTACAGCAGATTAGCAGTACTTATGTAAGTAATGCAGTATAGTTTATTATTGAGCAGACAAAACTGCACTTAGAGCATTGACTGCAATATTACTGCAGTTTATTTTGTAAGAGGATGTTAAGCATGTTCATGCTGTTTTTTTTTTTTTTTTTTATAAATTGAAGGCATGCAGTGAGCAGGGTTAGGACTATTAGTATATAAATATGACTATATTTTTTGATCCATACAATAACTCTGTATAATAAACAGTTATGCACAGGAAAACGTTATCGCTCCTCACACAGAGCTATCATATGTTCTACAGTGCACAAGCAGTGACTCTGAGTGGTCTTTCAAGGGTGTCAAGGGGATGTCAATTACAGAATAATTGCAAAATCAAATTGTATACTCATTTTCTGTACTGTTGATTAAGAATAACCATAGAGATTGAGATTGACAGAAACACTACTCATTTAGCTAGTTTACACAACAAAACAAAACATAATTAATTGTGGCAGCATGACAATAATAAAATACAAGTCAAGTAAAATGTATTCGTATAGCACTTTTCACAAATGTTGCTTCAAAGCAGATTTAAAGACAATCATGCTAATGTTTATAATATTGTCATGCTTTATTATAAACATTAACATTTAGCAGATTGATACTGGAAAAAAAAAATACACCAAATGCGCATCCTTTACTCTTCATTATGTTGCATTAGTGCTAAAAAAAGCTTCCTGTCTTTTTCAGGAAGTGAAAAATAAAATAAAAAATATATATGAATGTTTGAGTTCATTTCATTCCACGCAAAATCACTTTCAACGCACATGCCGTAATTATGTCAAACTCACAAGTAGGAGCTTCCCAGGAGGACTGAGCAGCATTACACGGCCAGTGGCTTTACAGGACTGGATGGGCTGTGTGTTCACTGAATCCTGCTTTTATGGTGCTTTATGGTACTTTTTAAAGTTTGACATCTCCTGGTCACTGCATGCATTTGTTTCTATGGAAAAGAAAGGCTTCAGTCGCATGGGTTTAAAGTGACAAAAGGAAGAATAAATGATGATTTAGCTTTCATTCTGGAGTGAACTATTCCTTTAAACATCCTCTGCAGGCATGGTTTGTAGTCAAGTTATTGATTGTATGTAAAAATATTCTGCAGTGCCTACAGAATTATCGAGCAAAGGGCAACACTTGGGAGTGTTCAAAGTTTTGATCTCAAACAAGCGCGTGTTGCCCAAAGCAGACAGTAAATCACTGGTGTGTGTCTGACCTTCTCTCTCTCTCTCTCTCTCTCTCTCTCTGCCCTCCAGCGTGGACACACAGGGGAGGCCAACAGCAGCCAAATGTCCGCCACAGACAGCAAAGGTCTGTCTGCCTCTCCAATGTCTCTCTGTATACAGCCGCTCTTACATTTAAAGTGAAATGCTGGGACGATCTATTACACAAACCGTCTTTGTGCATTAAGCCACCTACCATCCATTCACAGACACCACAGCTTCATTACACACAGTTTTGCATAAGCACATAAGAAAATGTACAAATCTAGTGTCATGTGTGCCCTTGTAAGTAAGAACCGGTTTGACAAAGCATTTGTAGTGTACTTCAACTATAAATGAACTTGCATGTAATAAACTAAATAAAAGGCCACTTAATTGACTTAAAGAGACACTTTCATGACTTTGTTTAAACACTTAAGTACACTTTTAAAAAAGTGCACTGTGTAATAATATATATATATTTGTAATATGTTTTAATCTTTTGTCGTACTTGAAATAACTACACTTATTTTTGTGCCAACATACTAAAGTACAGTACCTGTAATGTAATTTTAGTTTGAACTGTAGAGTGTTATTCAATGTTAGAATAAGTAAATATGTTTTAAATGTATTAAATTGCAACTTGATCATTACATGTTATTTCCCTAATTACACTTACTATACTAAAAGTATGCTAGTTTTCTTCTTTTTCACAAGGGTCTTCTTATGAGTTAATTCACACAATGGTTTGGTCCTTGTGTTCTAGAAAAGGCACCTGACTCTGCAGGAAAACCTGAGCAGGATGAAGAGATTGATATCGACCTGGAAGCCCCGGAAACAGAGAAAGCAGCCCTTGCCATCCAGAACCAGTTCAGACGCTTTCAAAAGAAGAAGAAGTAGACATATTTGAACAATTAGGACATCTTACACATGGTTTAGGAAGAAAATGTGAGAAGGGGTAGAAATCGAGAAAGAGAGAGAAGCATAACTTAATCGAGCATGAAATGTAACTAGGCTCCCCTCTGCTGCTCCTAAAGCCACATACAGTATCTACCCCCCAGACCCCCCAAAAACTAATCTTTAAGATCCCGCTTTATCTTTGTCCCATATGAGAAGCCATTCTGAGAAAAATAATCTTCTTTCTTTCACACATAGAGTAAGCACAGCACACTACAGTTGCTTCAGAAAAGCACAGTGCAAATGTCCACCTTACATCTTCTCTTGTCTCTTCTTTCCATTTTTCTCTGTGGTTTTGAGTGAAGCATGGTAAAAACATTTCAGGATCGGTTCGGTTTTAGTCATTTAAAACTATGTGTCAGTTGGGATTCGACTCCAAGATTGATGCCAAAATGGTGACAACTTACGAACACTAGCACAAATGATAGTATTGACAAGCGTATAGTGCCTGTTCTACTAAAAAAAAAAAAAAAATACTTAACCAACAAGGTATGCATTTTCCTTAACAACCTGATTTATTCATGCACCTGCAGTTTACACAGAATCAACAGACAAGAGCCAAGAGGATCTGGAAGAAAACAGGACATACTGCTTCAGAAAGTTTCTACACAGAAGGATAATATCTGCAGCTAGTGGAAGAGATGTTTAAATAACAAAGTAGTCGTTCACAAGAAACGTTGCCCTCGTCCTAACAATCGATTCTGTTCTCTTGATGACATTTCATCAAAATAGTATGTAGAGCAAGTCCCAATGGTCCCTGAAATGAATACATTGATCAGTTTTAGCAAGTCATCGGACAGGATCAGGATACGCTATCGTGTTACAACAGTGGTAACGTGAGTCAAGGCACATATGTGGTATTGACTGACTGCGCTTCCCAACACATAACCACAGATTCAAAGTCACTGGAGAGATCAGACAAGAGAAACGCGTGTAAGATGTGAGTAGGAAACAAAAACGCACAATATTGTTCACCACGAATAGTAACTCCAAATCCCCAGTGCACAACTTCCGGGCATTCACACTTTTCCTCACATTAAAATCTGCATGTGGCACACTGACCTGCTCTGAAAAGCCAGACCTCTATCTACACCTAATTCTCTTGTCTCAAACTAATTAATGCTCTATTAATTATTATTGGAATGTAACCTCTTTTTCTAATAAAAGAACAAAATCTCTTTGCTAAGACTCAGCTTTGTATGCAAGCTACCTTCATAACCAAATGGGCCAATTTACATAGTCAAAATTCCCAGTCAGACACCATTTATGGTAAAATTCAAAATAGTTAAAAAACAAATTCAACCCTAGCACCATTGGTTTCTCATTTTGTTTTTACCTTTCATTAACTCTTTGTACCCACACGACCGCTTTCATTTGTCCCTCTGTGGTTCTTTATGGCCCATTTTAAGCATGGCCTCATTCTGCTTCCCCTGAAGGCTTTTCAATCCTCAGTCTCTATTGTATGGCATGTCAACTGGGATTTTTAGAGTTTGATGGAATATATGACAGAGCAGCTATGGTCCATACTGATGTCATAGATACTATATTACAACTAGAACATAATATTATTCAATTCAGAGACAAAATTTATAGGGTACTGTATTGAAAGCATGCAGCTGTATATCTTAAACACCCTGTTTTATGATATTCCTCAGTTCCATTCAATAGCCTTGATTCAATCCTGCACTTGAGTGATTAACATCAATCTTGTTCCAATTCTTCAGCAGTCTGCTTTCTCCTTCTCGCCCTTCATTGGAAGCTAATCCGGTTAAGGGCTCAGAAATGAGGCGTGATAGAATTTGGCTCACCGAGAAAAGAACCTCACCATTCATTGAGCGTGTAGTACTACAGCCACATTCCACATGTTTCTAAACCTTTAAAGCCAGCTGAGGGTTAGAGAAGGCATCAAAGGGGAGACATTTTCTTGAAATCTGCTGGAACCTTTAGCAATAACGGCGATGCTACGAGAAACGAGAGCATCTCCAAGTGCCAGAGACATACCTCCACATCCACTGCAGGGAATCCACCAAAGTCAAGAATCGCCATCAAATGCATCCCGAACCCAGCCTTGCTTATCTGCTAACCTCTTTTAACAAACCAGACTGCATCATTCTCTTTCATATTGCTTGTATTCTTTAATCACTTAGCTGAACATCAGATTGAACAAGATAGACATCAGTCACACTGTAATCTGCCATTGTTAGTCCTGTTTGAATATGCCTGACAATCCATTGATTTGATATTTTAAGACTCTGGTTCACAGTGAGGTTCTGCAAGGGTGTGTATTGGAAATGTTGGGGTTTACAGTATGTTGCTGCTTTTTCTGTGTGTCCTAGAGAAGAAATGTAGAAATGCTTGTGACAAATCATCTTTCTGATGTGCAGAACCCTGAATTTTCTGTTTTAAATGACTGTACTCTATGTGTGGAGGAGTGAGAGATACAACACTTAAACAGCCCTCTGTTCTTTTAACTCTGCACAATTAAAACTTGCTTAAGAAAACCTCCACCATGGTTGTTTTGTGTTATTCTTGTATTATCAATTGTCTGTTTTTACCCTACCCTTAAAAAACTGGAGCAAACTTAAGATAAAAAGGCCTCCTTACTTGTGGTTTCAAAACAGAGAACCATTTGTTCTGAGGCTTTGACATTGCATGTGCTGAAATGTTCCCCTCCATCATCTCCCATCTGTGCGATTTTTTTCAAGGTGACCCGTGAACGGTGTTTTGTTCCTATATCAATTACCTGTGCGATTCCAAATGGGAAGTTGGTTCAAGATCAGTTGTGAAGGAAAACTTACTCCCAGTTTATGTTGTTATCCCCAAATGAGGTTTGTTTCCGTCTCTCCATCCCCAGAGTCAATATGTTTGGCTTCACGGATAATGAGTATAGACTTCAGCTTCATTAGCCACTGTCTCTAGAGTGCAAGAGCCCATCAGCAACCGCCTCAGGTCTCTGTGTAATCTCCCAAAAGTAGCATATGGGAAGAGAAAGAGCGCTACTGCGTTAACAGTATGGAACACCTAAGAAACTGGGGATAAACAGAGCGGAGACAGATTGGATGCTGACAATGAGATGAATGGGAATACCAACCGATAGCTGTTTTCAGGCCTTAAAATGAAAACTTGATTCCAAATCGAGGTCATTATCATTTCTGTTTCACATCTGTCACTGATCACGATTTAGTAAACACTGGGCAGTTCTCCACCACAGACTGAGTATGCTAATCTTACCATATTTTGCCTTTCAAACAGCATGCCTTAGTCTGTTGAGGCTGTGCTCTCTCTTCACACCCCTCCAGGGATGTTTCTGAGTCGAGGGTGATATGGTGTTACGGCATGTTTAATTTCAGTGTGATAGCCGTAAGGGCTGTCTGAAGGGGTCTCATGGCTCATTATATTGCATCATCCTTTTGATGATTTTTTTTTCCCTTTAGTGCACTACTACGTGTTCAACTGAAGCTGCAGACTGCACTCTACCAATATCTTCTTTAGAAAATTTGACCATTTTAAATTGACCATTAAACGTACCATATTGATATAAAAAAGTAAATACAGAAAACATATTCAATTTTTATATCAACATAGTGAAGAGCATTAAGCATTATAATAAACCAGGTTTTCACAAACTTGGCTTAACGTAAGAACTGCATTAGGTTTGTGAATAGAATAGTTAGCAAGAACATGATTATAAATACAGCAAGGCTGAAAAAGCGACTAGTTGGTAGAGTTTACCAGTTTGATGTGATTGCCTTAACTGTCCCCCAACAACAATGGTATTAATTATATAATGTTACAGAATAAATTACAGAAAATATCTTGAGCTTGTGTTAACATTATTTTAGGCATATAACTGTCACTACTGAGTGGACTGCGGAGCAAGGAACGAAGGGAGATGAGGAGTGCATTAACCCAGAGCAGTGTAATGATAACAAGAAAAACCCGCATAGTACATGTTGACATGAACAATACTGGATGCTGAAAAGAACACATGAAATATCAATTATACATGTGACACTGATGGGACACACCTGGAACCAAATTAACTAAATGGGGAAAACCTGGAACTGATTAAACGGAGAGGAACAGGAAAACCAAATGAGGATAACAGGAACATACATGTGACAGCTCCCTGACAGCACGTCCCGCACCTTAACTTATCATCGGGGAGAGTGGGCAATCAGGGAGCCATAGCAGAGCAGGCTGTTCGGGTTACCATGGTGGATCAGGGGACTCGGGAGGCCATGATGGATCAGGGGACTCGGGAGGCCATGATGGATCAGGGGACTCGGGAGGCCATGATGGATAAGGGGATCCGGGAGGCAATGGTGGGTCCTCCGTGGCCTTAGCCAGCCCGGCTACGGGCATATGCACCTCAAAATTTTCTTGGGGAAAACTAGGTATATCAATGGGAGTTCCGGAGGAGCTGGCTGTGGTGGACGCTCTGGAGCAGCGGGCACTTGAGGGTGCTCTGGCGCTGGAATTAACACTGGAGCGAGCTCTTGGGCTGACTGGAGATTCGGAACCCTTCCTGGGTGGAACTGGGGATCTGGAGCCCTTCCTGGGTGGAACTGGGAAACAGAAGCCCTCCCTTTGCTTAACGGGGAATCTGGAGCCCTCTGTGGGCTTATCTCAGGAACATGAGACCCTCCTGGGCTTTGCTCTGAGGCTGGGCCGATGATGAAGCAAACTCTAGGGCTGGCGCTTGTTCGTCTATTTCAGCGCAGCGTAAACGAGCAGGAAAAACAAAAACAAAAAACTTCTAAAAAAATTAAAATGAAACGTGGGGAAAGGGGGTGCTGCTTACTTTGTTTTTGGGTCAGATATTCTGTCACGGGTGCACTTTTGAGTGGATCGCAGAGCAAGGAATGGAGGAGTACATCAATCCAGAGATGATTAATGATAACAAGGAAAACTCACATAGAACATGTAGATATGAATAATACCGGACGTTGAAAGGAACACAGGAAATACTATTTATACATGTGACACTGATGGGAAACACCTGGAACAAAATTAACTAAACGGGGGAACACCTGGAACTAAATAAAGTACATACAATTAAAAAGAAAAACAATAAAACATTGACTTTAAGGTGAGAGAAGTTAAGCGGGTCCACCAATAATCTGTGATCTGTTTATACATATTTTTTTAACTCATCAAACTCATCAGCTTACATTTTTTCTCTCTCTTCTAAAAATCACATTGGTCAAATTCACATGAAATAAAACAGTTATGTTGTTTAATAGGATCGGTATGAGAAGAACCTGAGTGAGGCTCAAGGTTTCATAATAAAACACATAATGCTGTGTTGTCTGAATTATGTTAGGAATCCCTCTTTTCACCAGCAGATTTTCTAACAGTTTAAAGCATCTGTGTGACTCAACATGATGTCATGGGAAATATCGGCTGTATGTTTGTTTCTGGGCTCATAGAGGGTGAGAGTGAAAAAGAGAGAGGGGGAGGAGAAATGAGGGGACATAATGGGTTGTGTCTAAGTGGACACCTAAAGAATACATCGACACAGGATCTGAGGGGAAGAAAATGTGTGTGCAATCACAGCAGCAGCGTGAAGTGCTGTTACGAGGGGGTGGAGAGACAGAGGGAGAAAATAAGTGAGAGAGAGAACAGAGCTTCTAATAATAACCCTGAGAGGGAACACAGTGATTGTAGCACTGAAGACACGGACAGAAGAGTAAAATACAAAGTGAAAGCAGAAAATCAAGCTCAGAGTAGATCAAGAAAAAAAGAGAAAGACTTGGAAATGGCAAATGGAATAAGACATGGTTGACGAGCGGAAAGTGAATCAGATGTGGAATTATGTTTTTAAAACATCCGTCAGACATATATTTCAGAGCTCTTCTGTTCGTTACACTGTGATACTCACAGTATCATTCAATCATGCCTAGCAAACATACTTGATCAGGGCTGTATTTGTCCATCAACACCTTTAAAGGTGTCTCAAAACAAACACCAGTCACTCCAGATGAAGTGTTTGAACACCGGTCAGGTGCATGTGTGTAATGCCAGGGCTCTAAAATATTTACAGGATTGCGGCAATGCTGTGACGGGAATGAAGATGGCTTAGTGCTGCCCTCTGGTGTGATGAAGGTTAAACATCCTCCTCTCTCTCTCAAGACTGCCAAGAACATCTGAAAAAAACATCTGAGACAGTATGTAATATAGCCTCACAGTCTCACAGTATCCTGAATGTTCAAAGAAAATAGAGCTGCCAGGATTAAATATACTGTTACACATGCATTTTCTTTCTCAGCTGTTTGCTTTCACTTAAACCTTAATTAATGTGTTACTTAGATACTTGCAAAGACATGTATTTTGACACATAGTGTGTGTACTTAGCTGTCCAAGGCCTATAAAGCAGATAAAAAACTTCACATGCATGCACCCCTCTGACAGCTCTCAGAAACAGTCTCTCAGACAGCGTGTGCATATAGTGAAATGAGTTCCCTTTCAAACAGTCTCTCCCGTTGCGTTTGACATGGTTGTGGGTAAACTCCTGTTTACTTTGATATTGAAGCCTGATTTGTTCACGTTCTTGTAACTGCATGACAAATGATGCTTCAACCCACCAAAAGGGGTAGAGCCATCCGCTATATAAGTCGCCACTGAACGCCATTTCGTCTGAATTTTTCTCATTCAGCGACGAAAGAGCAAGAATCCTAGCACTCAGAGCAGTTCTTTGTATGCTTCTGAGGCCGCTCTAAAGGGCTGCTGGTTAAGAAGCAGAGACTGTCTCTCTGGATAGTTGACAGTATATGCCAAGGCTTATGCCTCAGGGTTTACAGTGTCCCATCGGAGTGAGGGCCCACCCCATCAGAGTGATGACCTCATCCTGGGATCGGCCCATTGGGATCTTTATTGGTGATATTTGTGCGGCCGCCGGCTGGTCATCACTATATACTTACTCGGAAGTACCTGCCCTCCAGGCACTGATTTTTTTCTGCATAATTTACCTAATCCCTCTGTAATCACAGAAGATTCTGTAATGTAGTCCGCAGCCATGTGGCTTGTGTCTCATATTCAGCTCATGCATTTTATAGGAGCCTTCATTACGGGCGCTCCTGGCTGGGCTTGCAGAGTGGCTTATTTCTGCATTTGCTTTTAGCATGGTGCTATTGGATGCATTCCCCATATATATGTCAAACGCAATGGGAGATACCAGTTGAAAGGGAACGTGCTGGTTAATAACGTAACCTCAGTTCCCTGAGAAAAGGGAAACAAGCATTGTGAAGGCTGTTGTGTTTTAAGACTGTACGTTGATGAGTTGATGGCTGTCTTTGACAGTCGAAAGATTCTGATGAAATGGCGTGCATTAATTACTTGTATAGAGGTCAGCTCCACCCCTTTTGGCAGGTTGAAGCATCATTTGATTGTGAAGCTACATGAATGTGAGCAAATCAGGCTTCTGTTTAAGAGTGTCAAACACAACGCTTGTTCCCTTATCTCAGAGAACCGAAGTTACAGGAGTAGCTGGAGCTTTATCTTTTGCCACTGATTGCAGTTCAATGGCTTAAAAACAATCGTTTTTAAACCGCAATGCTTAAAAAAAAGGGCAAATTATGTTTTCCTCACCATGTAGCACAGCAACGTCATGTGAGCATGTAACCCCAACATAGACTATAGTGCAAATTCTTTACTAATTTACACATTTCTACCGGTTAATCAAGACAAACCGCTACGTAATCTATATACAGATTAATGTACAGTCAATTTAGATGTACAGAACTGTTTAAAAGTTCGGGAAATAGACACTTTCATTCTTCAACGATGCATGAAATTGATCAAAAGTGGAAGTAAATTCATTTATCAGAATCAGAATTAGCTTTATTTGCCAGGTGCATGCAAACACATGAGGACTTGGATATGCATTGCAATGTTTCATATGTAAGACTGACCATTTAAATCAATGATTACGGGGTGTGGCTCAAACACTATGGGAATATTTGAACACTGCTATTAGTGTTCTTTTATACTGTATTGTGCTACAGGCTAGCAAGCCCACATATACATGTATACTCTGGAAATAAGCCAGGTTGGTCAGCGGGGGACAGTTATTACACTGTACATGATGGTATGTATACTATAGAATTTTGTAATTAGGCACGAGCAACTATTAAAATTTCGGTAGCACTTTATTTTACAGTCCTGTTCCCCATGTACATACTATGTACTTATTATAGTAATTAAAATAACTATGTAATAACTAGGTACTAACCCTAAACCTAACCCTACCCCATGTAGTTACCTTGTGTTACCAGAACTTTCTTAGATAAATACACTGTAAGTACACTATAAGTACATGTAAGTACGTGTACTGTAAAATTAAGTGCAACCCAAAATATCATTCAGCATGTAGAACTGCTTTGGTGCTCAAGTCGGAGTCAATCTTAGAAGATAGTTCTGAGCATTTCTCTAAAATCTTTGATTTTCTCTGCTGCTATTTAACAAAACATTTTTCTTACTGTAAGCCCCCTCACCACACACATTCTCTGGTGCGTCAAAAAAGAAAAGCATGTTGCTTTTGGAACTAATTTATGCCAGTAGGAGCAAACCACTGATAAAACTGCATGAAATTCAGCCTACAATTATAAAAGAATCTTGGGTTGCACTTTATTTTACAGTACGTGTACTAACATGTACTTATAGTGTACTTACAGTGTATTTATCTAAGAAAGTTCTGGTAACACAAGGTAACTACATGGGGTAGGGTTAGGTTTAGGGGTAGGTTCAGGGTTAGTACCTAGTTATTACATAGTTATTGTAATTACTATAATAAGTACATAGTATGTACACGAGGAACAGGACTGTAAAATAAAGTGCTACCGAATC
The DNA here is from genome assembly GCF_023724105.1 of Carassius gibelio. Lineage (NCBI taxonomy): Eukaryota > Metazoa > Chordata > Actinopteri > Cypriniformes > Cyprinidae > Carassius > Carassius gibelio. Next base: position 1,838,175 of record NC_068377.1, on the reverse strand, counting down.
TTGCATCATGACAACATTTAATTTAATAATCAGCGTGATCATGCAGTGTCAAGCAATAATCGTATAGTGACTTGCACAAACTGTTCTGTAATTACACATTTCAAAATACAAGGCTCAAGTCAGCGACACACACTGTAGCTCTGGTCACGGGTTGCTGAAGACACACCCATAGCAAACAGAGGCCGGAGAAAGAGCGTGAGAACAGGTTTTGATCAGGTTTTATTCTCACACACCCTTCACAAGCTAGGAGTACTTTGAAGGAAGCTACAAGAAGATCATGCAGTGTAAGTCACAATCTCTGTTTATTCATCCAACACAAAGTATTTTCTTAGTTTATCATTCTCTAGTAAATGACTGAATACATTGTGGTTGTTTCCGACAAACATTACTCTTTGATTTGTTGCTTACTTGGATGAAGCCACTTGCACAGCACTAGTGAAAAATACATGCTTAATTGTATTGTGCACTTGTATATTATACATTTAAATATATAAAAATGTACTTGCAGATTTATGAAACAAATGCTACTGAAGTGACTTAAACACACTTTTAGTACACTTTAATGTACTTTATGCTGTTTACGCACACTTGAGCCCCATTTCAACAGCTGAAAAGTTTTACTTTCAAGCACATTTTAAATAATTATGTTTTAATAATCTTGTCATGCTTTTTAAGAAGTACACTTATTTTGATCTGTTGACTAACATACTAAAGCAGATGTAAAGTACTTGATTATTATTTTAACTGTAGTGTTATGCAATATTAGATTATAAGTTAATAAATATATATAATGTGCTAAATTGCATCTTCATCATTACACAACTTATGGAATTACAAACATATTACATATATGACATTAAAGTTTCAACATAAGTTGCATTATAGTTCACTATACATGCTCATGAAGATATAAAGATAGACTTAAGTATGTCAGAAGTTTTAGTATTTATTTGGACGTGGTTAAAAAGAGCAGGCAGGAACAGATGGTTGTTTGGATTTGAATGTTGCAGAAGTCAAAGAAAAGCCGGTTGTACAGCATTCCTGTGATGACATGGTGACGTGTGCATTGTGCTGTTTGCACGTCCTCCGCACGTCTGATAAGAAACTGTGACTCTCTGTGTTCATACTGATGTGCTGTTACTGACTGAGGCTGGCGAACCAGGAAGGATCCATTGGGCTTAGCAAACCTGTCAACGATTTGTTCATTATGTAATCTTTATATGATTATTTTTGAAAGCTTTAATATTTACCGTTAACTATGAATAAGTTTGATTCTTTTTGGTTGGCATGTTTCATTAAAAGGGACTTCTGTCAGGCAGAGTGCTAAAATAAGGGATGAGTGACTTGTACTTTGGTACGAATGTATACACTCTCTCCAAAACTTTCTTTATGTTCATCAGTATGGCAAATTGAATGTCTGAGTCCTAAAATTTTGCATCTTCCCTTCCAAGACAGGCTATAACTCTCAAATAAACCTCCACTTTGATTCAGTCTTTATTCCAGCACATCAATTTACAAAGAATATTTTTACAGTCTGGAATCTGAAGTGATTTGGTTAAGGACAGAAGAGTGACTGAGAGCTTGAGTAACTCATCAGATAATGGGCCACGCTCACCTGAAACTAAGCATGTGACTTTTGTGTTAACAGCCCACACGTTTAGCGCCCACGCTAACACTCCTGATCCAATGCCTGGCCATCCACTCTCCTCTGATACCTTCACATTTGCCCGGAGAGCTGTGTTCCACTTTAATCACTGTTCAGCATCATTGTTAGTTTCTGTGAATGTTATTAGGTTATGCTGTTTTTTTTTTGTTTGTTTGTTTTTTTGACAAATTTACTGTTTTGTCTTTGATTCTTGTATGGTGATGGGTGTTCCCAAAAGTCCTTTGAATAGCAGGGTCTTTGACTCAATATGTTTATATCCACATAATTTTATGAAAATTTGGAATAATTTCATGAAAAAGAAACACCTTGGTTGAAAACATCAAGATGTGCAAACAAAATCTTCAAATGTGCATAAAGAAATTCAAATCGATCGGACTGATTAAAGGGGCTTGAATCTGCCTATCCTTTCAATTGGATTCAAGTTGTGGCCTAGTGGTTAGAGAGTTTGACTCCTAACTCTAAGGTTGTGGGTTCGAGTCTCTAAGGTGCCCTTGAGCAAGGCACTGAACCCCCAACTGCTCCCCGGGTGCCGCAGCATAAAAGATGCCCACTGCTCTGTGTGTGTGTTCACAGTGTGTGTGTGTGTGTGTGTGTGTGTGTGTGTTTGCACTTTGGATGGTTTAAATGCAGAGCATGAATTCTGAGTATGGGTCACCATACTTGGCTGTATGTCACTTTACTTCACTTAATATACTTTGCACACATGCACATTGCTGTGATTCACGTTTTTTACCCCTCACATCAGTCACTGGAGGATAGACTTGCCAAAAAAATAAGCTCTTCTGAAATAACTTAAAAAAAAACGCTGACACATGTTTTCAAAAATGGCATTTATACTTATATTCATTCTAAATGATGAAAATGAGTGCAAAGAAGCATACAGTGTAGTAAGACAAAGCTGCACAAACCTTCCTTCTTCCTGCTCTTTCGTATTCTACTTTTTGGTGCCTCCAATCTATTTCCATCTCTTTCTCCCTCATCCCTTCACAGGCCCTCAGTCTCCAGGGCGAATCCTGTCGGAGGAGCAGTTCTCCTGCTCCATCTGTCTGGAGGTCTTTGTCGAGCCCGTCTCCACTCCCTGCGGACACACTTTCTGTAAGGCCTGTCTGCAGGGCTTCTGGAATCACAGCAAGAAGTTCATGTGTCCCATGTGCAAGAAAACCTTCTCCAGAAAACCAGAGCTCAGCGTCAACTGTGTGCTGGCCGAGATCGCAGAGCAGTTCCAGGGTCTGTCCACGATGTCCTCGGTTCCTGAGTTTCCAAATTCCCCACAGAAAGAGGACGACTGTGGAGACTTTGCTAAAGCGGGAGAGGTGCCCTGCGACGCCTGCATCGGCCGGAAGATGAAGGCCATGAAGTCGTGTCTGAGCTGCCCGGGATCGTTCTGCGAAGCTCACCTGCGGCATCACAAGAGGGGCAAGGCGATGACCTCACACAGGCTGGTGGAGCCCATACACAACCTGGAGGACAAGATGTGCAAGACACACAAGCGCCTCCTGGACGCGTACTGCCGAAACGAACACGTGTGCGTGTGTAAGGAGTGCGCAGGGTCCTCACATAAAGGCCACGATGTTGTCTCCACCGAACGAGAGTGGAAGAAGAAAACGGTGAGATTTTACCCTATGTTAGGTATGTTCTTTATGGTACTCCACGTAATTAGATTCAATACAACTCTTTAAAAGTCTATAAAAACGACAAAAACAAAAAAAATATTAGTATTACATTGTAAAAACATGAGAACGTATGATTTATAAAACTGTATGTTAAGGTCAAAATTCTCATTTTTAACTAATTAGTAGCTAAAACTTTTGCCTAATCAAATTTTGCTAATTATTGTTTATTAATAGTTAGTAAGCTAGTTGTTAAGTTTAGGATTAGTGGTGCATAAAATGGTCATGAATAGTATGTGTTTATAAGTACTAATAAACAGGCAATATGCATACTAATAAAAAAACTAGGAGAACTGGTCCTTAAACTAAAGTGTTACAATTATTTATTGTAGCTCACACTGTAGAGCATGTCAGCAGCAATGCCAATGTGTTGGGTGTCCCTGGGAATGCATTCATTTAACAAAAATAAATAACATTATTCAATTAAGTTTCATGAACATAAAAACTCTTTCATAGAGTAGTTAAGAAACAGACATACTAAAACACAGTAATGTGCAAAAGATAGAAATAGCTGACTTGACATAATACTTTAGCACAGCACTGTATCATAGTGTATGTTAACCAGTTCTTCAGACAACTCAAACATCAAAATAGGTCAAACTGACTCGCCATATAAGTACTCAAATGTATTTTTGGAGCTTGAAAATTCAAGAAATGTGACTTGTGAATCTTATTGTTCGGTTCACAGAGTCTGCTGGGAAAGAAAAGGTCAGAACTGAAACATCTGATCAAGGAGCGAGAAAAGAAACTGGAGGAGATCAAGCAGTCCATCAAAGTGCTCAAAGTGAGTCCATTTATACTGTGTGATGCTCCTTTTCTCGAAAGGCTGAGTGGTCTTGAATCATTTTTCTTTCATCAGTTCTATTATCATGTACACATATTATTATGCTTTGTAATTTTAAATTAAGTTTACATTTCTGCCATTAGGATTTTTTTGCTAAAAAGCTACTTTTACAAGTCTTCAAACTTCAGATAATCAATCAAAAGTAACAAAATTCTTTTGACCTATATCTATTAATCTGTAACGCATCACCAAATCATAATAGATGATAAATAAAAAAAAAAAAAAGTATAATTGCAGCATGCAGCTATATTCATATCAGCAACACAGAAACAGTTGGTCACAAACTATTTGATAATAATCAATAATCATGAATAGTAATTAGCTGTCATCAAAGTCTACATAACTAATTAAATATCTGTCTTGAGCTCTGTCCCTGTAAGGATTCAGTTAACAGACTGTGGCTAGTTCATGGGTTTGAAAACCTGAAGATATTATATAATTTCACAGATCTAGGCCTAAAGAGTTCAAGGAAATTAATAAAATGTTGAGAGGGGGAATCAAAAACTGGAAAAGTCCCAGTACAGACCCATGGTGAACGCCTTAGACTGTTGAGAATATCTGTTTACCTGTTGTTTCATCATCTGACAAAACCAGTTAGAGCACTTCAAATATTTGCCCAAGCTGTCACACCCCTCTTTACCTGAGAACATTAATGGTGAACAACTCAAGCTATTCAGGATAAAAGGAAACAGAAAAGCCTTTTGTTTTTGGCTGGAGATAAATATATCACTCGAGTTAGAGGAAGTGTTTCTGTCTTAAAGTGGAATCAGAGCTGAAGTGAGTGGCACGTATGACATCACTATTGACAAAGACCTCAAAAAATGTATCTGGGATATTTTATCCTTCCTGTGAGATCGGATTCGGGTTTGTATCAGTGACATGCAAGGTTAATGTGACAGGGTTTTGCCTTTTCAATAACTGTAAATAGATCACAGGGCCATCCTGAGTCACATTTAAGAGGATCCAATTACAAGAGAAACAACTCATATTAGCCTCATTAATGCTCATGAATGCATTAACGATTACAGTAGTTACTGTAGACAGAAATAAAGATGTCAGAACAGGTATAGATGTATTAGAATCAATAGTTCTTCAGGATAAGTTTCAGCGGTTCGACCGGTTTGTCCTGTCAAAACACTTGTGCTGAGATTCAGCATGGGTTTGTCACAAGCCTCTCTGGTCTCTGTCCTGGAACTGTTCTGTGCATTTTAACAACAGAGAAACCAAAAACAATCTGATCCATGTAAGCCTCAAAATCAGAGTTAACAACATGATCCTGCAAACATGACCTGACGCATGATAGCAGTGTTGTGAGATATTTCTTACAGTAAAATAATAAATACAAATAGTAAATGTATTTGAGATGTAAATTATTAATGTTCCATATTCCTAGTTTTTATGTAATAGAATGGGGATTCAATGCAAAGGGGAAAAATACAAATATGTAAGAAGGAAAATAATATTAATGGAGCGTAATAGTCATACACACAAGTGTAAATATGTGGAGAAAGGAGACAAAATAATACCTGATCACTCTTAAATACGGGTTCTTTGGTCAGCTGCTGGATGATGACACATGGCATCCTCTCTGTGTTCAGGACAGCAGTCAGAGAGAGGTGGAGGAGAGCTGGACGGTGTACGCGGAGCTGCAGCGGCTGCTGGAACAGTCTCAGGCCGAGCTGCTGGAGCTCATCTCCACGCGGCAGAAACAAGCGGAGCAGCAGGCCAAAGACCTGGCCATCAGCCTGGAGCACGAGCTCAACACCCTGAGGAAGAGGAGCAGCGAGCTGGACGCTCTCGCTCAGACACAGGACAGGGTGCTCTTTCTACAGGTCAGCATTCACTGCCATTCAAAGCTTGACTGTTTTTGTTTGTTTGTTTTTTGTAGTCTGCGTGCATTTAATTTATTTAATACACAATTTTCACAATTTGAGTTGAATTATTGTATTATAATAATTATATACATTTTTGTTTTTCAGTAGTTTTTTGTTTATTGACTAGTAACAAACATCAGAATCACCTGATATTTTCAATTCAAGAAAATATTATTGAAAGTATCATTTGAAATTATTTGAATGAATAACCTTTTTTTTTATTATTATTATTATTATTATTTTTTGCAGCCTCTCTGAAAAACACACAAAAAATTATATGACGTCCCATAAATATATATATATATATATGTGTGTGTGTGTGTGTGTGTGTGTGTGTGTGTGTGTAAAGCTTCCAGATTCTAGATTGACACAAAAGAGCTTTGTTGTTTAAACCTCATATTTTTATTCCAGTTCCTGCCGTCTCTTCCTCCTCCACCGGAGCCGTCTGATTGGTCCTCTGTGTCCGTGAACACAGATCTGTATCTCAGCACCATCAGGAAGTCCGTCTGCTCTCTGGTGGACAAGTTCCAACACGAGGTCAAACGGCTTTATGGGAAAGGTGAAGAAGCATGTCTAGGTTTTTTTTTTTTTTTTTACATTCATTTCAAACTGCTGATTTACATGATCTGTGTAACCTTCATGAAGTGTTTATTTTCCTTTCAGAACTCAGGAAGCTGCAACACTATGCAAGTAAGAGGCATTCATACTTCCATTAGAAACTGAACACTGCAGGACTGTGTGCATCATTTCCATGTTTCAATCTTTTTCAGCTGAATACATATTTTATCACATAGATTACAATATGAAAGACACAAAGTTATTTTTAGATGAATTCAAGTCCAAGCTCAATCTGTTCCTCTAGAGGGCAGGCTTGAGTTCACTGCCACTGCATGGTCAAGTATTACACTGATTAATGACAAAAGCAGAGAAGTAACTGTCCTAATTAAGTGATTGTAATTGTAACTGTACCTCACTTCTATGCTTCGCTATTATTTTAAGGAATATGCATCTGCAAAAGAGAATATGAGACTAGAATTGTTAAAATAATTGTTTGAAATGTTTCATAATCATAATACTTGCTGGGATAAATCATACCAGGAGGTATGCTAAAATTGTTGGACGTGGCACTCTACCTAGAAAATTTTCCACCATCCACCACTGCCTTTAATGTTAATAAAACTACAAAACACAAAGAGAAATATCACTGACTGCTCTTGACTGATGAATTGTAATGCAGTTGCTTTAATGAGAATCAGTGTAGAATACAGTGATGAAGCAGTGCACAGCCAAACCACCCCAACAACTACTACATAATTATAAAACTACCTAGAAACCACATAACAGCTCAACAGGAGACACCCATTAGCAAGCAGATCTCACAAAACCTTCACAAAGTGACAGATTTCACAGGTCATCTTGACATCTTGATCTCTTAAGCCCCTTTCACACTGCCATTCCGGCAAATACAGGGGTAAAGTGTTCCTGCAATTGTTCCCTGGTCGCTAGATTTTGCACTTTCACACTGCCAGTGATGACCCAGTTTATTTGCGTGCTTTCACACACAACCCTTGAAGATCCCGTAACGACACGTGACATCAGTGCGTGACGTGTAATGTACGAGTCGGCAACGCTAGACACATTATACTTTCACTGAAGCAAGCAAAATATCTCAACGTCAGCGCGGAAAGTGAGGAACTAACTGATCTCTGCTTCATTACAGTTTGCACGTGTGTTTTCATCGCGAACGTTGATCTTCCTTCAAAAGAGCCGGTAAAAGAGTCGCGCGATAACGCGCGTCATCACTTCGACACGGAATTAGATCTGGCTTTTGTTCACACAGCGCTCGTCCCGGGTCAAACTCCGCAATGTTACTAGATCCCCGACCCGGATTCAATTCGGTAATCAGTCCCAGGACGTGGTTGCTTTCACACAGAAGGCGACCCGTCAATGTTCCGGAAATATTGCGGGTCCGACGTGCAGTGTGAAAGGGGCTTCATAAATCACTCTCTCACATCCGGTTTCTGTGAGATAACTGTGAAAATCCATCATCTAAGGGAAATCTCATGCTTGCTTGGCTCGTTGCTTTACATTTACATTACATTTACATTACATTTACATTTATTCATTTAGCAGACGCTTTTATCCAATGCGACTTACAGATGAGGACAGTGGAAGCAATCAAAAACAACAAAAAGAGCAATGATATATAAGTGCTATAACAAGTCTCAGTTAGGTTAACAGCACACGTAGCATGGGATTTTAAATAATATAATAAATAAAAAGATAAAAGATAGAATAAAAAAATAAAAGAATAGAGCAAGCTAGTTAGAGGTCTTTACACACACACACACACACACACATACATATACAATTGTATAATAAATGAAAAGAAAATAGAATACAAAAGATTAGAAAGTTAGTTAGATTTTTTAAAGAATAGACTTAGAATAATGAGTGTTAAAGTTAGAGGGTCAAATAAAGATGGCTAAGGACTCGGATTGAGTTGGGAAGGTCATTCCACCAGGAGGGAACATTTAATTTAAAAGTCCGTAAAAGTGACTTTGTGCTTCTTTGGGGTGGTACAATCAAGCAACGTTCACTTGCAGAACGCAAGCTTCTAGAGGCACAAAAGTCTGAAGTAACAAATTAAGGTAAATGGGTGCAAAGCCAGTGGTAGTTTTGTAGGCAAACATCAATGCCTTGAATTTTATGCGAGCAGCTATTGGAAGTTAGTGCAAATTGATAAACAGAGGTGTGACGTGTATTCTTTTTGGCTCATCAAAAATGTATCTTGCTGCCGCATTCTGAATTAATTGTAAAGGTTTGATAGAATTGGCTGGAAGACCTGCAAAGAGGGTATTGCAATAGTCCAGCCTGGACAGAACAAGAGCTTGAACAAGGAGTTGTGCAGCATGTTCCGAAAGAAAGGGCTTGATCTTCTTGATGTTGAATAAAGCAAATCTGCAGGATCGGACAGTTTTAGCAATGTGGTCTGAGAAAGTCAGCTGATCACCAATCATAACTCCAAGGCTTCTAGCTGTTTTTGAAGGAGTTATGGTTGATGTGCCTAACTTGATGGTGGAATTGTGATGAAACGATGGGTTTGCTGGAATCACAAGCAGTTCTGTCTTGGCAAGGTTGAGTTGAAGGTGATGGTCCATCATCCAGAAGAAATGTCAGTTAGACAAGCTGAGATGAGAATAGCTACCGTCGGATCATCAGGGTGGAATGAGAGGTAGAGTTGAGTGTCATTAGCATAGCAGTGGTATGAAAAGCCAAGTTTCTGAATGACAGAACCTAATGATGCCATGTAGACAGAGAAGAGAAGTGGTCCAAGAACTGAGCCCTGAGGCACCCCAGTAGTTAGATGTTGTGACTTGCACACCTCACCTCTCCAAGATACTTTGAAGGACCTATCTGATAGGTAAGACTCAAACCATTAAAGTGTGGTTCCTGAGATGCCATTTGCCAGTATGGCTGATAAGCAGTGGACAGATTAAGCAGAATAAGTACTAAAGATTTGGATTCTGCTCTTGCCAGTCTTAGAGCTTCAACAACTGAGAGCAAGGCCGTCTCACTTGAATGTCCACAGTTCAGTAAATATTGAGCAACTTGCATTTTAGGCACAACCCTGCCAGTTATTTTTTAAATATTTTTTGCTCTGCCAATCGTAAAAAAGCTAAAAATCTATACTGATCACCAGAGTACTATTAGTATTATTACAGTTTTCCTACTTCACAATGTCACATCTAATTCAATGTTACTTTGTAGTTATTTACTAGCCTTTTCTGAGTGAAAATGCTAGTAAATAATTCATGGTACTATAAGTTATTAACTATGATTTTGCCTCAGTAAACTCCTAATTTGCTGCTTATTAATAGTTAGTAAGGTAGTTGTTAAATTTAGGTTTGGGTAGGATTAGGAATGTAGAATATGATCATGCAGAATAAGTGCTAAGTATTAATAAACAACCTATATGTTAATAATAGACATGCTAATGAGAAACTAGGTAATAGTGATAATTGGCCACTAAAATAAAGTGTTACCATATATATAATTGTAATAAACAAACTTCCTAATCATCGGGAAGAAGGAGGCGGGAACCGGCGCACAATCAAAAACATAATTTTAATATTCAAAGTAAACACAAAACGGCGCACCAGCCCCTCACGGACGACTGGTGCGCATAAATGAAAACCAAAACATAAAATAATATCCCAGGCCTGGTCCTCTCTCGTCCTTCACGGTCGTCGCTCCAGTTTTATATCCTTCCATCTCCTACGTGGGACTCGATACTAGCGGTGGGGCTCAGGTGTAGCTCATCTCCAATCACTACACCTGGCCTCACTCCTCGTTCCCACGCCTCTCGGCCCTGCCCCACTCGCCACAATAATGTTCAATGTACTGTTGTGAGCAACACAGCAGTGGTGTTTTGTCCCTGAATGTAACAGCATTGTTGAACAAATTGGTTGGAAGAATGATTCAATGACTCACTCATTTCTGTCTATTTTTTGCATTCACCAATGAGAGACATAACTGATTTTGCCGTCCTCTCTAGGTGAAGTGATCTTGGATCCTGCCACAGCTCAGCGTGATCTCTGTCTGTCCGAGGACGGCCGGCAGGTGCGCTATGATGAGCAGCGTAAGAGCTCCACACACTCAGACACGCCGCGGCGCTTCAGCCCAGCGCTGTTTGTCCTGGCGCGAGAGGGTCTTTCCTCTGGCAGACACTACTGGGAGGTGGACGTGGGACACAAGACCGCTTGGACAGTAGGAGTGGCCCGGGGGTCAGCGCGACGCAAAGGAGAGATCCGCCTCAGTCCAGAAGGAGGCTTCTGGTGTTTATGGCTGAAGAGTGGAGAAGTGAAAGCCCTCAGTGGTAACAGAGTTCCTCTGCATCTCTCCACACTGCCTCAGAAGCTGGGCATCTTCCTGGACTACGAAGCTGGACAGGTGTCCTTCTATGATGTGAAGACATGCTCTCATCTCTACACGTTCACCGATGCCTTCACTGAGAGCGTCTATCCCATTTTCAGCCCTTGCATCAATCAGGACGGAAGGAACCCCGGAGCGCTGGTCATCACCGCCGTCAAACACAGCTGAGCCGGCAAACTCATCCGATGCATGAGATTCTGTCTAAATGGACTTTCAAAACAGATTCTGGACAAATAAAACACTTTTTATAAGTTATATCTGTAAGTCGGAAAACACAGTGTGGGACCCAACATGCATCTAGTGTAAAAAGACAATACGCTACTTTGAAGGATGCAGACACTTACATATACACTACTGTTAAAACGTTTGGGGTCAGTAAGAAAGAAATGAAGTCTTATTCAGAAATGATGCATTACATTGATCAAAAGTGATAGTAAATACATTTATAATGTTACAAAAGATTTATATTGTTTCAATACTGATAAAAAATCAGAATTGTTTCTTTAGCAGCAAATCATCACATTAGAATGATTTCTGAAGGATCAAGTGACACTGAAGACTGGAGGAATGATGCTGAACATTTAGCTTTGATTCCAGCAATCAATTACAGTTTAAGACATATTGACACAGAAAACAGTTAGTTCACAGTATTATTGTTTTTACTGCATCTTTGATCAAATAAATGCAGCCTTAGTTACCATAATATCTTACCGGCAACCAACTTTTGATCTGATGTGTCTGTTGCTTTCCTTTCCTTTATTGTTTCCAATATATTTGCATTACCTTTTTTTTTTTTTTTTTTTTCATATAATATTATTCGAAGTTATTGATCCGGCCCTTGGAATGGTAGTGTACTTTGGTCCACTTTGGCTCCATGTTACTATTAATATGAACGGTAAATTGAAGTTTGACCTTTTTACAACTTGTGAATAAAAGTATAGAATTGTAACAACTTGTGAAAAGTCACACTCTTAACCAATCATTTATCCATCTGAATTTGTATTTCTCTATGAAAAATGTAATGAATTTGTATGGGTGATTCGACAATATGTATAAGCTAAATGGAGAATATATCAACAGTATAGATCAGATCACTTATATATTTCCTGGGTTAAATTCTATATGTTTGGATACAGGTTTGTAATGAGTTTTTCAGAACTTTTGAATAAAATCTATAATAATAATTTGTCATTCTGTGCCATGAATGAATATGGTATTTCAGGGTAATGGTGGGCGTCAGCTGTCCTGCGTGTCTCTGCTGTCCAGAACAGGACAGTCATTGTGGTCAGTGCCATTAGACTACTGCAAACCGCCGATGAGTCTCTCTTTAAAACACTGTGACTCTTCAAGTCAAAAAAGCTAATGTAGAGTGAATGAAGAAACTGCATGTTCTGCATGTCAGTTCAGCAAATTCATAGCCAAGATGTATAGAAAGTGACTTATTTGCTAATGTAAGCATCTGAAGCTCTTCTGCTGCCAAACAATAATGGACAATTTAAGTCTGCAAAAAGGAATTTAATAATCGACCTTTAAAAACTATAGACTGAATGATGTTATGGATCCAAAAAAGAGCAGGAGTCTGGGAAGCATGGTATTTTTGGAGTGATGTTAATCTTTGGTCCTATGAATATACTGAAGTCTTTCTGTGTCAAAGACTGCTGCATATTGCGAAGACTGCAAAGCTGCTAAAATAACTGTTTTCCATTGACATATGTTGATTCCCTAGATTGTGAAAACTGCATTTAGGCCCTTCTCAGTTCTGACATGAAACATCTAATGGTAATTGAACCATCATGCAGCCCATGGTCCAGCCCCATTGTCATGGTTCCAAAGCCCAAAGGGCACCCTCCGCTTCTGTAATGACTTCTGCCACCTTAACGAAGTCTCCGAGTTTGACTGCTACCCAATGCCCTGTGTCGATGAGATGTTGGAAGGTTTGGGAAGGGCCCGGTTCATCTTGACCCTTGACCTCACCAAGGGCTACTGGCAGGTCTCTTTAATGGAACAGGCCAAACCGAAGGCAGCCTCATTGACTCCAAGTGGTCACTGGCAGTACCAGGTCCTTCCCTTCGGCCTACACGGGGCCCTGGTCACCTTCCAAAGACTGATGGATGTCCTCCTATGGCCACACCAAGCATACGCGGCGGCCTACCTCTATGATGTCATCATTCACTCTGAGACTTGGGAGGACCATCTGGAGCAGCTGCGGAGGGTGCTGTTGGAACTACGCCGGGCTAGACTGACTGCCAACCCCCGGAAGTGTCACTTGGCCCTCGCTGAAGCTAAGTACCTGGAGTACGCAAGAGAAGAAGGTGGCAGCTATCCTCTCTGCACTAGAATTCAAAGGTACAGCACGCACATCCTAAACCTTAAAACTGGGTGCTGGGCAGACAAGTAGTTGCAAAGGTAAACAATGAGCCCGCACACCAGAAAATGCTCCTTAGCAATTTTAATGATTGCTCACCACGTGTAACGTTTCGGGTCCAAGCCCTTCATCAGACATGAAACAAAGTGGGGAGGCACACCTCCATATATACAACCATGATCACATAATTACATACATCCATGATTAATCACATGACCTATCAAGTTAAATTGCAATTACATCAGGAAAACAGATAATATATATATAAACCGACATTTGTAATACAAAAGATACATTAAGTGGCTAAGAGAAGGCTTGCAGTGCTTAAAGCATAGCCTAGAAATTTTAAAAAATATAAAATAAAAAATGTCTCTACCACTGTAGGCAGTCATGATAGATGAGCAAGAATGTAAATACATAAGTGGTACCACAAAAGTGTGTAACATATGTCAAGTCAGCAGAACAATAACACAACATTTACAATATTAACAAAATTACAAGAGTTATTTAATTTTATCCTCTCTGCGTCACGGCCTACCTCCAAAACTCGGGTACGGGCCTTTTTGGGGTTGCGGGGCAATACCGCTGCTTCATCCCTAACTTCTCCTCCTTAGCTTCTCCCCTGACCAGGAAGGGGCAACTGGAGAAGATCCCGTGGACCCCCGAGATGAAGGATCTACATAAGCCGAAAGCTGACCCCCGCAAAGCAACGGTATGCCACGGTGGAGAGGGAAGCGTTGGTCGTCAAGTGGGCAGTCCTTCACCCTCATAACTGACCACGCCCCCCTGCAGTAGATGGCCTGGGCCAAGGAGATGATCGGCAGGGTGATGCGGTGGTTCCTCAAGGACCCACACCGCACCAGCGCACCAATCGAAGAGGAAGCCGAGCACCGAGCACGAAACCGCCTCACACCCTTTCACCACCATAGCCTTAATAAAATCCACCCTTTGGGGAACTAACCTGCATCCTCGCGTCGTGTCCTTCTCCACCCCGTCACACATCTTGTATAATTAATAAATAAAGTTAATGAACTAAAACATAGGCTAAGTTAAAGCTTATATTATATGTGTCCCTGGAGTACAAAAGCAGTCATAAGAAGCAAAGGTATATTTGTAGCAATAATGCATTGTATAGGTAAAAATAATAGCTTTTTTATGCCAGAAATCATTAGGATGTTAAGTAAATATCATGTTCCATGAAGATATTTTGATCCCACTTTATATTAAGTGGCCTTAACTACTATGTGCTTAAAGTACATCAAAAAATAAATACAATGTACTTATCGTGCTATTGGGGTGGGAAACAGGTAAGGTTAGGGACAGATTTGATATAAAGTGGGTCCGATATTTTGTAAATTTCCTATCATAAATATATAAAAACTTTATTTTTTAATAGTAATATGCATTGCTAAGAACTTCATTTGGACACTTTAAAGGAGATTTTCTCAATATTTTGATTATTATTTTTATTTTTATTTTTAGCACCTTCATTCCATTAATTATCAGCAAAATATTGTCCTATCCTAGCAAATTGCAATCACAGAAGACTGTTTGCATCTCAGATTAAGACAGTGGTGATTTGCTGTTGAATGATTCAGCATTTTTAATGAAGTCTCTGCTTAAAGTTTAAGATTATTTATTCAGTTTTAAGCTTGGCCTCGTAGCCCGCTAAGTGTTCTCCTTATTGGGGTTATAGAAATGTCCATCCTAATGTTAAATAACTGATAGTAATAACCAGAGATGCAAACTACTGCTCACCTTAGGCATGTTTTTTTTTTTTTTTTTTTTTAAAGCTGGACAAATATGGTTAAAAATGTTAAAAGTAATTTATGTTCTGATTTTAAGTTGGTTAAGTGGAGCTGAAAAATGCTCTTTGCATAATGTACCAGTGTGTTATATGTGGTTTGTTGTGGGCCGCTCTGACACTTTTTAGTTTCAGTCCGCCCCTGGGTTGGGGTGAAAGACAGGGTTTAAATTACGTTGCTTTGATAACACTACTTTTCTGAGATAAAAAAAAAAAAAAAAAAAAAAAAAAAAAAACATTAATCTGTGAACTTTAAACTGAACCAATAAAGTGAATGTGATAATTTTACCACAATGTCTCACCTAACCTGACCCTTACACACCTTCTGCACAGAATCCATCATCAACTCTGCGGCTGCCAGGAAACCACAGATAACACTGTGAGGAGTGTCAGGCACCGGCTGACTCATCATTTCTGAGAGTAGTTTGCATCGTTAGAAGTCTTTAGAAACACTCAAATGCTGACATTTCAAATGCTTTCATCTTAAAAACCATTGTCAGGATTTTTTTTTTCCTCAGCAGAGTTTTATCAAACATGACAGATTTTTTTTTTTTTTTCTCATTCAGATATTAAACTCAAGCCCACACTTCAGAAAGTGACTAATGCAAGCAGTTAGAAATAAAAGTCATTATTTTTTGAGAACGCTCAGCACTCTTTTCCAGTCTCTGGAGCAAGCAAATCACTTCCCTGAGGATTTGCATGTGTACAGTGAGCGTGATTTCAAGTACAACATGTTCCTGGATCAACATCCTTGTTGATCCTGGAACAACATTCCAATCAATCAATCAGAATTGAGGGATAACTTTTCAGAAAATATCTGTTTTAGGCTTACAATCAGAGTTAGGTGCTCCTACAGGCTTTTTCATCAGCTATCATTTCCCACTGATTTTTGGAATAAATGCGGGGTAGGGATTGGGATTGGGTTTATGGAATTCTATATTTTTGGACAATAATGTTGATCCAGGATCATCAGAAGATGATCACTCGTCAGTATTGCTCTCAGGCCGTGATTTACATGTGAAATGTGAAAGGTGAGAGGATCTTGAGTTGTTCATGATTGTGTGTGGATAGACAAGCATTCCCTTTTAATGCCTAAAATTATTAAAATATAACATCTATAATAAAATATATTATTATAGAAAACAGTTTTAGATTGTAATACTATTTAACAACATTCTATTTTTTTTTTAATTAAATAAATGCATATATGCAACATTTCACATGAATAAAAAAATATAAAATAGTTTAATTGCCATCTCACAGTTACATGTAGTCTGTTTAAAGATGTAAGTTACATTTAAAGATAGATAGATAGATAGATAGATAGATAGATAGATAGATATATAGATAGATAGACAGACAGACAGACAGACAGATAGATAGATAAAAATATTTCCATAAATTATTATTTTTTAAATTATCTTTAAATATGGAGAAATTACATTCAAAAGTACAGCATACTGTTCATATATATATGTGTATATATATATATATATATATATATATATATATATATATATATATATATATATATATATATATATATATATGTGTGTGTGTGTGTGTGTGTGTGTGTGTGTGTGTGTATTAAATGCTCAATAAATATCTCCAGTACAATGTAACATTTCTAAATCAGTACAATGTACAATACAATGTAAGGATATCATACAAAAAAAATAAAATAAAATTACAAATGAAAGATGATCATGTCAACAAATATTATTATTCAGATACCTCATAGTTTCAAAATCTCAAAACTAGGCCTCACTTTCACACAGAGATGTCAGTTTGATTGACAGGACAAATAACCAATGGGTTTGAGTTGGTTCCGTCTTTGTTGGGATGAGGATTGAAGTATGGGCAGATGGCTCCATTAAAGCTGCACTTATTGAACGTATAAATATGTAACAGAGCCTCCATATCATAAAAGGAGACCAGAGCCTCCTCACAGTCCACAAAAACTCCTAGCTTCCGGGGTTTGGAGGAGAGCTGAAGCTGGACGGGAGGGTCTTCCAAAGCTCCATACATGCTTTGACCGCAGAGCACGATTGCCCAGTAACCCTCACTGGTTTTGTAGGACACTTTTCCCTTCCGGTTCGCTCCATCCCTCATCACCCCCAGCTCCCAGCCCACCTTATTCCCCACCTCCACGACCCAGAAAGCTCTTCCCGACATGATGCATGGTTTTCCCAGGATCCCTCCGACCAGGTCGAACTGTTGCGGGCTGCCTGGGATGACTTTACTCTCTCCGGTGTCTCGCACCTCTTTACTGTCTGTGGACACCTGTAAGTTTGGATGTGCCGTTTCTGCGTCCAGAGTCACGTTCACTGTGTGAAGACGAGATTCTCAGTTACTGGATGTTTGAAAGATTCAGAAATATGCAGCATGAAGAACTAGTTCAGAAATGATACACATACCTGAGAAGCTGTGGATCCTTCTAATTTCTGTGATAATAAAAGATAAACATTTACAATCACAAGACTGTCTGAACCATAATAAAGATTTTTGATATACACCTTGATAATGTTCAATAACCATATTCATAAACAATGATAGTTCAATGTTACTGTAAAGTATGTCCACCTCTTCTCAACAAAACACAAGATCTGAAATGTCATTCTTGTGCACCTAATTAAGCACACTAAATTGTGTTAAATGTGGACTTTAAATCTTAAAAGTATATTTTAAAATTGTACTTGCAGATAATATAATATAAATGAAATAAAAGGTAACAAATGACTCAAAGCAATACTTTTTTATGACTGATTCTAAAGACACTTAAGTACACTTAAAAGTAATAATGCTTTGTAATAATGTCAGGTTAATGGTTTTACTTAAAAATACAAATTAAAGTTTTAATAAAAATGTCATTAACGTATATTTAGTTTATCATAATTGTCAATACTTTAACCATATTTTTAAAAACTTAAAGTAAATATTAAATGACATATAAAGGTTTAGTTAAATCATACTTAAGTACTTAAGTCATACTTAAGTCAAAACACTTTAAAGTTTATTTCAGTAAATCGACTCAAATTGTGAAACTCATGTATTAAATAAATTCAGTGCACACAGCTTAAGTAGTTTAAGTCTTTGGTTCTTTTAATTGTGAGGATTTTAGTTAATCAACTCAAAACACCTGCAAAGGTTTCCTGAGCCTTTAAAATGGTCTCTCAGTTTGGTTCACTAGGCTACACAATCATGGGGAAGACTGCTGACCTGACAGTTGTCCAGAAGACAATCATTGACCCCCTTCACAAGGAGGGTAAGCCACAAACATTCATTGCTAAAGGAGCTGGCTGTTCACAGAGTGCTGTATCCAAGCATGTTAACAGAAAGTTGAGTGGAAGGAAAATGTTTAGAAGAAAAAGATGCTCAACCAACCGAGAGAACCACAGCCTTATAAGGATTGTCAAGCAAAATGTATTCAAGAATTTGAGTAAACTTCACAAGGAAAACACTGAGGCTGGGGTCCAGACATCAAGAGCCACCAAACAGACAACGTCAGAGATGTCTTACCTGGGCTAAGGAGAAGTTGTCCAATGGTGCAAAGTCCTCTTTTCAGATGAGAGCAGCTGACTAGCTTTTTAAAGATGCTGATTTTATTTTCCAGCAGGATTTGGCACCTGGCTACACTGCCAAAAGCACCAAATGTTGGTTAAATGACCATGGTGTTGGTATGCCTGTCTGGCCAGCAAACTGACCAGACCTGAACCCCAGAGAGAATCTATGGGCTATTGTCAAGAGGAAAATGAGAAACAAGAGACCAAACAATGCAGATGAGCTGAAGGACATTGTCAAAAAATCCTGGGATTCCTGTCACGGTTGGTAACCGTGATCTCGGGTTGTTTACACTTTGTGGTGAATTCTGTGTGTTCCGCGTCTGCACTGATTAGTTGTGGGTGTCTCCGTTAATTGTTCAGCAACAGCTGCCACTCATTACCCATCTCCTTTATAATGACTTGTCTCACGTCCTGTGTTTGTGAGATTGTTGTTTCATGTCGTTGTGTTTACCCCCGTCTGGCTTCTGTGTAGTTTGTGTTGGATGTCTGTGTTTCCCCAGAACCTCATCCACTCTCCGCACAATCACTCAGCCACGGACACTTACCTTCGGCTCTGTTCCCCGCAGTTCCTGTGCCACTCTCTCCTGCTGCCTCACGCCGTCAACACCCGGATTCCTCACCTTCTCTCCACTACCATCTGGACTTCTCACCGCCTTAACCATCCCTCTGGAGTGTTGCTGTATCATCGCCTTGTGTGTCTTTGTACCAATATCTCATCATCTCATTAAATACTTGTACTCTCTATTGTTTCCAGACTGTCCTTTCACCAGCCGTCACAGAACGATCTCACCCAACATGGAAGCAGCGAGCACCGAGACCCTCACCAATTTCATGCACCACAGCGTCAAGAGAATGGATCAGCAGCAGGAGAGCATCTCGAACACCGGACGCGCTGTCCAAGCGCTGGTGGCACAGGTGTCCGAGCTCACCCAGCAGATCCATCAGCTCACGTCTCCCACTGCGCCCATCACGCCGTCTGCGCCGACCGTTCCCCCGGGGATTCCCCAGGACCACTTCCGGCCAGAGCCGTGACTTCCGGCGCCGGAGAATTACGCTGGTGAGCCAACTTTTTGCAGAACATTCCTTAACAAGTGCTCGATGCATTTTTCTCTGCAGCCCCGCACTTTCGCCACAGAAGAATCCAAGGTAGCGTTCACGCTCACACTTCTATCTGGCAAGGCTGCCTTAT
The DNA here is from genome assembly GCF_023724105.1 of Carassius gibelio. Classification (NCBI taxonomy): domain Eukaryota; kingdom Metazoa; phylum Chordata; class Actinopteri; order Cypriniformes; family Cyprinidae; genus Carassius; species Carassius gibelio. Next base: position 1,818,265 of record NC_068377.1, on the reverse strand, counting down.
GGGGAACGGCGGTGTGGGAAAATCAACATCTGTGCTGTGCCTCATTCCACCTCCTATCTGAAGAAATGAAGAGAGTCTTCGACCGGGCCGCGACCGGCAGGGAGGCCGCCCATCGCATCTCGGAACTCAGACAAGGACATTCATCTGTCACCGAGTATTCCATCGAGTTCCGTACCCTGGCAGCTGCGTGCCAGTGGAACGAGGCGGCGCAGTGGGATAGATTCCTGCATGGGTTATCCGACCGTGTTCAGCAGGAGATCTACCTCCTCGAGCTGCCCCCTACTCTCAATGAACTGATAGACGTGGCGTTGCGGGTGGACGCCAGGTTTAATCGCCTGGGCCGCCAACACAGTCCTTCCAGACCTCCATTCTCTCCCAGTAGGGGGTGCTTGAGTCGAGAGAACATGGTCGGTTCTGTCGACGATCACGAGCCCATGCAGGTGGGTCGAGCTCGGCTGTCCCGGAGGGAGAGGGAACGGCGGAGGTCCCAAGGACTATGTTTATACTGTGGAGGCTCTAATCATAACAACTACTCTTGCCCGGTAAAAGAGTCAGCCCGAGAGTAAACCTGAGGCTACTATCGGGTGGGATCTCCGCTGAGAAGTCCTCACCCACATCATCGACCCTCCTTCCAGTGAAACTGCGGTGGAAGAATCACCATCATGAATGCCAAGCTCTTCTGGACTCCGGAGCCAAAGGTAATTTCATTGATTCTTCACTTGCACATCACCTGAACATTCCTGTCCTTCCTGTGTCTCTCCCCATCCATGTCACCGCACTCAACGGCCAGGAACTGCCTTATGTCACCCACCATACTGAACCCATCACAGTCATCACATCTGGCAACCATCAAGAAACCATATCCTTTTTTCTCATGGACTCCCCTGTTGCTCCCATTTTTTTAGGCCTTGGTTGTTCAAGCATAATCCACGAGTGGAATGGGGTTCTAACACTATCACATTGTGGAGTGAAAGTTGTCATGAGTCTTGTCTGGTTTCTGCCTGTCCTGTTGTTCCTGTTTCTGTTTTTCAGAAGGAGACCATGGCTTTACCAAACGTGCCCGTTGAGTATCTGGACCTGAAGGAAGTGTTCAGTAAGTCCCGCGCTGCTTCTCTTCCTCCGCATCGTCCCTATGACTGTGCCATAGACTTAGTGTCAGGAATATCTCCGCCTAAAGGCAAGTTATACTCTCTTTCTATTCCTGAGAGGGAGGCCATGGAGAAATATATTTCTGATTCCTTAGCCTCTGGGTTCATCTGTCCTTCTTCTTCTCTTCTCCGGGGTTATATTTTGTGGGTAAGAAGAATGGTTCTCTGCGACCTTGCATTGATTACCGAGAGCTGAACAACATTACTATTAAGAATACTTATCCATTACCACTCATGTCTTCAGCTTTCGAGAGGTTGCAGGGAGCATCTGTATTCACAAAATTGGATTTGCGTAACGCTTATCATTTGGTCTGCATCAGGAAGGGGGATGAATGGAAAACTGCCTTTAATACCCCTAGAGGGCACTTTGAATATTTGGTGATGCCGTTCGGGCTCTCCAACTCGCCCAGGGTTTTTCAAGCACTCGTGAATGACGTGTTGAGAGATATGGTAGATCAGTTTATATATGTTTACCTGGATGACATACTGATTTTTTCTTCATCTCTCCAGGAACATGTTCAACACGTCAGACGAGTGCTCCAGAGGTTATTAGAGAATGGGCTTTTTGTCAAGGCGGAGAAGTGCGTATTCCATGCACAGTCGGTCCCCTTCCTAGGATATATCGTGTCGTCTGAGGGAATACGAATGGACCCTGACAAGGTAAAGGCTGTGATAGATTGGCCATCTCCAGATTCCCGTAAGGCCCTACAGCGGTTTCTGGGGTTTGCCAACTTCTATCGGTGTTTTATTCGTAATTACAGCCAACTAGCCTCACCTCTGACAGCCTTGACCTCCCCCAGTACTCCGTTCAGGTGGTCTGATGCAGCTGAGGCTGCGTTCTCTAACCTGAAGAACCACTTTGTTTCGGCTCCCATCCTTGTCGTCCCTGATCCCACACGGCAGTTCGTGGTGGAGGTCGACGTATCAGAGGTGGGGGTAGGAGCAGTGTTGTCCCAACGTGCTGCTTCAGACGATTAGGTCCACCCTTGCACGTTTTTCTCTCATCGATTATCTCCTGCTGAACGTAATTATGACATTGGCAATAGAGAGTTGTTGGCGGTCAAATTAGCGTTGGAGGAGTGGCGCCACTGGTTAGAGGGTTCAGGGGTTCCCTTTATTGTTTGGACCGATCATAAGAATTTAGAGTACATTAGAACTGCCAAAAGACTCAATTCCAGGCAGGCTCGGTGGGCACTTTTTTTCGGCCGTTTTGAATTTACCCTATCGTACCGCCTGGGTTCCAAGAATGTTAAACCCGATTCTTTGTCACGTCTTTTTGACCCATCCGCCCGTCCCGTTACTCCCGAGTGTATTTTGCATGATACATTAGTGGTCTCAGCACTCGTATGGGAGGTTGAGTCGAAGGTCAAGATGGCCTTAGAAAGGGTAATGCCTCCGTCTGGTTGCCCACCGAACCGCTTATTTGTGCTGGAGGAGTTAAGGTCCGAAGTTGTCCAGTGGGGTCATTGTTTCAACATGGCTTGTCATCCAGGGATAAGTAGAACTAATGGGTTGGTTAGACAACGATTCTGGTGGCCACGTATGGCTCGCGACGTCCGCAATTTTGTTATGGCTTGTTCAGTTTGCACCAGTGGTAAGTCATCTAACCGACCTCCTGATGGGCTCCTTCAACCGTTGTCTGTCCCTTCAAGACCCTGGTCACATATCGCTCTAGATTTTGTCACCGCCCTCTAATGGCATGAAAGTCGTTTTGACTGTAGTTGACCGGTTCTCGAAGGCGGCACATTTCATTCCCTTGCCCAAATTACCGACAGCCAAGGAGACAGCGATTACTGTTTTAGATCACGTCTTTCGGCTTTATGGCCTCCCGGTAGACGTGGTTTCAGACAGGGGATCCCAGTTCATATCCAAATTTTGGAAAGAGTTTTGCAAGTTATTAGGAGCGTTAGTTAGCTTGTCGTCGGGTTATCATCCCCAAAGCAATGGACAATCTGAGCGAGCCAACCAAGATTTAGAGAGGACGTTGAGATGTTTGGTCTCTATGAATCCTTCTTCCTGGAGTCAACAACTCTCTATGGTGGAGTACGCCCACAATTTGTTGCCAGTGTCAGCTACGGGCCTCTCTCCGTTTCAGTGTAGTGTAGGGTACCAGCCACCAGCGTTTCCCAGTCTGGAATCTGAAGTCGCGGTCCCCTCCGCTCACGCGTTTGTCCAGAGGTGCCACCGCACCTGGACCAGAGCCCGTGAGACTCTGCTCTGGGTGAGGGAGCGCACTAAGGCCAAGACCGATCGCCACCGGTCAAAGCCTCCCGTCTACGTCATGGGTCAAAAAGTGTGGCTTTCTACCAGGAACATTCCATTGCGATCCGTTTCTAATAAATTAGCTCCCAAATTTATCGGCCCATTCACTATCACCAAAATCATTAGTCCGGTGACAGTCCGCCTCAAACTACCTCCTGCGTACAAGAGGATACATGTTTCCAAAATTAAACCCGTGTTTTATGCACGTATTAATCCACCTACTCCGGTTCCCCCGCCGCCGCGTCTCGTAGATGGGGAACCGACTTATTCGGTTAATCGCATTCTGGACTCGAGACGGAGGGGACGAGGATTCCAGTATCTGGTGGACTGGGAAGGTTACGCTCCGGAGGAGAGGAGTTGGGTACCTGCTAGGGACATATTGGATCACTCCCTTATTGATGAATTCAATCAGCAGGTAGGCCCTTCTGGGAACTCCAGGAGGAGTTCTTAGAGGGGGGGTACTGCACGGTTGGTCACCGTGATCTCGGGTTGTTTACACTTTGTGGTGAATTCTGTGTGTTCCGCATCTGCACTGATTAGTTGTGGGCGTCTCCGTTAATTGTTCAGCAACAACTGCCACTCATTACCCATCTCCTTTATAATGGCTTGTCTCACGTCCTGTGTTTGTGAGATTGTTGTTTCATGTCGTTGTGTTTACCCCCGTCTGGCTTCTGTGTAGTTTGCGTTGGATGTCTGTGTTTCCCCAGAACCTCATCCACTCTCCGCATGATCACTCAGCCACGGACACTTACCTTCGGCTCTGCTCTCTCCTGCTGCCTCACGCCGTCAACACACGGATTCCTCACCTTCTCTCCACTACCGTCTGGACTTCTCACCACCTTAACCATCCCTCTGGAGTGTTGCTGTATCATCGTCTTTGTGTGTCTTTGTACCAATATCTCATCATCTTATTAAATACTTGTACTCGATATTGTTTCCAGACTGTCCTTTCACCAGCCGTCACAATTCCAGACCACCTCAGCAGTGCCCAGGTAAGACGCCTCTGACGTTGTCTGTGGTTCAACAAATTCCTTGACCATTACCTTAATTCCTGTGCTTGGTGGCTCTGAATGCCTTGAACCCAGCCTCAGTCCATTCCATGTGAAGTTCACTCAAATTCTTGTTCACTCAAAACTGATCACCTCCATGCCTGGCCAAAACGAGGCAGCAATTAAAGCAAAATGAGCCCCTACCAAGTATTGAGTACATGTACAGTAAATGAACATACTTTCCAGAAGGCCAACAATTCACTACTATTTTTTTTTTCTTAAGATGTTTTCTAATTTTTGAGATTTGTTAAATGTTAGTCAAAACCCCACAATTAAAAGAACCAAAGACTTGAACTACTTCAGTCTGTGTAAATTGAATTCATCTAATACACAACTTTTTCAACATATTCTAATTTATTGAGATTCATGTATATCATTTACATAAAAGTACATTTTAAATGTATACTTAAGTGTATTTATTTTTCATTAAGGCAAGCAAGAGTAGTATGAGCTCAAATAAGCTTGTCCAAACACCTTACTCTAATTACATCACAACTCTCAGATAAAATCACTCACCGACAGTGCAGAGTTTCTCCAGATGTGTCTCAATTGCTGCCATGAAGGCTGTCTTTGCGTTTCTCATTGTGCCAAAGTTTAACTCTGTGTCAATGGAAACGGTCCAGTCATCTGTGAACTCAGCTGGCACAGCCGGGTAAGACTGAGAAAGGGCAAAACATGGATGAAATATTTCCTAAATTATTATAATAAAAATATTAGTCCGTGCATCATGTTTGGCTAACCTGGATAAAGAGGATGTCATCTTCCTCACTCTTAGTGTGATGCAAAGAGTTGATGATCTCCTTGTACTTGAGGATGTATATTTGTATTTGTTGTGTCTTCTCATCCATCTCTTTCTCCAAACACCTTCTTCCTTCCTCCAGAGGATTGAGCAGTACCCTCTCTGTTTCCATCAGCGTCTCCATCAGTGCAGCAAACACCTTCTGTATCTCCTGCTGCTCTTTCTCTAGTAGAGTCTGTGAAGAGTAGACATATGAAATTTTAAATTGAAAAGAGCAAAATAGTATTTTCTAGAAAAACTTATTTGTGCAGCCCAATGTCAGCGGTCTGTTTATGTGAGACCAGTCTTTCCATAACCTTTGCCTATTCTTCCGGAATGGAAATGCTGATGTGTAGATCTCTCAAAGACTGAAACACCCTTGGTTCCCTACCCTTATATGAATATAGGTGTGTCCTGTCATGCTGTGTTTGTCTTTTGTCTTTATCTTGTGGTGTTTTCTGAATGAATTGGTGTTGATGTCTACAAAACATCTTGCTTGACCTTATCTGATTTAGAAAATGTTGTCAATGAACCTTGCTTGTTATGATTTTAATACGTTTCCATATTTTGTACTGTACTGCATGTACCTGGTATTTTGCAGCTGATTCCTTAAGCTCCTTAAGTTTGTCTTCCCTCTGATTGATCATCTTTTCCATCATCTCAATGGTGTTTTGCTGCACGGCCTGTACAAACACACACAAACACACAAGCTTTCTGAGTACTTGGAATTCATACAAAATCAATAAATTCTTATCAATTTTAGTGTCAGGTATGAAATATGCACAAATTACATTAACAAATTATCAAACAAAAAAATCTATGAACCAGGAAGTTATTTACAGAAGTAAATTCAACTATGTAATATCTGTGTTGTTTCCCGAGCGCTGTATGTTCCCACCTGTCTCCTGCCTCGCTCGGCCTCCACGGGTATCACGTCTCCATCCGTCTTCACACACAAGGTGCAGATGCAGCGCTCCTCACATCTGCTGTAGAGCTCCAGAGGTCTGCCGTGTGTATTGCATGCTCTCTGATCCAGCTTCTCTACAGGCTTCACCAGCTTGTGGCCCTTGAATCTCGGCATAGACTGGTGAGGCTTCAGGTGCTCATCACAGAAGGAGAGTGAACAGATCAGACAGGACTTCACGGCTTTAAACGTGAGGTGTTCATCACAGACGTCACATGGAATCGCATCTCTTTCTCCACAGAAGAGGTCTAGGTTGGGTAGCTGAGTCTGGTGAAACTCTCGCAGGAGGGCTTCGATCGCTTCGTTCACGGAGGGTTTGGTGGTCACCAGCTCCTGGCAGAGAGGGCACTGCGGCTCGGACCAGTTGATGTGCTTGTCCAGACAGCCCTTGCAGAAGGTGTGTCCACAGATGGTTGAGACCGGATCTGCTAGCAGGTTTTTGCAGATGGGGCACTGAAGGTGGCGAGAGATGTTCACGGGTGTAGTCATTGTGACTGTGTCAGCTGTTAAATTAGAGGATGGACGGAACAGCTGCAAAAACAATAATCGTAGCTACAACAGGAATTATGGGGCCATGCACAGATAAGGCAAAAGTGAAGATCTAATCAATCAGAACATGTTCGTTATTTGACATATCAAGTTTTAGTGCAATAGGCAGAGCCATTGCCAAGATACTGCATAAAACATTGTGCATTTTATTATATCCAGTTTGATGATGAGTTTTATAAAAAATAATTTGAGTTATCAAAAAAAGTTCATATCTTTTTGCATTGTCTGATGGTAATCTGTGATGAAATGTGGTGAAAATCGGACAAACGTCTGAAGGAGTTCAAAAAAAAAAAAAAAAACCTTACCTGATGCAAAAATGACAGACAGCAAATTTGACAACTTAAAATGTATATTGTATATTGTTGGATTCTGTAAGATCCGATGAAGTGAGATTTTTGGTAATTGGATGCAATTCATAAAAGCTATAAAAATTACTTTTTGTGCTGCCACAAAACTTCATAGGTACCTTTGGGGCACAGTGCCAAAGGAACACATTAAGTTTTGTACAAATATTTCAAATTGTTCATTAAATATAGTATTTTTTGACCAAATAACAAATGGGTGACATTCAACTACAGAATCTATATTATTGTACTCCATATGTCTTGAAGTATTCAAAGATAATCTTGTGACAAACTGGCCAAATACCATTTTTTTCCCTTTTTTGCACCACAATTTGAAACCTAACTCCTCACATTCCTAGGGGAAGTCATGGCCTAATGGTTAGAGATTCCACCTCCTAACCCAAAGATGTGAGTTCGAGTCAGGAATTGTAGGTGAAGGGAGTGAATGCACTGTGCTCTCTCTTATCTTCAATACCACGACTGAGGTGCCCTTGAGCAAGGCACCGGACCCCTAACTGCTCCCCAGGTGGCGCAGCAAAAAATAGTGAGTGAGAGAGAGAGAGTGTGATTCATTGTTACTGTCTTAAGCAGAACACAGTGTATTATTTCCTCATCAATGATATAGTTCTTCTTGGTTTGCACTCCATATATATTATTTAGAGTAAATCAGGTCTTTATTTGGTCATTTTATGTTTTATGTTTTTTCTCACTAATATGATCTCATCATTTGTACCAAAATTAGTTAATTAAAGAGATTGGTGTAATTTATAAAATCAAATGAAGTTCAAATTAGAACTTTGAAAGAAGTTTGTCAATGGTTTCAAATTAATTTTTTTCATTGTTGCTTTATACCCAGCAAACAGGGGACGTCCCACCGACTGTGTAGGTCCGCAGTACGTCCACTTTGTAATGTTCGTGGGACGTCTGGATTTGGTCTGCTGTGTAACGTTCGCTGGCGGACATTTGAGGATGTTTGCTCCTCTTTTAGACGTTCATTGGCAAACTTTTGGTTTGGAGGACATTCGTCCGAACCAGTTTGCGAACATCCCTGTTCAGTCCCTCATCTGACATTTCCATTACAACTCTTAAAATATCCAGTCACCCATGCGTGGGCATTTAACATCAGACCAGTGTTGGGGAGTAGCCCAACTACATGTTACTAAATTACGTAAATTAATTACAAAATAAATGTAACTGTAAACTCTTAATTACTGAGAAAAAATGTGTAATTAAATACAGTTAGGTGTACTTATGAATGTGTTAATGATTACAAAGGTAGATACATCTGAATATTCTTACACATGTACATATTTAAAATATGAGACACCAATGTTTCAGGAGTTGAGGACCCAGAATAGGACTCATGCTTATTTCTATAACCATTTTATTTCCTATTTTGGTCTATGTATATGATTTTTTAATCTTTATTTACACTTTTATATTTCTAGACATTAGTTAACCACTTAATTTTATGAAAGGTTTGCCTTTTTAAATGTTTGCTGAAGTTGTCCCATACAGCTGCTGACATTAGGCTATGTGAACACTTTCAAAGCTAACGTTAGCATGTAAAGTTGGAATGATTAAACTTATGTAATATTGACAGATATTGAACTTAAATATTTAATTTCCATATGGTAAAAATACACAATGAGACACAATAGTATATGCGGCAAAAAGCATTTTAAAACGAAAGTCCCCTAAACGTCCCAAATGGCTTCTGCACATCCTGTGAGCGTCCCTCTAAATGTCCGAATGATGTCTTCGTGAAAGTCAGCTCAACGTCAACACGACCCTACACGCTCATCCAGGGGACGTTCACAGAAACACCTTTTTTTTTTTTTTTGCTGGGTATGCACTAATTATTGTTACTGTCAGTGTTAAAATAATTCCTATTATTCAGGTCTACTACAGTAGAGTAAGACAAGGTTATTACATTAGACTGTATATTAATAATGTGATTTACTGTCACACAATTCATGATGTACGCCAATCAGATTGCAACTGTGTATTTATTAGTTTATAGATTTGTTTTGGACATTTATTTATAATTTGCAGGAAGATGTTTAATGACACTTAGTTTGTTTGTTTGTTTTATTCAGCTCTTGCTGTGTTTTTTGAACATCAGTTCCTCAGAGAAAAGTGCATTTGTTCAGCTGGGAATGCTACAGTAAGAGCTTGTCCTCTCTCTGGAGAGTAAGCGCTTTACTTAGAAAAACAACAGCTTCACCTCATTAGTCCCACTGCACATCTGAAAGCTGTTTAATGATCTTAAGTCAATGGCACTTCTTTAAAGAAAATGGATGCTTCTGAAAATAAAGAACCAGCACGTGGAGGCCTCTTATAATGGAACAGAAGAGGAGGAGCTTCACTGCTCTGGTTGACAACGGAAACCCATGGAAAAGATGTGCGTATATAAAAAAAGATGAGACCCTGAAAAGGAGAAAAGATTAATTCAGCTGTACAAACAATGGAAGGCCCTGCTTCCAATGCTGAATTTGAGTCGCTCATTGATGGGAAGGCCATTTCGTCTGCTGACAAGCTGCACTATTTAAAAAGGTTTGTGATCCAGCTCATAAGTCTCTTCATGGCATTCATCTTATACAGGAATGATAATGAGGCTTATAATGATGCGTGGAACAAGCTGAACCCAACGGCATGGACGGCCATTTTCTATAAAGAAGGCATTCTGGGGAAAGCTAGCCAAATGGCCTAAGATTCAGCCTAGGGATGCTGAAGGTTTCAGAGAATGACTTCTTGAATGCATGTCATCAAGCTATGCCTCATGTCAAAGTGTTTGAAATACTAAATGATTGTGATGGAAATCAGAAACTTGTACACAAATTACCAGATTGGGCAGCAGCACGTTGGAACCGTAAGGTCACGTAGACACTGAATGAGATTCATGACTTTCCAAAGTTTATAGACTTTGTGACCTTCATTTCAATGGAAGCAGAGATTACTTTTAATCCTGTCACTTCCTCCCGTGCTCTTCGTGCCTCTGACCCCACTTAAAAAAAAAACGGATCTTTAAGGACAGTAAAAGGAACAGGGCTAATGACTTTCACATTCAAACAGCCACGGATAATAAACAAAATGACGAAAAACGAACAAAAGCACACTAAAGGAATTTTAAAATTTGTTTCGTCTGCAAGGACAGCAAACATAAGGTTCAGAACTTAAGGTTTAGGTTTTACTTAAGGTTTCCAACGTGCTGCTGCCCAATCTGGTAATTTTTGTACAAAATTCTGATTTCCATCACAATCATTTAGTATGTACAAAGTGAATAACAGGGCTTACATAGCCCTGAGGTACACCCACATTTGTTTTTACTTCTATTGACAAAACATCATTCACTTTAACTCTTTGAGTTAAATTAATAAAAAAAGAGGAAATTTTCTATTTAATCAGACACGGATTCACATCTAACTAAAGTTTGGACTCAAGAGCATTAAATTGGATTGTGTCAAATGCAGAAGAATATTCAAGAAATTAAGCTCTAGCATAGGTACACTGTTAGTAAATGATATTTTTTTTTTTTTTACAATACATTATACAACAACATATTGTATCCATGTTTTTATTGTAAATGCAAATGCATAATGGAAAATTGATGGACAGTCATGTAATATTATTGTAACTACACTGTAAAAGCATTATTTTACAGCCACCACAGAGCATTGTGGGATAGCATTAAAATTGTTACTTTCCCAGCTAACATAATTTAGTTATAAGAACATTTTCCACATATTGAGTGTTTGTTCTGGGAACATAAAGGAAATTTTTTTAAAAGGTATGGAGTTCCTCAAATGTTCTTTCAACTTAATTTTGATTAAAAATGTAACATTCTAGTAACACCGATTTGTAACCAAGAACATAAAAATGTCCAGTTTCCTTAATGTTAGTATAATGTTATTTATAGGTTATTATAATGTTTCTGAAACATTAATTCAATCATTCAAACACCTGCTGTGAACAAGCATTGAAAGAAAGAGAAATAAGAACACAAACTACAACTTTTTTCAGCCACAGCCTTAGATGAACTGAAGATACAAGACTTTACAATTATCAAGATCTGATTTAACAACTCCGCAAACAGCAATACCAGCTTCAGTTATTACTAATCAGATTGACTTTACTTCTGTTAGACGTCTAAACAAGGTCATATTGAAGTTTATATGTTGAAGTCTTATTGAAAATGTTTTTTTTTTTAGATCACCATCATGGAGATCAGCATTTGCTTCAGTTGAGCTCTTGACCATTGAATTCTGTTAAGTTGCTCCTTTTGCAGAAATTGCAGTTGTTTTCAGAAAACATTTCTGTCTCAATTAAAGTAGATTTACGTGTCTGCTTTTACAACAGCCAAATTAATACATTGAAGAAGTTCAAATAGCTCAACAGATGTATTAAAAAAGAGCTGCTGTTGTGTTGCAAATACTTAATTTTTTATTTATTTTTTTTACATATTTTTGAGTCATTTATACACTCACAGACATCAACATTTGGCATATGAAACACATCAGCGGTGACATGCTTCATGCCAGCATACAAAACACATTAATGGCTCCCAGTATGCCTTGCTGCATTTTTTTTTTTTTTTTATTTTTTTATTGTCAACATTGTTAAGGATTGTATGACAATAATAGAAAATACAGTATTTTATTGTTATAATGCTACTGTAATCACAGTATCACTGTTGTGTAAACATACTTTATTTGTATATTATTTACTATAAATACATGGTAATTAGTTGTCAGGAATTTCCTGTAAAATTAAAATAAGTTTTTAACAGTGTACTTTTATCTAGAAGTTTAGAGAAGTTTAAAGTGCGCTAGAGCAGCCACTTGTCTTTAGCACTGCAGCCTTGTTTATACGCGAACTGATTCTGATCAAGTTTTCCTTTAATATTATTCACCAGCTATTTAAGTAATTTTCTTTCTAAACATGTCATTATTGCTGAGGTAAGAGCTGTGCACTGTTAGCAATTGTTTATTTTTTACAATATATTTTACAACAATTCATTGTATTCATGTTTTTATTGTAAATGCAAATGCATGATGGGAAATGAGGGATTCTCCATTTCATTATTTTATATTTAATTTGTTGGCGAATCCAACTTCATTATCTGTCATAATAGATTTGTTAGATGATGATAAACTGGTCATATTTTTCACACCATCCCAGACCTTCTTTTTGTTTGTAGTTCTAAACGCTTCTTATAGGCGCTAGTTATGAACTTAATTTGCTTTCTTCATTTTACCTTTTAGTTGTTTATCCGTCAATATAAGTCCCCTTAAAGTTTTTTATTTTTGTGTCCCTGGTAACATGAGAGTTATTATTTGGATAAACTTCAATATCATTTGTAGGTTTTACCAGTTGCACACAAACAATTATTTAGTCATTCAATACTTGCAGTTCTATCATCTATTGATACTTCATGAAACATTTCCCAGTTTGTGTAATCAAAACAAGCGTTCACTCTGCTTTAATTTGACCATAGTCAAACTAATTTCTTTTCCAGTTTTCACCATTTTTGCTTAGACTTATATACTGGCATCGTATACATCACATTATGGTCAGAAGTGAGTGTTGGTGGTCCAAAATGTTGTCTTTTTCCCCCTAGATTTACTTATTGTTCAAATCTGAAACGCATATAACAACCAGCACTTAACGCTTAAAGTCCGGTTCAACTGTTGCGGGCATTTTGGCAGTCGAATGAAACACAATATCATGTCAACATAAGATTTCATTTTCATGTTGAGAGATCAGACTTACCTTGTTGTAGGTATCCGTTCTGGATTCTTCTCTTTAGTGTTTAATTTCTGTTTCTCTCTCTCCTCCTATTTATGTACATTAGAGTTTCGTTTCCACACAATCTCTTTCCATTGACATTAACTTTCATTTCCGTAAAAAAAGAAACCACTCCCAGATCTCACATCACCAGTTTTACATACAATACAGTAAATCAAAAGTAACCACATAACAAATAACCACAACCCATATTAAATTTCTCTCTCTCCCTTCCTCTCTCTCTCTCTCTCTCTCTCTCTCTCTCTCAACAGGAATAGGAAATAAGCTGTGTATCTGACCAACAAACTTTTAAAAGAGAGGGAAAACAAACCACACGTGTGTGTGTCATTCTTAACATGTTAAGCAGCGCATAGTCTGTGTGAAAAGATTATGTAATTAATTATATTTTCCAACTTGAAAATGTATCCCAACTACTCTAATAATGAGCCCTGGTCTTTGATATAAAGGTAATTTAGAAATTACTCACTTTTTACACCGCATATTTGCAAGATAAGACTGAACGCTTCTCCAGAGAGGAAACAGATCTGCTCATGCACGAGGTTAAAGTGTGCGACCAGACCATCTACGGGGCACAATAATAATCTTTCACATTGTCATCCTTTCATATTTAATATCTGGCATGTTTGTGTGCTGCTATGCATCCCAATGTTTGTAATAAGCAGCGTTTACACGTGTTGTGCACTCGCATATAAGGAAACCAATGCGCCCCTTAAATAAATATAGCCTAACAAAAAATACTGCGCCATTGACTGAAGACCAGGTTTTAGTTGGTCAATTGCGAAACCATTTTTCGAGAGAGGACCAGGCCTGGACTTTATTTTGTATTTGGTTTTTATTTGTGAACGTCAGTCGTCCGTGAGGGGCTGACATGCTGTTTTGTCTATATTTTGTAATTAAAGTTTGATTGATTGTCTGCAGGTTCCTGCCTCCTTCTTCCCGTGATCATGGGGTTTTAATTCGTTACAGTGGTGCCGAAGCCCGGGAGAAGGAGGGACGAGCTGCTGAAGATCCCTCGCGGCTGTGGTGAATCCGCGGTGCCATCGAGCAGGTGAGGAAGTGTGCCGCCATGGACGCTCGAGGCGGTGGCCTGTGATGTGGAGGGGCAGCTGCCGTCCGTGAGGGAGCGGAGGAGTCGGCGCCGTTTGCCAGGGGGCCGGAGCCTGCTAACATCCGCCCGAACGCGGAGGAGCAGGGAATGGGGGACTCCTGCCGGCTGCCCAAAACCGGAGGAGCCATCGCCATCCACCGGGCGGCGGAGGAGTGTCATGCCATCCGTCGAGGGCCGTCCAGTGCCACCTCCAGGCACCGTGGAGGAGACCATCCAGCTGGTGGAGGGCCGAACAGCAGTGCGTCTGGTAACCTGAATTTTTTTTTCTTCTCCTCTCTCGTCTCTGTCACTCCTCATCCTTCCATCTCCTTTTCTCTCACCTCATCTGTCCTACCCCCAGGTTCCCGCAGGTCCCCTTGAGCGGTCCCCCGACGAGTGGGGCGGGTAGGATGGTAGGGAAATAGCATTAATAATAAGTGGCGCTAAACTGGATCCAGCAACTCATCACTAAACATGCCATTGGTGATCACAAAATATTGTGCATTGCCTGGTTGTGGAAGAACACAGTTGCTTCATAACCTTCCTTCAGATTCAAAGTGTTTGTTTTATTATTCATACCACAGTAAATAAGGCTCTTATAGAAATGTTTATAATATATGTTATCTTGAACAACCCAAATAAAACAAATTAATCTCTTAATTTTAAATGGATAGCAATGTATTTAAACATGTCTGGCAACATGGAAATATTTTTTATGAAGAGTCTATAAAAATGAAATATTTAATTATCTACATTTCACAGTTTTCAGTGTACACTATTTATATAAAACCAGACTGTTAGTACACCATATTTATACAAATGGACTAAATCTATGCATGTATGTGCATTTAAAGAGAAGGCAGCTAATACATTGGGTTTACAAGATTGCTTATCATGTGCCCCTCTAGTAAGATTCTGACTCCCTCTGGTGGACAACATTGTATCACTGACAATCATGTATCTTCACGTTTCAGTTGAAATGGCTGCTAGTTTAGAATTTGCATTATACATTTATTATAGAGTAAATTTACCTTTGGACCTTTGACTCGTAATAAAATATATCCAGGGCACCAAGACACTGTCTATTAAACACATAACACATTGTAATGTCTCTTGTTAGAGTTGGTCTACCATATAAACGTTTGGCTTCATAAAGCTGCCTACATTTATTAATGTACTGTAGGCGGCTACTTGGAGGATATATGAACCACAGGTTTAGTGCATCAAGTTCTTAACAGAACAGAACGCCAGAACACACCAGCAAACATATAGCAAACGCCTTAGCATTAAGAAAAGACCCTCATAGCCAACATGAAGTTGTTCTTTTAAGAAATCTAGTTCATCCAGTTCATCTAGTTCAAAAAATTTGTTTTTGTGAAAAGTGGGGTCATCCCATAGGTGTAATGGTTTTTATACTGTAGAAACTGTATATTCTATGGCCCTACACCAACCCTACCCCTAACCCTAACCCTCACAGGAAACTTTGTGCATTTTTACTTTCACAAAAAAAAAACTCATTCTGTGTGATTTATAAGCGTTTTGAGCAAGAGCACTCACACACGCACACACACACACACACACACACACACACACACACACACACACACGCACACACACACACACACACACACACACACACACACACACACAGGTGTTAGTTATCATTCACTTGACCTCCTTATCACAGCCTGTTGCAGACTTCACATTCCCATTTCCCCTCTCCACACTCGCTTAATAATCTGAGATCATTTGACAGAAGCGAGATCTTTTAATCCTGATAATTTATCTCTGGCTAATTTGGATCTTCAAAATATCTGGATCAAGCTGTCTGAGATTACTCTGTGTTGTATGTTTATAGGGCAGATATATCGATACTCAAAACCATGATCACTAATGGCTGGCGATGAGAAAGCATAAAATAAAATCATATAATTAAGATCCAATTACATTATCCAGCTGTTACAAATACACAATTGAAAGAGAAGACAGCACACTGTTATAATTTCAGACTTTATTGTAGATGTTTTGATAGAACATCACAATTAAACACTTTACAGTTTTACATTTTGATATTTATCTGTTATTTTTCTATTTGGTACCATGTCCTGAAAGATATTGATAACCTCATATGTTATGATTGGGATGTTGATGTTGTTGTTTTGTTGTTGTTTTGTCTTCAAAGTGCAACAGCAAATTTGGTGTTAGAGGTGCTGTTTGCAATTACGGATCTGCATTGACAAATGTGAATAAAAGCCTTCTTTTATTTACATAAAAGACATCTTCATCTGTGTTCTCAAGATGAACAAAAGTCTCGTGGGTTTGGAACAACATGAGGGTGAGTCAATTATGAATTTTCATTTTTAGCAGAACTAGCCCAAGTGAAGTGTGCTCAGCTAGTAGGTGTTTGGTTAGCATTATGGACTGCAGAACATACAGTAGATTTTTGGTTCAAAGTTTACTTTGTAAATGCTATTGAATGCTATTCATAATAATAATTCTTTACATTTATATAGTGCTTTTCTAGACACTCAAAGTGCTTACATCCACCACCAGTGTGCAGCATCCACCTATGCATATTTATTTGCTGATTTAATGCTTTTACAGTAAATTAATTTGATGTTTAAACATTTTTCAAAACACAACATAGACTTCAAGTACTCATCTAATGTGTTGCTGATAGTGGAAAATCACTCTGTATTTTGCATTTACATTTTCAATAAATGTTTTGTTTTGAGGCATTTGTTTACGGTTTCATTACACTATTGCATGTAAAAGTGAAAGTGAAAGTGACGTGACATTCAGCCAAGTATGGTGACCCATACTCAGAATTCGTTCTCTGCATTTAACCCATCTGAAGTGCACACACACAGAGCAGTGAACACACACACACTGTGAACACACACCCAGAGAAGTGGGAAGCCATTTATGCTACAGTTTTCTAGAAAACTGTAGAAATATTGAAATATAAATTGAATGCAACTTAAAAATAAGGATAAAATGGGTAAATGTTACTTTAAAAAATTGTTTGTAAATTAATAATAATAAAAACAGCTGCCGTAACTTAAGTGTGCTAGTTGAAATAATGTAAAGTCTAATAGAACAAACATAAATAAAATGAGCTCAAAATACTAAAAAAGTATACTGACACAAATAGCTGTATATATATATATATATATATATATATATATATATATATATATATATATATATATATATATACACAGTATATATACAGGTGAATCTCAATAAATTAGAATGTCATGGAAAAGTTCATTTATTTCAGTAATTCAACTCAAATTGTGAAACTTGTGTATTAAATAACTTCAATGTATACAGACTGATGTAATCTCTTTCTAGTATATTTGGTTCTTTTAATTGTGATGATTTTGGCTCACATTTAACAAAACCCCACCAATTCACTATCTCAACAAATTACAAACCCGATTCCAAAAAAGTTGGGACATTGTACAAATTGTGAGTAAAAAAGGAATTGAACAATTTACAAATCTCATAAACATATATTTTATTCACAATAGAATATAGATAACATATCAAAAGTTGAAAGTGAGACATTTTGAAATAGCATGCCAAATATTGGCTCATTTTGGATTTCATGAGAGCTACACATTCCAAAAAGTTGAAACAGGTAGCAATAAGAGGCTGGAAAAGTTAAATGTACATATAAGGAACAGCTGGAGGACCAATTTGCAACTTTTTAGGTCAATTGGGAACATGATTGGGTATAAAAAGAGCCTCTCAGAGTGGCAGTGTCTTTCAGAAGTCAAGATGGGCAGAGGATCACCAACTCCCCCAAGGCTGTGCCGAAAAATAGTGGAGCAATATCAGAAAGGAGTTTCTCAGAGAAAAATTGGAAATAGTTTGAACTTATCATCATCTACAGTGCATAATATCATCCAAAGATTCAGAGAACCTGGAACAATCTCTTTGTGAAGGGTCAAGGCCAGAAAACCATACTGGATGCCCGTGATCTTCGGCCCTTAGACAGCACTCTATAAACTCTATAGGTCAAAAAAGAAGCCATATCTAAACACGATCCAGAAGCGCAGGTGTTTTCTCTGGGCCAAGGCTCATTTAAAATTGACTGTGACAAAGTGGAAAACTGTTCTGTGGTCAGACGAATCAAAATTTGAAGTTTTTTTTTTTTTTGAAAACTGGGACCCCATGTCATCCGGACTAAAGAGGACAAGGACAACCCAAATTGTTATCAGCGCTCAGTTCAGAAGCCTGCATCTCTGATGGTATGGGGTTGCATGAGTGTGTGTGGCATGGGCAGCTTACACATCTGGAAAGATGAGCTCCATCAATGCTGAAAGGTATATCCAAGTCCTAGAACAACATATGCTCCCATCCAGACATCGTCTCTTTCAGGGAAGATCTTGCATTTTACAACATGACAATGCCAGACCACATACTGCATCAATTACAACATCATAGCTGTGTAGAAGAAGGATCCGGGTACTGAAATGGCCAGCCTGCAGTCCAGATCTTTCACCCATAGAAAACATTTGGAGCATCATAAAGAAGAAGATGAGACAAAGAAGACCTAAGACAGTTGAGCAACTAGAAGCCTGTATTAGACAAGAATGGGACAACATTCCTATTCCTAAACTTGAGACACTTGTTTCCTCAGTCCCCAGACGTTTGCAGACTGTTAAAAAAAGAAGAGGGGATGTTCCAACTTTTTGGAGATGTGTTGATGCCATGAAATTAAAAATTAACTTATTTTCCCTTAAAATGATCAATTTTCTCGGTTTAAACATTTGATATGTCATCTATGTTGTATTCTGAATAAAATATTGAAATTGAAAACTTCCACATCATTACATTCTGTTTTTATCAACAATTTGTACAGTGTCCCAACTTTTTTGGAATTGGGTTTGTAGAACAAGGAAAAAAACCTTTTTATTGAATTGCTGGCCTTCTGGAATGTATGATAATTTACTGTACATGTACTCTCATGTACAGTAATGGGCTCCTTTTGCTTTAATTACTGCCACAATTTGGCATGGCATGGAGGTGATCAGTTTGTGGCACTGCTGAGGTGGTCTGGAAGCTATGGTTTCTTTGACAGTGCCCTTCAGCTCATCTGCATTGTTTTTTCTCTTGGGGCGGCAGTGGCTCAGTGGTTCATGTAGGTTGTCTACAAACCAGAAGGTTGGTGGTTCGATCCCCGGCTCCACCTGACCAAGTGTCGAGGTGTCCTTGAGCAAGACACCTAACTCCAGCTGCTCCCGACGAGCTGGATGGCGCCTTGAATGGCAGACACCGCAGTCGGTGTATGAATGTTTGTATGAATGAGTGTGTGAATGGGTGAATGTTAGGCAAATTGTGAAGCGCTTTGGATGGCCATGTGGTCTGTTGAAAGCGCTATATAAATGCAGTCCATTTCTCATTTTCCTCTTGACAGTACTCCATAGATTCTCTCTGGGGTTCAGATCTGGTGAGTTTGCTGGCCAGTCAAGCACACTGACATAATGGTCATTTAACCAACTTTGGTGCTTTTGGCAGTGTGGGCAGGTGCCAAATCCTGCTGGACAATAAAGTCAGCATCTTCAAAAAGCTGGTCGGCAGAAGGAAGAATGAAGTGCTCCAAAATATCTTGGTAAACGGGGGCAGTGACCTTGGTTTTCAAAAATCACAATGGACCAACACCAGCAGATGACATTGCACCCCAAATCATCACAGACTGTGGAAACTTAACACATGACTTCAAGCAACTTGGGCTATGAGCTTCTCCACCCTTCCTCCAGACTCTAGAACATTGGTTTACAAATGAAATACAAAACTTACTTTCATCTGAAAAGAGGACTTTGGACCACTGGGCAACAGTCCAGCTCTTCTTCTCCTTAACCCAGGTAAGATGCCTTTGACTTTATCTGTGGTTCAGGAGTGGCTTAAAAAGAGGAATACAACAACTGTAGCTAAATTCCTCGACACGTCTGTGTGTGGTGGCTCTTGATGTCTTGACCCCAGCCTCAGTCCATTCCTTGTGAAGTTCACTCAAGTTCTTGAATCGATTTTCGTGACAATTATAATAAGGCTGTGGATCTCTCAGTTGGTTGAGCATCTTTTTCTTCCACACTTTTTCCTTCCACTCAACTTTCTGTTAACATGCTTGGATCATGCCTGATGTTCAGTGTACCATGGGTCACATCTCCCAATATTTTTGCTTTCACGAAACACATACGCAGAGTAGACAGGGATCTTCCAGGTCGTGCTGTACAAAGTTGCATAAAGATAAATTTATATATATATATATATATATATATACATACACACACACACACACACACCCTACACTAACCCTAACCCTCACAGGAAACTTTTGTGCATTTTTAGTTTCTCAAAAAAACTCATTCTGGATGATTTATAAGCATTTTGAAAAATGGGGACATTGGTTATGTCCTCATAAGTTACCCTCTCCTTGTAATACCTGTGTCATACCCATGTCATTATACAGAGTTGTGTCCTGATATGTCACAAAAACATGTCCCCCCCCCCCCCCCCCGCACACACACACACACACACACACACAAAGACCTTCACAATGTTAATTTAACGTATAGAAATATATAAGATTATCATGCAGTATGAATGATTTCAGATAATATTTCAATTATTTCAGCCAGCAATATACTGTATAGGCTTAAAAACTAAATGTTTTATGAAAAGCGCTATATATTTTAATTTTCATTTCAAATATTGTAAAACATTACATATTGAATGCATTTATATTTGGAATTAAGTTGGCTTGAGAAATCTTTAAACTTCTGCTGTCTACTGCCAGAGCAAAGCTTAAAAACTTCCAGATAAAACCAGCCTAAGCTGATTGGTTGCTTTGGCTGGTCTCCCAAGCTGGTTTAAAAGTGTGTTTGGCCACTGTTTTAACAGGTCAAACTGGTCTTAGCGGTTTTTGTTTTTTACTGAATCAACTGGATTCATATAGAAACGTTAACAACCTGCTAGTAACTTGTTAA
The DNA here is from genome assembly GCF_023724105.1 of Carassius gibelio. NCBI lineage: Eukaryota > Metazoa > Chordata > Actinopteri > Cypriniformes > Cyprinidae > Carassius > Carassius gibelio. The sequence goes on along the minus strand of NC_068377.1, from coordinate 1,797,278 downwards.
TCAGGCTAGCAACATGCTAATTACATGCTAGTCACTTGTAAGTCATTCTAGGAACATGCTAGTATCTTACTAATCATGTTAACAACATGCTAGATATATGTAAATAACATTCCAGTCACTTTGATAATCACGATGGCAACATGCTACCACTTGCTAATAATGCTAAAAATCACATGCTAACCATGCTAACAACATGCTAGTCACTTACGAATAATGTTAACAACATGCTAGTCACTTGCTAATATTAACAACATGTCAGTTACTTTATAATCATGCAAACAACATGCTTGTAACTTACTAATCATGTTAGCAACATGCTAGAAACAAACAACATGCTAGACATTTGCTAATCATGCTAGCAACATGCTAGTCACTTGTTAATAATGTTAAAAACATAGTCACTCGCTAATAATACTGTCACGTGGAGGTTAGGATGAACTCAGGCGCAGACAGGGTGCACTACACACAGGGTATATTTATTGAAAAACCCACGAGGGGGAAAACAACGAATAGGGCAAAGACTAACAACTTAACAAGACTAAGCAAACAATAAACAAAAGACTCTTCACACAGGAACTCTTACTACAGACAAACAATCACAGGTTAAACAACGTCTCTTAAAAGTGTAACAATGAACCGCACAGGACAAGTGAACACAAGGGGACAGAAATAGGGAGACTAATCATAACATAACAGGTGACACAGGTAAAGCAATAATGACAAAACTAGGATAACAAGGGGGGCGGGGCAAGGAAACGAGACAACACAAGCACATGGCTCAAAGACAAGGCCATGTGCTTGTACACAAAACACGGGCCTGTCATGATCCTGCCTCAAGACTAGAGGAAAACCAAGGACACGAGTGCAGAATCATGACAAATACTAACAACATATAGTGAGATGCTAGTCACTTGTTAGCAACATGCTAGAAATGTGTTATTTACATGCTAGTGAATAAAAAATACTAACGAAATTTATGGAATTAAAAGTCAAGTTCAAGTATTCTCCAGCATCTCCTGGTCTCCCCTCGTGTGACGCTGTTTCAGATCAGGATAACTTACCATCGCCCCGCAGAGCTCCCAGACACCACCAACCTCGGCTGGAACCCCTCTGTTGAAGAGGTAAGTGAGGACCCAAATGCGGTTCAACAGAAAATAGAGTCTTTAATGTAAATTAAAATGTTCTTCTGAGAGAATAAGGCAAATAAGCAACCCGCAGAGATGGCAATAAAAAACAAAACCGAAAAATCAGCAGAACTTGAAAAAGGTCTCTTTGGCAGTGACTGGGGCTGTTGATATAGCGGCAACTGGCCGTGGGTCTCTCAGAGGGGACGCGGGTAACGGGCAGACCGTGTGGGATGGTACTCTCTCGGCATCAGGCAAACTGGACAGGATACAAAGGTGGGGGTAATAAACAGAGTTACCAGGCAGGTCTCAACAGGACAAAACAGGACTTAAACGGACTCTGACAGGGTAGTAGTCTGCTTATTGCGAGAAAAGCTCGAATGAGAATCTGAAAAAGGATGCAGCAAAAGCAGAGAAAGACATAGTCACAGAAGATGAGAAACAGCTGGGAAACGAGAAAGGCAAAGTGAAAGTAGCCTATAAGACCAGAAGAGGGAGACAGAGTAAAAGGAAACAGGAACATGACAAGACAAGACATAACACCCTCAGCAGGCAGTTCCCGGGCCCAGTCAGCCAGACATTAATATGGCAAGCCACTCAAACATAAACTATTCAGCAAATTCATATGAGATTGTACAAGCAAACTTGTTTAAAATTCAGTCACATTCACTCCTATTGCAGTCTTTGGCCCCTGCCTCATCTCTCGTGCAGATTGTGCCCACTGTAAGTATTCAGAGTGTTTATATAATATGGGTTACATTAAGTCCATTGCTTTCTTTTATTAGTCTTTACAAATTGTCGCCGTCTCTTCCCGTTCTAACAGTACATGATATCTGTCCACATCTCACAGTCTGCCTTTCTTTGTATGTAGATTTTTTATTGAACACACTTGTCTAAGCAGCAAGAGTCTGGAAATGCTAGTTTAATATGTCATGTGACACATCAGACATCAGTTAATTTGGCCAAACCAGTTTGGTTAAGATCAGTTAAGTCTGTTCACACCAAGAACAATAACTATAGTAACTATTTTAGCATCCACACCTTAAACAATGAAGTATGTTAATTAATAATGTACTGCTGTGGTTATGTTGTCTACTATTTGTTGTCAATGTTTTAATAGTTCATCATAGTTAAGTAGATGGAAGGGCAGTAAAACATACACAGATCTATTCTCATCATTTACAGCAAACTGTGCTGAGTCACATATTTGTTTAGATTGTCTTTTCAAAAACTTGCCATCATATTAGTTGCAAATCATTGTTATCTTAGAATAAAGACCCTCAAAAATCAGTGTCCATTTGGAATGAGCTGAATTTATTTAATTAGATCAAGAGAAAGAACTCTTCATTGTACACAAGGCCAATGTGTCATTCTGTAAGACAAGGTAGAGACAGTGTGCAGTTTATGGTGCAAAAGCCATATAATTCATGCAGACCTTAATACAAAAGACCTCATTTGTGAATCTCTGTGTCAACAAATGTCTCATCTTTGTGCTAAACCCTAACATAAACATTGCTTATAATACAGTATATGATTCACGTTGATCTTTCCTTGCTTCATCAGACTCAGTTGTGCATGAAGTCCATGCAGTCTCTTCTAATGCAGCTTTCAGCCCACCCTTTGTCTGAGTCATTAATATTACTTAATGTTCAAGGATTAATTAGTTATATGTATTGTTTACAAAATGTGCCTCTGGTTTCACAGAAAAGACTTAAACCTAGTTCCAGACTAAAATGTAAGTCTGAGCAGATTCAAATTAAATAAACTTGCACTGAGTGATCTTAAAATATAACAGTGCTTTTGTTTTGTTTCAAAATGTTTTTCTAAGGCACATTTATAAATGACCAAAATGAGCAAAATGACATAAGTTTTAATAAATGAATAACATGTTACATTTTGTTTTAGAAATTGATTTTTTTTTTTCATAATTTGTAGTATTTGTTAATTTTCCAATGTCAAGAGTTTGTAATTAGCAACTAATTTAAGCATGTGAGTAATATGGATTAATTGCTCCAACATGCTGCATAAGGATTTTGAAGGGGAGTGGCCCAAATATATCCATCTGTTACAAATGTACAATTAAGAGAAGACAGCACACTCTGTTATAATTTCAGACTTTATTGTTGATGTTTTGATAGAACATCACAATTAAACATTTTACAGTTTTACATTTTTATATTTACCTGTTCCTATTTGTTACCAAATATCCTGTAAAATATTGATAACCTCACCTCTTATGATTGGGATGTCATTTTCTTTCAATGTCATTTGTCTACAAAGTGCAACAACAAATTTGGTGTTAGAGCTTCTTATTTGCAATAACGTATCTGCATTGACAAATGTTTATATGTAAATAAAACCATAAGTTAGATCTGTTCATCAATCATCATTTAAAGTGATCCTCTCTTGAGAAAATGTAAGTTTAAACCTCTCAATTCATATGGACTCGTTTTATGATCTATTTAGGAATTTTCTGAAATGTCAAAGAGGTAGTTGCATAAACTGTCATAGGACAGAACAAAATATTTCTTCACTTTACAATGTAAATGTGCAACAATGCTAAATACAGAGTGCATGGCCACCATCAGCAACACTTTAGATGAGTACTTGAAGTCTATGTTGTGTTTTGAAAAGTTGTTTAAATATCAAATTCAGTTAAATTAAAAACATTAAATCAGCAAATATTCAAATGTATATGCAAAGAAAGAAGGCGTAACTTTCTTGAGATTGGAACCACGATTGTTACTCAGCTTTTAATCAAAAGTGGGGGAGTTCCAACCTAACATTTACATTTACATAGTCTGGTGCTTCTGACTCACAGCCTGTAAGTAACGTTTCATTTTATTATTTAAAGAACCTGCTACTTACTATTAAAACGCAAGTGTAGAGTACTTTGTGTTTCTCCGATCACAAATGCAGACATGGTCTTATGTTTAAGCGGAATAATGCAACACAACACAAAAGACAGTATAAGTCATTATAATCAGTAATTATTTCCCCACTGGATGCAACAAATGCATCGTTTGAAATGGATTCTAATGTTTTGTGTCTTCGTGGGGACGCGATATCATATTATGGTAAGGGGCGTAAAATTTTCATCACACGCTTGAGGTATTTGGCCAATCACAAAGCATTGGAATGCTGGCACACCTTGCTTTTTCAGACCAATGAGCTTTGGAAAAATTTACCTATTTAAGAAAGGCGTGGCTTAGAGGACATAAAATAATGTAAAATATGTGGAAAATAATGTTGTTGTTGTTGTTGTTGTTTTATATATACTTTAAACCATGTAAACACATTGCAATACACCAAATACACATACAGATGTTCTTTTTAGTACCATCATATGATCCCTTTAAGATAGTATTGTATTGACTGCAGGACAAACTGTACAATTTAGTTTCAAAGATTATTTTGTTTACTTTGTAATTGCTATTGAATGCTATTCATGATTATTTGCTGATTTAATGTTTTTAACGTGACTGATTTTGATATTTAAACACTTTTCAAAAAACAATATAGACTTCAAGTACTCATCTCAAAGTGTAGCTGATGGTGGTCATGCGCTCTGTATTTTGCATTGTTGCACATTTGCATTGTAAAGTGAAGAAATATTTAGTTTTGAGGCACTTGTTTATGGTTTCATAACCCTATTGCATGTAGAAAAAAAAATAGAAATATTGAATTCAATTTTAAAATGAATAGAAGTAACTTATGTGGCTTATAAGGAGAAACTGGTAAATATTACTGTAAGAAAGCTTAAAAATATAGTTTGTAAAGTGAAAAAAACAAACAGCTGTTATTAGTTAAGTGTGCAAGTTGAAAAATTTTTTATTCTAATAGAATAAACTAAAATAAAATGAGTTCAAAATAGTCAAGAAGCTGATACAAAAAGTTGCCTCAATTTTATTGAGTAAAATGAACATAACATGTTTACAGTGCTTTTTTGTTTATTGACTAGTAACAAGCATTAGAATCACCTGACATTTCAAATAATATCCTTTTTTTAAGCCTGTCTAAAAATAAGCCTTTTTTTTTCAGAAGTCAGAAGGAATAGGATAGTAGATAAACATGAACATTAGACCAAGATCATTGGTGTCTGATATATTAGCTGCAATGAAACTGGATTAGGTGCCGTTTTTTAGTTACACGGAGAGTCGATTTTGGCTTGTTTAGGTGGCTTTGGTACGCTTGGAAAAACTTCAAAATTTTGTATTTGGTAAAAACCATTGAGCTTGTCCTGAAGCTCTTTTATTTTTAATTCCTGCACTTTTCCGTTGTTGTCCGGTCCATAATAGCCCTTCCCTATGTACTGATTGTTCTTCAGACAGCAGGTGGCTCTCCAGTAATACTTTGACACATAGACTCTATTATTCAGTTTAGGTGCATTCATGTCAGGAACTACACCAGTCACCACATAGGCCTTAACACAGGATTTCAGGTCTTCAGTTACAGATCTCTCATGTCCCAGCCATGCGTTCTTATTGAAAGTTGAATCCTGTGGAGCCGCGTTGGTCAGTGTGGATGTGGCCAGCATTGAATGACGATTGTTGGTGTGGAGCACAGGATAGAGGTGACCTTTGTTATATTTTTTGTTGTTCTTATAATCATCATTAACAGCCTGATTAGGGCCAATATTGTCATCACTGCCTTGAGGACCCATACATGGCTCAGAATCTCCATCCAGCTAAAGGTAATGAGAAGCAAAAACAACTAAATACATCAGACTAAAAAAAAAAGTTATTTAAAATATCTTTTAAGATGAATTATGTAACTTCTGTGTCTTTAGCAGCTTCGGTCATAATTGCAAAAGTATCTACTCAAGTAATGACTTTTCAAACTTGTTTCTCAAACATTACCCCCATTTGACAACAGCCACATAAACAGATTGTCCAAAAAACGATTTTAGGAATCAACCTATGAATGGATTAATTACAATTTATCCACATTAATCACTGCAATATGAGTGTTTTAATGGATCCACCTTTAACGTTCTTCCTGTGATATGAACTAATACAGTATTTACCTGAGGTTCAATGTACCATAGGTCTTGTCTCATAACATTTGGGCTGGCAAACACATATGCAGAGTAGACAGGGATCTTCCAGGTTGTGCTGTACAAAGTTGCATACATATATTTTTTCTGAGGTTTCTTATTTTCCTCAACCCAAACACACTGACAGATGGGCTTGACTGAGACGCTCGCTGGTGGTGTGAAGTCAGGAGGTGCGTTGTTCAAAAAGAACTCATTGCATTTACTAAAATTATTATCTACAACTTCACTCAAAGTGAAGAAGCACACAGAAAAAAGTAAGAGAAGAAAAACAAGATGTCTCATGGTGAATCTCTGAAATTTGCTGTTTGCCTGAGGACAGAAGAGAGTTTGCAGACAGGAGGTTAAAGCTGTGTGCATGTGACTGACTGCAGGTACTGAACGTTAGCTGTTTAAGTAGCCAAAGATTATCTATCAACAATACTGTACACTTTAAAACCTAACAAGTTAGAGTAACTCAAACCATTTGAGTAAACCAATTCCCTTGGCTTTAAACCATGAACACCTGCTGTTAACAAACAGAATCACTGAAGAAAAGAAAAAATACTGTTGTGTTTGATATACCAAACAGGACCAAGAAATCCTAAAAATCACATCCCACCTAGAATTTTTTTGTATGTTCTAGGAATGTTTTCAGTGGTTTTATTTAACTTCCCAGAATGTTCTACTAAAAGTTAGGATAACATTCTCTAAAAATGTCTATTGATAACATTGTTAGAGCATTATCCTCTAACATTCTAATAAAGATTCCCATCACACTAGATGTGGACTGACATTGCTCAGAAGTCAGATGTTGGTTGAAAAATAAAAACCCAAACTCTGATTGGTGTCAAACTCTAGCAAAAATAACTCCAAAAACAGTATTACCAACTTCACTTATTATTGAGATTGATAAACAAGACTGACTTTATTTCTGTCATTAATGTAAAAAAAATATATATATATATATTTTTGAGATTAACAGAGGTGTTGAAGGTTTATTGAAAATAATAGTTTAGTTTGACATCACCATTATGGTGATCAGTACTTAGGCAGTATGAGTCTTTTCAGTGTAACTGTTCACTTAACTGCTGTAACTAAAAAAACAGTTAGAGAAAAAAAGTCATCTGGTAATGTTGGTTACTTGCTGATGTTGACAATGTTCTCATGTAATCTCATGCTGTTGACCAATTGAGTCACATTAATAAATAATATGTAGCTAACAGCATACATTAGATTGAGTGAAAACAGTTAACCAGACTACATATGTGATGATGTATTAATCATCAGCAAGCAACCAGCATCATCATCAAACCACGTTCTCTTGCTGTTTTTGCCATAATAAACATTACAGCAGTCAAAGAACAACACTGAGTGTCAAGTGTCAAATTGCACATCTAAAGCCAACACTTACCACCATTATGGTGACATCAAATCAAACTATTCTTTTTAAACAGACATCAACATCTAAACCTCTGCTTAAATCTTAATTAGAATGTTAGGGGATAATGTTCTAATAATGTTATTAATAAACATTTAAAAAATGTTTTTAGGGAACATTATACTATATTTTGGGAGAACGTTCTGGGAACAAAAATAAAACTACCCGCTAAAAACATTTTTAGAGCAATCATGGTTCTAGCTGGGATGTTTCTCACAAGCAGTTGATATGTCCTTACCTCTTGAATTAAGAAGATATAGTGAGATGTTTCCAGATTCCTTCCCCGGTGTCCGTACTCACTCAGCTAGACCTGGGTTACTTTGGGGCATCGACAGAAGTTTTTAGTGATATTACAATATGAAAAATGATCATATTTAATGATTTGTCTAAAATAAGTTTATCCCATCACTATAGGAAATGGTTTAACTTTATCAAAAACAATAACTCATAAGTAATAAAATAAAAAAGATACCAACAGTGGGGTCTTCACCTTGAATTGTGGCGTGAATGTGTTCCAAACATAGCATTTTATAGTCAAGCATAAAATGTGCATTAAGGGAGTAAGTCTCCACCTTTCCTACTTCCATATTTTTAATGTACAGTGAACACACACACACACACACACATGCATTTCTGTGTTGCTATGGTTACCTAAGTCAAAGTGCGTCACCTTTGTCACAGTTTAACAAGCTCCTGGTATCATAATTTTAAATAGAATAATTGCAGCATCTTTTCAAAAAAGCAAGCTAATCTATCTCTGCTTTAATCTAAACAATTACAACATCTTAAGGGCGTAGGCCAAGCTATTTAACAGTTTTTCAACTACATAGTAACACTTCTTGAGATAAGGTTAACAAATAATATGATGGTTAAAAAGAAGTTCCATCCCGCGACAGTATTTGTTGCAAAATGCTTCTCCTTGCAGAACCGTCCCTGCAAACAAGCCTTTACAGGCCCACTTAGGGCCGCCAGCGCAGGGCCCCGGGAAATTGCTCAATGGCAAAATGTTGGCCCTTTAGCACTGGCCCAGCACATTTGTTACAGCAACATTTTGCAGATATCATTAAGAGAGGATTGTTGTTGAGTTTCATAAACTGAATCATGCTATTTGTGTGAGTCTACATGATCCCATCCAAATAATTTCTTCACAACGACTTGAAAATGTTCCAAATATTAAAGCAGGACAAAAAACGTCATGCAGTGGTATTCTAGGACTACTATAATTTGAAATATTTAAATCTAAGTAATGTTTTCAGAGATCAAACTCCAGGTGAGATCAAGAAATCAGTGCTTTATGTGATAACTGACAGCTTGTTTTTTGTGTGTTTTTTTTTTTTTTCTTGCAAACTTTTGCTATAACAAATGTGCTATTAAAACACACAGTTAAAACAGCCAGGAAAAAGAAAAAAAAACCTAGGCTAAAACATAAAGGGTCAGGAACCCAATTAAAGCATGCACTTACTGCCATACTGGTGACTTAAAACTTTATTGTTTTCAGTAAAACACTGCTAAGGCTTCCTGGAGGCTAAGTGAGCGCTGCCCGTGCAGGGCTATTGCTAAGGGGCCAATATTTTGCCAATGAGCAAATTCTCAGGGGCCCTGCCCTGGCACCCCTAAATGGGCCCATAAAGAGCCAGTGAAGGCTTGTTTGCTTGGCGTTGTACATCATACATACACATACGTGACCGTTTTAACTTGAGCAACACCTGTTTGCAACCCTAACAGGATGTAAATATTGAAATGGCTTCTAAAACTGTTCAGATGTTAGCTCAGAGGTCTGTAATCTCATAGCTTTAAAATAATTTGCTAAAGACTATAACACCAAATTAAAATTAGTCAAATAAATCATTTCCTTTAGCATTCTCATTATTTTCTTATTCAGAACTTCCTGTTTCCCAAGGAACTGAATTATTTTCCTTGTTCTAAAAATTATCCCCTGAAGATCCGGCCAATGTTCTGTCATGCTTCTCTAGGTGTCATTCTTTCCTCTTTTGTTTTTGTTTTACTTTGCAGCTACAGTCCTTCTGAATACCTTGGACAAGAATATCATCAAAATAATTTTATAGTAATAATTTTATAATTTTCCCAATTGAGAATTGATCAGGGGAGGGAATTTTCATATTTATTGGATCATCTGATCCTACAGCACAAGACCCTTCAGCAACAGCCTTATATGAAATCAACTGAAATGAAATAGGTGAAATCTCTCAAGATCTGCTTAAAAATATCCCACAAACAGCATCACCAGCTCCAAGTATTAATAACCAGACTGACTTTATTTCTCACACATGTATATAGAAGGCCTTATTGAGAATTAATTAAGGTTTAGATGTTGATTTATTGTTTCATTTGAAGTAACCAAGTTAGAGATCAGTGTTTGCTTTAGTTGGGATCTTGACCTTTGACTTTCATTTATTTACCCTTTTTTTTTTATACAGATGCTAGGACACATTTCTCAATACTTAGGTCACTTTTGCAAAACTCTTCTCACAGTTCTCCTAACCAACTTTCAGCTTGACAAAGCAGTTCATTTCACATTCAAAATGCACTACAACTACCGAAACACTTTCTTCAGGTCTCAAATACACAAAAACAAACACTAGCAAAGGTTGACAGCCGACAAACACACTTTGTCACCCACAAAACAATGACCTAAAACACACTAACAACATGTAGCATTATACAATGTTTTCTTGTGTAAAACAAGGACACATCTCTGTTCACTGCAATATATGTTACTGGAATGAATCAGACATGATGCAGAATTCATCAATATTTTATGTAGCTTATTTATTTTAATTTTTATGCACTGAGTAATTCCAAAATACAATAATTTGTATACACCCCATCCACTGATAGTGATACAATAGTAATGCTAATCTACTAATTGTCCAATCGCTTTTATAGCATTTAATTTTAAGATTTAAAATATATTTCATTCAAATATTACTGTAGAAATTTAGCAAATTGCTGTCTTATCCAGTTATTGTTTTGAACATAAGTTTAACAGTTTTGAAAACAGTATGTAAGCATGTGCAAATTGGCCTGTACGTACAAAGAGTTTTGTCAGTTGTTGTGTCTGAGTGAGAAAAGAATTCATGAAAGAATTCATGAGAGATGTAGTAATTGAATGCATTTTGTACCAAAGCAATGATAATTGATCCTCAGTTTAGCCCAAATAGACTTCTGTTGTGCTCACTGTGTGAAGAGTTTTGCAAAAGTGACCTAAGTATTGAGAAATGTGTCCTAGCATCTGTAAAACTGTAATCTCTGGCTGTTGTAATCATGTTTTCCTGAAACGTACGTGTGTTTCTGCTTGTCTCTCTGTCTGCGTGAGTGTCTGTGTGCCTGTCCTTAGCTTATTAGGAATTTAATCTCTGAGAAAATCTAATGTGTATATATAAGCTATTCATGCTGCAATGCATGCTGGGTACTAGCATAATACAAAACTCATTCATGGCTCCCAGCATACTGTATAGCTCCCATTGCTCTATGAATAAATTATTCAGATGAATTGTCTATTTTCTTTTATTCTTACTATTTGCTTTTATGTTTGCAGTTTTTTATGACTTTATTTGCTTGTTTTGTGATGTTCAGAGGTTTATCTGAATGTTTTGTTCATTTTTTTACTATTGTCGATGTTTATATCCTGATTATTGATGTCTGCATGAGTCTGATTGCTATTGCAGATTAATATGTATATGTAAAACCATTGGCTCCAATCACTTTTACTAAAGTCCATACACTCGAGAATACAACATTAATCTTATTTGGAGGTTAAACTATGAATGAGATCAGTTCACTAACTGATGATGGATATCATCAATACATAACAACCAACTCCTGATCACATGTTCTCTGTGCTTTTGTGTTTTATCTAGTGGTGGGCCGATATCAGCGTTAACGTGAGATCACTACTGCTCAATCCGCACTTAATCACATAATTACTTGACTGCAATGTATATCCTCTTTTAAATTAATTTCAGTGTACTCATAAATATTAGTTTTACAACATAAAATGTTGTAATCAGTTATTTCAAATGGTTTGCGTTGTCCTAACTCATTGGGTCTGAAAGACATAAAACCATAAAAGTAAAAGAAAAAGACCATAAAAGTATAAAGGAGGAGTGCTAAAGGTCTCTCTTTGTCTCTCTGAGATATACATATATATATTATATATAATTGTAATATACATGTCTCTCATTTATATTTACATATATAATGTCAACATATATTGGCATATGCACATAACATATATACAATATAAGCATATAATATATATGTTCATATGCACACACAAAAAAAAAAAATCTTATATGACACATATGTTAATTTATAGTCTCAAAATATATAAGATTAACATTCAGTATAAATTATAGGCCAACAATATATACTGTACAGGGTTAAAAACAAAAGAGAAGCACTATACTGTATGTTTTAATTAATTATAAATTAATTTAATTACAAATATTGTAAATATTACACTATTCAAAGTGTTAGAGGAATACGATTAATAATATTCAATAAGAATACAGATTTAAACAGAATAATCAGGTGTTTAGATAAGTTATCTTATAAATGTTCAATAATAATTGGTATTCTAACATAAATTTGAGTTCACAGGGCTCACATAATTTCTAAATCCCTGGTAGCCCTTCTTGCAGGCATTCTTCAGATTTTGGTAGCCCCGAAAATGAATTTAACTAGCCCGCATAAAATATAGATTTTTCGAGAGTCGAGAGAGTAGGGGTGCAACAGATGACAAATATCATGGTTCAGATTATATTACATTATCATATTACATTTTGAGTCACAGATCGGATAATTTTTCAGATGAGGAAAAAAAAAAATGTTCTTTATTATTTAAGTAACAATTTATGACTCATATTTTCATTTTTATCAAAACTAGATTTAAGACAGGTCTAGCGATTTTGCGAGCCCTGGGTCATAAGAAAATGGAGTCAGATTAGAGTTTAATTTAAATGAAGTTACACGTAGGAAGCCTTCATGCACCATTGGATACCTTCCTCAGGCCAAGAAAGACCAAACGAAAGCCTGTCAAACTCTTGTCAAACCCGTATTGTTTGTGGAGAGGGATGAATTTGGTGATCTTAGGCATTTACAGAGAAGATCAAAAGCTGCAAAGGCAAACACCTCCACCGTACATCAGTGCTGGTCTGAACACCTGGACTCAACTTTACATCAGTTACATTTTGCAAAGCATTTGATGTTTCGTAAACGTTGATTTCCACACTTCACGGCCCCATCAGGAAAACCCTCAACAAAGTGTGCAGTTATATGCACATAAACTGACAGTCACCACTTATAAGCTACTACTAAATATTGTAGAAACGTAATTTTCTGTAAAGTTGCTTTGTAATGATTTGTATCGTAAAATCGCTATACAAACAAACTTGAATTATTTCAAAGTAGTAATAATTCATAGAATTTACCAAGTCAGCAAATTCATATGATATTGTACAAGCAAACTCAGTCACTTTCAATGAACAAACAATGAAGTTATGTTTATTAATAATATGCTGCTGTGGTTATGTTGTCTACTATTTGTTGTCAATGTTTTAATATGTCTAAATGTTTGAAGGCAAGTTTCACAGTTTCAGGTTGCACATAGACTTAAACCTAGTCCCAGATGTAAATCTGAGCTGTTTCAACTGAACTAAACTTGCACTGATTGATCTTAAAATATAAGTTCCTTTGTTTTGTCTCGATGCACACCAGTAATGTTTTTGTGTGTTTGTTGGTTTGTTTTTATATTCAAGAGAAAAAATAAATGATATGTTAAAACCATATTATATTAGCTGATGAAGCAACCCAAATGCATGCATGATAAAATGTCTCGATCACCACAGAATCACATCCAGTTTCCTGCTCATCATCATCATCATCATCATCAGAGCTCTCCTGGTTTTCTTCCTCTTGCATGCTCGTCCATGTCCCTCTCATAATCGTCATCTTCCATGTCATAAACAATTTGCAATCATTATCCAGCACCTTACAGTACAACTGATGAACAAAAGACATGTGACCAATTCAGATCATTTCCCTTTATTGTCACAAATACCATGAACGCACGTGTACAGGTGTGGACTTATTTTGAGAAAATCTCTGCATGCCAGTATAGATGACAAGTACTGAATTTATATGCAACTCTTATACAGTATTATTAACCACATACACATTGTATTGAGGGACTCAATACAGGTAGATAATAATATATGGTGCACAATTACACTACAGAGAGCATGAAATGAAAACAATAAGCACTATAATCATCACATGCATGCACCTTTGCAGTGCAGTACGGTGTGAAGTAGTGTAACTAAGGTCAAGGCACAGAGTGACAGTTACACGAATGTCTCTTACCTCACTAAAGGCTGAAATCTGGTTGGTTAGCTTAACCTCTGTCTCCCTCTGATGGATATACATATGATGATGAAACATAGAAAGAATTCATAACTGATCCAAAACCTGGTTCAATGTACAGTACCAGGCGTCATATCTCCCAATATTTTTGCTTTTGTGAAACATATACACGGAGTAGACAGGGATCTTCCAGGTTGTGCTGTACAAAGATGCATACATACTGTATATTGTTTCAGTTTTCTTATTTTCCTCAACCCAAAGACACTGACAGATGGACTTGACTGAGACGCTTGCTGGTGGTGTGAAGACAGGGGGTGCATTGTTCATAAAGAACTCCTTGCATTTATTAAAATTATTATCTACAACTTCACTGAAGAAAGTAACAGAAGAAAACTTAATTACTTTTTTATTTGCTTTTTCAGAATTGTTAGACATTGCAATAGTGGTGTAACAGATTAAATACTGACACTGAAAGGAGAAATTTTACATTGAGTTGAATGGCCATTTGAAATCATTTTCATTAGTGATGCACCTAAACTACAGTAATTTCTAGGTTTAGTTTTATTTAGACAAAAAACAATAGTGAAATCAAGAATTCCGTTTGTAATTTGTAAATTTGTTGAACCGATTAAAAAGCTCTGCAGAGTCTCAATGTTCACTGAGTACAGTAGAAACGATTTGATTCAAGATTACGAGACATAATTATTTCTGATGGATTATTTGGCTAAACACACAGAAACCACTGATATCAATGTATGCATCTCAAATGAAGGTAGTTACTGCATGTTTAAACGGGGTTTGGGAATAGGTTTTAATATAATTACTAATAATTTTCTCATGTTTGTTTCCTCTAGGAAAATGGAATACAAACAGCAGCTTGTCTCAAATAAACTATGATATTATACTATGATGTATCACACACGAACTTCCTATGGATATCTGAAGATGAACTTTTACAACATTCATAAAATGACCATACGATACATTGAGTCTATAATAAACCAAAACATAAAAACTGATGTTTTGGGAATTTCAGTTATTGCCTATTAATAACTGTCCAGTTAATTATTCAGTTGTTTAAATTATGATGTATTTAAGTTATTATTGCATTTAATAAACATATTCATTTTACATTTGAAAACATATAAGATTAACATGTAAGTTTTTATAGAGTTACATATAGGCCCGTTGTCACGATCATCAGCTGGAGTGCCCATGAACTCCAATAGAGGGCACTCCACTCAGGACTCTGGCTTTCTCGTATTTCCATTTCCAATTCCATTTCCCATAATCCTGTGATTAGGGCTAATAACCATCAGGTGTTCCCGATTACCACTCCCCTATATAAACTGTGTTTGGACTCTCAATAATTGCGATGTCCTGTTTATTTCTGTCTGGCATTTCCGAGTGTTTGTTCCTTCCGTGTTTGATCTTGGATTGTTTATACTGACTGTGATTCTCTGCTGCCTGCCCCGACCTCTGCATGTTTCTGTTTTCCATTTTGGATATCCCTTGACATACCAGACCCTGTCCTTTGATCATTGCCTATTTGACCATTCTGATAATTAACCACTGCATATGGATCCGAACGGCTATGACTCCATGTTACAGAAGACTTTGCCAAACCAGGATCCAGCAGACTTAAGGAATACATGAAGGTCAGTCATGAATCCAGCAGCACAACTTATGTGTCTACATCAAGGAGATCGGCCCATCGAGGACAATGTGATGGACTTTGTTGAACTGGCTCATTTAACATCTATGGACGAGATGTGCCACATGATATTTTTCGGAGGAGGCCTAGCTGAACCGCTGCATTCGATTATGCCACTTCACGATCCAAACTGGACAGTGGAGATTTACATAGATCTGCCACTTCAGCTAAGTGGCTCTGCTTTTACTGTTGGTGTTGTGGATAAGCGCCACTGCACAAGATGGCCGCCAGCACCACTGCACAAGAAGACAGACAATCCGACAGTCCAGAATGAAATAGCAGCCACAGGTTCAAGTCAAGTCAGTTCCCCGTTGATCTTCCCGAGTCAAGTCAAGTCCCCGCTGATCTTTCAGAGTCAGGTCAGGTCCCCATTGATATTCGCGAGTAAGGTCAGGTCCCCGTTGATCTTCCAGTGTCAAGTCAAGTAACCGTTGATCTTCGTGAAAAAAGTCAAGTCAACATTTATCTTCATGAACAAAATCAAGTCACCGTGAATCTTCATGAACAAAGTCAAGTCACAGTTGATCTTCATAAGCCCAGTCAAATCACTACCGATCTTCCAGATCCTCATCACGTCTCAGCTGAGCTTCCACAGCCTCGTCACATCCTGTCTGTTGCACCCAGCAATGTTCTCTCAGTCTGTTGTGTTGCTGTCAAGGAGACTGTTACTGCTGTGGAACCTCCAGAGGTGGCAGCAACTGCTGCAGATCCTTCAGAGGTGTCAGTAGTATCCATCCATGAACTCTCTTCCTACCCTGTCATGGCCAGGGAGGCTATCCACCAACTCACTGTCTGTCCTGTCACAGCCACAGAGGCCATCCATGAGCTCCCCGCCTATCACGTCATGGCCATGGAGGCTGCCTATGAACTCTCGTTCTGTCCTGTCATGGCAATCCCCTTTATAAACAGTGTTTGGACTCTCAATAAGTGCAAAGTCTTGTTTAGTTCTGTCTGGCATTTCCGAGGGTTTTCCCTGTGTTTGTTCCTTCCGTGTTTGATCTTGGATTGTTTATACTGACTGTTATTATCTGCTGCCTGCCCGACCTCTGCTTGTTTCGGTTTTCTATTTTGGATATCCCTTGACATACCTGACGCTGTCCTTTGATCATTGCCTATTTGACCATTCTGATAATAAACCACTGCATATAGATCCGAACATCTCTGACTCCATGCTACACCAGTAATAAGCACTTATTGTTCTTGGAAAACAACATGTATGAGTTATTATTTCAAATATTATGCTATTATTTGTTCTGTGTTAGATTGAGTTATTTGAATTGTGGAACTCAGCAATTATAAATTATGCAAGTTTCAATATTTGCTTTCTGTGGTGAGAAACTGGTGATTGCCGTCTACAAGGAAGTGAAACTTTGCATGCATTCTTGATTACACACACACACACATACACAAATGTAATATAAAGATGAAGATTCTTAATAGTTGACAATTGTCCCCTCGCTTCTTGTTGCATTTGTGTTGGAACAAAAATACAAGGAAAACATTGTTTATTTATTTTTTAATTTTACTGTTATTTGAGAACTTTCGTTGAGCATCATTTATTCTGCTCTAAAAGTCAATAAAAATATCAAAATAGCTGTTACAAGGCTTTGCTATTGCTTAACAAACACCGCACACATTCTCATTATATGTGTGTCACTGGCAGAGAAACATCTGCAGTGATCCTCAAAATGTTTCTCACATCCTCCAGACGCAATGACAGAACAGCTCAGTTTGTGATGATGTGAACGTGGACAGACTGATGAGCTCTTAATGTCACACACATGAGTGTATGACGGTGAAGTGATGTCTGAGATGGAGGTAAGAATTTACTCATCATCATCATCATCATCATCATGGTTGTAGTCAGTTTCTCCATCAGTGTTGATTCTTCCAGACATCACGTGTTCGATCCATGTGTCAAGCTCGTCAGCGGTCGGCATGTCCTCTTCATCATCCATCTCCATCCACACACTGTCAGCCTGAGAATCACACACACAAGACCAAGCCCAGACAGTTAAGAAGACAGATTTTACACATTCATAGGAATTAGCTACCAAACTGCAAAAATAGTTACGAATTGCCATGAAATTATGTTGGACAAACACACTTAGAAAAATCAGAGACATCAACAATCTCCATCCAGCAGAAAATACATGCTGATGAAGTAGATGATGATGCTAGAGAGGCAGATTTTAAAATAAGGCAAAATTACTTCACTCAAGACTTGACTTGGACTTGAATTGAATTTGACTTGACAATTACTATATAACAACTGTAATTCTAAATTATCTCTTAAATCAATATTTTATTTTATTTTATTTTTCTGGCAAAAATGCACATATGCATGAATTCCAGAGGAAGCAAAAACATCATGAGTCTCCAAACAACACACAGCGGTGAATGAATCCAGAGTTTTGAACGAATAGGTTCAGAGATTCATTGTCCCATTCTTGATCACATTCAATTACTTCATTCCTGAATGAATCACCATTTTGAACAAATCAGCTGGATGAATGAATTAATGACTCACTCATTATGACATTGATTTGCCAACAAGTTTTTAACCATAATGGGAAAGTTATTTTGTTTTAACTGTTCACTAAAAGGGGACACAAACATAATAGCAAAAATGCCACTGGAACCTTTATTTCCAAAACTGTAGACTGTGAGTTGCACTTGTATGATCATTGGCATTAGAGACAAATGATATGCTCACATCCTCAACATCCACCACACCGATCTGAGGAGACGAGAGGTCGATGCCGAAGGTCTTCTCCCAGTACGGCACCATCTGAGGGGACACAGAGAGGTCAAAGGTCAAACCTCGCTTCACATAGTCTAAGTGTTGTCTGGTACAGTATGTCATTGTGAGATGTTGCATTTGTAAATGAGCATCCACTTATCATTCTTAACAATAAAGAGTTGACAAAAAAGTGGAAATAGTCCATATAAGCAAAAAGCTATTTGAAAGTTTATTACAGCAACATATTTTTTAATATGAATTATTTATTAATTTTTTAAAATTTATTTTAAGAAATGATGCTACTCAAAAAAATCAATTAAGATAAATATCTTTTCCGGTTGTCATAATCCAATTTTCTTGGATGTTTTCAGGGCTGATACTCCGTACATACTCATTCAACTCATTCAGTAGTCAGTTATCTCCTGTAGATGACAGCAGAGTCAAACAGACATGATCCTAATGTTGAAGCACTTGCTGAGCATACATTGTGTTGTGTATGTCATTCAATTAATTTGAGAAATTGTGAAAATATATATCCACTGTATAAATGGTAGCATAGATGAAAAATGGCATTCAAAATCTAGCTCTGTTCAGATTCTACAGGAAGAAAAGAAGGCATCTTATTTAAGGAAACACTGTTAGAGGTTCATCATTCAAAATCATGTTCTTGGAGTAATCAAAGCTGGGTTTCATGGATACAGTATTACCGTGGTTTGTCATACCAGTGGGAAGTCATCGGGATCGATCCAGATGATGCTTAAGTCTGGGTCTTCTGTGTTTTCTGCAGCCACTTCCTTCAGGATCTCCAGGAACTCATAACCGTCTGATAAAAGTCAACATTCAGTCACTTGGGAGTCACGGGAAAAATCGCTACATGAAACCCCTCAGAGACTCTCAAACTGAGATCAGTGTTTACCAGGGTCAGACTCCTCAGCGAAGGCCACGATGTGCTGTCTGTTAATATGATCTTCCTGAAACAGACACCAATCACAGAGCTAGTAACAGTCATCACAATTACACAGATGTTACTCAAATTGTGAAACTCATTATTAAATAAATTCATTGCACACAGACTGAAGTAATCTACGTCTTTGGTTCTTTTAATTGTGAAGATTGTTGCTCACATTGAACAAAAACCTCGCTATCTCAACAAATTAGAATACTTCATAAAACCAATAAAAATAATAATAATAATCATAATAATAATAATAAAAGAGTTAATTAAAGTGAATTGTTGGCCTTCTGGAATGTACTACTGTATGACTTTGGGCTGGAACTTGGTGTGTTGTGGTAATTTTTCATAGTTCCAGAACTTTCGGGGGCGGGATTTGGGTGTTAAACGTGCTGATTGGTTGAGTTCACGCAGCTTTGTGATTTCAACCATCATTTTTTCAGACTTTCAAAATATTACTGTTATTGTGACATGAAATGTCATTTTTTAAAGAATTTCCGGTGAGAACGTAGTTGTTTAAAACTCTTTGGTCTGTATTCAATTCATCTATATGTTAAAATTAAAATATAAAGAGGCAATTGATATAATATTTTGTTTCATTGTAATGACTGAATACATACACATTTCCCTGAACTAAGTACATTTCTAAAGCTATTAATAATTTTAAATAAAAATAAGGAGGCAGTGGTATTTGATATCCTATTTCGTTTTATTGTAAATATACAGAGAGGAGAATTGCAGTAGCCAACTGACTGAAGTTATCAGGAACGCTGCTTTTTGCATTATCACCGGATTTGCATTGTCGCGGACATCACACGCAAGGTCAGAACTACCGAGGATGCACGTCCAAAATGTGCAAACTTTGTATTGAGAAACACGCGCAGATCTACATCAACAGACTATTTGCCTAATCTTCCCTGTACTTTAAACTGCGGTGGAAACGCAGAAAGCAACAGGTCTGGGGGAAAAATTTTTCCTGTTACAGCTGTTCCGTGTAATTTCAGTGGAAACACAGAATTGTTTCTCATTTTCCTCTTGACAATAACCCATAGATTCTCTCAACACCATGGTCATTTAACCAACTTTTGGTGCTTTTGGCACTGTGGGTAGGTGCCAAATCCTGCTGGACAATGAAATGGTCCATGGAGAATGGGTGGCATTGGACCCCAAATCATCAAAGACTGTGGAAACTTAACACTGGACTTCAAGCAACTTTCTGTTGAGTGGAACAGTCAGCTTATTGGCAATAAATGTTTGTGATTTAAGCTCCTTGTGAAGGGTGTCAATAGCCCCTTTCACACTACAAGTCGGATATTTCCGGAACATTGACGGGTCGCCTTCTGTGTGAAAGCAACCACGTCCCGGAATTGATTATCAAATAGGGTCGCGCGACTCTTTTACCGGCTGTTTTGAAGGAAGATCAACGTTCGCAACGAGCACACACGTGCAAACTGTGATGAAGCAGAGATCAGTTAGTTCCTCAGTTTCTGCGCTGACGCTGAGATCGTTTGCTTGCTTCAGTGAAAGTATAATGTGCCTAGCGTTGTCGACTCGTACATTACACGTCACGCGCTGATGTCACGTGTCGTTACGGGATCTTCAAGGGTTGTGTGTGAAAGCACGCACATATACCGGGTCATCACTGGCAGTGTGAAAGTGCAAAATCTAGCGACCAGGGAACAATTGCAGGAACACTTTACCCCTGTATTTGCCGGAATGGCAGTGTGAAAGGGGCTAATGATTGTCAGACCATTTTGTTGTTGACACAACATTACCCTTTTGACAACACTACTTAATAATGGTGAGAAAATACACATCGTTTTGTAAAATACTACTACTACTACTACTAGTACTACTACTACTACTACTACTACTAATAATAATAATAATTTAATAAAAAATGCCCTTAATGTTATGTATATATGCCAGTATAAGTATAATGCCAGTATAAGGTCAAACCTTGCTGAGAATGATTCATGATGCACAAGAGATTGACTTTGGCTTACCCAGATCTCATACATGCTGTGAGGCTCCAGTTTTCTCAGAGTCGATCTGAAATAAGTGAAAACAAAGATGCAGATTTTACTCAAGCATCCTCCTGAGAGGACTTGTGAGGAAACGTTGTGATTCGATATGGTATTCTCTCTCTCTCTGTGTGTGCACATGTCCTGCGAGTCTGTGAGGAGCATTTGAGCGCGGAGCATGTGGAGTTACTGAGTGAGTTTCTAACTTTTCCTTTCATTGCAATTTTTTTTTTTTTATTCCTAATATTGTTGTAAGTTAGAAGAGAAGATTTTTGTCAGCTTAGCTGATAAAGATAGGCTTCAATTCTGATATTTTTTCTAATTTGTCGGCTCGGCACGCATGCTAGTGCATGCCGGCAGATGAGTCCATTTCCATTGAGAAAGTTTTGGTTGCTATTGGTCGAGAAATAGGTGCAGAAAACATACTGTCAGCTTCAAGAATGAATAAAGCAATTGTAGTATTTCTGAAGTGAATCGAAATGTTTAGTCAGTTGGTGCAGTGTGGTTAGACTTTTCAAGACACGTTTGTTCCAGTCTTACTTTTGTCTAATCTTTCAAAAAGAGATGATATCAAACGTACCTCCATTTATTTCTGATAAAGCACATGAGTCTATTTTAGCTAGTTATGGAAAATTGGCTGGGCCGATTAAAATGATTCTTCTGGGACTAAATACCCCAGAGTTGAAGCATGTCATGTCTTTCATCCATCAGGTTCTGATGATATTAAGTCCCAAATTTGAAACGTTTGACGTGTCTGTTAAATTGACAGTGTTTGGTAGGGACTATACAATCTTTATCAGTACTGAGACCATGAAATGCTTTGTTTGCGGAAAGCATGGCCACATTAAAGCAGGCTGTCCAGCGGTTAAAGAGACTCAACGCTCAAGAAATGGTTTAGAATCTAAACCAGTGCAAGATTTAAATGTTGTGGAGAATAATGATTTAGATAAACAGACTACAGAATGTGTTGCAGCTGATGTGAATGTGGAAATGTCCATGTCTACTGAAATTGGAGAACAGCTGCTTCAGGGTGATAGTATTGAGATTACAGATGTGACAGTTCCTGACGCTAGACAGAGTGGAACGAATGATCCTGAAAAGACTATTGAGGGGTTAGAACAAGACTGGCCTAAATTGAGTGATGTCTTGGATGAGGTGCAGGCATCAAGCAGTAATATGTTTCAAAATGATTGCTGATCTGTGGGTTGAAAAGCCAACATCTCAGGTTGTTGACAGTGATTTGGATACTGAGTGTTCAGATTTAATAACTGATGAATTGGATGAATTAAGTTTCCAGGAAGTATGATTATGAAGTTATGTGTCTGTTTTCTCCCGAGCGTCTTATCAGTATGTGTGCTGTCTGCGCTGATCGTCATGTACAAACACGTCATTAAAATGAAGTGTAACTCCGTGAATACTCACCGAAGAGACATGAGAGAGATATCTATAGAAAGCTTGACATGTCTACTTTAAAACTAAACAAGTGCAGCCGAAAACAGATATTCTGTGATAAAGTAATCCATATGAAAACAAGGCGATGTCTGTTTTTCATGTCTCCCTTCGTTATATCTAATGTGACCACGCCCCCCCGCTGAACGCACTATTCATATTCAAACTGAAGCGCACGGCTTGAATACACACACACAGAAGAAAAAGCAGCGAGACTGTTCAAGTTTTTTATTTTACTGTTTGCTTCACGATGAGAGGAATAAGACATAATTCACCCCAAACAGATGCTAACACATAGTTTACCGTGGAGGTGTGTGCGGAACAACCAATCAAAACTGACTATGTTAGTTGACCAATCAGAACACAGTATGCTACCGAAAGGTGGGGTTTAAGGAAACTGAATCTTTTGAACAGCTTCGCGCGAACCGTTTGGGGATCTCTGAGAAATGAGGTCATTTTAAAATGATATTTTGACAAAATGACAATGTTTTTTAACCTTGGATGTATTTAAACCTAATGTACAGGACTTATAAACAGTGATAGGAAGCTTAGAATTTTCATCTTACTGGCTCTTTAAATGATTACATGTACATCTTCCACAGTTGTCTAAAGAAGAAAAAATGGAATTGGAGTGATTCTTGACTTTTTCTGAGGCTTCAAGTGCTGTGCAAGGGTTGAACAGTGGCAAATCTTCGGGTGTGGATGGCCTCTCTGCTGCGTTTTTTAAAAGCTTTTGGGATGTGATTGGATATGATCTGTATGATGTTTTTTTTTGGAGTCCTTTAACTAAGGTGTTGACATTAATCCCCAAGAAAGGAGATCTTGGACTCTTGAAGAATTGGCGTCCTGTGTCATTGCTGTGTACTGTTTTTAAAATACTGTCACAAGCTATAACTAATAGGTTGAAGAAATGTATGGGAACCATATTTCATGAAGATCAGTAAGACTGTATCCCTAAATGGACAATTTTCGACAACTTATTTTGTTAAGAGACATTATTGCAGTTGCAAAAAAAACCCATCAAATTGATACTGGACTCTTATCTTTAGATCAAGAAAAAGCTTTTGACAGTGTGGATCACTCATGTTTACTAAAGACCCTGAAGGCCTTTGGCTTTGGACCGCATTAAACTGCTTTATAGCGAAACATCCAGTATGCTTAAGATTAATGGTTGTTTAACTTGAAATTTTGCAGTAACAAGAGGAATACGACAAGGATACCCCCTTTCTGGACTGTTATATTCAGTTTCCATTGAGCCTTTGTTGTCATATTTGACGAAACGACTGTATGGGTTTTGTATTCCTGTTTTACCAAAACTCCCACCTGTAAAACTCACAGCTTATGCCGATGATATCCCTGTCTTTATGAGGAACATATTGATGATATGGCTGCTTTGACTTCTAGTTTGAAAACTTTTCAAAAAGCCACATCTGTTAGAAGTAATTGGGATAAGTGTACAACCCTTTTGAATTTGGATCCTCCCCAACTTCCACAACAACGTGAGTCGATTAAAGATGGTTTTAAAGTTCTTGGGGTGTATTTAGGTTCTGATACTTATATGAAAATTAATCGGGAAGGGTTAGTTGACAAGACTGTAGGGAAACTACAGAAGTGGAGATGGATCCTCCCAAAATTATAATTTAGAGGGAGATGTTTAATCATTAATAAGTTGGCAGCCTCAATGTTGTGGCACAGATTTACAGTGTTAAATCCCCCTGAAGAGTTATTGATTGTTATTCAAAAATCCTTCGTTAATTTCTTTTGAGGTGGTTATCATTGGCTTCCTCTTGGAGTTTTATATTTCCCAGTTATAGAAGGAGGTCAAGGACTTATAAATCTGGAGGCAATGGTTAAGACAATGAGGTTTCAGACATTGCAAAGGCTATTGTATTGTTCAGATAAGATACCCTGGATTGTATTAGGTTTGTCTGTTTTACAAAGTATCGGGGGAATCAGATTAGCTAAGCAATTGTTCTCAATTGAAAAAATAATTTGTATCAAAAGTAAGGGGTGCTTCTTCTAAATTTTATGTATCTGTATTTTTCCAGATCTTAGAGTTAACATAATTTTAGATTTGGATGAAGATCTAAATAATATTTTACAGAAAGGATTTGAATATGTTTTTTTGCACAATACTGATAAAAAAATATATTGTATTACAGGTCCTTTTTAAAAAATTTGCATATTGTGAAAAAGTTAATTATTTTCCATAATGTAATGATAAAAATTAAACTTTAATATATTTTAGATTCATTGCACACCAACTGAAATATTTCAGGTCTTATTGTTTTAATACTGATGATTTTGGCATACAGCTCATGAAAACCCCAAATTCCTATCTCAAAAAATTAGCATATTTCATCTGACCAATAAAAGTTCACCTGTCGTGCTCCTCGATGAAGCTGACGATGTCATCCTCCGTGCAGGGTTTTCCAGGGATGGTGACGGGTTTGATCATGAAGGGCTCATAAAAATTCACTTCATTCATATTCAGGTTTAATTTATTAGCGATCTGGAAACATTCAGACATAAGCAAGACCAGACACAATGAATAAAGAGATCATTAAAGGCTTCTAGTCATTTCAAATCACACACTAAATCTATGTTTTTTATACCTAATCACATATTTTATGTGTAAAGAGTTAGTGTTGTGTGCACTCTGACACATAGCGTAAAACACTGATTCAAGACAAGAGCTTATATATATATTCAATATATAAAATTAAAAACATGCATGTGTGTGCATTTATACGTATATACATAATATGCAGTACACATACTTTTATTATTTAAACTAAAACTTATTTTAGATGCAGTTAATCACGATTAATCATTTGACGTTATTCCAAAAGTAATAAGTGGTAGTTAAATTAATTAGATTTTTGCTTGCTTTAAAAGGCTTTTATTTTTTTTTTTTTTTTATTTTTTTTATCATGATTCAAGTATTTCATGTTTCTTTGTGAATGAATGAATGAATGAATGAATCTACCTTTGGCTCAAATGTGGTAAAGAACTTGATGAAGGGATGAAACTCTTCAGCTGCATCATCGTACTCAATGAAGTCTGAGAAATCACATTATTGGCATGATGGAAGCTGCTTGAAGCAAGTATATGAGTGATCAGAATTAATTAAAGGAGTTTAGGTGTAACGGCATACTAACATGAAGATTTGTGGCTCTTGAAGTAGCCCATGAGTTTGATGTCCTCCTGGATGTGATGGAAGCCTTTGAGCTCTCTGTCATTACTGATGATCTCCACAGGCTCCTCGATCACCTGACAGAAGAAGAAGCGCTCAGTCAGTAATCAATGACCTTTAGATGATGATGATCACTCACGTCATAGAGGAACTCCAGCAGCGTGTCGGCCGCCAGCTCTCCATCGTACTCGATGATCTCGTCATCTGCAAAGATGTAGATGCTGTCCACCTCCAGCAGACCTGATAAAACCGAACATTTCAGAGCTGTTTGTATAGATCAGAAGATTAAAAACAGATATCAACACTTGCACAACATGATTAACCCAAGAAGGATTTCCCTGGAACAACAAATTTGAAATCCCAACTCTACTCTTAACATCAGAAGACAATGTTTTATTGATAAGAATGTTGTTTTATTAACACAAAATACTGATCAAAAACACTTTTGCATGAGTAAGGTACTCATGCAAATGACACCAAATCAATAATCACTCAACAATCATGTTGAACAAATGTTTATTTCCAGTATTTTACAAGGTTTCAGAAAACTTGTTTGAATTGCTTCTTGGTAACACTTTACAAAAAGGTCACATTAAGTAACACTAGTTAATGAATTATCTAACACTGAGTAAGATTTGTTGAAGCATTTATTCATCTTTGTGAACGTTAGTTAATACAAATACAGCTGTTCATAGCTCGTCTAGTTTATGTCAGCTAAGGTCCATTAAATACTATTAACAAATGCAACTATTGATTAAATAGTGTATTAGTAAATGTTGTAAGTAATTTTGGCCTTTTTAGAGCTGGCGTGCATGCTTGTATTACATGGAAAAGAGCGGCATGAACATTCTACTAAATATCTATTTTAATTTATTAATTTATTGTTGTTGTTTCATGGAAGAAAGAAAAGCATACAGGTTTGGAACAACTGAATAAATGATTGAATAAATGATGATGAATCAGTGAACTGTTGTAAGCATGAGGCTAATAGATTATAAGTGGACACACTGTTCATTATAATAATAACCAAAATATAATTGGTCTATATTTTACAAGAAAATACATGAACAATTTCAGTTGTTATGCTTTCACAGTTTCACATTTAATTAAACGTGCTACTTCTTGTTTGTTTATAAATATTTATGATTTACCAAATGTTAAAATTATTTCAGAGTAAATCCAACACCAAATGTTTTTCAGTTTATAGGCGATGAAGTAACACAAGACAGTGTAAGGAAATACAATGTGAGAAAAAAATGAGTTTTATCTTATACAAAGCATTCAATGTCATTTGCTCTTCGCCAGCAGTGTATACTTCAACAGACTGATGGCTATAGAAAATGAAGGCAAAAATTGTATTACATGCAGAAAACAGAAGATAATGGATCTCAGATGCATTCATATTACCCAGCTTCTTAGCAACAGCTCGGTCTTTCTTTGAGTCCACCAGGCCGAATCCAATGTCCTCGTCTTCAAGATCATCGAGCACCTGCGCAGCAAGCTGCAGGAATAAGAAAGAGTTTATTGTACTGTATGAAGCCTAAATCACAGTCTGTCAGAGCTAAACAAACAGCGCATCAATGCAGAGCCTTCAGTCCTTTATTAACTGTGTTGGACCATTCAGTAAAACAGCCATAATGCAGCCATAAAACACACGACCCAATGAGGCAAAGATGCTTCTCTCTCACACTATTTAGCCAAACGAGACATGAGGCAATCGAAGCAAACGGCAGAAGTGCCGCCTCTGCACTTTCTAAATCTGTGTGAAATAGGAGCTGAAGATAGACAAGAGATCTGACTAATGCAGGCTCTGATCGGGCTCGTCAAAGTCTGACCATATGGACACAGGTGCTAATGTATGATCACACTGCCGCTTGGGTCAACCGCATGCATAAACATACAGACACACCAATGCACAAGGACATCAACAACATATGCATGTGACCAATCTACACATGCCTTCGTATAGTTTCACACGTCATATACACACGTGTATGAAATGACAGCATACAGTATGCAAACATCATAGCAACATTCAACACATTAAATACACGAAGAAGACCATCATACATAGCTATTTACCTTAACGTTTCAATTGCATTAAAACGTCCTTCCTTTAGATACTTAGATTCCACTTTACCAAAACATGTCACCCCTTATAGACCTGCTTTATAACTTTGGGGAACCATCACATAGCACAGCTTCTCACGCCCTCACTTGTACATAAGTGAACAGTTCACCCCAAAATGAACACTGTTTGTTTGTTTAAAACCCGTATCACATTTGTGTGTAATACATGCTCTTTTCTATATAATTGTCACAAATCATGCTTCTGTGACTCTCTCTCCGATCACCACTGGAGGGATCCCTCTCCTTAGGACTAACATTCATTGACTTCATTTCCTATGATTCCTGTGCCTGGGGCTGATTACTGATCACTTAGCTCCCCTATTTAAACTGCTTACGGACTCTTAAACATGGCTAAATATTGTATTGTGTATGACCCTGGACTGTTTGATATGGTGTGATGCTCTCATGCCTGTCCTTGTGACCATACTGTTGCATTCTCCTCACTATTCCCTGTCTGCCGCCTGCCTCGACCCTCGCTCTGTAACAGTTTGCTCTTCTGGATTGTTTCTGTTGTTAGTGACGCCGGTGATTGATTATTGACTGTTTTAACTTTATCTGCACGCCTCTGACCCTTCATTACAATGATAGACTGACCCTTGTGAAAAAGAAGTGTGCTCAGTTGTATTTTATGTTTGCTTTTTAGTGCACGTCCAATTTTTTTATATATATTTTAAACAACTGTACTTGCAGATAAAATAAAATCGGTTAAAATAAAAGGTGATTTAAAAAGAGACTTTAATGACTGAACACTTAAAGGGTTAGTTCACCAAAAAATAAAAATTATGTAATTAATAACTCACCCTCATGTTTTTCCAACCCGTAAGACCTCCATTCATCTTCGGGACACAGTTTAAGATATTTTAGATTTAGTCCGAGAGCTCTCAGTCATTCGATGTAACCGGATCTTCTTGAACCAGTTCACCAAATCGAACTGAATCATTTTAAATGGTTCGCGTCCCCAATACGCATTAATCCACAAATGACTTAAGCTGTTAACTTTTTTAATGTGGCTGACACTCCCTCTGAGCTCAAACAAACCAATATCCCGGAGTAATGCATGCACTCAAACAGTACACTAACTGAACTGCTGTGAAGAGAGAACTGAAGATGAACACCGAGCTGAGCCAGATAACGAACAAAACATTGACTCGTTCATGAGTCAACAACCGATTGCATTGGTTTTCGGATCACCAGTAGTTCTTTTGAACAGTTTGACTCAATAAACCGGTTGAAGAAAACGGTTCACTGGTTCTTTTGCGCACAACGTAATGGCATCATTGGTGATGATTAACCTTGATTCAAGCCCTCGGTTTACCCGCGCTCATAACACTAGCACAGAATCAGTTCAGAATCAATCACCAAAAGAATCAGTTCAGTTCAGACGCTCTGTGTGTCGGTCTGCTTCACGCTGATTCACACGTGCGCAGTATCATCAGCTCCTCGTTTCACCAATCGGACGCGTCCGACAGAAACGGTTCTTGACTCAAGAACGATTTGGTGAACTGGTTCAAGAAGATCCGTTTACATCAAATGATTCGTTCGCGAACCGGATATCACAAACTGCTGTGTTGTTTTGAACTCTCTCACAACAGACACGGAAGAGAAGAAAATGTTGAATAAAGTTGTAGTTTTTGCTATTTTTTGACCAAAATGTATTTTCGATGATTCAAAATATTCTAACTGACCCTCTGATGTCACATGGACTACTTTGATGATGTTTTTCTTACCTTTCTGGACATGGACAGCAGACCGAACACACAGCTTCAATGGAGGGACTGAGAGCTCTCGGACTAAATCTAAAATATCTTAAACTGTGTTCTGAAGATGAACGGAGGTCTCACGGGTTTGGAACGACATGAGGGTGAGTTATTAATGACATAATTTAGATTTTTCTGTGAACTAACGCTTTAATACACTTAAGTACACTTATAAAAGTGAACTTTGAAGAAGTGCACTTTAATAGTCAAATAAAAAGTTTTATTTTAAAATACATTTTAAATCATTGTTTCACGTCTTTTGCCACGTTTTAAAGAAGAACACTTATGATATGTTGACTACACATTTGACTACATATATGTTGACACCATACTAGAGCATGTGTAAAGTACTTGATTATAATTATATATTTAATATTACATTAAAATATACAGTTAATATATTTTAAATGCACAAAATTATAACTTCATTACTAATATGTTTAAATACATGACATACATGTTTCAAGTGAAACTGCATTAAGGTCTACTCAACTGAAAGTACATTAAAGTCACATTTCACTGCTCATGAAGTAAAGCTCTGCTCCTCTTCAGGGTGAGCGTCACATTTAAGAACAGGCCACTAAGTGGACAGATGTGTTAATGGCAGCGGCTGGTCACTCATTGTCTCGGTCTCACAGGAATTACTATCCTGTGGAAACTCACTGTGACAGCTCTCACAGGCCACATCCAACACGTCTGAAGAAGCATCATTCATTCTCTCCATGGCTCTTACAGACTGCTCACATGTCATAAAATGGCTTTAGGTTGGACTTAGGTTGGACTGAATAGCATAAGGATGCTGTTCAGATGTTTTGGATGAAGATTTAGTCGTAAGCCAGACTTGAGAAACAGAAGAAGAGAGAGAGAACAGCACAAAACACAAGTCATTCAGAAGAGGCTCTGAACATACCTTGTACGTCAGGGAGGCGGGGCTTGTGAGCAACTGCAGAGAAACGTCAGGGGACGAGATTTTGTTGTTGTTGTTGTTTTAAGCATAAAGAATGAAATAGTATTTGGTACCACTTTAGAATAGGGAACACTTATTCACTATTAACTATGGCTTTTCCCTAAAAAAAAAAAAAAAAAAAAAAAAAAAAAACTCCTAATTTGCTGCTTGTTAATAGTTAGTAAGGTAGTTGTTCACTGTAGGTATTGAGTAAGATTACGGCTGTAATAAGGCATTAATATGTGCTTAATTACTATTAATTCTAGTAATATCCATGCTTAGAGCAACTAGTTAATGGGCACTCAAATAAATTTTTACCATATTTTCTTGTATAAATGCATTCAATTCACCTTTTATGTACATTTAACAGTGTAACTCGCCATCAACTTTTATTTATTTTTTTTATTTTTTTCACATTTCACATAAATCATGATCATACAGTTGCAAATTATCATTTAATAAATGATTATTTTGTGCAGATCCTTGCACAGCACTATGTAATGAGCTCAAAACACTCTTAGCATAGTGAATGATCTGTAAGCGAATACATATAGATTATATAAGCGGCTCGATATGTTTGGCTTTTCTGACATAATCTCGCTCAGAAGAACAGCATTGCATCTGTGAGTCCCGTCAAATATGAGACTTGTAAAAGCAAGATAACATGACATGGTGCTTCAGCACAGTCACGATGGAGTCACAGAAGACTACCAGTCATATTTAAGAATGGTGGGACATTATGTTTAATGTTTAACCTCTTAGCATCACTCAACGGAAGATTAATTTCCAAATCAAAATACGTGCAACAACCACCGTAACAAAACGCTGCCAGATTCACGTTCATCTGTTTGGATAAAACTGAAAAAGATATAATGATCCCAAATGGAGAAAAATCCAAATCTAAAGGTAAATTAATTGGTAAAACCACTCAACATTTTTGTTAGATCCTTATAACTAACTTGTTTTTTAGTAAATGAAGGTTGTTGTGTACTTGTATCAGCAGATTGTTCGTTGCTTGTGAGAAGGTGACAGCTGAAATGACTCAGCTATGATTCATATCTGACAGCATGTGTTCAGACAGAGACAGACGCTTAGAAACGGAGAGAAAAAGGCTATTTCTCGATTTACTGATTTAACACCAAAAATGTATTTTGACATAATCATGGATGTTTTCCGTGAAAGGACTGAAAAGTCCAGTTAAAATGACTGTGTTTTAGATGAGAAACTGAATTGCCCTGAAGGACTCATTTCCCATCCAACATGTTTTATTCCTCTTATTCGTAATGTTTTCATGATTTCCAGTGAAATCCTTCCATTCAGATTTGAACTGCACTTCTGCATCCTGTTTGTGTCCTCAATTGAAATTCAGTTCAATTTCAAGAACTAAAGTGGATCTAAAAAGCACTCACTTGAAACTGATACATTCAGTGTTGGTTCGCTTAGCATTCACACTCTCATTGTTCACACTGGATCTAAAGATATGAACAAAACACACAAGTATTGGACAGCTTTTACGGCAGAGCAAGCAAACCAGAGTTGAGTTTAATCAAACCGAAGAGAACGTGCTGAGTGTAAACCTGTCATTAATTGTCTGCCGAGAGCTAAAGTGAGCAGCTGCTGTCTGTCACTTCTTCTGTTGCGAGGCATGTCCAGTCCCTGAGGAGGAGTCTGATGAGCCAGTGCATGCTGTGTTGGATTGTGCTGGTGCTTCAGTGAGGGACATCACCTCACCTCTGACTCACTAAACGACAGCGTCTGTTTCTGTGCCCTCCACACACACAGTACACTCATCCAGAGAGAGGACAGTGTGTGCATCTTCTGAGGCTCTGAGCTCGCTGTTGAACGGCCGTAAGAATGAGTGATGATAGACGTCAAAGAGAGACACAAAAAAAGAGTAATGCTTTTAATCTGATGGACCCAACATTTAAGTGAGTGTTGGTTGTTTGAAGACGCTTGGGAAATATGAAACGGCTATGAGCAAGACACAGTACAATCATATAAAGGCACCAAGACAATATCTAATGAAACTCGAACCGTCAGAACTCAATCATCTTCATGTTCATATTCTCCTCTGCCAATCACCAATGCACATGTTAACATTATTACCACATTATCATGCCAGGTGGTCCTATTCCCCTTAATGAAATTTTACCATGAATTTACTGTAGTACAAGAATAATAACCATGGGTCCCTTCCAAAGCGGTCGCTGAGAGGAATCATGGTTACATGCAGAAACTGAGACATTTTCTGGCATATTAATTACCATAACCACAGTTTTACTACAGTGGTAAATCAGAGGACTTTACTAAATAACTAACTAACTAACTAGCTAAATAGAGAAATACATGAATAAATAAAATATTTCATAATGAATATAACAATAATAGAGACAAAAATGGGAACAAATAAATAAATAATATAAAATAATGTATTTGTTAAAATGAAATTAGATTATACATCCAAATGAACGTGAGAGACGTAAAAGATTAGTGCAGTGCAATTGGTCAAAAATAATAAAATATTTTTGACTATTTGCATCACAGGTATGGATATTTTTTGAACTTGTGATATTGAGTTTATATTTCTAAGTTTGGACTTTATTTTTTAATAATTCAGAGTTTACATCTTACAATTAATAGCTCACAATTGTTTGTTTCCTTTAGTTTGAGATATTTTTCAAATGAGAATCATGAGCATGTGATATATCTTTATTCCATTGAATCTGATTTTGCAATTGCCTAAATACACTGTGCATCAAGAAACTCTGTTACAGATCAAGCATTCACATTCACATGTGTGCGGTCAGCTGACATGTCAATTCTTCACCGTAAGCTGCACTGACATTTAAAGGGTTAGTTCACCCAAATTACTCACCCTTAACACATCCTAGATGTATATTACTATCTTATTTCAAAAGAATCCAGTTGGAGTTATATTATAAATTTTCTTTGTTCTTCCAAGCTGTTTGATGCCAGTCAGCGAGTGTCACAGTGCATTGGTCCGAAATAAGTTAAGCAAGAAGCGCCCATCCATGAAAAAAAGGTGATCAAAGTCCTCCTGTAGTGACTCAATGCATTTTGTAAGAAAAATATCTGTATTCAAAATGTAATAATCACTTTAATCTAGCTTGCACCAACAGTTGTAAACGTAAACAGCTGCGGATGTATGAGGTCAGCGTTGAGCTGGCGAGTCTTGAGAAAACCAACGTTTGTTTACAGGATCAAAAGAAGCAAAGTTTCCTTACTTTAATAAAGGAAAACCAGTCTCCTTTTGGCTCTTTATCAAAATCTGCCAACGTTCTCCTTTACAAATTCCTCATTGTGTACTTCTAATTAGTGATCGTTGTTTTGTTTTGATCTCTCCGCTGCGTTTCCACCTGTGTCTCTTCTGAGCGGCGCATGCACAAAGCTGCTTCCGTGTACAAGATTAAAGTGATTATTGCATTTTAAGTATGGTTATTTATTTTTTTACAAAAATGCATCGATTCGCTACAGCAGGACTTTGTTCACCCCCCAGAGCTGTGTGAGATAATATTTGTTTTTTAAAAAAAAAAATTTTTTAAACTTATTTTGGACTGATGCACTGTAACACCCCCTGAGTGGCAATAAACAGCTTGAAAGATTGAAGACATTTTTTTAAGAATATAACTCTGTCTGGATTCGTCTGAAAGAAGAAAGTCACATACACATAAGATGACTTGAGCGTGAGTAATTTATGTGTGAACTAACCCTTTGATAGCATCTGTGGATGGCAGTGGATGTCAGATTTTCATCAATGGTTGCGAGCTGCACGTGCTCTTATGAGTGTGATTCAGCTGTAATATGAACTCTCCACTGCAATGATGAGAAAGATAATGAAGCATGTGAAGCTGAATGCTCATTCAGAAAGCCTCGATGGAGTCGAGATACATCCAGTTTGTCTGGTTTATAGCTGTGTGACTGTGAACAGGAAATACACTAGCGGGAGAGAGCACGAGGTTAAGAGAAAATCTATGACATAACTGACACGGGAATTATGTAATTGTCCTGACTGCAGCTAATTTCTTTAAAAATATAGTCTTAAAGATACAGCATCGTATACTGTGCTCTTGTTTTATTAAACATATTTGTATTCTGCCAGTCATTTCAAAACTGGGATTCAATGGTTTTTCCATATATTCATTTACCTTTATTATTTAAATATATTTAATTTCTTGCATTAAACATTTTAAATTTAATTCATCATGACTGCATCTGATGAAAAATTCAAAAGTCATTTCAGAGTCCTTCATAAACACTGAGATGATGGTCTACTGTATATTGAATATCATTAAAATCTGCACAATGTTAAGACAATATTGCTTCTCTACCCATGAATGTGCCAAAACCACATCAGATGAGGAATGAAACAGCCATGAGTCTCTATGAGATATAACAGCAAAAAGCTTGGTTTGTGTCTGGGAAATAGCCTGTGGGGTGAGCCTGTGTTTCCGCATTAATAACTCATATGTGCCGTGAAGCACACAAAGATCATTATGTAAGACTCCACCGGGCGGCCATGAAAAATTCACACTGCTAGTCTATATATGTGAAGCACAAGAGAACAACACGACGGGTTCAGACCATGAATGATGGATGATTTTTGAAGTTCAGGGATAAAGTATGCAACCTAGGATTTACCCGGACTTCTGCATAAGTCTGTTCAGATCTAGACCAACTGCATCACTACAACAGATGAACACAGTCCGTTAAAACAAATAACAAGCAAGCCATGATGCTTCCTTATGTCTTTATTGGCCAGCAGTCTTGCTGATTGATGACCGTTTGTAATGTGAGTCCAGCTCTAGCGGTCACTGAAATAACTGTGGTTTGGCTGAACTTCTCTGCATTAACTCAGTGATACAAACCAGTCACTGATTACTCTGCTCTGCTAACGTTGTTTTCTTACACGAATAAGAGATACAGCATGAATACATCCCACCGTTATACACAGAGCAGGTTAATAATTAATAATCACACACTTTTGAACAGTCCTGAAGATTTCATAATGAAGTTTATGGGTTTTGTCTGTTTTGTGTTGTGTTGTTACTCCATGATATTCATCAGAGTGTTGTGTGCTGTGCTGAATATTTCAAACGCTCTCAATGTGCCGCACCATTTTGTTGATTATGTAACGAGCAACAAGTTTTGTTATTGGCAGACTCAAATAAAGTCTGACTAAGATGATAAATAATGCATTTGTGAAACAGAACACAGTGTTGTTCTGGGCTTCATATAAAAAGAAACCATAACACACACACACACACACAGTTTGACTTGAAATGAAATGAACACTGTATTTTGCAGTGAGTTTATTAGCAGCACTGTCAATGGCCAGATCCACTGGATGACACACGTTCAGCTTGAACTCAAACAAAGTGAGTGAGGACACGAAGAAAGATCTGAAACTTTCAAAGACAGAACGGGCAACAGAAGGACAGAGCGGATGAATATGAGAACATTGGTCATACACGCTAAAATTAGTTTTAATGAAGAATGAAAGGAAAAAAGATAATGAGTCATAATGAGTTAAAGGAATTAATAGAGTAAAATGTAGCCAATTAACAACCACCAGATAATGAATGTGATAATTAACACACCAGATGGGAACAATGAACTCAAGAAAACAGGCAAAAACTAGGTCACAACAGAAACTCAAAACACACAGACGAGTCGATCTATAATTACGGTACGTGTCATGTCCATAGACTCTATTATCAATTTTTCACTTCAAACTATGATCACTTTTATATCAGGGGACATTTCTAATTCATTTAATACAGAAATCTACCAGATATCCCACTTTTATCTTGCGATAAATGGCATGTTCTTTACTTGAATTAGCTGTTTTCACGATATCTGATTTGGTAAATGTGAGGTTTTGCTCTTCAGATTAGCGATAAAAATGTGTCTGTATATATTAGTATAAATGTTTATCCAAAATAATAAATTATGAGAAAATTTAAGAAATGGATTAAATCAACCATTTTGGGTATGTCCAAAATCAGTGTCAGCTGTGTTACTCCCTATAAACCCCCCTATAAATCAGTAATGGTTTGTTCCAAAAGTCACATGTCCAACATTGCCATGATGGAGGCAAATTTGAAGTTTTACTGTATTGGGGGGGGGGGGGTCCGATAACCAGTCAGTATCTGGTATGACTACCATTTGCCTCACGCGGTGCAACACATCTTCACACAGAGTTGATCAGGTTGTTACTTGTGGCCTGTGCGAGGTTGGTCACTCCTCTTCAATGGCTGTGTGAAGTTGTTGGATATTGGCAGGAACTGGAACACGCTGTAGTATATGCTGATCCAGAGCATCACAAACATGCTCAGTGGGTGACCAGTGTGTATGCTGGCCATGCAGGAACTGGGATGTTTTCAGCTTCAAGGAATTCTGTACAGATCCTTGCAACATGGGGCCATCTATTATCATGCTGCAACATGAGGTGATGGTCGTGGATGAATGACACAACAATGGGCCTCTGGATCTCGTCACGGTATCTCTGTATATTTAAAAAGCCATCAAAAAAATGCACCAATGTACGTTGTCCATAACATACACCTGCCCATAATATAACCCCACTTCCAAAGTGCCAGATGTCATCGAATGTGAGCATTTGCCCACTCAGGTTGGTTACGACGACGAACTGCCATCAGGTCGAGACCCTGATGAGGACGACGAGCATGCAATTTGCTATCAGATTGTTGCAGCATCTGTCCGGGTGGCTGTCTCAGACGATCTTGGAGGTGAAGATGCTGGATGTGGAGGTCCTGGGCTGCTGTGGTCACACGTGGTCTGTAGTTGGATGTACTGCCAAATTCTCTGAAATGCCTTTGGTGACAGCTTATGGTAGAGAAATGAACATTCAGTTCATGGACAACAGCTTTGGTGGACATTCCTGCAGTCAGGATGCCAACTACATGCTCCCTCAAAACTTGAGACATCTGTGGTATTGTGCTGTGTGATAAAACTGCACAATTTAGAGTGGCCTTTTATTGTAGCCAGCCTAAGGCACACATGTGCAATAATCATGCTGTCTAAACAGCATCTTGATATGCCACACCTGTGAGGTGGACGGATTATCTCGGCAAAGGAGAAGTGCTCACAAACACAGATTTAGACAGATTTGTGAACAATATTTGAGAGAAATAAGCCTTTTGTGTTCATAGAAAAAGTCTTATATCTTTGAGTTTAGCTCATGAAAAATGTGGGGAAAAACTAAAATGTTGCCTTTATAATTTTGTTCAGTGTAAATTCCTAATGATAGTTAAGTTCTGCTGTATATACTAACAAGCATTTATGACAAACTGAAATATACTTTAATGCAATTTCTTTTGAAACTGGCATTTAAATGAATTTTAAAAGTGCTTAAGTTTGTTAAGAAACACAATCAGTTGTGTTCTCTCTTGCTCTGCTCACTGCTTATTTCATGAGATAAAGAATGTGTAATGTAATGTAAGGCTGTAATGTCATGGAAATTAATGTGAATGATTGCATTTTGAATGCTTTACTGTGACTGATTTAGCTTACTAGTTTTCGCCATTCTGTCCGGGCAGAGTGAAGAGGAGAGACTTGTGTCCAAAAAAATCATTTCACTTTGCATTTCTGCAGAATAAAATATCCTGAGACCTCCTTCATCAGCACTGTCTTCATCGAGTGAGAACACAACCAGATTAAACCTGCTACACATACAGTAAATACTTTTAAGATTTGAAGTACACTGCAAGTGTTTTTTCAGTACATTTAAAGGGCACCTCATTTTCACAAGGGAAAACATGTTGAAAGATCGGTTCATAGGTTTCTGGAGCCACAACACTGTGAGGTAGGCATTTTAATAAAGTTGCATAACCACGGGACAGTTACTCAGGGTCAAAACCTTGTCGTTTTTCTTTTAAGTGCATCTGGAAAGTCAGATGAGGAAAGCTCTCGCCATCACTTTCACATCTTTTGGCATCTCTTAACGTGGCAGTCATAAGAAACATCCAGAAATCACGACACTGATGCCTCTTCAGTGATGGAGCATTGGCAGGGAGTTTCCGTGAGGACTCAGATGGCATTCTGGGAACCATGACAGAGCTGTGATCGCTTAAGAGAGTAAACACGCAGCGTTTTCAGATCAGGAATAACACACAATGAAGCTGTCTCACTGTAAGCTACAAGCAGGGCCGTAGCTGGGGTTTGCAGGGCCCGGTGCAGGTTGTACAGGGGGCCCTGTTTGAAATTATATGTTCATTATATTTGTTTATTTGTGCTATTTGCACAATGTTTAATTAATGTAAAATAGCACTGCATAGTCTTCAGTGTAGGAAGTCGTGGCCTAACGGTTAAAGTGTTGGACTTGCAATCCAAGGGTTGTGAGTTTGAGTCTTGGGCTGGCAGGAATTGTAGGTGGGGGGGAGCGAATGTACAGCACTCTCAAAAATTATATCTGGTGTCTGAATAATTGTTGGTTTGACTGTGTGTAACGGAGGCCAGCGAGTAGTGCTGTGAAGGTAAACCTCACTCCCCAATCTCAAGAGACGCACTATCGTCAGACACTAGTGGCTGTAGTCATTTAGCCTCCTTGTTAGTGCGTCCGCCTCCCATGCTGGAGACTCAGGTTTGAGACACGCTCGGAACAAGAACGAGGTGTGGCGGCGAGGACCTGGGAGAGAGGGGTTACATTGGTGCCATGACCCGGATGGGAGTGAGTTTTAGGGGGGTGAGTGTAACGGAGGCCAGCGAGTAGTGCTTTGTAGGTAAACCTAACTCCCCAATCTCAAGAGACGCACTATCGACAGACACAAAATTAGGCACTTTAAGAGACAATGAATGGATCCATTATAATGACATACATCCAATTTATTTCTCCACTGTTTACTTTACCTTTACTTAAGACATAACCAACAGTTTTTTTTTCGAACGTCCTTTCCAAGATGGGTATTTTGACATATTTTGTATGTATTTGTCGGTACAAGAGCAAAAAGAGGCAAATTCTGTGTTCAAGCGTTTTGAGCCACTTCTCTCTGCGTGTGCCCTGAACACCAGAACACCGTCGGTGCTGAATTGTATGGTGCCTGTAAGGTGACTTGTTCAATTTACTTAGTTTTGTCATGGCCACGGCATGACTCATGGGAACGTGATAATATGTCGTGGCCACTAGATGTCATGTTAAGGGAATGACACGTTTTTTTCTCGTGGCCATGAGTTTAATGCGTAAACAAACCTGCATGACCATAGCAACCTGGGATTATCAGAGATGGATTCATTCATATTTTATTTTGAATTATGAAATTATTTTGTTATTTATAATTACAAATTTTACATTTTATTATTAAATTATTATATTAACCATATGCTTTGGCTACCAGGCTATATTGCATGCGATCGTCAGCATTCAAATGAAGTTTATCATAATTTTTTTTTACATAAAGTAATAAAATATAAAAACTTTTTTAATCCATCCTACAGTCTTGTAAGTGCATTAACTGATAGTCTTTCCCCCATAATATGTGTACATTATTATTATTATTATTATTATTATTATTATTATTATTATTACTATTTTTATTACTATAATTATTATTATTATTATTAGCCTATTAAAATGATAGGTAAAAAGTCGCTTTGGATAAAAGTATCTGCTAAATGCATACATTTAATATTGGATATATTTTTAATTTGTTTATATATATATATATATCTAAAAAAAATAAAAAAAAAAAATAAAAAAGGAACAAGTCACCTTAAGGGGAACGTAGAATTAGGCTCTTTGTCGTTATGAAATATGGTATCAACTTAAACTAAAGTCTTTATTTAATGATGATTATTCTAAAGGAATCAGCATATTCAGGTCCATGTTGTTATGTTATATGATTTAGCATGTATTCACCACATCTCTGTGTACTTTTTATCCAGAAACAACAACAACAAAAACAACAAAAAATAACATAAGTTCGGCTTGATATTACCACTGAGGAAAACTAGCACAGCAGTTGCTAGCATTTAGAATTTCTGTCAAGAATGTCTGTTACAAAGTAGCAAATGCTGCATATTGATTTTACCTTCTTTAACTTTTGTAAGTTTTGTAACTTTAACTATTGCTAAATTGATTCATTTTATGTTCATGTAATGTTGAAACCTATGGGTTTGCTTTATTTTCTTGAGATATATTATATCAGTTAATCTAGATGTATCAACATATTTTATTATATTAACAGCCCTAGTTTCTGGTAATATCATTTTTGATAAAGTTTCATCTCAAAATTTCCAAAAATTCTAAATGTAATTTGTCAAAGCCAGTATGAGAGCTTCTCGGATACTGATGTGCAAGAGGGATGGGAGACCATGGAAATTACAATGGCTGAAAAATGCTGATGCACGTGAAATAAATGACAGAAAGTGAGTCAGAAAACCACTCAAGCCTTAATAGATTCTTTTTTTTTTTTCACTGTGTGCACAACAGTTCCTGTTTACTCACAGACAGACTAACAGCAGCTCAGCTGAGCATCAACCATCAACACAGAGACGATTCAAAATAATGTTTTTTACTGGACTCAATGGTTCCTTTAACATCCATAGACCCTTTCTATTGCACAAAAGACTGTTTATAATGGAAAAAGGATCAGTAGATTATTAAAATGTTCTTAACACTAAAAAATGAATCACTGAAAAGTTATTTGGGGAAACAAAAATTGTTCTTCTATGGAATCACAATAACCTTTACTGTATTTTCAAGAGTGCACACAATACTTGGGAAGAAACTAACCCATATGACAACTAACATGTTAGGATAATAATATTTCATAAAACCACAAATGGCAGAGCTTTGCCATCATTTCAAGACTGCTCCGAAACCCTACCTCAACCCCATTCCCGCAGACATCCGATGGTCCACTAAAGGTCATTTGGACCTTTCCTCTCATCATTTCCCACGCACCTCCAAAGCAAGTTCCTCCACTTCGAACTGCTCTCTGGACATGCTGTCCTCGCCAACAGGCTTGTGGTAGTAGATGACCATGGCATCATATCTCTTCATCACAGACTTGTAGTTATTGATGGTCAGTTGATGGATACGGTCCTTCCCATCATATTCGGGGAACTCCAGGCCCTTCTCGCTCCAGCACAGATAACCAAAAGTTAACAGAACCCCCAAAAGCACCCAACCCCACTTCATGTCACTGTTAAGCTTCACTTGAAAAGGTTTACAATTTGTTTTATTTTTAATTTGTTCCTAGCTAAAGCCAAAATTTTAGGAACAAGATACAATTTGTGTGCGCACCACCCAGAGAAGAGCAGGACTCGCTCGCTACGCTCCCCTTTAAAAAGACACACAAGTTGATGCCTGGTGGGGGTTGGAGGGTTGGGATGACGCTCCGGACACGGGTATGTTATGACCCATGGACTGAGTCCAGAACAGTCAGGCACTAGAAATGACAGTTTTTACCTGACGGAAGCAACAGAAGCGAAGCGCTCGACATGCATTGAGTGCTTTCATTTAAACACAGGTATTTCGGTGGGCGACAGGATTACATTGCCATATAAAGTTTTGCAGGGCTTTGACCCTTGCTAAAAATAAATTCTTGTTTGATGGCGTCCATGCCATACTGTACGTTATTCCACTGCGTGGTCACAGCTGAAGTGAAGTGTCCAGTTTCACCCTGATTCTGTTGGCCAAGGCAAACTCTCCCAAAGCCTTGCGCTCTACACGGAGACATGACTCCACTGAGGGACGAACGGTCGAACAAAGCCAGACAATGCTAATTATTTGAGGTCATAGGTTAGACTCCCAGGGAGAACACATAAGCCTTCTGCTGAAAATATACATGAATCCACTGTAAGTGTCTGCCAGTTTGACACAGCCGATGATGATGATGTAATGCGTGTTTATTTTAATTACACACACACACATACACACACAGAGAGAGAGAGAGAGAGAGAGAGAGAGAGAGATGATACATGATGCCCCATACATCTAAACTTTATGACAGCACCCTCGTGTGGCAGGGTCTTTAATTACACATGTACATTTATCCATTGGTCAATCAATTTTATCCAAAGCCACTTGGACTCATTCACATATAGATTACTGGAAACACAAAGAGGGCCATTTTTGTGATCTGATTTATACCACAGTAATTGCACTACATATCATATCATTTTGTTCGTGATTGGTTTTGTTATAGGTTTGCTTACTTGAGATATAGACATGCCCAGTGGGGACGTTTGTAAATCCTCTCATAGTACATAAACAGCACTGTGTGTATTAATAAAGAATATATGTGATAGTGAAATAGAAAATATACAATATTCTACAGATTTTGCATGCTTCACCCATCACCCATCCACCAGTGTGTATCACACGCCCAAGATCAGGCAAATCTGTGCACAGAGCAACAGAGGAAGAGTCTACCGCACTAATAAACATGTAAACATCAGAAAACCCTTCATTTAGACACTTCATTCAAATCTGACTTACAAGACACTGATTTCCATCTGCTGCAGATCAGACCGTGTGTGTTAGGTAAAGTCACAAATGTTCATAAAGATACAAAAGGCCAGCATTGCCTCTATTCATACTCTGCCAAAAATATTTTTTTTGTGGTGAATCTTGTTGCTTGGCAACTCCAAACATGACAGTCTGTTCGCTGAAGCTGGTGTTTGGTGTTTGGTTGCTACTGCTGTTGGTCATTGGTTTGAATCTCTTTGGTTGTTTGAGGTGAGGGTCATCCAAAGGATCAAAAGTAGTAGGAGCGGACAATCACGTGATCCAGCTGACCTTTCTGCATTCATAGATAAGTGTAAAAACAAAGCAAAGATACACAAGACTATCCCTTACCATATTCTCTGAATAACTGTTTTAGATCTAATCTTTGTTTTCCAGAAAGTAGACTCAGGCCCGTCCACACGGAGACGGAGCTTTCCCCAATCCGATCTTTTTTTTCCTCGTCTCAAGAAATATCCGCGTCCGCACGAAACCGCATAATGATGTAGTATACATGCCAGACCAGTATGTGGCGCTGTAATTCTGCCACAGAGATACACTAAAAACAGAGAAGAAGACTTGGACTATGCTCGTAAACCTTGCGCGTGGTACACAAGCGAACATGGAACAATACATTTATTAATCAGTGTTAATGTTAGTTTATAAAAAGACAATCGTTCAGTGTTTGATCATGTTTTTTGTTGATGTGACGTGACGTAGAGCTGTCTGACTAGGGGGGAGACGTGGGCTGATGACTTCATCGTTTCAGAAAATATACGGATTAGCCGTCCAGATGAAAACACAAAGACGACGTTTTCAAATTTATCCAACCCTGGGACCCGGTTTAAAAAAAAAATAGCGGTTTCACCTTATGAAAACGCCGGATCCATGTGGATGAAACGCCTATCCGATAAAAAATGTGTGCGTA
This sequence comes from Carassius gibelio, assembly GCF_023724105.1. Lineage (NCBI taxonomy): Eukaryota > Metazoa > Chordata > Actinopteri > Cypriniformes > Cyprinidae > Carassius > Carassius gibelio. The sequence goes on along the minus strand of NC_068377.1, from coordinate 1,752,971 downwards.
TTCACAGAAACGCGTCTCCGTGTGGACGGGGCCTGAGAGATTGAACACACAGAGACTGTGTCTGAAATCACACCCTACACCCTCATTCACTATTCCCTACAGTTTACTAGAGTCCAGACAGACTGAAAGAACACAAACTAAATTCAGAGACTGGCACAACAAGCACAATCACTGAAGGAAAGCAAGAAATGAAACTACAACTGACTTCAGCCACAGCTTGTGATGAAATGAACTGAAATAAAACAGCAGAGGAGGATTACACAACTCCACAAACAGTTACCATCTTCACTCATTACTAACCAGTTTGACTTTACTTCTGTCAAATATCCACAAACATTCTTTGAGATTTAACAGACGTCTTGTGTTGAAAATGTTTTGTGATCAGCAGTTGTGTTAGTTGGGCTCTTGACCCTTGACTCTGTAATGGTAGTTTTTCTCTGCGGATATATTTCTGTTTGTAAAAAAAAAAAAAAAAAAAAAAAAAAAAAAAAATTTGTTATTACGAGAAAAAGCCGGGAACAATGTGATGTTGTCTTAATTGCTATTGGCTATTGGTGATGATGTAATGATTTGATTTCAATTAGTTTACTTATATGGGTCAATTACTTTCGTATTGTTTATGACATTGGTATGAGTCTAAAAGTCAGATTGACATACTAAAATGAACACAATAAAAATGTATACACAATAACTTTAAAACTACAGCATGCTTAAAGTCACACATCAACAATCGCACCTATTAATACAAATAAAAATAGTGTTATAATGCATTGCTTAAAGTAAACGTTTTCAAGTAAGGCGAGACTTAAACACACACAGACAAGTTCAGCTTATGAATCTCAACATGGGTGACAATGAAAATAACATTTCACTGTGTAATGCATGTACTGGCACGCAGAAATGTTTATTGTCACCCATGTTGAGATTAGGCTGAATGTTTATGTCTGTGTGTGTTTGTGTCCTGCTGTAGTTCAGTACTCTTATATGTGTGCATATTGTGCTCAGAAATGCCTCACAATAGCAGTGGTATTTAGTGATGTCTTAGTAACATTGTGCACACACTTAATAAATGATTCAAAATTAATGAATTTGGTAACAACAAAGACAATTGTTTCTGATCATCAGTACATTATGTTTTGTTTGCTATAAAACACAACATTTAATACGCACAGCTAACTAAAACAATCAAAACGAAACTATGTTTTAAAAGTCCAGGTCCGAGAACTCAACTACAGTGAACACCAGTCACTATCATGGTGGCTTCAAATAAAAGTGCATCACCTAAAGTCTCTATACGAGCTTTTGTGACAGAAATAAAGTTGAACTGGTTAGTAATAAGTTAAATAATATTATAATAAGTGAAGCTGGTGATGCTGGTTGTGGAGTTGATTAATCTTCCTCTTCTGAGATCTTGATAAACTGAATGTGTTTTATTTTCAGTTGATTTAATATTTGGCTTTGGCCGTAAGATTTGATTCTCTGCTCTTGTGTCTCTTTGCTGTGAGGATTTTGCTGTGGAATTAAAGGGGTTAAAATAATAATATTAATAATAACAATAATACAAATTGTGAAATGTATTTTTAACAGAAATATATTAAATTAATTTACAATTGCTGTAAAAATAAAATAAAAAGCTACCAGAGCTGGTCGGATGGACAGCTCTTCTCTGGTGTTGCACTGTTTGTTGCTTTATTTAAAGGCAGTGCATGTGATTAATGATGCAGTGTAATTTTTATTTCAATCACATATGAAGGTGTGTTGCTGTTGTCTACAAGAACCTTGAGTTGAATTGTGGCTATTAATGGCTTTTTGTAAATCATTAGGTTTTCCTTCATGGACTTAAGTAAAGTAGTTCCCAACACCAATATGCTCGCATTACTCAAACATTGTCAATACTAGTTTATAAACAAATGCCAATTTAAGTGCAGTCAGTTTCTGCAAATAAAATGAGTTAACTCAAATAGTTGCATATTAACATTGTATCAGTTAATGATCTACGGTTTTCACTGTAAATTTAAATAGTTCTGTAAAGCCTAAAATGTTGCAACCGTATTTTTTCACGGTAAAACCACAGCTGCTGGTATTTTACTCTAAATTTACTGGACCTTTTTTTTTTTTACACAGTATGTGATATTAAAAACAACAGAAACTAATTTTTGGTTCAAATACAGTTGACTCTGAGTCAGTTTTACTGATTTATTTATTTACCAGCAGCTATTACAAATAATATCACAAGCGTAGTTTGGAGAGCAGAAAGCTCAAAACTGATTAAAATGCAAGAGCTCTGAATGAGATGAACATACAACCATCACCGGGACGGAAAACATCTGCCCTCACAAGCAGCCCTCTTTGCTCCTGAAGTCTCTGAAGATTGGGAGGGGAACAGTGGTTTGACACGAGCAGAGAGCAGAGTTAATTAACCACAGTCTGCCAATAACACTGAGAAGCACCGGGAATAACACCACCTTCATGTTGGAATGATCACAGTTAGAAAACGAAAGGCATTGAATGTCAAGTCAGGTTACATTGTTCTCAAGGTTTTTATTTATTTTTTTTGGTCATTTACATGAGATATGAAACATCATAAAGCTGTGCTAGAGACAGCTTTTTCAGATTTTAATTTTATCCCTGTATAATTATTTAGTGAAAAAAAAAAAAAAAAAAACAATGGCATGATTACATTATCATGCAAATCAAGAATGAATCTGAGAATAATGCAAATGCTTGACACAATTCTTGTATCCCAACCAAAAGCGTACGTGTGCATTCAGGATATACTTCACTCTAGTAATAAAAACAAGGTTTTTCATTCTGCACTGAGGATTCATTATAGAGAGAAAAGTACTTGCTAAAGTGAAAGATTTTTGTGTAGGATGGCTATGGATATTGTGGCTTAGTTTTTTTTCAACTCGAATCTAATTCAGCACTTCTGCGACATAATTCGACTTGACGTATTGAAAATCTTTCACAGAGAAGCGAGAGAGCGAGAGCTAGAGAGGTATGGCGTAAAATGACTCTGCATTTTCTTTGTATCTCTGTTGACTCACCCCCATTCACACACACACGCACACACACACACACACACACACACACACAGCTCCTTTCAGCGATATCACAGGATGGATCCAGCGGAACGGATCTTTCCAGAACATCAGATGACACACAAGCATGTGCACAAATAGGCCACAAAACAACTCTTAAAGAAATGGAAGATGTTTTTTTTATACATTGTTACATATTGAGTTAAGCTTTAACTCTGTATTATTGTAGATAAATATTAGATACATTCAACTTTCACAACAAAACTAGTTTTTATGGGTTATATGAGGTCTTCAAAGTAAGTTGAGTTCATACAGTCAACACTAAAAAGTGCACAATAATCTGATTACATGAAAGTACACAATTCCACATATGAATGGATATCAATGTGTTATGACATATTAATTGTTCAAAAAGTCCAAAGCTCTGAAAAACTAGAATCCTCATTATTAAGGGAGAGATTTTTAAATGAGCTACTTTTCATTCTAAGGTTATTTTATTTTGTGTTTTGTGTTTTTAATGCTCTTAATGCGACGCATTTGTGGAAACAACCTAACAAACCGACAAAGTCCAACAGCTTGTGTCCCACCTCCCGTCTCTTCCTTCCCTCTTTCTCTCTCTCCACTTTCTCTTTGTCACTGTGTTTCCTCAAGGTTTTTTTAGAAGTTCTTCTGTGAGTCTCTTTCTTCTCTGTTCTGGGAATGAGAGTCTGTCTTGTGACAGGGAGAGAGAACTTCCCCATTACAGCGTTTCCTGAGGCGCACGCTGCTTTGATGTGTGGGATGTCAGGGTCTCGCTCTCATTTGCATGGACGTGCTGTTTTGTCTCTGCGCTTGCATGTATTTTTGCATGTTCACGGCAAGCCTGAGGCTGGACTGAAGCAAACTGTGCATGCATATATGCCCTGTGGCTGTGATAATTCATTAACAGATAAGTCAGCACATGACGAGCATATGACAAGACAACTATTGTGCAAATGAGGAGCAGACTATCAGACAGAAATATCATCTGTGCATCCAGAATCCAGTTGGCTTCTCGCTGAATGGCGGGCGCACGTGTGTAAACTGGGTCACGACTGCACGGGTCTGCCACCGTCAGCACTGCGTCTAAATCCTCTTCACTGCGCACACAAATCCCTCTCAAAGAGCAAATTAAAAGCCATCTTTGTGTTGATGCTAAACTGATACCAGTCAACTTCACTCTCACAGGCAAGAATTTGCATTTCCAATGCACCAATGATATTTCCATACAAATCTAATATAATATGCAAATATTACAATAGGAATTGCCTGATGCAGTGCACTGTGATGAAGTGGCCCACGGCTCCCTCTCTGCTTTTTATTTTAATAAAGACATGCAATCACATCCCTTATTAAACTCTGCCAAGCTGTCATACTCTCTGCTCTTTGGATTTGCGATGCATTAAACATTCATGAATGTACAGTCGATACCTGATCTGTATTTTGTGGTAGATTTATAGTCTCTAGAGAGCCGTGCGGTTTAATTATGAACATAAAACACCGCAAGCTGTTTATATGTGGAGGGAAAACTATTCAATAGATAGATAGATAGATAGATAGATAGATAGATAGATAGATAGATAGATAGATAGATAGATAGATGGATAGATAGATAGATAGATAGATAGATAGATAGATAGATAGATAGATAGAGCTCTTTTGCTGCCCCCTGTGGTCAGATGCAGCACTGCAGGGCGCAGACATTCCTCTCCTTCCCAAATGTAAACCACTGGAATTCTCTTTACATTCGTTGACAAATACTCGTCATATTATAATTATTTTAAATGTAAGTATGAAGGCTTAGAGTATGGTGTGATTTAACAGAGAGCGAGAGAGAGAGAGAGAGAGAGAGAGAGAGAGAGAGAGAGAGAGAGAGAGGAAGGGAGGATGAGGATGTGGGATTGTGTTGAATAAAGGAGGAGGGATTATCTGACCGGATAGCAAAGTGACATCAGGCCCCAAAAATGTGTGTGTGTGTGTGTGTGTGTGTGTGTGTGTGTGAGAGAGAGAGGCTGCAGAATCAGATTCAGAGAGCGTGTGACTGGGAGAGAGAGAGAGAAAGAGAGAGAGAGGGAGGGTGAGAGAGAGAGAGAGAGAGAGAGAGGGAGGAGGGGGTTATAGGGAGGAAAAGGCGTTTCCGTCCTCACACCGGCGAGACTCTCAGTGTTCAGCACCGCACTGACTTCATCAACTCTTGACGCTTTCGACGCTGATGTTTTGACCGATCTGTGTTTGTGGTGAACTGGACTTTGTATTTGCTTGACCAAAGCGTACAGCGGGTCATCCATCACCAACACCGGGAGCATCATCTTCATCATCTTCATCATCATCATCGCTGGATCAGCGGCGCGCGGAGTAAGTCCCTCATATACACACTAAAACATCTGGAGCGCGCATTACAGTCTACAATACTATCTATCTATCTATCTATCTATCTATCTATCTATCTATCTATCTATCTATCTATCTATCTATCTATCTATCTATCTATCTATCTATCTATCTATCTGTTGTTTTGGTTTCGGTTCATCAGTCCGGGGTTTGGTGGAATGTGCGCCGTATTAAAATATTTCTTGAATTATAGCCGGGACGGAATCTGAACGCCTTTGGTATTGTTTTACGTCACAGAAGCACCAGTGTTTATTTAATGACTGGATTCCCAGTTTCAGATTTTTTTTTTTTTTTTACTAAAACTGTGCAGTGTGTCTCGGTAAGGGCTCGTTTTTCCTGCATTGTTTTTCTGTTAATTCAACCATAGGAGTTGCATAATGTAAGTGATACGAAATGTAGGCAATGCATGAAATTCCTCTCCACCAGAGCAACCTCACACACAAACCTCTTCCTGTTGGACTGTAGCGCTTCCCTCTTCCTCTCACAGCCCTCTTTTCTTTTAACCTCTCGCCTGAACAAAGTTAAACCAGATCCAAGCGTGCAGTGGGATGAGCAGATTCAGACCCTGGCAGTCAGACAGGTGTGTGTGTGTGTGTGTGTGTGTGTGTGTGTGTGCACCTGGCGGATGGTTTCTGCTCTTCTCTCTCATATATTGATTGGTGTTTTTCCTGTGGTAAGGGAAGGACGCAGCTCAGCAGAAACACCTCTCTCTGTGTCCTTGTGTGTAAAGAGTGTTTCAGGCTGGCATTGTTTTCTGGCCAAGAACGGAGCTGGGAACCGTGTTTATCAGAAACTTTAGACCATTAACAAGCCAAACCCTCAGCACACTGCTTTCTTCCTGTCCTGACAGACTTCACAAAAGACTCAAAGAATCAAATTACAAGCCAAACATTAAAATGGCAGATCATCTAAAGCAGCGGTTCTCAGCTGTTCGGTCGTGATGTGAGTTGCATGTTTTCTGGGAGAAATATAAAATAATAATGATAATAATTTGAATGCAAATAGTGAAATCTAACTACCCATGCACTCTTAAAACAGCAAGATCCTTCTCAAGATTTACAATTTTGAACTCTATACTTCATACATGGTTTTTGGTGCACATTCATCTCTTTGGGAAAATCTAAACCATTGGTGTTTCTTTATATGCAGCGGTTTTGTAATCGGTGTAACATTTCTAATCTTCGCCGCTGTCTCTGGGTGTTTGCTGCTTTTCCTTGATATCTGACAGGAGCGCCTGAGGCGTCTGCTCTTCTCCTCACTATCCTGACTATTACACTCACGTTTTTAAAAGGCTGTCATTGCTGCAAGGTTTGGTCACCTAACTCTGGACACGTTGGAGTAATGCTGTACGACATGGGACGGAAACAGAGCGTTTGATGAGGACAAGTCTCTGTTACATAAGGTCCATTTGGGGTTTCAGGTTTGGTGTGTGTGTGTGTGTGTGTGTGTGTTTGGCCCTCTCTGGTACAGTGAATCTTACTCGTGCAGTTCAGTCATCTCCTGATGATATAATGACCGTGCAATTTTACATCCGCTCCGGTCTCACTCACAAGGTCGAGCTGAATCTCTCTGTGTGGATGCTTTTTGTTTTAAACGGACTGGTGAAGAACAAGCTTTCTTTCAGTCGCTCTTCATAGTGTTTGGATGGGATCAGTTTAATATGAGGAGCTGGTTGGTTAGCTCTTTATTCAGACACACATTACTGGTGAGCATGAGTTTCTAAACAGGAAAAGTCAGGACATGCCAAATATCTTTGTCAGTGTCAAATGCACAGTGGAAAATTATAATATGCACTTCATAACTTCTCAGAGGGACTGTTGCATATATCTTCTATGTATATATTTTGTGGAGCGCTATTTATATAAAAGATGAAACATGTAGTTGTCATCGACATTGTGACATTATTATTGTGAGTTATTATGCCAAATAAAAGATTTCAAATGAATGGCACATTAGTATTAAGCTAGTGCATGTTATTTGTTACATTAGAGAGAAAGAAATAATTGTGTTCTTTTCTGGTCGGTTTATGTGATTCATGTAATGGGCCTCCTAATTATCCTCTTTTGTCATATTTAATATTTCCTGCATTATATAGCAGATAAATACAATGCCGACAATATAATTCAGCCATTTATATAAAAGAGAAACATCACAAGTTGTTTCAGAGCAGCTGGAGTAATACAGAAGCTAAAAGTGCAGAAAAGTGGAAGAGAAGGACAAGAAAAGTGTTGTTTTATATTGTGCAGAAGTAGTTTGTTGAAGGCTGTGATGGTCTGAGCAGGTTCGGCGGAGGTTGAACGCTCGTTTTACTGAGGGACAGAGAGAGTGAAGGGTCTGGAAAACAGCTGTGAAACATTAGAGATGTCTGCAGTAACAATCATTTTCAGACTTGTGTCCTGAGATCCATGTGAACCGTGTGTTTTGCTAACGTATGAGATATATTAATTCAGAATATTATTTAAGAAGTTGCTTTGATGCAAACGGATCAGAGGATTATAAACAAAACTCTGTGGACTAACAGCTGCTGAGCGGCCAAGCAATCTGCCCTCTGCGGTTTCTCTCTCTCTCACACACACACGCACTGAGACACTCACAGGTACACACACACACACACACACACACACACACACACTGAGACACTCACAGGTTCACACACACACACTGAGACACTCACAGGTACACACACACACACACACACACACACACACTGAGACACTCACAGGTACACACACACCCACACACACACACACACACACTGAGACACTCACAGGTACACACACACACACACACACACACACACACACTGAGACACTCACAGGTACACACACACACACACACACACACACACACACACACTGAGACACTCACAGGTACACACACACACACACACACACACACTGAGACACTCACAGGTACACACACACACACACACACACACTGAGACACTCACAGGTACACACACACACACAGCACCTCTCATAATTCACTCCATCTTCAGCCAAATGAAATGTTTCGCTGGGGATAATTGGATTTGATAAGACCTGATTCACTTTAGACTTCTGCTCTCAAATTGTGGTGTTGCTGAGAGCATCTGCCAAGACCCAGTGTGTGTGTGTGCGTGTGTGTGTGTGTGTGTGTTTTGAGCAATGGTGGGTGTTGCAGTAGGAGTTATTAAGGCAACATGATGCACCGCCCGCTGTTTTATTTGGAAACAAATAAAAATATAAGCGTCTATTTATCAGCTTAGAGAGTAGAGTGAGCTGATTCTGTTCTGTTGATCTGTTTACAGCACAATCTTTCCAGTTAATAATTTACAGAATACTGAAGTGATCTTTCCATTAATTTGTTTACAGAATATCATAAAGTGATCTTTCATTTGTTCGTTCATGAAATGCGGCGCACAGATATTTCTATTGTTTCATGGAACAGAGTTTTCTGGTGTTTTTCTCGGCCAGTTCTGCTGATGATTTTTATTTTTAGCCATCTTTTAGAAAAGAGCGTGAAAAGCGTGAGAGCTTCAGGTCACAAAACCTTTTGAAATCACTCTGACGTCAGATTGAGCTAATTGTCTCCCAAATTCATTAGATGCTGGAAATTGTTACAGGACTATTATTAAAAAAGTACTTAGTGTATATATATATATATATATATATATATATATATATACGAAAATCTTTTTTTGAGGTTGACATGAATGAAAGCATTTATTTATGTGATCTGTCCATTTATGCTTTGATCAAATGGCCTGATGATACTGTGGTAGTGTTAGCTTTCATTTTAACTACACGGCTGCTGTGATTGGCTGAAGTGGATGATGGTTGTCATGGCAACGACTTTCCTGTACCCCGATGATGTCATGTTCTGATGATGTGCGGATGAATTGATCTTTAGTCTGAAGATTGTGACTGTCCCTAAAGCTACTGATCCAAAAATATCACCTTTTGTTGATTTATCACATTATTCCATGACAGCATAAAGGCAGGAACCAGGGATGCAAAAATGCATCAAAATAATTTTTAATCCTACCAAAATAATCTAATTGTAAATGATGGTAAGAGTATTCAGAATGCATTTACTCTCTTAATAGAAACAAAAAGCCTTTAAATGATGGACAGTGACCAAAATAAACACACAGAGATTATGAATGACACACTCATATTGTGTGCATGTGTGTGGCACTGTTAGTGTTTATAGGCCCATGCGTAATGACGGTCTCTGTCCTGACACACACTCGCTGTGATGTCTAAGCTATAAAGCAGCATGACATCTGAGCCTCTGATATCTCAGCATGAACCCTGAGGTGTGTGAAACCATCAGCCTACAAACCATCTGACTGAACGGCACACCACTCCCACGCAAACTACATTACCCACAATCCCCAAGAGTGGAGCTGAGTCACAGAGAGCCATCAGGACACGCAGTAGTGTCCTCTACGGGATCTGGCCTGCGCTCATTCAGATTTACATGATTACGCTCAAACACATGAACAGTTGGAGTCGCATCATGCATGTTATTAATTATTCTGCTGGCTTGAGATGTACTGTTCTGTAATTTAAACGTATTATTTTCATTATTAATAATATTATTATTGTTCTGAGACAAAAAAAAAAAAAAATCCAACTCAAACTTCACTTAGAGCTTTGAAATTGAAACATGTTACATTATTTGTTAGCAACATGTTACAAAATGTTAAGTATGCTATAAACATGCCAGTGATGTGTTCGAATATGCTAACAACCTGTTATATCATGTTAGCAACATAGTTAAATATTCTAAATATAAAAAAATACATGCTAGCAGCTTGCTAAAATGTGGTAGAGACATGCTAGAAACATGCTGGTGATGTGTTTAAACATGTTAAATTCTGCTAGCAATGTGCCAAAACGTGCTAGTGGCATGCTAAAATGTGGTAGAGACATGCTAGCAACTTGCTAATTATGTGCAAAAAAACATAACATAATGTTAAATCAGGATAGCAGTGTATTAAAATGTTAGCAATATGTAACTAAGATGCTTGCCACATGCTTGTGATTTGTTAAATAATGCTAGCAATGTACTAAAACATATGCTATCACAATTCAACCAACATAAATTGATCTATCTATCCTATGCTCCTATGAAATAACAGAGAAAATACTGTCAAGTTCAACAGTATGATTAATAAATATTAATGGTCACGCTTAACAATTAGATATAATTTGTTAACATTATTGTATTAAAGATACAGTTTTTAAGATATTTGCAGTAAAATATATAGCTAGTTACATGTAACGGCGTTACGTAATTTAATTAAAAAATAAATGTAACTAATCAGTTACAGTTACTAAGAAAAAAATGAGTAATTCAATTACAGTTACTTATGAAATTTTTAAAGATTACAAAGGGGATTACCTATGAATATTTCACACATCCACATACAGATTTAAATGATTTCTTCTGAGACACACGGCCCTATAATTTCCGCGATGCAGAAAAATAGTCTGGTTCATAGAATCCAGTCATAAAAACGGGATTGCTATTGCCTAACGCGGACAGAATATGCCACATTTTGGACAAATAAATCAAACGTAGGTCAGTACACTTGAATCAAAGCATGGACTAGTGTCTGTGAATATTAAGCTGCAAAAGACATTATGAATCCTGTACTTATCAAAGTAATTATTGCTTTGAATATCACGGTTATCATCAATACAGGTATCTATCTATCTATCTATCTATCTATCTATCTATCTATCTATCTATCTATCTATCTATCTATCTATCTATCTATCTATCCCACCTTCCTCCCTCCCTCCCTCCCTCCCTCCATCCATTAATCCATCCATCCACCAATCCCTCCCTCTATTCATCCCTCCATCCATCCATCCCCCCTTCCTCCCTCCCTCCTTCGATCCATCCATCCATCCATCAACCAATCCCTTCCTCCCTCCATCCATCCATCCATCCTTCCATCCATCCATCCATCAACCAATCCCTCCCTCCATCCATCCATCCATCCATCCATCCATCCATCCATCCATCGTTTTTAACTATTTTACATTTCACACTAGGCTTTTCCAAGCCAACATCAAGGTTTGTTCACAGACTTTATTAAAGAGTTGTAACATTTATCACACATAAATATCAAACCAACACACAAAAAAGGTAAATGATCTACATTTAACTTAGTTAGACAGTAGTGCATTGCTTTATATCTTTATGTAATATTAAATTAAATAATAATTTAGCTTTGCCTTTAGGAATCAAATGCCTTTTAACAAATTAAGTTAAAACAAATTAAGAAAAGTTATTGTAGAAACTAAATTAATATCTTAGTCATATTACTTTAAGTCTCATGAGGCATGAGCAAATATTGTTGTGTGCAGCCAGGGTTTGGCAAAAATATGGATTTGAAGGTTTTTTTGTTTTTTTTTGTTTTTGCCCAATGCCTTACATCACTGTTTGCAGTGTGTGTACTGCAGTGACTCTCGCTGTGTATGAGTGTAACTCTGTGGGCCGTGGGTAGGTGTGATTGGCTGGAGATACGGTATGGATCATCAGATGAAATGCAGCAGCTTCCTAATGAGGAAAAAAAAAATCAATCATAAAATTGACTTATGTATGTGTGTGGGAGTGTGTGTGTGTGTGTGTACAGTAAAAAAGAAAAACTGAAACAGCCTCCAAAATATCTGCTGCCAGGATGGAGGAGGGACAGAGAGACAAAGAGATTGAGAAATGAACAGAAGATGAAGGTCCAGACTGGAGAAACAGCGGAGACGAGAGAAAAAGACTGAGGAAATCTGCCTTTAAAGTTTCAACAATTATGGCTGTTCTGAATTAAATACTTAGCTAGTATTGAAATCCAAAAAGAGCCATTGTATTTTGTTATCAATGTGCACTGCAGTGGTTTGACCTCCACCCTCAGTAACGCTCGACTGCCATTTTAACCTGAAATCAGAAACTGTAAATGAAACACCTCAGTCTTTGGATTATTTGTGTCTCTCATTAACACCTGTGTTTAAAAGTGTCAGAACACAAGCGCTGTACCTGATAAAACTGTCTCGATCTCACTTCCTAGTCAGCTTGTCAATCCAACAAATGTGTTTTAGAGCGTTTTATATCATCATCATCATCATCATCATCACACATGCACTTTTTACTTTATATTATATGCAATTTTTTTAAATATAATTTTTTAAAGATTTTAAGTACACTACAAGTGCACATTCAGTACAATTGAGCACACTCCATTTTCACAATGTTTGTTTCAACAACTATGTGTTAAAGGATTAGTTCACACAAAAGGGAAAATAAACCCATGATTTACTCACCCTCAAGGCATACTAGGTGCATGACTTTCTACTTTCAGATGAATCAAATCCAAGTTATATTAAAAAACGTCTTGGCTCTTCCAAGTAGAGGTCTACAATTCAATAATTCCCGAACCCCAAGAGACCCGTAAATGTGCTAAACTGAACTGACCTGGACCTGTCTATTTTTTTGAAAGTTGGGCCTAAGCCCATGCAGTACATACCAGATTCATTATAATAACGAGTCATAAACACATCCACAGCTGAAAATCCCAGTTTAGTTAGGAAGGCAAGGGTCCACTGAACGAAATAGAGCACATTTAGTCCAATGAAGCAATAACATTGTGATATGGATGATAATTATATTTTTTCTTTATTTTTTTATTTTTCAACATTTTTCATATATGTTATATGTTTTATGTGCCTGTATCTGCATGATTACCTTCTGTTTGAGCACAAATCAGCACACTATTACTGTATGATCACAGCCATCAATGTGAACGTTGTGTATATGAATAGAGTGTGATCATTGACTTTATGGCGCATTTGTATGATTACCATCTCTATACCTGGCCATCAGCACATCAACACATGATAATTGACTATATGAGCAGAAATCATTGTAAATGCTGCATTTATAGCAATCGCAGGATGTACTGTATATATTAGCATACATAATTAAATCTTTTTTATTTCTCTTATTTATTTTTATCACTCAAATTATTCTTATTGTATTTTTCTAGTGCTCAAAAAAATCTCTTATATGATGAAGTTTCTGTCTAGTGTTTTATAATAAAAATAAATAAATAAATAAAAACTATGCAGTGGTATTGTTTAATGACTAAAATAGTGACTCTTCAATACAGTTGGTAAATATTTGTTTATATGGGAGGGGGGATAGACAAAGTATCATAAAAATGGTTGCAGGAATAATTTTTCATGGTATCTTCTTCAGATTTGAAATATAAACTAATAAAAATGAGACATGTGACTTTCAATGCGTTACTTTTCTAGTCTGCTCCAGGACTGATTTCATGTACTTTTATATCAGTGTGGTACGATATTTTTCAAGGCACTTCAGTGTCTATAACTTTTTATATTTTTTAGCTTTATCAACTATGGCCCAAAGGTTTTTCTTTCCAAATACACCGAAATTATGTGTGTAAGACACTGAAGTAAGCAACTGTTACAATTTTAATTTAGGTTGGGCACTTTCAGCTGTGAGTCCGATAATGGGGGGTATGGTTAACAGATTAAAACCTTATAACCCATAATATGCTTTCTTACATGATCACATCGATTCACTTCCAGGACATTTTTTTTTTTTTAATTATAACTCGGATTGTATTCGTCTGAAAGAAGAAAGTCATATACATCTAGCATGCCTTGAGGGTGAGTAAATCATGGGCTAATTTTCCAGTTTGGGTGAACAATGCCTTTACAGATGCCATGGTCCATTTTTGTCAGACCCTGGTCTGTCGTGTTTCTTGTAAACAAACTAGCAAACACAGATATTGAACTACATAGCTGTCCACACTAGTTAGTTGTCAGACTTCTTGTTGACCGTGTTAGCCTGTCAATCCATCTGTGAAAGTGATGTTTTGTTGACGTGTCTGTTTGAGGTGATCTGTTCACTGTCTCCACTGAGATGTAAATGTGCTGTTGTTCAGTCTCTTTCTGACCCACATACAGAAGGCAGGAAGAGGGATGAGCGAGACAGATGTGAGAAGATCTTCACTCTCACCAGCACTCACACCTTCACTCGCTCTCATTTCTTTCTTTGTCTTTTGATCTCTTTCTCTCTCCCGCACACACACACACACACTCCGAGTGTGAGCGACTCTCTTGCTCTCCCTGAGGTGCTGTGATATTTTCAGCGTTAATGAACTAAAAGCTTTCTCCTCGAATATGCCGCATCGCTTTCTGTGTCACATGGACAGAAATGACTCGATGAATTCAAGCCATTTATACTTTACAAAATATCACAAAACATCGGTAATGACATTCATTAAACAGCCACAGCTAGGGATAATACGGTAAGTTTATTTAATTCAGCTTTCCTTATAAAACCAGATGCCACAGTTTAGGTTTCTGGAAAGCACGGAGACATCTGTTCAGTGAGTCATCAGCTCTGAATGAAAGCAGGACCTGACATTACGCTGGAGATGACTGATCTGAACCAGCTCTTTCTCAAGGCAAGGCGACTGATGTTTGCTTATACAAAACTCACTGGTATCATTCAGCAGGACTGTATCTTTTGCTCAGTGAATTAAGTGTGCTTAAATGTAGTGACTGTGCACTTTAATATATATATGTATGTATGTATTATATATATACAATAATGTTGTGTATATATATATATATATATATATATATATATATATATATATATATATATATATATATATATATACAATAATGAAATAATAATGAAATAAAAGGCCGCTTAAGTGACTTAAAGAGCGACACTTTTATGACTTTGTAACACACTTAAGTAGACTTTTTAAAAGGTGCATGACATCAAATAACATTTTTGACTTTTTAATCAGTTTGTTTATTTAATGTGTTTATAAATTTGTACATTTATTTTGATGTGTTGACTAACATGTAAAGCACTTGATTATCACTTTAACTCTGGTGTGTTATTCACTAAAGTTACTGCATTTTAAATTTTCTAAATTGCAACACAATCATGACTAATGTGAAATTACAAACATTTCTAAATACTTGTCACACAATTTTCAATATAAATGACAGTAAGGTATATTTTAGTTTATAATAAGCTTGTCAGCACATTCAATAATACTTCAATAGACGTTATTATGAAATTGCATAAAAATATGGACTTAAGTCCTATACTTAAGTGGGTAAAAATTGCAAGTTCAGTTAATCAGTGAATTGTATTTAATTGAAACTTTAGTACATTTTATTTATTTGTAATTAATATGTTATCAAGTGTCTCATCTTTGGTATTCCAAGCCCCCCAGTGTCTACAACGACGTAACTCACTGATTAACCACCATAGTTCGATGCATTGATGTTGAAATGAACTAGCTAGTTACGACTGTTTCCCAAACACGGTCGCATCGCTGTCTTTTGAACCACATTAGCTCAACAACATTGGCCCATTGTTAATGACGTCACATGCATGTGGTGGAGGAATAACTTCTGCTATTTAACCCATTAGACATCTCTAAGATGCTGCTGTGTTGAACATGGCACCTGATGATTAGTTTACTATGTTTTGTTCCCTGTCATTTGCTTTATTTGATGTTTGATTCATCGTGGGTTGCCTCTTATGTCATACTCCGGGGTTCGCTTAAGTATTTGTGCACATGCGCACTCTTCAAAAACTGCGCTTTTAGAGCACACTCAAACATACACAGATTAAAATATAGTTATAGTTAGACATAATGTAATATATAGATTGCACTGAATGTTAACTTGCTTACTGTGCCAAAGAGCATATCTATTTAAGCCAATATCCCTTGCTATCAGGAAACTATGCTTCTAAACACAGGTGGAGAGCTGTAGTTCCTACCACGTGAGTTTGCGACGCTGTTTGCGAATGTTCATTTGAACTATGGTTTCGGGAAACACAAAATCGTTGAACTATTTGGGTAACGACAGAACTTGTGACCGTAGTTGGCTAACACACCCCAGGTTATACGAAAACAACAACAACAAAAAACCTTTGTTAAGAATTACATTTTTTTTTTTTTTTGTCTTTTGTCTGACACAAACACACACACATTTAAACTAACTGATTGTCCTCTTAGAACAGCCTGTCACACACACACA
This sequence comes from Carassius gibelio, assembly GCF_023724105.1. Lineage (NCBI taxonomy): Eukaryota > Metazoa > Chordata > Actinopteri > Cypriniformes > Cyprinidae > Carassius > Carassius gibelio. The sequence continues at coordinate 1,736,431 of NC_068377.1, read as the reverse complement.
GACTGCTTTTGTCTGCTGTTCTTTAGTGTGTGTGTGTGTGTGTGTGTGTGTGTGTGTGTGTGTGTGTGTGTGTGTGTGTGTGTGTGTGAAACAGAGGAGGTCTATGCACCGAGTGTAAGGATCCCATGTATGTCTGCCCAGTTCCATCACATTTCCAAAAGTGTGTGTGAGTGTGAGTGTGTGTGTGTGTGTTTTGTCTCCTCTTCCCGTGACTAAACTCTAAACACCCCTTCCCCCTCCACATGGCCCCAGTCCACACACACACACACACACACACACACATGCTTTCACTCATCTCACACATTCCCACAGTCTCGATCATGTTGTTTGCAGCTGCCTGTCACGTATCGGCATGGCGACTGCACCTTCAGCCTGTGATGATGTGTTCCTCAAGGACAGAGAGGCGTGTGTGTGTGTGTGTGTGTGTGTGTGTGTGTGTGTGTACGCCACCATCCAAACTTCATTCACCTTCCACATGGCTGATGTCACCATAACAACACTTGCCTTTCAGCCGTGAGACTGTAACCTAGCAACAGGCAGAGTGTAACCCCCCGTGTTTGTGAACATGTGGACTCAGGCTCGTAGAGCGAGAGATGCTCGACCAATCAGAGCGCTTTCATTTCACAATCGCTTGAATGGAATGGAGAGCAAATGGCGTCTCTCTTTCTCAGATGTTTCTCTTCAGAAAAAAAAAAAAAAAAAAAAAAAAAAAAAAAATACACAGGATTTCCACATGTGCAGTTTCAGAGGACAGTGCACAAATCATAATATTATGTTTATTAAAATTAGTAAGCAAGAAATGTAAACTTTTATTCATCAAGAATGCATTCAATTGATCAAAAGTGACATAATTTAAATAAATGCTGTTCTTTTACACTTTATATTCATTGTTGAACTGAAAAAATAGGATATCACACAATAAGAAAAAAAAAAAATATATTGAGCAGCCCAACTGTTTTCAACATTGGTAATCAGAAATGTTTCTTGAGCAGTAAATCATCATATACGCACACACACACGCACACACCACACACACAAACACACGCATGCACACGCACACACCACACACACACACACACACACGCACGCACACACACACACACGCACGCACACACACACACACACACACACACACACACACACACACACGCATGCACACGCACACACAAGTACACACCACACACACACCACACACACGTATAGATATATGAATGAATGCACACACAACTATCAGATTATTATAAATAAATACAAAAATACTCTCATACAAATCCTATTATTTTCTATTATTGCTTGTCTTTTCTGGTAACACACACACATACATGCAGAGATGTGAACGCCCCCCCCCCCCCCCACACACACACACACACTCAGAAATGGAATAAACACAAGCTTTTTCATTCAAAGTCGGAAAAGGTCAATGGGTCACTTCCTGTCAGCATCAAGTTAAACGCTCCGTTAAACAATGAGCAACCAAAATATGTTCTCTCTCTCTCTCTCTCTCTCTCTCTCTCTCTCTCACACACACACACACACACACACACAGAGACTTCAGATTTTGTCTCAATGAGCTTCAACATTCACAGTCACTAGTCCATAGGGGTGTGCCATATGCAGTCCATGATAATACTGATATAATTTATTACATGATAAAGAAAAGTGTCATATCACGATATCAATGATATATCGATGTGATGACGTATGGTGGATACACGTTCCCTAGTGCGCACAACAACATCACCACAAACCCAAGATGTGTTTGCAGCGCAGACTGTTCGGTGTATGACAACAAAGCATCGCGAGATACGAGAAGTATCGTACCTTCATAAAAACAGGCGAGGAGCATATCTCTAGTAAAGTGGTTTGGAGAGAGAGGAGGGGGCGGTGATTTCAACCGGCTGCCTGAGACCAGCGGAAAAAGACGACATGCGCCTCGTCACGAAAGCTTATCAATCGCCCATTGATTTTTTAAGTCTTGTCAATTTAAACATTGAAAACAGTTTAAAGCATTCAAACAGAAGACCTGAAAAAACTCAACGGAAAACTCTTTTTCGCTTTGTAGTTTTAACAAGAAATAATTTATATTTAATTCATACAGTAAAGACTATACCATGCATTTTACATTTGACTATTCAGTTTCTGTACCTGGACACCTACAAACTTGAAAAAATGTAAACATTGTTTATTTTGTATATCTGTGCTATCTGATTATATCAAAAATAATACAATAATTCTATAGAGATTAAATGAAATCAGTGCGACTGGACTCTTTGATTCTCTCAGGTTCACACATGGCTGAAATCACAGGCTTGTTATCAAAGCACTGCATCTCTGCGAGGAGTTTGTTTCATACTGTTAGTTTCCAGAAATCCTGAGTCATGATCCGAACACTCAGATCATCGCTCTGTGTGTGTGTGTGTGTTGAGTCCAGTCCGTGTTTCAGTGTGTGTGTGTGTGTCGTAGTGATGCATTCCAGCGCTCTGTAATGCATGAGGCCAGACCGTAGGCCGAAATGAATGCATTTACTCTCTGCTGAAAGCACGCATGCAGGACACATGCGTTACTCCAGAGGTCAGAGGTCAAACAAGGCAAACGAGCGCTGCAGATGCATGCATTCCCGTGGTGAAGGAAGTGGAGGCGAATTTCCTCCCATCTCGCGCCGCTCTGCTTATTCACTTACACTGTAAAGAGTCTGGTTGTCATGCAGACCCAGCTGCGAGCGGCCAACCGGCCTCACTTCCTGCCATTACCGTGATGTCACTTCCTCGCTGGGCTCGGCAGGGCAGCGGAAAAAACAGCAGAAAGACGGAAACGACTCTTTATGCTTTTCCCCCCTTTCCTCTGCCAACAATCACTATTCCTGCTGTTTACAAGCACAGACACAGATGCGATCTTTGGCTTTACCTGGAAATCTGCACAGATTGGTCTGTCACAATAAAACGTTATTTTGAGGTTTCCTTAATACAGTGTATTTACACATTTAAGTGCTGATTAATATTAATTATCTACATCCATTTATAATAGGGTTTTGTTTAGGGTTAGTTAGAATGCAATTATGCATAATTTACTCTTATAACCATAGAAAGTGCATGTAACAAGGACACTGGGAAATAAAGCGTTGTCAAAAAAATTAAATAAAAAATGCATGGATGAATCATTCATAAATAAACACTATACGATAATAATAAAATTTATTTTTCCTTTTTAAATTAATTTTAATATATACAGTTGTTAAAATCAATGTAAATATTAAATAAATAAAAAAACTATTAAATCATTCAAATTTGTAATAATTCATGACACCCATGCAAATTTAATTAGTTACTTTCTTAATTTAATTTCCTTTTAAAATAAACAAACAAATAAATGATTGAATGAATAAAACAATAAATTAATATAATTTAATAAATACACAGAATTAGAAATTAAAAATTTAACCGTATATAGCATCCAACCAGCACTAATAAACTGGATTGAATGCAGATACCTTATCAGTGCAAAAAAATATCATATTGTTGCAAGTGTAATTTAAAAGTGGAAAACCAAGGATGATATTTTAGATCATTGGAGTGATTTTTTTTTTTGCTTCAAATCCCATAGAATTTCTTTTTTTTTTTTTTTTTTTTTTTTTGCGGGTTCAGGAACGACATGGGTTTGTTTGAGTAAAAAATGACAGAAGATTTGATTGTGGGTGAATTATCCCTTTAAGACAGTTAGATATTCCTCTATGCTGTGTGTCTGTGTGTGTGTGTGTGCGTGCATGTGAATATGCCTGATTTAGAGGTGTGTGTGTGTTTTGTGTAGAAATGAGTGCCTTAATAAGCACTTTTTCACCTAAATAAGACCCGTCTTCCAGCGGCTTCAGGAGCACAGCAGATGGCTGATGGAGGGAGAAGAACACAATTAAAATCCTGCTCCGGTTCAAACATCTTTGACTATCTCTCCTCTTGCTTCCCATCTCTGTTTAACTCTTCCTCTTCAGCTGGATGGAGCTGTTTCTGGGAAAACATCACGCTCGCTTATAAACATGTCAATACACACACGCAAACACACACACACACACACACACACACACACACACACACACACACACACACACACACACACAAATACAGACACACTCACACACAAATAAATACACTGTATGCACACACACACAAACACAACACTGAACAAAGCTTCTGACTGAGAGATGCGAGGAATGAGCAAAAGAACCGGCAAAACGGAACAGGCGAGATTGCGTGAGAGAAGAGAACCAATCCGAGCCTGACTTATTGAGACGTGAAGCGAAGGTTTTCAGTTTTTAAATGAGCTCCCGGGAACACGGCATTCGAAGAGGTGATGTCTAAAAGAGCGACAAAATGTCCACAGCTCACTTCACGTTTGACAACAAACAAAACAAAACAAAGCGTAAAGCACGCGGAGCGCTCATTCGTGGCAAGAACACAACCAATTTGAAAAGACATTTACAGACGAGCCACCCGGACATTTTCTCAAATGTAATTTCACAACGATGTTCTTTTTGTTTATTGAGCTAAGCAAAACTGGAAGACTGCAGTGCGTAGATGTTGTAGTATTAAATATTACGAACTGAAAAGTACTGTAAAATAGCCCCTTCTTCAAATTAGATGAGAGCACAATACTAATACGTAATATCATGATAAATACATTTGATTAATACTAATGTTTAGTGTATTTTATAATGTTCTACTTGTTGACAATATCACAAATATTTCTATATTAGTCATGTGAAACATGAATGTTCACATCCTATCATTATACATACAGACAAATGAATACCTTATAAAATCTTGTTACTTTTTTTATCCACCCAACTTATTAAATATTTACTTTAAATGTATGCACTTATTGTTCAGCTCAGCTGTAAGCTTTAAGGTCCTGGACCTAACTTTATTTTTCTTTTATTGATGGTCAATTGGCAGCTAGTTATTGTTTACATCATGACAGTGTTTGTTGCTGCATAAAAGCTTTTGAATCGAAATAAAGACACAGTTGTGTTGAAATAAAGTTGAATTTGTGTTTTATATATTTTGGTTAAGTTTGTTTCCTATACCAGCTGTAAAAAATTGTCTAGTAAATCTGTTATTGATTTTAGTCCTATTTTAGTCGACTAAAATACCCAGCAATTTTAGTCGACTAAAATAAGACTAAAATTAAAACAAATCAGATGACTAAAACTTGACTAAAACTAAAAAGAATTATAGTCAAAAGACTAAGCTAAAACTAAATTAAAATTTTGTGTCAAAATTAACACTGCATTATGTGTATCTGAAGATACCGCCTGTCTGTTAAAAGCAGTGACTGTCTGAGAGTAACACAGTGCTTTAACTGCATTAGTTTCCACTATCATTAAACATCACCCTTTCAACCTTCCCACTAATGTCAGAGAAACTGCAGACGCTGTGCTCATATCCAACAATCAAACACATTTACAGCATACTGTAAAGCCAGACGCATCATTTCGTTTTTTTATTTTATTTCTGTGGGTTGGTTTGGTGTCCAGCTTGTTTCGGGGTTTGGTGACAGATGTCTTTCTCTTGGTCTGGAGTTGTACGGATCTGATGCTCTGGGTTTGTTCGTCTGTAGACTCTGTAGTTTTAATGAATGTCTCTCTGGACCGGATGAGTTGCTGAAAGCCTCCTCAAAGCTTCGTCTCGTGCCAGTGTGATGTTTTGTGATAAAAGGAGAGATAATTGCCCGTTCTGAAGCACCTCCAGAAATGTATGACTGTTTTGTTGTGTATTGAATGAAATGAGGGATACTCTTTCTCAGTTTCTGTGTTCAATCACCGCCTGCCTGCCCTTACTCTGAAACTAAATCAGCTGGAGCTGATTCTAGACAAGTTTGCTGACTGAATGTGTGTTAAAATGCCAGATTGATTGTTGATTGACACAGCTTTTAAAATATAACAGACAGGAACTATTTACAGTGCTTAGTGTTACTTTTATTATCCATTGACTTAGTTGTTACCCTAACCCCAACCCTAAAATAACCTTTTATTTTAGTACACTGCCGACAAAATCAAGAGTTGTGTTGAAAATCTAAAACCTACCTTGCTACTTTGAAAACTGCCTCCTCCAAATCTCATTCACATTGTTCCAGACCCTAGATGTGTCAAACTGAATTAACCTGGGCTGTTATGCATGGTTCTTCTCTCTGTATCCCCTGGGTCTCTTCTGACCCCCTGCTGGAGGCTGGTGTAACTGCAGCGCTGTATTGAGGTCAGCAGCAGATCAGTGTGCTTTATGGACTGCAGCAGATAAACAGCAGTGTGAAATCTGTATAAGTGTGTGTGTGTGGGATGTCTTTGTATGTGTCCCACTCTTTCTATTTCTTCCCTCACACACACAGTATTCTAGCAGTGATGAATGTTGAATGTTTGCTCTGTTAAACCGGCTGCCGCAGCACAAATAATGTATTGTAAAATCACAGAGGCATCCATCTTGGCTCTGGATCCTGCACAGTTTCCTCAGACCTCTGTCCTCGTGTGGGCTGGGACTGCCGAAGAGTTGGGACTGATTTGTTTGCCATGGAGCGTGGAGCTCGCGGTGTATCATGCCACATCTCTGTGTTTTGGGATTTATTTGAGATGTGAATTGAACATGAGGTCTTGATTGAGTTAATGCTTAAAACGCAAACAAATATCTGTTAATAGGGGAAATTAAACTAGTTTTGTTTTTGAATTTAGTAGATTTTTATATATATATATATATATATATAAGTTGCATATAGTCTTCAGGTGTTTCAAGTTCACATAAGATGAAGATTATAGAAGTAATCAAATAAACAAATTAAAATAAAATAAAATAAAAATTGCTGAAAAAACTCAAAAGGTACACAAACCTCAAAAACTTAAGACACATGCATGTGAGTCTACCCATATAAATGATTGTAGCCTTTTTTAAAACATTTTAAATACATGTTTAGGGTTTCCTGATATTACTCAACCTTTTAATATGTTTGTGTTCTTATATTTTCATTCTGTCTTCTTTTATTTATTTTCCCACCCCAGAGGATGTCTGAATACAGCTCGCTGTTGAGTGATCTGTCTGAGAACATCACTAATGAAGACCTGGAGCAGCTGAAGTCGGCCTGTAAAGACGACATCCCCGAAGACCAGAGCAACGCCATCACCTGCTCCAAAGACTGGTTCAGTTACCTGGAGAAGAATGACAAACTGGCACAAGGTGAGGAAGACGCTGGACCGATTCAGTCAACACAAAGTAATCAAGTGTTAAGTCCCAATCCAATTTCTATTTTATACCCCTCCTCCTACACCTTCCCCTTGTCCCTTGAGAGTGTCTAGGGTTAGGGGTGAAATATTCCCCTAAGGGTTGGGACAGCTCTACTATATCGTCACACATTATCATATGTTGTTTAGCTCCTACAATACACACATACGTGTGTGCTGGAGTGCATTAGAGACTTTAATTACCGTTCTTTATTAATGCACGGCTTACTGATACACACACATCAGATCTTGTGCAGCTCACACATCCAGGAGCAAAGAAACTTGTCAACGCTGCCCACTATTTTTGTTAATAACAGTTTAAATACTGAATTGCTACATTATATTTTCCAGCAACGAAAGGATAATATCGCTGTTTTTAAGTAAACTCACTCTAAAAAAGAGTAACGCACAGACGTGCCTACACGCAACTTTCATCTCTCTCTCTCTCTCTCTCTCTCTCTCTGTTGAATTGGCAATATTTGAGAAAAGGGTTTAGCGATTAACCTGCTTACTGTACAAACGAATTTGCATTTCTAGTACAACCCTTTTCCTTAAGTATGCAAACCTTTTTGACGGTGGAGGAATTGATCGAAGGCTGCGGCTGTTTTCATATGAGATTTTAAGGGGACTGAGTCGATCACAAATTTGTGTACAGTTTATTCAACTGATTGCAAAATGTCATGGGGGCTGTGTAATATACTATAGCCCCCCTAAAAATGGCCTAGGAACGCCATGCTCTCTGGCTCACACATATTGTTTGTATAAATATTTAAAATATTGAAACATCCTGTTATAGGTCACGAGAAAAGAAAGAACCAATGATGTTCTTGTTGAACACAACAAGATGTAGCAAAATCACACATATTACAGAAATAATACACTTTACAAGAATATACTTAGAGTAAGTGTAAACTTAATATACAGTTTTTGGACACTTAGCTACTGTATATGTCAACTGCATTGAAGAATTTATATTAAATACAATATATGGTAAACATTAGAGTGTTCTAACGCACTACAGTAGGACTTAAGTTCATATTTTTATGCAATTTCATAATAACTTGTATTGCATTTGAAATATAGTTTAATATAATGTACTGACAAGCAAATAAAATTTACTTTAATGTCATTTCTAGTAAAAAGTGTAATGTATTTAAATATATTTGTAATGATGAAGTTGATGAAGCATTTACATATAATAACTATAAATGTAACACTGGATTACACTAGATTTCAAATCTTAATCAAGTACTTTAGATGTATTTAAACAGTGATTTACAATGTACTTTAAGGTAAAACTTAATTTGTCTTTATTACACAGTAACTTTTTAAAAGTGTACTTGAGTGTGTTTAGAAAAATAGTAATGAAATTGTCTCTTTTTAAGTGATCTTTTATTTCATTTCGTATTATATTATCTGCAAGTACACTTTAAAGATTAGAAGTGCACTAAAAGTGTGCATTCGATACAGTTAAGCACACTTTGTCAAAAGGGGGTTTTGAGGCACTGCATTAGAATATGGTTAAACATTTTATATTCCAAGAGCTCATTGGATGTGTTTGGAACAGCATGAGGACAGACTTTTCCGTTCATTTACTTGACAGTTGAGTTTATTGCACAAGTATGTTATCTAATATATAAGACGTTTCTGTGATTGTCTTGCACAGATAACCTGTACTACATAGAGCACATCTTTGAGATCTCGCGGCGGCCGGACCTCTTGACTCGAGTCATCGAGTACCGCACGACTGTGCTGAAGATCTCCGAAGACGACGAGATCGACACCAAACTCACACGCATCCCCTCGGCCAAGAAATACAAGGGTACAAATGAGTTCAGTCTCTGTGTCCTTTATTGAAATAGTGTCATGTGTAACAGGGTTGTCCTTATGTCTCTCCTCGCTGTCGTAGATATCATTCGCCAGCCGTCAGAAGATGAGATTATCAAACTGGCTCCTCCCCCTAAAAAAGCATGAGGTCAAAGTTCATGACCTCTGCTCCTCCTCCCGGCACATCATCTTGCCCATCATCGTCACCAAGCCCCGCCCACTCCTCCTCATCCCACAGAACAGAAGCCAAGCAGCCAATCAGATCAAGATGCTTTAAAGCCACGCCCACGCCACGGAACGCACGGAAAACTGAACGAAAGACAAAGAAATGGACAAAAAATACTTGCAGATCAGATCATCAGGTTATGTATGGAATGAAAAACTAAATCTGTGTCTCCTGACGCCTGTGTGGAAGTGTGTACGTGCAAGAGAGAGCGTATTCTCGCCCTTGATGGGATCAGAAGTTGGTCAGAGCAGTGCAAAAAGGAGTTTGCAGTTAATGTGGTGACTAGTGTCTAATAGAGAAACTGGTTTAGCCACTGATCGCTGTTCCTTTAGACATAGTTATCTCCTGGTTAGTATTGTGGGTAGAATCCAGGTCGGTACATTCCCTTTAAAACATGACCCACATCAACATTTAAAAGTGTTACAGAGAATCCATCTCTGAATTTGTGAGATTGCCACTTAGAAAGCCAATATTTGCCTTCTTTAGAAATTATATGCATTATTGCAGGGTATGCAGTTGCCTAGCAGAGAACTGATATTGCTGTTTATATTTCTGTATGTCACATTTCTAGGAATTATAGTTTATTAAATGATCAGTTATATAATAATAATCATTGTTTCGTATCACACTAAAGCAGCATATATATGGAGTCTGTTAAACTAGCGTGGGAGACAAAATTAGACATTTATCTTCTATTATTAAATGTATAACGGGCCTAAAAACACTGTCTATGGATGATTAGAACACAAAAAACCCCAAAACAACAACAAACAAAAAACAATATGTGTTAAGTATAGTTTTAGCTCCATTCTGCAATATTTGCATTATGAAATAGAAGGTATTTATTTCATTTTTATCTTTAAATTACTTAATTTGACTATGTCTGCTGTGAATTGTTGATTCAGACGCCTCAGTATGCCATCATGTGAAACATTAGGATGATATCACATATACTGATAGCGAGGAAGAAACAGCTGCGACTAAAACAGGGATATTTATGCCACAGATGTTGTTACAAAATTAAATAAATATATATAAATTAAATCACTGCAGCACTCGATATGTGGCCAAAAGTCTACGGATCACATTGTGTATCCAAACAGCACATCTATTTGTATCTATATTTCATCCTAACACAGCATATTACGATTGTCCTGTGTTTACAAATATTAATATCATGATTGTGATTGTGATATTCCTTCGCCTTTTATTCGCACCATCTGCTGAAAGACTGTTTAAACACGACTCTAAATTCGCTTGATCACTGTGTGCTTGGCCCCTGCAGACTGTTGTTTTCACGCGATGGAGCCGGAGCGGTTATCGAGGACATGCCATGCGTGTTTTTACGCGTCTGTATTTCCACCCACGCATGAGGCCCGCATGCAGCGTTCAGTTACAGGCTGTTTCTCCTACTCTCTATTAATCTGCTGTGCGATTTTGTTAAAATTGTGGCAAACGAGCTGTAAAACCTCAACAAAACCTTTCACTGAATCTGGAACTGTGTAGCTTGTGGTTTCTGGTCGTGAACAATCTTGGCCTTTAAACTTGAACATAAGTTACTCTAGATTTCTGAGGACTTTAAAGAACCATGTCCTGTCAAGGTTTAGATCGGTGAATTGATCAAGTTTATCTCTTTCGCAGCCGCCCAAAAACAACAGCTCTGTTATCATTTACTTACCCTGTATGTTCGATCCAAACCTATGCTTTGCTTGCTCACAAAATATGTTTTGTAGAATGTGCTAGACGCTCCTTTCCATACAGTGAAAGTGAATGCAGACGTCAAAAAGTGTGTCTATAACTCTCAAATCTATAGAAGCTTATTTCTGCCATGGATTTAAATATTAAAACCTATTAAAATATTTTAAAGTTAATTGTGACTTTTTTTATCGCACACTTGCACCTGTTCTGAGTTTATGTCTCTCAGTTCTGATTTTGCAATTTTTGCAATTCTAAGGAAAAAAAAATTAATTTGAGAAAGAAAAATAAACGTGTTTTAGGGCGTGGCAGAAAACAAACCAGATTTATGAGTTAATAACTTGAAATTGCAAGATACATTCTCAAATTTGCGAGAATAACGTTGGAATAATAAGATCGAAAAGTCACAATTAAATTTTTTATATATTTATTCGGTGGCACAAACAAGCTTCCATACAAATCTAATTTGCATTTCTGCATATTTATTGTGGTGCATCTCATCGGATGTGCGCGGTTAAATAGCATTTAGTATCACTGATGTCAAACTTGGCATCTTGCCGCTTAATTTTCTTTAAATGTACGTCAATGTGAAACAGAGTTGAGTTTATTACTTTCAGTGTATAAAGACTTATTTTCTGGTCTGTGTCATCTTTCGTATGATATCAGAGGACTAAAAAATCATGACAGGCTCTCGATCCTCTTTCATTGTATGCAAAACCTCTCCTCTTTCAGTCCCAGAAATAATAAAACAAACGTGAGAGCGAGTAAATGACAGAATGTTAATTTTTTTTGTCATTTCTCAAACGACGCATCACAAACGATTCCTTCGAAAAACAGATTGTACATTGTGCTATTTATTGTGTCGTTATGTTGTTGTTGTTGTAGATGTGCTGATGTTTCTCGGTTGTGTACAGATATCCTCTTGTGGGTTTTGCGGTGTGTGTGACATTGTAAGTCTTTCCGAACACAAGGCCAAACGCTCATCGCTTTTGAATCGCTTTGTTTCTCTCTTAGTTTAATAGTAGTTGGTTGGTTTAGTTCGTTTGCATCCTCAGTCCCGACTGAATTCTCTGTGATACCTGACTCTAGTTCAGCTCTCTTTAGGCTTATGCTAGTTTTACCAACCAGATGTAGAAACGTATAACTTCCCCAGACCAGCAACCAAGGGCTTCAGATGTGCTCATGTCATTCACGGTGGTTTTCATCGCACACTCGATTAGATGTTGTTCTGTCGATCTTGTGTTGTGTGCATGTCTATGATCGGTAGATTCGTGTCTATCAAGGACCTCTGTTCAGCACTGTGCTTTGCACTCGAGATCAGTTTACCAGGTGTATTTCTAAAACACAGCGCCTCCACTGGAAGAAATCGGAAAAGCCATAGTAACATTGCTTGCCCTTTTCCATGTTTCCTTTTTCGAAGGATTGAATTTCCTGTTGCAGCAGGAAATGATGCAGAGCTCGACTGATTAAGGATGATTTAGTTTAGACTCTAGTGTAATGCCACTTCCTTTCCTCTATGCAGAGATTATTGGGCACTGTGCACAAGCGTCTCCTCTTGACACGTTTGCAACATTGTTAAAAACCACTACACGCAAGTATTACGATGTGTTCGGCCAAACGAAGCCATAGACGCATAATCATGTATTTTTATTGTCAAATCGGATGTCAATCGGAGTATTAAAACATATCAGCCTTGATAATGCTGCAAAAGCTTCTGCTGATGCTGAAGATTTGTCGCTATTGGCGTAACAGAATCACATCTCGAGGTGTTTTATCCTACGTTTAGTTACACTGAAACCAGCCAAACTAAAAATGAACACACACACACGAAATCTCCACTTCAGAATAGACATAAGAAAAGAAATGCAGAAAGAAAACGAAGCATACTTTAGGATTGTGAAGCACATTTAAACCTGGATATTGTAAAACACACAAAATACCTCTGGGTTTTTATGACTGTTTTTGTTCTTCGCTTCATACTGATAACACTGGGGGAAGGATGTGCTCATTTGTCAATAGGCTTTATTTTCTTTTGCATAATCTGATTTTCTCTCCTTTTTTACATTTAGTTCTTAAGTTGTACATACACATATATTGTGGATTTATAAAAGTGTTTATTATTAATTAATTTATTAAATGCATCTGTATCTTGTTTTGGTGTACTGTGTACTAACTGGTCAAGCGGTAGGTGTTCATTCATCAGTGTAAGTGTAAGTGTGATGCTCAGATCAGATCAGCTCTGTTGGGTTCATCGTAGCGCTCAAGATCCTTTTCTGTACTCTTCTGTTTTGATAACTTTACAGTATAATTTACATGTATTTTCATCAAAACTGTCTTTTTTTTTTGGTATTTTTACTGTCGTGTTGTTCCAAATGCTTGTTCTGTTTCTTAGAAATGCTTCGCAGCACATGACTGTTTTGAGCGTGTTGTTGTCATGTTGTGAGATGTTGGTATGAGAGGCCACTGGCTGTAAATGCAAGAAAACCTTTAAGGATCATTCATTAAACACACGTTAGAAGTTCTCCGTCAGAGTGTGAGACGGAGAAACGTGGAATCGGTTTGCGTAGAGATTGAAACACTCGTCGTCGGCTGATGTGGTGTGATGCTGTTACTGAGATTGTGAAGAGAGAGGTTTCGACGATGGTGGAATACAGTACGGTTCGTAGTGGATCAATGTATACTTAGATCACAGAAAGTGAATATGGTAAAATAACTGCACGGTGAATCTCAGGAAGAAATGAGAAGATTTCCAAATCTAACCTATTTCATTTGCCCCAAGTTTGATGAAATTTAAATATTTTGATTGTTATTTAGTAAAAATCATGGACTCTTATTATCAATAATTGATATATTAGTAATAATAATAGTTTTTTTAGGGTGAAGTAATGACTTATTCTTCACCCTTCTTTTGTGAGATTCACCAGCACTTGCTTCATCTTGCAGTGCAAGTTTACAACAAATTTGAGAACATTTTTATTTCTAGACTTCACATTCCCAAACCATTCGGATGGAAATATAGAGATGTTGTAGAGAATGTAGAGTAACTGATGATAAACGTTTTAGACAAGTTGATGTTACTGAAGAAATGGAAAGGCGTATACAGAGACTTATCATATATGGATGATTTAATGCACATTCGTAGCACGAAAATACATTAGACTCTAAGATATAAAGCACTTGCTAAATGATTGTGTTAGAGCTGCTGGAGCTACACGTTTACACTGAGGACTAAAGCATGCTCTCATGTCATGACAAAGTGCCAGCTCCATTTGTGTTTGTGCAGAAGCTTAAAACAGAGACTTATTAAGACTGAATTATTCATAACTCTGGTGATAAGTATAGTTTAAGAGAGTTATCCCCCTCTACGTTCTGCTGTGTGCAGTGTTTGGGCTGGAGATACAGTGCTGTGATGAAGTCGAGTAGAAAATAGATACTGAAGTGGTCGGTCTTAGACTCTGATGAAGGACTTCTTTGTTTTTTTTTCATTTTTTGTTCATTGCATATTTATTTATTGATGTGTCGTAAGACATTTTTGGCTTGAACCGTTTTGCAGATCGCTGATGTTCTCGTTGATTGGACTGATGTTTGAGTCTCATTAAATGTTAAACCTCTTTGGGCAGATTACTGTTAGCATTTCTTCAGTAATTATTTTTGCTTTCTTTCTTTCTTTCTTGTTTCAGCAACAATGTGATGGACACTCAGTATGAAGTTATGTTCGTTAAATATATGTGGCTTCTCTCTTATAGATTGAACTGAAATGATGCCGTTTTGTCATTGTGCTTCAATAAATATATAAATATTATATTCTATATTAAAATATATTTGCTAACCTACAGATCTGTGTGAGTCTGTTCTTTGCCTCGCTCTCACATGAAGTTCACAATGAAATGACGTGATGATATAAGATGTAACACTTTTTTACGATAATACTATATTTCTTTGGGCTTGAAAATAATAATTATAATAATAATAAATTGCAATCTACCAAGGTTGCACTCTTTACTCTCAGCCTATAATTCAATAAATCATTATGCAGCAGGGATTAGATATTATTAAATGCTATTCTGCAGGTTTTGGTGAACGTGGCCTATGAAGGACATTTCTTCAGTTTTTTGCTGTGTGTGTGAAAAAAGCTCTGTGTTTGAGCTCAGGCTTTCACAGCTTCTGGTTTCATACTGCCCTCATGTGGACAGAAATAAAAGAGAAGGCCTTGGAGAATTTGCATGGACCTTTGACCCTTTAAAGTCAGCTGTGTACTTTGAACAGGTTTGACCGGTTGAGTTTTCATTTGACTTTCAGTTTGTAAAATCTAGTTTCCTCTGACGAAGACACTTGAGGATCGAGCAAAGTCTGAGCCAGTAAAGTAAGTTATTCATGAATGTTTTGTATTTTACATTGAAGCATTGTTTTGTATCTGGATTTGTAATATTGTTGACAGCTTTGTGTCTCACACCAGTCTGAAGTATTTGACAAACCCGGCCGAATCCTGATGAAAAGATGGCAAAACCTGCAAGTGAGTGTACAATAACATCAGCATGAAACTGAACAGGAAATATCCCTGTGTTTACTCTTTTAGTAGATGATCTGCAGTCCTTTAAATGACAGATCAGCACACAAACTCGCATTCACAAAAAACACACTGAGGTTTGTTAACCGCTGAGTAGCTAAGCCTTGCTTTTTTTTTACTGGAATGAAATTGTATGTGGACCACAGTAAAATTTGAATAAAACTAATAATAATAAAACATCACTGTCTTATTGTTTACTGTCCCCTTTAAAATTGTTTTGATTGGAATGAAGACTTTTACATGTTTTTCTGCTTCTATTTTTGTGCAGCTCTCAAAAGCTGTAAAGAATTGGAGCAACTTCTTAATGGATATACAGAACAAATAGAGAAGCTGTGTCGTCTTTACGACGTACAGCCAAAAAGGTAACAGCCAATGATTTCTGTTGTGTCTGAATTTCACTGTTATTTGCCAACCCTCCATCTCTGTGAAGGTTTTGATCTTTCTTTTGCTTAAATCAAGAAACAAAGACCAGAAGAAGAGAATAAAGGCTGCAGCAAAAGAACTCAGAGAGCTTCTCGTGGAAACTGAAGATCGGTCGTTTGATGTCTCATCTATACTCGGTATTATAGAATCAGGAACAGAAATGATAAAGAAAACAATCGGAGAACTAGAAATTGATTCTGATGTTGTCCAGCCATGCCGTGTCAGCAGTAAGTCTCCCGGATTTCAATACTAATCTAAATTCATTCAGAAAATGGCACACAAGCACCATGTTTAATGAACAGTGGCTTAAATGGCAGCAACTGTGAAAGTGATTTTATAACATCTTGGTGTTTTAGGTATGCACCGAGTTCTGGGTGACACTCAAAAGAAAATGATTTCATCTGGTAAGTTAAGCAGCTTTGATGTTTGGTGAAAATAATCAACCCTGAAAACCCTAAAAACATTACATTATTGAGCAAGTTCAGGAGTGTCAAACATACGGGTCGAGGCCAAATACGGCCCACAAAAGTGATTTGAATGATAATATAAAATATCAAATAAAACAATATTATTAAAATTTGAAGTTGCTCATTTACTTGACTCGCTGGTTATGCCTCTGGATTTACATGAGCATTATAAAGCTGTTCCAAAATTTTGAGTAGCATTTTAAAAGATGACGGATGCATTGTAACCACTGATATCAGCTAGGATTGAGTCAGAGAGGGTTTCACACATGCTTGCATCAGCATTCAAGATGGCGTCCTCCTCCAGATAAACTGCACTCGAAAGCTGTCACTGGGGCTGTATCTTTTCTAAAGGCACATCTTTGTACATAAACAGTCCATATTGATACCAACATATCAGTAACAAAAATGTACTTATATAAGTAACTACTTACTTTAGTGCCCAACACTGTGGTGTACACCAGTTTGAATTACCTATGACACATATATGATAGCAATATCACACAGGCAAGAGTGCTGTTTTCATATCAACACAATTGTTGTCTTATTGTTTCACCAACAGAAATTATTTTAACAAACCCTGAGTTGATCATCTGTACTTCTACACGTGTTTTGTTATCGAATAAATCTGTTTTTCAACAAATCATTTGAGTAACTGTATTGTTAATATTAATATTAATGAACACGTGAACAATAATTGTGAACATGTTAATGTTTAGCAAAAGGTAATTTAAGGGCCAAACAAGGAGACATTTTATGGTAATTTTCCTTCGACATAAAATAAGTTGACACCCCTGATCCAGATGCATTTGATTTTTAACTTGATCTTGTTTTCTTCTTCTTCCAGGTGCAATAAAGCATAATCATAAAATGATGAGATTTATGAAAGATCTCAAAACAAAACAAAAACCATTTCCGGCAATCCAGGAACTGTTCCAGGAGGAGACGTCTTATAAATTAAGAACTGCTTATAACAAAATGGGAATTGATACAAAAGGTAGGTTTTTGGCCAGGGGCCTGTACCATGATGGTAGCTGAACAAATTCAGAGTTACAGGATTAGTTTTGAGTTGACAAAACCAAGCCTCTCCAATCTGACTTTGTTGGTACCACGATGCTGTTCATCAACTTTCTTTGTCAATTCAGGCTTTGATCCTGAGTTTGTGGAGCGCGTGCACATGAATGTGTGACATCACTGGCCAACAGCCAATCACGAGCCTTGCAACACAAAGCAAGTTTGATTTACTCAGCGAGATTGAAAACTAAAGATTAAAGGTTTTGCTAAAGGTTGAGAGATTGAAGAATATGACAAATTTAAATGTCTTATGAAAAATTAAGGAGGACTAATAAAATAAATGATCTTGCTCCATCAGTGTAGTCACAAGTGGAACTTGTTAACTTAGTTCATACATTTGAAAATATATAGTGATAGAGACTTGAACATGTAAGGTTTTTTTTTAATTTTAAAATAGTTTAATCTTTTGATACTACAGCTTATTTATATTACATGATCTGTATACATTAATATTTATTTAAAATAATTTATAATAACTGTTAAACTAAAATTGCTTGTGTGTAAGAGTTAAATAATAATATGAATCACTATAATTATATAAATCATAAAATGACTCAGTTATTATCATTAAAGCCAGACTTCTATTTTATTTATTTTTTTAAGCATAAGTGACCTTTAATTTGAAGCAAGGTAAACTGGAGTGACTTTGTGTCAGACATGTGTCACTTCTCTCACATCTGATTGGTTCACCTTCAGTCTGAGATCTTGAATCCAGAACATAACCTGACTCATGCAGCGTAAGATAAGATGGCAATAAACACAGATTAAAGCCGAGCTACTTTCATAGTACCTAAAACCCAGGGTTGGCAGAAACTAAGCTGAAACATAGCTGGCTAGCCACCTAATCCAGCTTCATGGTACAGGCCCCAGATTTTATCTAAATAATAATAATAATAATAATAATAATAATAATAATAATAATAATAATAATAATAATAATAATAATAATAAATTAAAGAAAAAAAAATGGAAATACGGCGATGCTACTTGAAAACTATAGTTCCCTTTCGAGGGAACTTCGAACTGCGTCCTCTTAGGGGTCGCTTTGGGGAACACCGCGTTGTGACCCGTGTCTGAAGCATACTTTGAAAAAACAGCAACGCGTTGGCCGGCGACAGCCTCTGACATCACTACCGGTGCGACTATAAATAAGCGACCGGAGAGCAAGTCATTTATCTTCTTCATCTTCATTGTCTTTTTTTATTGAAAAACGACCACGGTAAGAACAATCTTTCTTTGTTAATCATGGCATCCACTAGCAAGGCGTTTAAACAGTGCGTGCATCCGTGTACTTATTACGTATTATTTGACACCTGATGACACACACAGTCTTTGCGTCTCTTGTTTGGGCGAAGAGCACGCGCACAATGTCGTTGAGGGGCGATCTGCGTGCATTGTGAGCGTTTTCCTATGAAAAAGCTCCGCTCTCATTTGTCTTTCTTTTTGAGGAAAGAGGGACGTCCATCTGTTTCCCGCGGCTCAGGACCAGCTGCTGTTGAGGCACGGAGGAGAATGAGCTTGTGGGGATCACAGGTGGATCAAGTTGAGGAGTTTAGAGAGGGACTTTCCCTTTCATGCTTTTCGGCGGCAGACGAGTGTGAACTTCAGGAGGAAGACGTGTTGTCATTAACCCTTTCTGATACTGAGGTTAGTGCTCAGCTGGGTTCTACCCAGGAAGAGCAGGAGATGTCTGAGGATGGCGAAGAAGCTGAGGCTGAGCCTTCTCAATCCTCCTGCCCTGCGTATGTGGAGCTGTTAGAGGTTATGGATCGTGCCACAACAAAGTTAGACTTAGCAAAATAACGCGCGAGGTCGCCTTGATGAGCGTTATTTATCTGACCATAGCCCTCCAGCCCAGGTGAGCCTTCCATTCTTGCCTGATTTACATGCAGAAGTCGAATGGAAGAGGCCGTTTTCTTCACGCATTCATCGGTTTCAGCATACGAGTTATGCTAACATCGAGGGCATGCGCGAAAATGGCTATGAGAAGATGCCCCCTGTAGAAGAGACACTGGCTAGCTATCTCTCTGTGGGGGAAACATCCTCTCTTAAATCTCCCTCTTTGCCATCTAAGCCCCTCCAGGATACATCCCGCTTAAATGGCAGAGCATATGCAGCAGCAGGTCCCGAAAAACATAGGGGTCCTGGCCCGTCTCGTTCTGAGGATCAAAGACGGGCACAGAAGGCTAGTGTCGCGGCTCGCGCTCCTCCCCCACTGTGGACAGGGGCAAGAGGACTCGTGTAAAAAATAAACTGGCTATGCAGCTTAGGCCTTTGGCTGTAAGAGATAATGTCACAGACAGCCG
This sequence comes from Carassius gibelio, assembly GCF_023724105.1. Taxonomy (NCBI): domain Eukaryota; kingdom Metazoa; phylum Chordata; class Actinopteri; order Cypriniformes; family Cyprinidae; genus Carassius; species Carassius gibelio. Next base: position 1,716,597 of record NC_068377.1, on the reverse strand, counting down.
TCTAAACGTCCCAGGGGTAACTCCCATGGAAATGGTAGACTTGGTTCTTAGTGTTCGCCACGATTCTGGCCTGCACTCCTCTCAGCATGGCGAGGGTATACTGTTCCCCAAAGCGACCCCTAAGAGGACGCAGTGTCTCGTTCCCTACTCAGGGAACTATGGTTAAATACGTAACCTGAGACAGTTCCCTAAACTGCAAAATGCACATCTCTTTAATTAGGTAAACTCATAACAAGATTGTGCTATATATCATTCTGAGAGGATAAAAATACAACAATTAAAAATCAAGAATCTCAACTATGTTAAATCAATATATCATTTAAAAATGTGTCTCTTTTTACAGATAATGAATAAATTATATTATTATTATTATTATTATTATTATTATTATTATTAATACCTTCAATAAAAAATTACGAGACTGATTTTTATTATTTGCTGACTGGTTTTGTTTGTTAATCTTTAATCAGGTTGTGAGTCATGTGCATTAGAGGTGAGTAAACCTGTCACAATCCATGTTTCCCTGTCTATTGTCTATTTACTGTAGCTTGTTGTCTCCATTATTAGTATTATGTATCATGGATACAATTAATTTCTTCCTCCCTGCTAAACGTTGCTCAATATAAGTTGTTAAAGAGATCAGAATTCTAGAAAAATATGAATATTTGTATTTTTGTATTTATTTATTTATTTTTTGGCAAAAAAAAAAAAAAAGTTTCAAAATTATATTGAAATTAAGTATTTTCTTTACTTCAGTGACTTTTAATTCATTAATTCAGTTTATTCGTTTTTCTTAATTGAGTTAATTTCTGCCCCTCTCAGGATGATTCTGAGTGGGAAGTTAAAACACCTTCAGAGGTCACAGCTGAAGCAAATATCAAGTACAGGTAGAGAGATAAATCTTTAAGAAATAATACATACTTGTAACATTGCATATACACTCACCTGAAGGATTATTAGAAACACCTGTTCAATTTCAAATTAATGCAATTATCTAATCAACCAATCACATGGCAGTTGCTTCAGTGCATTTAGGGGTGTGTTCCTGGTCAAGACAATCTCCTGAACTCCAAACTGAATGTCAGAATGGGAAAGAAAGGTGATTTAAGCAATTTTGAGCGTGGCATGGTTGTTGGAGCCAGTGGCGGCTCCAGACAATTTTGATTGGGGGGGGCAATGGGGGGTCCTGGTCTTTTCAAGGGGGGTCTCATGAAAACCAACAAAAAATACAGTGGACATGGCTAATAACTGCATATTACTGCTACTAAACAACAAAAACACCTTTGCAATGTAAACAAATGACAGGCTACATTTGTTATTCATATCCTTCACACTGCACTTTCATGTCAGGTATATTATGCATTTTTATTGACATTGATATTTTTACATTTATTTCCAGATAGATATTATTGAGTTTACAGGCTAAAGTGGTCTTGCTGTTGTAAACACTGTTGCAATTGTAGAAAAAATATTTGCATCACATTTAAAATATAATTATATTTTAATTCATTTCTGAATTGTTTTTATTTCTATAGCCTAATGATAATTCAGAGAATGAGAAAATCAGAATAAGCCTTACCAGTGCTGTGATAATTATTTTTACGTGTTAAAAATAAATAAGTACTGTAATATAATAAAAGTTTATTCAAATAACATAAAAAAGACCAGACCCCTCGATGTCTGTGAAACTTTTCTCCCTCAAACAGCACACTAGCATTACTTCTACACTACAGGCTACACACAGCAATATTAACAACGTATCTCCATGTTCTCACATCACATCGTTCTTGTTAAATAATAATAAGTAAATAAACATCAAAATCACTTCGCTGAGAATAAAACACCACTTACCAGCTGCCACGATGTTGAAAATATCCTCTATCAATTAAAAAATGCCCGTGCAGCATGAGGGATCTTCCCGGTTGGATGAGGTCGTAGTCAGGTGAACGGTCATCATGTTGGTCATTTTATTTACGGCTAAATTATTATTAATAAATTGTACTAATATTATGATTGGGCGTGGGCAGGCATTCACAAATGTTTATGTTATTACAAAAAAAAAATGAAATTTTGCTTTGACAAAAGGGCACTTAAGGGGCAAAGGAGCAGGTGCTCAAGTGAACCGGTTCTTTCGGACAATTCGATCAAATAAACCAGTTGAAAAAAAATGGTTCACCGGTTCTTTTGCGCTCGATGTAATGCCGTCATTGGCGATGATTGTCCTTCATTCAAGCCTTTGGTTTACCCGCGCTTATAACATTAGCAAAGAATCAGAATCAATCACCAAAAGAATCAGTTCGGTTCAGATGCGCTCTGTGTCAGTCTGCTTCACGCTGAATCACGCATGCGCAGTTATCATCAGCTCATCGGTTCTCGAATCGGACGCGTCCGACAGAAACGGTTCTCGGTTCAGTGTATGAATAAATATCGAAATAATTATTTATTATTGTTCTGCGTAGTTTGAAGAGAAACATTTTTGGATCTTTATCCCGAATATATATATTTTTAATCAGGAAGAGGCTGGGGGGTCAAATGGGGGGTCAAGGCATTTTTTGGCAGGGTCTTGAGACCCCCCAAGACCCCCCCTGGCGCCGCCGGTGGTTGGAGCCAGACGGGCCGGTCTGAGTATTTCACAATCTGCTCAGTTACTGGGATTTTCACACACAACCATTTCTAGGGTTTACAAAGAATGGTGTGAAAGGGAAAAACATCCAGTATGCAGCAGTCATGTGGGTGAAAATGCCTTTTTGATGCTAGAGGTCAGAGGAGAATAGGCCGACTGATTCAAGCTGATAGAAGAGCAACTTTGACTGAAATAAACACTCGTACAATTTGAACTAGCTCATCAAAATTGGACAGTTGAAGACTGGAAAAATTTTGCCTGGTCTGATGAAATCTGTCTCGATTTCTTTTAAGAAATTCAGATGGTAGAGTCAGAATTTGGCGTGAACAGAATGAGAACATGGATCCATCATGCCTTGTTACCACTGTGCAGGCTGCTGGTGGTGGTGTAATGGTGTGGGGGATGTTTTCTTGCCACACTTTATGTCCCTTAGTGCCAATTGGGCATCGTTTAAATGCCATGGCCTACCTGAGCATTGTTTCTGACCATGTCCATCCCGTTATGACCACCATGTACCATCCTCTGATGGCTACTTCCAGCAGGATAATGCACCATGTCACAAAGCTTGAATCATTTCAAACTGGTTTCTTGAACATGACGATGAGTTCACTTTACTAAAATGGCCCCCACAGTCACAAGATCTCAACCCAAGAGAGCATCTTTGGGATGTGGTGGAACGGGAGCTTCGTGCCCTGGATGTTGATGCGATCCTATCAATACGGGCCAACATTTCTAAAGAATGCTTTCAGCACCTTGTTGAATCAATGCCACGCAGAATTAAGGCAGTTCTGAAGGTGAAAGGGGTCAAACACAGTATTAGTGTGCTGTTCCTAATAACCCTTTAGGTGAGTGTATATATATATAATAATATAACATCTCCTGAGAGCATCTTTATCAGTGCTATATTTGTGTTTTTCAGTGTCAGCACCTCTGCAGGGCAGTATGAATGTTCAGAGACTGGCCTCCGCTGGCGATCTGACACCGATGTCCGTTTGGAGTATCGGTTTGTTGACTGGGAATCAATGCATGAAGATATCATGAAGAACTACAAGCCATGTGGACCTTTGATGGACATCACTGTAACCTCTGGCTCTCTGGAGGAAATTCATCTACCTCACTTCATCTGTGTAGGTATGTTTGTGTAAGGCATATCTCACTCCAGATCCAATCATTTCAACATTTGTGTGAACATTTCAAGCCAAAACTGAGCTCTTGTTCTTGAAGACTTAAACCAGCTTTGCTGTGCACAGATTCTGGATCTTCCTCAGATGATGCAGTGAAAGCTCTTCATGTAAACGGCAGCGAAGCTTCATTGAAGAGATGTGAACTAACCAGATCCCATGCCAAGCTCCTCAATCCCACATTCTCACTCTTGGGAATTATTGCACATTTGTATCAGTACCTCACCATGAAATTTCACTGTGTAACTTTGATTTATCGCAACAGAACATCTCCCCTCAGCCTTCACGTGTACCTGATTTTAAATGATGAAAAACTTAAGAAGGTAAACTCTAATCTAATCTAATTCATTCATATGGACAACATGAGTAGATTTATCATTTTGCAACACTACCTCCATAAGGACATGTTTGACAGATAATCATGTCTATCACTGTTAGGATGTGAAGGAGAAAGAGAAAAAGAATACGGAGATTGTAAAACCAACACCAAATGAAGCCCTTAAAATAGACAAATTTTACACACTGAAGACATCTTGTGACTCCAAAATCAACCCTCAGGTACTTTGTGTGTGTGTGTGTGTGTGTGTGTGTGTGTTTAGTTAAAATAATGACTTACATGCTGCCACTTTCTAAAATGTTTACATTTGCATTTTTTTGCCAGGATTTAAAACTGACACCATGCAAGGCCAACTTCTTTGATTTATACATTCAAGATGGAAAGAAACCAATTGAACTCTATATAGAAGACAAAGAAGACAAAAAAATATGGGAAGTTAATATAGAATCAGGTAAACAACTTATATTAACATGCAAAACCCTCTGCAGATCAGATATTTATATTTTAACTTTTATATTCATTTATTTTTCTGTATTCTTTCAGATGAATTCAGCATAAACAGTGCAGTCTGTAAGTGGCAGTTCAATTTCATTATTCATACAGATCTTCACATGCTATAAATATAAATACACATATACATGCTATATACAAAAAAAAAAAAAAAAAAAAAAATCTGTAGTTAGATTAATATATAATATAGTAATAATTGAATTATTTTTGGCCTCATTTCAGTTGACTGCAGTTAGACGACCTCCTCATAGAGTATGTGACAATGAACATTTAATTCAGTGGCCAGTAAATGTCCTGTAATATTCTGTAAATGTATTAATATTATTGTGCATTTAGCCACTAATATAAATATCATTAAGTTTTACAATACTTATGTGAGAAAACATTTTTTCCTGAGAGGGAACAAGAATCCCCTCTGACTGATTGCGTCTTGTTTCATGTATAAAATCAGTCCAATGGCACTTTGTGTAGCATGTGACACTGTGACCAGGAAGCTATAGCATAACTGGACCAAATAATGTCAGCGTCTGATTGGCCGAATAAGTTTATCACAAGCTCGCTGGAAGTATGGTACTTTCTTGCGTAATTCTGAAAGCCTGGACAATGAATTTAATTGAACACTTTTTTTAATCTTTACGCAGGTCATCGGCCAGCAGAAACTGCACAGAAAAGGGAACGCTGCAAAAACTGTAAAGGTAAATATAATTTATGAAAATGTATAAAGTTGTTTCTATGCAGATTCTTCATTAAGTATAATGTTCAGTGGCTTTTCATGAAGGCACCAGTTTGTTCATCTATTCAGGTGCTGAGTTTGTGGAGAAGCACAGGGCAGAGTTGATCAGAAAGGTATCTCTGGTGGCACCGATTGCAGACGACATGAAAGATCTGATTGGTGATGAAAAATACCAAATCATCTTAAAATCAGGAACACCGCAAGAGAGAATGAGAAAGCTTCTGGGCTTCCTCACAACAACTAAACTGAAAGAGAAACTTTACCAAAGTCTTTTAAAACATGAGCGCTTCCTTGTTGAAGAGTTGCAGCATTGTGAGTAGATGCTCCTTATCTGTCAGTACAATGAATTCAAGATGCAGGGCCTTATGAAATTTTTTTTTTCCGAATTCCATTTTCATTTTTCCTGGATTCATTTATTTATTTATTTTTGATTCCTTTTTTAATAGTTAAATTAAAGTTTATTAAACAAAAAGTCAAATTGATTAAAACCGTGAAATATATACATTTCAACATCAATTTAATAAAATAAACATTTTTATTGTTACCGAATTATGTTTTTGCATGTCTGATTATTTGAATGCATAAAACAACTTAATTTATTCTTTTTCTTTTTTTTTTTTCTTAAAGTATAGCTTCATGATTTTTCTTCTGTGTTGTGTATTTAATTATTTCTGGTTCTCAAATGAAGGCATAAAACATTCATTTAATTTATTGCAAACTTAATGGGATATACAGTTCTGATGAGTTGTTTTCTGATTAATTGATTTTTTACACTGTATTTTTTTTTTTCTTTTTTTTTTAGAATAAAACCTATATGAATACATAAACAAAAAGACTTTAACTTTGGAGAGATTTTGGATGGATTAGGAAGTCAGATAGTTCGAGGATTACCCACTATACCAAAATATCTTCATTTACATTTGTGCCTTTAGCAAACACTTTTACCCAAAGCGACTTACAATGCATTTAAGCTATAATTTTTTTATTTATTTTTCTATCAGTATGTTTGAATAACATGACACATTTGAATAATATATATCTGGTTGTGGTTTCCGTAATGTGCTTATGCCATTAAAAATAAATAAATAAATAAATAAAAAAATAAAAAGATTTTTCCTGATTCCAGGAAAAGTTGGGACACTGTAAAAATTGTTAGTAAAAAAAAAAAAAAAAAGATTGGAATAATTTACAAATCTCATAAACTTATATTATATTCACAATAAAATATATATCAAATATCAAATGTTGAAAATGAGACATTTTTAAATGTCATGCCAAATATTGGCTCATTTTGGATTTCATGAGAGCTACACATTCCAAAAAAATTTGAGACCTGTAGCAATAAGAAGCCGGACAAGTTAAATATACATATAAGGATCAGCTGGAGGACCAATTTGCAACTTATTAGGTCAATTGGCAAAATTATTGGTTATAAAAAGAGCCTCTCAGAGTGTCAGTGTCTTTCAGAAGTCAAGATGTGCAGAGGATCACCAATTCCCCCAATGCTACGGTGAAAAATAGTGGAGCAATATCAGAAAGGAGTTTCTCATAGAAAACCATACTGGATGCCCAACCATATCTCACGGTGGATTCGTACTAATTCGCACAAATTAACCAAGTGGCTAAATCGTACGATATCGTACGAGCTGGGTCGTATGAATTCGTACGATTTGTTCATTGCATTTATTAAAAGCCCATCAAGACGAATTTGTACTAATTTGCACTATTTAATGTATTGGTTAAATCGTACTATATCGTACGATTTGTTTTTCATGTTCAATTAGCGTTTCCCAGTCTCACGGCAGTTCGTGATTTGGTCACGTAATTTAATCTATTGATTCGTGGCAGGGACACGTTTATTTACTTATTTTCGTGATTGCAGCACATTTTTTTTTTTTTTAACTAATGCATTTCAATTGGATGCATCTTTCGTGCAACAGCATGATACTTTCTGATTAATTAACGTTAATTTATTAATTTTAACCTTTTTTAAAAAATCGGAGCTTAATTTACTGTAACAATACTGAACAACATACTGTATTGCTGGTGACAAAAACACATATTCAGACTTTTTAAGGCCTACAGATCTTTATTTTTTTTATTTTTATTTTTTTACTTTAGACTCTAAAGTTAAACGGTTATTGTAAAGGCTGATTAAAACTGCAATAGCCTATACTGTCGTTGATGAGCCGCTTATCGCTGTCAGATTCTGTGATTCTGCGTTGGACTGTGGCTAATGGGCTTAGAATGAGCCCCGCTCGGCCCGATTTCTGGCTTACTGTAATATTTCACCTGTAAAAGACCGAAATAATATAATTAAAATAAAGACATGAATGAATACAATGATAACATCTAAATACATGTTGATAGATGTAGCGTTATAGTTTTAAAAATATCAATAAACAGCAGAGCAACCCAGCTTCGAAATAATAACCGAAAAAGACCTAAATAATAATAATAAATAATTAATATACAGCGCAGCCACTCCCACCACGCGCATCACGCGCTGTGCATCCATCCATACTCCCAAAAGCGTCAAACACTGAAGCACGGTCAAGCGCCTCTAGCGTCACTGACATGAGATGTTTATCACTATGAAATCACGTACGAGAAGTCTCATTCAGCACACATCGTGATACTTGCCATCAGTTTACAAGAGCCGCAGGTTGCACGTGACACATTAAACTAGCATTTCTACTCGTGGAGATCACGTATAGTGGGAACATGTACTGATGGGGCTTATTTCCCCGGTCTTAATAATGCCAAAGCGCAGCGTCCTACACAAACAGTAAACCTCTCCAATACTGCTCCGGAGCACTATACAATGCTTAGTGTATCCCATCATGCATCATGTTTTGGAATTAATCGTGAGACTTTTTGCAGAGATCTCACAAGAGGTCACGCAAACCTTTCCAATGTATGTGAAATATTAATAATAATAATTAGATATTGAGAATAATTTGGTAGTAAAACAAAGTGTTGCACGTTTTCTTGGTGCACCGAAAAGTATATTAATTTTGTACATCATTTGTAACTTCTTTTTATCACTTAATTAGAAGCACCACAAATTAAAATGTCATCTTTAAAAGGGACTATTGAAAAGACATTTAGAAGTTTATTTTAAAATGCAAAGTTGAAATGAACTTTGTCATGTTAAGATCGACACACATTGTGATCTTCATGCTCACTTGGGCCAAATATAGGAAATGTGCAAAAGATGGCAAGTGTGGGTATTTGGACCGTACAACAGTTTAAGAAACAACAAATGCTGTGCAAATGATAACAGAAAAAAAAAATAAAAAATATAAAAATACGTGCTGCAATCACGAAAATAACAAAATAAACATGTCCCTGCTACAAATCCATAGATTAAATTACATGACCAAATCACGAACTGCCGTGAGACTGGGACACGCTAATTTAACGTGAAAAACAAATCGTACGATATAGTACGATTTAACCAATACATTAAAAATTGTGAATTAGTACAAATTCGTCTTGATGGGCTTTTATTAAATGCAATGAACAAATCGTACGAATTCATACGACCCAGCTCGTACGATATCGTACGATTTAGCCACTTGGTTAATTCGTACGAATTAGTACGAATCCGCCGTAAGATAGGGTTGGATGCCCATGATCTGCAGGCCCTTAGACGACACTGCATCACATACAGGAATGCTACTGTAATTGAAATCACAACATGAACACATTGTTGTGAACACAATCCACAGTGCTATTCGCCTTTGCAGGCTTAAAATGTATAGGTCAAAAAAGAAGCCATATCTAAACTTGATCCAAAAACGCAGCCATTTTCTCGGGGCCAAGGCTCATTTAAAATGTACTGTGGCAAATTGGAAAACTGTTCTGAATCAAAATGTGAAGTTATTTTTGGAAAACTGGAATGCTGTGTCATCCAAACCAAAGAGGACAAGGACAACCCAAGTTGTTATCAGCGCTCAGTTCAGAAGCTGCATCTCTGATGGTATGGGGTTGCATGAGTGTGTGTGGCATGGGCAGCTTACACATCTGGAAAGACACCATCAATGCTGAAAGGTTTATCCAAGTTCTAGAACAACATATGCTCCCATCCAGCGTCGTCTCTTTCAGGGAACACCTTGCATTTTACAACATGACAATGCCAGACCACATACTGCATCAATTACATCAAGTGTTATTAAATATGTATAATAGACCATTTTAATGCTGCCTTGTTATAGTTTATTTTGTCTTTTTTTCTGTACTTATTTACTTATAGGACTTTTTAAGGACTTCTTATAGGACCTTTGTGACTTCTGGACTTATTTTATCTTTGTACAGATAAATAAATAATACAATTAATAATAAATAAATAAACTAATTTTAATAATAATAATAATAATACATAATTTAAATATACTGGCTTTCATGTCAGTATGGTTGTCTAAAGACGCAGGAAATACAAATAAACCGAAAGCTACAGATATCATATCAAACAATGAATCAGTGCTTCTGAATTCCCCCGTGAATAAACTATTATAACGAAATCATATCTACTTATACGTTAAATATTACAAGGGACATGAGGCAGTTTAAAGGTTACGGTTTATAATAAATTAACTTTATATTTATGCACTTACACTTAGCTGTACACGCATAAATGCATACCACTTATTGTTGAGACACGTACTAGTTTTATTTACTTAGACAAACTATTTAACTACGCAACACAGTGAGTGGTTAACACTTACACACCGTGTAACGCATACAACTTAGACCCAGACAAAACGCCTTCCAAATGTGAAAGCACTGTTAGTGTTATTTCCTCTGTATTGTACTACGGTATGTTCCAATGGAAACAATCTCATTGAGAGTGATGTAGGTGGCTCTTAAAAGAGCCTTTGGGGTGTGACGCGGCTGACGCAGCGGCGGGTTTAAGCGCGCTCTCCGCGGATGCGGCGGGCCAGCTGGATGTCTTTGGGCATGATGGTGACTCTCTTGGCGTGGATGGCGCACAGGTTGGTGTCCTCGAACAGACCGACCAGGTAAGCCTCGCTGGACTCCTGCAGGGCCATGACAGCGGAGCTCTGGAAGCGCAGGTCCGTCTTGAAATCCTGAGCGATCTCTCGCACCAGACGCTGGAAAGGCAGTTTGCGGATCAGCAGCTCGGTGGACTTCTGATAGCGGCGGATCTCTCGGAGAGCCACGGTCCCGGGCCTGTAACGGTGGGGCTTCTTGACGCCGCCGGTGGCTGGGGCGCTCTTCCGGGCGGCTTTAGTAGCGAGCTGCTTCCTCGGGGCTTTACCACCGGTGGATTTACGAGCGGTCTGCTTGGTTCTTGCCATCGCTGAGATATACTTCTCTTTCTGAGTAAGTAGAAATGCCGCTCTATGTTACACGCTTGGTTTTAAAGCCGTGTACAGCCACAGCTTCTGGCGTCATAAAAGTGCAGAGACCTGTGATTGGCTGATGTGTGACATCTGAGCATGACTGCTAGCCAATGACTGCACACCTCCTGTCTTCAAACGCGGCTGTTAGTTTCCCGCTCAAAATGCTTTGTTGTATTTAGCACTTTATGCATCAAACAAACACACTACACAAGTTTCATACTAACATCGTTTTATATAATCCTTATGAAATATTATATACATTGGTTTAACTGGTCAAAATGGTTATGATAGAATAAGCATCCAGTTGTTGACTATATATGTAATTATTCACGTTCATGTTAATTAATATATATATATATATATATATATATATATATATATATATATATTTTTTTTTTGGATAAAAACTTTAGTATGTAGATGTATATTCGTGTTTATATATGCTTTGTCGCTTAAAACATAAAGCAATAGAAAATCGCTCTCTGAAAGATAAAATGGGTGGCTCTTAAAAGAGCCTTTGTTTCAGAAACAGAGCGGACTCGGTTTACTTGGCTTTGGCGGGTTTCTCGGTCTTCTTGGGCAGCAGCACGGCCTGGATGTTGGGCAGCACGCCGCCCTGAGCGATGGTCACTCGACCCAGGAGTTTGTTGAGCTCCTCGTCATTGCGCACCGCCAGCTGCAGGTGACGGGGAATGATGCGGGTCTTCTTGTTGTCTCTCGCGGCGTTTCCAGCCAACTCCAGGATCTCAGCGGTCAGATACTCGAGCACAGCCGCCAGATAGACGGGAGCTCCGGCACCGACGCGCTCGGCGTAGTTTCCTTTACGGAGAAGTCTGTGAACACGACCGACGGGGAACTGCAGCCCTGCTCTGGAGGAGCGAGTCTTGGCCTTCGCTCTCGCTTTGCCGCCGGTTTTGCCTCTTCCACTCATTGTCGATAGTAAGGTATTTCTACGTTAGTAATACACAAAGAATGAATATGTGAGCCACGCTCTGCTGTATTTAAAAGAGCGTGCGAGTCGCTCATTGGTTTAGAGTTTGTAAGATTTCAAACCAATCACTGAACTTCCCTCCAACGGCTACTACACACCAACCGCCGAGGCCACGCCTTTGGAAAATGACTAAGTTCCACTTTATGTCGTCTTTTTTTTATTTTCTTTAAAGGTGTACATGCGGGAAGTGCAGTTTGATGCCAACCGAGGCGGAAAAAGTTTGCTGCCAAGAAATAGAACCGGTTATACTTATGTCTTGCAATGCATCATAATGTGTAAAGTTTTCTTTTTTATAAGACTTAATATGATAGCATACAATTAGCTTACTAAGTGCACTTTAGCAATGTCTTCTTAAAATATTTTATACATTATTCCTTCACCTTCGTTTATAAACTTTTGGGATCCTTATATAACATTTTAGGCATTATCCAACAAGTGTAGTGCTGTAATAGGATGCAATTACATGCATGCATAGTCCCTATGATATCTCATCATATATTTCAAATTGCAATTAATGAGAATATAAACTACATAGCTGACATAATTTATGATTTTTTTTTTTAAAGGTAAGGAGAGGGTTGACTCAGGTGCCAACCTCTCTACAGTGTATGACAGAACATCCAGGACCGGATGCAAACTGCCTAAATGTCTATACACTTCAGAACATAAATAACATTTACAGAGCTGACTATGGCCCACTTAGAAGGAGAAGAGAGGAGGAGTAATTATGAAAACAGATCTCAGATTTTATCATTATGTAATAATACAGATATAAAAACAATAAACTTTGTAAATTGTGTTTATTTATCTAGGAAGGTGTGCATTGTAATAAAATAAATTTAAATATCAATAATTGGAAAAATGTATTTTCAGGGTCAAAAATATAGCATACAAATGAAAAAAAAGTATGTGTTGAACATAATACAAAATGCTACATTACTGACTACGTAACAATTCCACCACGCTGCCAGACGTTTCAGGTCTCTCGCCTATCGTAGTTTAGTCAGCTGGTGCTGGGGTCCTTCCATCATGTGTTGTCCTCCGGATTCGGCAAGAGTTCCCTGATGCTGGTGGGAACTATGTTGGCTACCGGCCACCACTGGACTGAACCTAGACACGCGTCTAGCAATGAGATCCTCCTTTGGCGGCCTGTCAAACTGTTCTGATGGGGAATCTGGAATGGGTACTTTTCGTAGTTCCTCAGCATAATAGGCAGGGTCTTCAAACACCTCTACAAACACCAGTCTCATCAGATCTTTGACGTATCCTGCCATATATATATATATATATATATATATATAAAAAAAAAAAAACTTTTATTTATTATTTGTTTGTTGTACTATTTCTAAACACTTGACACTTTTTGGAAGTACTGTTATATTTTATTTTAATATATATATATATATATATATATATATATATATATATATATATATATATATATATATATATATATATATATATATATATATATACAGTATTGTTCAAAATAATAGCAGTACAATGTGACTAACCAGAATAATCAAGGTTTTTCGTATATTTTTTTATTGCTACGTGGCAAACAAGTTACCAGTAGGTTCAGTAGATTGTCAGAAAACAAACAAGACCCAGCATTCATGATATGCACGCTCTTAAGGCTGTGCAATTGGGCAATTAGTTGAATTAGTTGAAAGGGGTGTGTTCAAAAAAATAGCAGTGTGGCATTCAATCACTGAGGTCATCAATTTTGTGAAGAAACATGTGTGAATCAGGTGGCCCCTATTTAAGGATGAAGCCAACACTTGTTGAACATGCATTTGAAAGCTGAGGAAAATGGGTCGTTCAAGACATTGTTCAGAAGAACAGCGTACTTTGATTAAAAAGTTGATTAGAGAGGGGAAAACCTGTAAAGAGGTGCAAAAAATGATAGGCTGTTCAGCTAAAATGATCTCCAATGCCTTAAAATGGAGAGCAAAACCAGAGAGACGTGGAAGAAAACGGAAGACAACCATCAAAATGGATAGAAGAATAACCAGAATGGCAAAGGCTCAGCCAATGATCACCTCCAGGATGATCAAAGACAGTCTGGAGTTACCTGTAAGTACTGTGACAGTTAGAAGACGTCTGTGCGAAGCTAATCTATTTTCAAGAATCCCCCGCAAAGTCCCTCTGTTAAAAAAAAAGGCATGTGCAGAAGAGGTTACAATTTGCCAAAGAACACATCAACTGGCCTAAAGAGAAATGGAGGAACATTTTGTGGACTGATGAGAGTAAAATTGTTCTTTTTGGGTCCAAGGGCCACAGGCAGTTTGTGAGACGACCCCCAAACTCTGAATTCAAGCCACAGTACACAGTGAAGACAGTGAAGCATGGAGGTGCAAGCATCATGATATGGGCATGTTTCTCCTACTATGGTGTTGGGCCTATTTATCGCATACCAGGGATCATGGATCAGTTTGCATATGTTAAAATACTTGAAGAGGTCATGTTGCCCTATGCTGAAGAGGACATGCCCTTGAAATGGTTGTTTCAACAAGACAATGACCCAAAACACACTAGTAAACGGGCAAAGTCTTGGTTCCAAACCAACAAAATTAATGTTATGGAGTGGCCAGCCCAATCTCCAGACCTTAATCCAATTGAGAACTTGTGGGGTGATATCAAAAATGCTGTTTCTGAAGCAAAACCAAGAAATGTGAATGAATTGTGGAATGTTGTTAAAGAATCATGGAGTGGAATAACAGCTGAGAGGTGCCACAAGTTGGTTGACTCCATGCCACACAGATGTCAAGCAGTTTTAAAAAACTGTGGTCATACAACTAAATATTAGTTTAGTGATTCACAGGATTGCTAAATCCCAGAAAAAAAAATGTTTGTACAAAATAGTTTTGAGTTTGTACAGTCAAAGGTAGACACTGCTATTTTTTTGAACACACCCCTTTCAACTAATTGCCCAATTGCACAGCCTTAAGAGCGTGCATATCATGAATGCTGGGTCTTGTTTGTTTTCTGACAATCTACTGAACCTACTGGTAACTTGTTTGCCACGTAGCAATAAAAAATATACTAAAAACCTTGATTATTCTGGTTAGTCACATTGTACTGCTATTATTTTGAACAATACTGTATATATATATATATATAAAAGAGGTGTAAAGTTTTAAAATTTGACAATCATATTAAGTACATCTGCAAAAAGGTCAAACCTAATATAAACTGTTTTCGCTTTATAAGGAGGGATTTGTCTCGTCAAACTGCAAAACTATACATGCACGCAATGATATTCTCACATCTATCATACTGCGTTACATCATGGGCACAAGCATCCCCATCCAAATTTACAAACAGACAATAAAAATTATGGACCGGAAACCTATGAGATGGCATCATTGTGATGTCTTAAGAAAGCATCAGCTTTTATGCTTTGACAGTTTTATTGATTTTAATTATATTAAATTGGTTTATAAATGCTTAAATAATCATGTTTCTCCACTGTTTTCTAAATTAGTCTGTAGGCGTCAAAGCTCTCACAGGACGAGCACACGAGCCGCTGTCGAAGGCGACTGCCTAGTCCCAAAGTGCAAGACCTCTTTTGGTCAGTCTGCTTTCTCTGTAATGGGGCCAAAACTCTGGAATGCTTTACCCACCAATTTAAAACTAGAGACTGATGGCAATGCTTTTAACAGAGGTCTGAAACAATGGCTAAAAACTAAACAACAGTGCTCGCATGTATAACCTACAACTAAGATACTCTCTGATTCTCATGTTTTGCTATATTTTTATTTATTTATTTTTGGTATTGTTGTTATTCCTTTGTTATTAGTCTTGTTATTGTATTTTCTTCCTAAAAGCATCTCATGGACAAGTGTTGAAAATTAGCATTCATGCTATAACACTAAAACCAATGCAAATGGTTCGTCCAATGTAATTGTATGTCCATGCCAAACAAAGATATAAATAAATTAAAAAAAAATAACGATATGCGTATTCGTATTGAACCGTTCGGTACGAGGCTTTCGGTTCGGTACGCGGTACGCATTATTGGACTAATTAATTATATAAAAAAAAAAAAAAAAAGTGAAATATAATGATATGCGTTCAATAAGGTAGCCCAATAACCCAAACGACGTAACAGGCAACGCCCCTGACACCCCCGAAGAAGAAAAAAACAGCAACTTATATGTTTATGTTAGGCTACTCAGTCAGGCGCTCGCTCAATCAGTACGCGCTGAGTGAGCGAGCAGTTCATGCACGGTACGCGGTGGCCAATGCGTTTAACAGACCAGAAATAGAAGATCCTCCAATAACCAACAGGTCTGGTGTTTGGGTGCACTTTGGATTCACTGTAAGCTATAATGGTGATGGCAAGAGAGTGGTGGATAAAAAAAACAACGGTCGCATCTGCTACATGACAATAGGGTACACCAGCGGGAATACTTGAAACATGTCAACTCATTTACGTCGACATCACCTTTTTGTGTCAGTATCTGGGAAAAGATGAAAAAAAAAGGAGAAACATACAAGCAACAAACTATCCCCGCAGCATTTAGGCAAACATTTCCAACGGATTCAAACAGGGCAAAAGACATCACCGC
This sequence comes from Carassius gibelio, assembly GCF_023724105.1. Classification (NCBI taxonomy): domain Eukaryota; kingdom Metazoa; phylum Chordata; class Actinopteri; order Cypriniformes; family Cyprinidae; genus Carassius; species Carassius gibelio. The sequence goes on along the minus strand of NC_068377.1, from coordinate 1,700,279 downwards.
AGCGATCGGTAGGTTTCATTTCTTAATAGCCGCGGATATGAGACCTTACTACTTACCATTCATTCTATCATCACCATTATAGCTTACAGCGAATCCAAAGTGCACCCAAACACCAGACCTGTTGGTTATTGGAGGATCTTCTATTTCTGGTCTGTTAAATGCATTAGACATTTTGCAATGAGCCTTCAGCGCGTGCTGAGTGAGCAAGCGCATTAGGGGCCGTTCACATATTGCGCCTAAAAATGCATGGAAAACGCTAGGCGCATCTTTCTCCTCCGTTCCAAAGCGCTCGGGCAGAAGCGCTCATGAGGCGTCTGTCTTTGCTAAGCAACAATGACGTGCTCTCTCCATGAGACGCGGAAATTTCAGCAAAGGATAAATGGATTTGCAGCACTAAAAATCGCTTGCGGTAGGCTAGCTCTGCTACTAAATTTATTTCAAAATTGCAATCCATATACAACTATGATCAGCTGTTCCTTCATCTTGGCTGAGCTTTCAACGTTGTTACGGGAAAGGATGAAGCTGATTGGTTAGTTCTTGTCACATGACCCGCGGTGCGCTTGCGGCATTCTGAAGAGTTGAGATGTTTTTACATTTTGCTTTATCTAAAACGTACCGAACCGAACCGTGACATCAGTGTATCGTATCGAACTGAACCGTGAATTTTGTGAACCGTTTCCCCTAATATATATATATATAAAAAGTTTTATGAACAAACCAAAAGTAGGCTCTGTCTTCACAATTGGTTGCCCCTTCTTAGATTCTGGATACATTATTCGATAGACAGCATTGCCTTCCAAGTTCATTGCCTGTTCATGATCAGCATTCTCGTTAAAATGCATTGCCGCAAGATACAGTCTAGAAAGATAAAAGTGAAAATTAAGTTAAAAAAAAAAAAAAATGTACTAACAAGCACATGTACACGGTTGAAAATAAGGTGATATATATGTATTAATTTTTTTTGTCTTGACAACACTGGGTGATGTAAAGTATTAGAACAATTATTACCTGCATAGCATTCCAATAAAAGGAAAAACAACATTCTTGGGGACGAATCTCCGAATGACACGGTGGAACGCCTCAAGAGCTGAAGTTTGATGTTGGTGGCTCAGCTTTTCCACATCGCGGAGAACTCTCTTGTTCATGAGCAGCTTCTCCACTTTATACAGGACCATGGTACCTATTAGAATAGAAATGGAGAAATGATAAACATACTCACATTTATACCCATAGTAGGTTTATTTTTGAAATTACAGTCACAAACCTGGTTTTAACCATTTACTAGGGTCTCTGGTCACTCTGTCTGCATGAGCGCACTTGGGGAATACTGGATCTTCATGAATGTGGACATTCTGAATGTGATTTAATAAACTCTTCCACTTAGCAACTTTCTCTGGTCCTTCTGTGGAAGACATGGCTGACCAGTAGATGTGATTTTTTATAGCCACCAACCAGTTTCGCAGCACTTGGCAGTCTTTGTTTCTTGACAATTTTTCTAATTTTTTAGATAGCCCTGGAAATACAAGAAGTCAAACAGAGAAATGAAAATCATAAGCTAACTAGAACAAAATTAATAGCTTGAAATGAATGTCAAAAAGGTCCAATAATTGGTAAAATAATTCAAATAAATTTCTAGAGTAATATAAAAGGAATTTTGACTTCCATTTACCCTTCTGGAGGTGCCAAACATCATAGTACTGTTGGATCTCTCTCTCCCGCAGATATTTCTGCACCTTGGTGTGGCGATCAGTCACAATGTAATCTACTTGTAACTGGTTGGACTCTAGATGATCCAGACCTCTTCTGAGTCCTTCCTTCTCCATGTGTGCACTGCCTCCAACTTCATTGCTCTTAAAATCAAAATCATCTTAACAAATGCAAATGCAAAAAAAAAAAAAAAAAAAAAACATGAGGCATTACTAAATACTGCAAGAGAAATTTACCTGTATTAGTTGAATGTCCAGAATTTTATTGCTGTCAGGATGCAATAAAGTATAGCTGCCATATTTGGCAGAATGTCCTAAATATAGAAAACATTTGTAAGTTAATACAATACTCTGCCTAACCAAAAAATTTTAAATTTACATTAGTATGATTACAAAGTATTGCCAACATATAATAGATATTACTTTAAAAATGACCTGGAGAATCCGCACGCATATCGCCACTCAGTGCAATTTTGCCCAACGGTTGTAGTGACTGGAACACGGCCTGCTGATCCATCTTCCACTTGTGAAATACGGCTGGTTCAAGAAACATCCGAGCATGCGTTCTGAATGATCTGAAGGGGTGAATTTGTAGATTCATAGCTCTGCAAATCTGGCAACAGGAGAAATGGAATTATGGGTTGTTTCCTTTGTGAATTCTAAAAAAACAATAGGAGAAATGGAATTATGGGTTGTTTCCTTTGTGAATTCTAAAAAAAAACAATAGGAGAAACGGAATTATGGGTTGTTTCCTTTGTGAATTCTAAAAAAACAATAGGAGAAACGGAATTATGGGTTGTTTCCTTTGTGAATTCTAAAAAAAAAACAATAGGAGAAACGGAATTATGGGTTGATTCCTTTGTGAATTCTAAAAAAAAAAAATAGGAGAAACGGAATTATGGGTTGATTCCTTTGTGAATTCTAAAAAAACAATAGGAGAAACAGAATTATGGGTTGTTTCCTTTATGAATTCTAAAAAAACAATAGGAGAAACGGAATTATGGGTTGTTTCCTTTGTGAATTCTAAAAAACAATAGGAGAAACGAAATTATGGGTTGTTTCCTTTGTGAATTCTAAAAAAACAATAGGAGAAACAGAATTATGGGTTGTTTCCTTTGTGAATTCTAAAAAAACAATAGGAGAAACAGAATTATGGGTTGTTTCCTTTGTGAATTCTAAAAAAAAACAATAGGAGAAACGGAATTATGGGTTGTTTCCTTTGTGAATTCTAAAAAAAAAATAGGAGAAACGGAATTATGGGTTGATTCCTTTATGAATTCTAAAAAAACAATAGAAGAAACATAATTATGGGTTGTTTCCTTTGTGAATTCTAAAAAACAATAGGACAAAATGGAATTATGGGTTGTTTCCTTTGTGAATTCTAAAAAACAATAGGACAAAATGGAATTATGGGTTGTTTCCTTTGTGAATTCTAAAAAAAAAACAATAGGAGAAACGGAATTATGGGTTGTTTCCTTTGTGAATTCTAAAAAACAATAGGACAAAATGGAATTATGGGTTGTTTCCTTTGTGAATTCTAAAAAAAAAAAAAAAAAACAATAGGAGAAACGGAATTATGGGTTGATTCCTTTGTGAATTCTAAAAAACAATGTGCACATAATGATCCTAAAATACCTTATGCATTTGAATAAATGATCCACCGGTGAAATACACTGCTGCTGACATTTGCAGGTTTCCAACTGGGGTGCTTCCTTTCATGGGCTGGCTCTGCCATTTTTTGGTATATTGACAGTGTTCGCAGACCTGACAGAATGACACAAATGTCCCAAGCCGACGTCGCTGCACATTGCATTCATTCGTGCAAAAAGGACATGTTTTAAAAAGCTCTCTGAGACAGCTTTCAAAAACAATGTACTTTGCATCGGTGTAATCACGAGAGATGTCCATCCCACTAGAAGTAATGGCAAAGTATGGAATATCAATGATAAATTAAAAACAAACTTAATGACTAACAATGTACATTTGAACAACATTACCTTGTTTTAGAAAGCTCTGCAACAGGGTCACCAGCCTCATATGAGGAATCTCGAGTTTGTTGAATTTCTGATAAATGTGTTGGAATCTCTTCCTCATCCAGCAATTCTGTCTTCGGCCTTTTAACTGGTGTTGGACCGAGTCCAGATGTTGATGCTGTTGATATTGCTGTCTCAGTACTCACACTTGTAAAGGAAACTGTTGCATGTGTGCCTGACAGAGTAAAACCTTCATATATAAAGCAGTGCCTTTAAAATGATCTATAAGGTAAAGGTAGTAAGAACCGTTTCACATTATATACATACCTTTGCTCCGTACATGTCCTGTCTGTGTGGCAGCAGATGGAAGAATAGTACACTGAATTCCTACAGACTGCATTAGTGGTTTGGCTTTCACATCAGCAGACACAGTTGTTTTATGTTCTCTTTGACATTCAGTGTGCTTGACAGAAGGAAAGCCCTGGCTGGTAGGAACACATGTAGATGTGCTCTATAAATAAAGAATTGAATAAATAAACAAATAATTAATTAAATTCCAAATGTGGTTCTTTACTGGCAACATGACTTTCAGAATAATCACCTCGCCAAACTACAATCAAATAGTAATTCCATGCAGAACAAGGATCTGAACAATACTAAGGGCTCGTTCATACAGAATGAGTTTTTGCTTAGAAAAACGTGAGATGGGCAGTGAAAAGGGGGAAAACACAAGGTCTCGAGAGTTTTTTTAAAAGTAGAAAATATTTTAATTTGAGCGCAGTGTTTTTAGAAAGCCATGTCATGCGCTACTTTTACAACATTTTTGTGTGTTTACTCGTGGTTTATGAGGACATTAATTGATTTATGGATTATTGTATGTGACTTATCAGTGCACAAGCGGAACCGTTTTGCACATCAGACTAATATTTTTATAGATGAACTATGGAATAGTAGCGCATTTCAATGAAGAAGCGTGCTTTGTGATTTATTATTAAATAATGCATTTATTTTTCATTGACTTTTTTCACACGCATTGTGTATTGTTGTTTGGAGTGGTTTAACAATAAACAAACAGAAACCTACTGTGGCCAGCTAAACAAATGTATTTAAATACACACACACACACACACACACACACACACACACACCATACATCGCATGTTGTTTACTTGATGTGCTTACGCGCTGATAGCTAAGTTAACAACACAGAGATATGTGAAGCAGTTTTACTCACCGCATGCGGTTCCAACACACGATCGTGACCCTTTTTCGTCGGGACTGCATCATCCTTAAGAAATAAACGCTTTGCAAATCCGGCATCAAACTGGGCCTTGTTTGTAAAACAAGCATCTTCAAAATGCAGGGAACAAACAAAAACACTTGCACACCTCCTCCGTTGATGCTCATTAAAAATAAACTGCAACCACTGGTTCCTTAATGCTGTTTCTTTAGGTAATATGTGCAGGGTTGCCTTGCCCTGGCAACCAAAAGCACACTTCTTGGGAGACATTTCGCTCTCGTTCTGGTCAGTGAATGTATCTGCTCTGCTCTTATGGGCACGTGCGCGCTCTTCCGGGAGAAGTGCCCTTTAGGACCCATATAAGGAAATTCCACACCATCTAACGTCACATAGACGCATCCTCGACAAACCGGAAACCATGTTTAGCATGGGAATTCCAACTCTTTAACAGTGTAAAAATCTCAGTATGCATGAAATAGCATTTCACCCGCCCTTTAACGAATTTAACCGCATAATAGAAGGCTTTGTACAAAATGTAAACCGCAACATACGTTGAATACATGAAGAAATGTTGGTCTCTGTCTTTCAGAATTCTCACCTTGAGTTTATGATCGATTTTAAGTAACTCTATGGTGTTAATATGTATCTGCTTATTGTCACAAAGTATATATACAAAATGTAAATAAAAATAGCTGGAAACGAAACCAGAAAGTAAGTCGAGTGTGGGGTAACGGTCAAACATGGAGCTGTAGGCGGGGCTATTATTTCTCCGCCTGTGATTGGCCCTCGTTACCCTCGTGATAGTTCAAGTTGTCCAATTAAATACTTCATGGGTTTGACCAATGAAAACACGCCATCAGAAGCTCCTGTCCCTCTGGTAATTAGCATCATTGTCTCGTGAGGTTTTGATCTCCAGCAGCATCATGCCTGAACCAGCGAAGTCCGCGCCGAAGAAAGGCTCCAAGAAGGCCGTCACTAAGAGCGCCGCGAAAGGAGGAAAGAAGCGTAGAAAGTCCAGGAAGGAGAGCTACGCCATCTACGTGTACAAAGTGCTGAAGCAGGTTCATCCTGACACCGGGATCTCTTCGAAGGCGATGGGCATCATGAACTCTTTCGTCAACGACATCTTCGAGCGCATCGCCGGTGAGTCGTCTCGTCTCGCTCACTACAACAAGCGCTCCACCATCACTTCCCGAGAGATCCAGACCGCCGTGCGTCTGCTGCTGCCCGGGGAGCTGGCCAAACACGCCGTGTCCGAGGGCACCAAGGCCGTCACCAAGTACACCAGCTCCAAGTAGAGCTCCGCTGCAGCTCCACACACAAAGGCTCTTTTAAGAGCCACCTACTTTCTCTGTTAAAAGCGCGATTGATGGTTTTTGATTGTTGTGTGTCTCCTGGTTTGAAGGGGCGATTTAGCCTATATCTAGGTATAATATCTAGATATAGTATCGGTGTTATGAGTTCTCAAAATCTGTGTGCGTGTATATACGGGGAGGAGAAACAAAGCAAAGCAGTAACAAAATAATATACTCCCTAACTATTCGTACCTTTTCTGGGAGTTGATCTGTTGCAAATAAAACCAAGTGAGTTGTAATATGGCCCACTGATCTGGGCTTTACGGTGGTGTGGCCAGTTGTGATGGGCATTTTGGCTATTTTTTGTGAGCTGGCTTGTTTGATTCCGCTTATTGAAAAGAGCCAGCTCTTTTGGCTCACAAATGGCTCATATATATATATATATATATATATATATATATATATATATATATATATATATATATATATATATATATATAATCGACTATGATGGGTGTAAAACAATTCTAATTAAATTATTAAATGAAATCATACTCACAATGTCTCACAATTTCTACAAAAATGCATTGATTTGTTATAAAAAAATACTATATAACGTATTTAAATTACAACTTTTGAATGTATATAAACAACAACATAACAAAACAAATACAATCTGAACAAAATAATTGAACTCATATTACAGTTTTTTTTTTTTTTTTTTTTTTTTTTTTTCTATTGCTAAATAACAGTGAGCTCAACTGGAGCTCCATGTGCACATCTCTAACTATAATCTTCAGTACCAACAGTCACCTGAGCTAAACAGTTCACATCACCTGCAAAACTCATTCCAAGCAACACAACTTTTAACACATGGCTCAACACAGGCTCGGTGCAGCCAAACACCACACATGACCCTTGCTGAGATAACACACAAGTCACTCAAAACACACAGAGAGGAGAAACACACACACGACCCTCACTGAGATAACACACACAAGTCACTCAAAACACATCGAGAGGAGAAACACCACACGCGACCCTCGCTGAGATAACACACACCGTCACTCAGAACACACAGAGAGGAGAAACACCACACACGACCCTCACTGAGACAACACACACCGTCACTCGGAACACACCGAGAGGAGAAACACCACACACGACCCTCGCTGAGATAACACACACCGTCACCCAGAACACACCGAGAGGAGAAACACCACACACGACCCTCGCTGAGATAACACACACCGTCACCCAGAACACACCGAGGGGAGAAACACCACACACGACCCTCGCTGAGATAACACACACCGTCACTCAGAACACACCGAGAGGAGAAACACCACACGCGACCCTCACCGAGATTACACACACGTCACTCAGAACACACCGAGAGGAGAAACACCACACACGACCCTCGCTGAGATAACACACACCGTCACCCAGAACACACCGAGAGGAGAAACACCACACACGACCCTCGCTGAGATAACACACACCGTCACCCAGAACACACCGAGAGGAGAAACACCACACACGACCCTCGCTGAGATAACACACACCGTCACTCGGAACACACCGAGAGGAGAAACACCACACATGACCCTCGCTGAGATAACACACACCGTCACCCGGAACACACCGAGAGGAGAAACACCACACACGACCCTCAGTGAGATAACACACACCGTCACTCGGAACACACCGAGAGGAGAAACACCACACACGACCCTCGCTGAGATAACACACACCGTCACCCGGAACACACCGAGAGGAGAAACACCACACACGACCCTCAGTGAGATAACACACACCGTCACCCAGAACACACCGAGAGGAGAAACACCACACACGACCCTCGCTGAGATAACACACACCGTCACCCGGAACACACCGAGAGGAGAAACACCACACACGACCCTCAGTGAGATAACACACATCGTCACCCAGAACACACCGAGAGGAGAAACACCACACACGACCCTCGCTGAGATAACACACACCGTCACCCGGAACACACCGAGAGGAGAAACACCACACACGACCCTCGCTGAGATAACACACACCGTCACTCGGAACACACCGAGAGGAGAAACACCACACACGACCCTCACTGAGATAACACACATCGTCACCCAGAACACACCGAGAGGAGAAACACCACACACGACCCTCGCTGAGATAACACACACCGTCACCCGGAACACACCGAGAGGAGAAACACCACACACGACCCTCAGTGTGTTAACACACACCGTCACTCGGAACACACAGAGAGGAGAAACACCACACACAACCCTCACTGAGATAACACACACCGTCACCCAGAACACACCGATAGGGGAAACACCACACACAACCCTCACTGAGATAACACACACCGTCACCCAGAACACACCGAGAGGAGAAACACCACACACGACCCTCACTGAGATAACACACACCGTCACCCGGAACACACCGAGAGGAGAAACACCACACATGACCCTCGCTGAGATAACACACACCGTCACTCGGAACACACCGAGAGGAGAAACACCACACACGACCCTCGCTGAGATAACACACACCGTCACTCGGAACACACCGAGAGGAGAAACACCACACACGACCCTCGCTGAGATAACACACACCGTCACTCGGAACACACCGAGAGGAGAAACACCACACACGACCCTCGCTGAGATAACACACACCGTCACTCGGAACACACCGAGAGGAGAAACACCACACACGACCCTCGCTGAGATAACACACACCGTCACTCGGAACACACCGAGAGGAGAAACACCACACACAACCCTCACTGAGATAACACACACCGTCACCCAGAACACACCGAGGGGAGAAACACCACACACAACCCTCACCGAGATAACACACACCGTCACTCGGAACACACCGAGAGGAGAAACACCACACACGACCCTCACTGAGACAACACACACCGTCACTCGGAACACACCGAGAGGAGAAACACCACACACGACCCTCGCTGAGATAACACACACCGTCACTCAGAACACACCGAGAGGAGAAACACCACACACGACCCTCGCTGAGATAACACACACCGTCACTCAGAACACACCGAGAGGAGAAACACCACACACGACCCTCGCTGAGATAACACACACCGTCACTCGGAACACACACAGAGAGGAAAAACACCACACACGACCCTCGCTGAGATAACACACACCGTCACTCGGAACACACCGAGAGGAGAAACACCACACACGACCCTCGCTGAGATAACACACACCGTCACTCAGAACACACCGAGAGGAGAAACACCACACACGACCCTCGCTGAGATAACACACACCGTCACTCAGAACACACAGAGTGGAGAAACACCACACACGACCCTCACTGAGATAACACACACCGTCACCCGGAACACACCGAGAGGAGAAACACCACACATGACCCTCGCTGAGATAACACACACACCGTCACCCAGAACACACCGAGAGGAGAAACACCACACATGACCCTCGCTGAGATAACACACACCGTCACTCAGAACACACCGAGAGGAGAAACACCACACACGACCCTCACTGAGATAACACGATGGATGAAACTGAATTATGAGAACAGATTTTACAATTATTAGGGTGTTCGTTACTAACTTTATTCAGCTCCAATCCTAGCCTAATCTGTTAGTTATCTGATAACAAACCTTAAATCTACTCATTTAATGAGTGATTATCTACTAGAAGGTTTTAATTTGCAATTTATTGTTATTAAGATGTACTGATATTGATACTGATATTCAATCTTATTATTTAAACGTCTTACCTGTTAAAAGTGCGTCGCAAACGGTTTGTTCTGCTGCATCTCCACGGCGCAGCATCGGTTTGCTGCTACTTCCGGGAACTATTGAGAGGCTCCACAAGCCGCCATTGCTGTAAAAAAAGCGTTCCATTGGAGTCAATGGAGTTGTCCCAACTCTCACTCTATATGGCTCTGGTTGGAACCAGCTTCCAGAAGAGATCAGATCCAACAGTAGCCACATTCAAATCTAAACACAACTATTTAGCTGTCACTCTGCATGAGCTGAATGAGCATAACACCAAACATAAACAGTTGAGAGTAAATATGGCTGCTGTTTGGAAATTGATGAGAATATTCATGTGAAGTTTGAAGTACACAAGAAATGTGTTCATAAAGCGCTAATGTTATACATTTAGAGTAAAACATAGTATAAAGTAATACCTTTACTTTCCCTAGTATTGTAGTGTAGGGATAGTGGGTTACACAAGTTTGTACAGTTCATTGTTTTGTACACGTATTGCACACAACTGGCTTTAGAGCTTTATATCTACAGGTGCTTCTCAATAACTTAGAATGTTGTGGAAAAGTTCATTTATTTCAGTAATCAATTTACATCACATTACTTTCAAACCATGTATTTATGTCTGAAACAAAAACATGATGTGGCTATGCATAGTTCAAGAAGGCCAATTCACACAAAATATAATTCCACAAAAGGTTAAAATAAGGCACAACTCACACTGAACGTTCAGACGGGACCAACAGCGAGAGACACTTTATTGGCTTTTGTCACAACACTTTGTTCCCCATGTCAGCATTTGTTGCCATTGGGTTTTGGTTGACCTGTGCTTGTTTTTTTTCTTGTCAACTGAACATATTTGTTGGGTTAGAGATTGTCTGAAAAGTGACATGATAAAATCTGATGTCTGCGTTGGTCTGGATCTGCTGGTGCAGTGTGAGTTGACCTATAAAGAATTAAACATATAAGAAAATAAACCATCACAGAAGATTACTTTCCTTTGTTTGTTTGTAGGCCTAAAAATGATTTCTATTTCATACATAACTTATTGTTTGTGATCTGACTCTGTAAGCCGGATGAGTACTTTAGTGTGTTTTAGCAGTAAAGTACAGATCCGGTTTATAGATGTAAAGATCATTACAACAGCATGAATGTGAATGTGAGATTCACTTTAATAAGACCACAAAAGATGACGTTTCAGATCTTCTGTCATTTATAAAAAAAAAAAAAAAAAAAAAAAAAAACATGAACACATGATGTAGGACAATTTAAATATATATGGGAAGCATAATACATGTTTACTTTAAAGCCTAATGGTTATCATAAGCGCATATCCTTGCAATAGGGCTTCGGCGTTGTGACGTCATTACTAGGCGTGGCCACCACGTTGCATGCTTCCTTTACTGCCACTCGGACTACTGCGCAGTGTTTAGACATACTCCCTCTCATCCGTGTGTCTTAATTTGATGAATTAAAAATCTATTTTAACCATTTTCAACCGTTGCTGTTTTGTGGGGTGTAATAGCGCAACACATAATAGCCATGGGGAAAATAAAATGAGAATGGATTAACTTTACACCGCTTTCCTGCTTGGAGGCGCGACTTCGGAAACCATAACATCTGAATATTAATTTATATAGCTTAAGTCAACATTGAAAATAAGGGAAATTTCTCGAGTTACTCATCCAAAATACGGAAAATTTCCACATTCATCTTTTTGTTGCTATCCCTCTACTGACAGCAAAAATTCGTACAATAAAACTGCTGCATTAACTAACGTTAAGCGATTTGTGAAGCTAGGTCTAACGTGACTGTAGTTACAGATTGGTGTGAAATCGTGCTCTCACAACAACCACGCTATCTTAAAAAGCCCAACATCACGCTAAGGTTTGCTTTCAAGTAATCAAAACTATGCTTTGAAAACATCTGTTTCGCTGGAAGGACAAGGAGTAGCAACAGGACAACAACACAGAGACTTGACAGGTCTGATGGAGGGCTAACGGGATATTTTACAGGAAAATACTAAAACGGGAAGACAGCGGGAAAACAGCTCAAATTTGTGAGAACCCCGGAAAAACGGGAGGGTGGAAAGCTACTAACTACACTTTTGAAACTTATTGTTAAAAGTCCATGTGTGAATGATTGTTAGCACTAACGGTTACTAAACTAGCAGCTAGGTAACGTTAGAGCGCAGCTTACCGGATTACTGTATACTGTTTTGCCGCTGTTCCGTTTCTATGATTTGCAGCTCCTGAACCCATCCATTTGTGAACTGTACATGAGACTTGACTTGTAGCTTCGGAACTATTCTGAAGTGTAGGCGCTCACAAAACAAACAAGGTAGCCGAAGATATCTGTGGGGAAGTCGTGGCCTAATGATTAGAGGGTTGGACTCCCAATCGAAGGGTTGTGGGTTCTAGTCTCGGGCCGGACGAAATTGTGGGTGGGGGGAGTGCATGAACAGCTCTCTCTCCACCTTCAATACCACGACTTAGGTGCCCTTGTGCAAGGCATCGAACCCCCAACTGCTCCCCGGGCGCCGCAGCATAAATGGCTGCCCACTGCTCCGGGTGTGTGCTCCGGGTGTGTGCTCACAGTGTGTGTGTGTGTGTGTGTGTGTGTGTGTGTGTGTTGGACAAATTCTGAGTATGGGTAACCATACTTGAAAGTGAATGTCACTTCACTTTCACTTAATGCAAACGTGCGGCAAAAAGTCTCCACTATTTGTTGGGAATTTCATATGTATCCAAACCGTTAATAGAGCCGATTTTGTCCACATACCGGTCCCTGGCATCCCTATTTAGCGTATCCCTATAAATCCCACAACCTTTTCACGATTTTGACATCTTTTTTTTCTTTCTACCAACTCTGCTCTTCTCGTTCAACTGGCTGTATGTTTACATTCGCGAAGCTGGCAACATGGCCGCCACGTCCCAGAATGCAACTTGGCGCCCAAGCCCTATTAGTTTTTTCTTTCTTTCTTGACTTATACTGGGTACACACCAAAATATATTTTACATCATATAAAGACTTTCAAAATGTGATAGACAACAAACATGAGGGTAAATAATCCTACATTTAAACCGTTTTGCTCCTATAGTGTGCGGTGTGCCATGATGTGAAAAAGAGCACACCACACACGAACACATTTTCAACCAGAGTCTCGACTGTGAACACAGGACATCTTGCAAAATCTCGCGAGACTTCAGAATAAGCATGTCGGATAATATGAAGGAAGAAATTGCAATTATCTTTTGGTGTGAACCCAGCATTAGTCAAACTATCACAACCAGCCCATCTTAGCAGAAATCCTCAGACTAAACTAGACTCTTCAGGGTTTTGTGGTGTTTGACTTCTGAGATCCTGTCTGCAGACCAGCACACACAGGAGAGGATCTGAAATCAACCTCACACTCACCAAGAAGATAGGAATATGCCAAAGAGGAATATTTGGTAAAGACTGAGTAAAGTAAAGGTAGAAATAAAATGCAATAAAGGGCAGATAAAACACCAGCAGAGTTAATATGAAAATTACTAAAATGTGGCGATCTGGTTTCCTGGATGAGTGAGGATCATCAGAACATGAAGCTCTACAAGATATTATCCATGTGATCAATGATGCAATCAACACAAGTACATAAATAAAGTATTTATACATAAAAGGTAAAACAATATGGAAAAAAAAGATCAAGAGAAACACAAGTATGTATAAAAATATCAAACACGGTGAAGAGAAAAGACAAGCTGTATACAGAGGATATTTCACTGAGAGAATTCCCTCTAGCGCCACCATCTGGTTCAAGAGGAGACCACAGACTCTTGATGCCCACCATAAAGCCCCAAAAAACCAAATTGGCCAACCCTTACAGGAGGGGATCTCATCAAATATAAGTTTAATCAGTATGTAGGGACTCAAGAAAAGCTCAATAAAGTCAGTGAGGAGGAGGAGGATGATGAAGACTGAAATCCGGTGTCCGTTCTTTCTGTGATGAATCAGATCACTGACAGACCAAACAAGAGCTGGTAGACCTGCACACACACTAATGATGGTGAAGATGGACAATCTGATCCTTATCTCCAGCAGTTCAGCTTCCAGGTTACATCTAAATGGATAGTTCTCCATATTCATGTCTCTCTTTGAACTCTTTACAATGTCCTGCTGAAAATAGTTAAGCGTATAAATAAGAAATATTGGTATTTGTGGTCAGTAAATGCTGAGCAATTGTCAGAAGATTACAACAACAAAAGATTTCAGGCAGTATGTAACACTTCTCATCCAGGGCCTTGTTATTTCCAAGCCGGACTACTTCCATCATGCACAATCAAACCTCAACGGATGATTCAAAATGCTGCAGCACAATGAACACAGGAGAGCAAATGTCACATTTCTATTTATCCTTCTGCTAACTTAAAGTCTAAAACTAAAGTCTTAAACCAAAACTAAAAATCTAAATTTGAAACTTAATGTCCAAGTCGAAAATTAATTTGGTATTTAGGATTGAGCATTTTGTATTTAGGATTGGGCATTTGGGGATTTAGGATTGGGAATTTGGTATTTAGGATTGGGCATTTAATCATTTAGCCATTTAGGGTTGAGGATTTGGCATTTGGGGATTGAGGATTGAGGAGTGTATGCAAATTAGGAGGCGTGGCCCAAATACTGGAGGCTGGGTTTGAAATGGCTGGTGCGCAGAGGCACCTTATGGACAGCAGAGGGAGCTCCCAGTGTTAAGGAGCACACTGTAATCAAAGTAATATAATTGTAATGTAATTCTGTTTCTGTAATGAAACAGAGCGAGTGAGCGGCTTGAGCGAGGACTGTGTGATAACTTCAACTTAATGACAGCTTTGTAACATTTGTGGCCTCAAACACAAAGTCACCAGTGAAAGGAGGGCTATCAGTCTGATGACGAGAAAGCAGCAGACAGTGCAGTAGGTAAGATGCTAACATTAGCTAGTAGTTATATAAGCTGATATTGCTTACATGCTTTAGGAGGGTATTATTATATTGGGACATGCTGTTTTGTTTTTAAAACTGTGGTTAACCCCTCTGACATTAGTAGATACACCCCTTTCACATTGCCACTAGATGGTCTTGTTTCCGTTTTTTTTTTTTTTTTTTTTTTTTTGCTAATATAGCCTATATATTTTTTTTTTTTTCATTCGGCAAAAAGGTGAAAAAGGTACACAATGCAACAGCTGCATATAATTGTTTTATAGGCTAATAGATAGTGTACAGAATAAACAAAACATATGCACACAACTTTTTAGCTCACGAAACTGGAGGTTTCGATTTTTTCTTGACTGATACACACATTCACACACCAAAATTTCAGAAGCGTGCGCGTCGGCATTTCGCAGCGGCAAACGCTTTGATTGCGTCCTCGAGTTTAACTTGTACTTCGGAGATCATTTTTTATCAGTTTAAGCTTTGAGAAACTGCGTTCTCCAGAGCTCACAGTGACAGGGAGAGTGAGAAGCACTAAATGCTACAAAAACATTTGGAAAAATTAATTCCATCCCTTTTTCACAGATGAATTTAAGCGCATCCAGTGTTTTAGATCCAGCAACCAGGCGTCTGCCCAAAGCAGTCAGCTCTTCAAACTATTCATGCCCATCAACATCCCGCGAGTCTCCATAGCCCCTTTCACACTGCCATTCCGGCAAATACAGGGTTAAAGTGTTCCTGCAATTGTTCCCGGGTCGCTAGATTTTGCACTTTCACACTGCCAGTGATGACCCGGTATATGTGCGTGCTTTCACACACAACCCTTGAAGATCCCGTAACGACACGTGACATCAGCGCGTGACGTGTAATGTACGAGTCGGCAACGCTAGGCACGTTATACTTTCACTGAAGCAAGCAAACGATCTCGGCGTCAGCGCGGAAAGTGAGGAACTAACTGATCTCTGCTTCATCACAGTTTGCAGATATATCTTCGTCGCGAACGTTGATCTTCCTTCAAAACAGCCGGTAAAAGAGTCGCGCGATAGCGCGCGTCATCACTTTGACACAGAATTAGATCTGGCTTTTGTTCACACAGCGCTCGTCCCGGGTCGAACCCCGCAATGTTACTAGGTCCCCGACCCGGGTTCAATTCGATAATCAATCCCGGGATGTGGTTGCTTTCACACAGTAGGCGACCTGGCAATGTTCCGGAAATATTGCGGGTCCAACGTGCAGTGAAAGGGGCTCATCGTCAGGGCCTTTTCCAGTCCTAGCAATCCTGAAGAACTATTGTATTCTCCTTTTCTTTGAGAGATGCGATGTCATATAAAATTCCAAATACGCTCCCATTGTCTCTAAGCAGCGAAAAGCACTGTATGACCAGATAATTGTATTCGTTTTGACATTCTTGAATATACATTAAAGTATTTTGCATGCATGTAGATACTGATAGGGTGCTGCCGGGCGGGATTTTTTATTCTAAAAAAATTGTGTTGACATAGCGATAATTGCAACCTAATGTGAAACAAACAAATTAATTAATAATTATCTCTCTGTCTCTCTCTCTTTCTCTCTCGCTGCCGCCCTAGGTGGCTGCTAGTTCACCTATAGGCACGCTCCGGGAGGAAAGCCATGGGCTCTGCACCCTTCCTGCTTCCTCTCTTATGAGTCTACATCCCCTTAAGTGAATAGGCGCTTTGTGGTACCATCAAAGAAAGCCACAAAATCACTCTCAAGAAAATTTTCCGTACACTGTTCCTTGCTAATGCGATGATCTTTCAAACCCTATCTGGAGCCTAATCCCTGGCAATCAAGAAAGAGCTGGAAACTCATCTCTCATACTTTGTATTATTAGCACTCCTTATGTTTATAACCTCTTTAATAGGATTTGCCTGCAACACCTCAGAGTCATCGGTCTGAGAACAATCATGCATACTAGTCTGTATTCCATCAGTTCATATTTAATGACTTTAAGTGGAAAAAATGAATATTAATAATCATGTCTTACCTAGATATACGTATTGAGTATATTTCCAAAGTGTTGAGCTCTTGCCACAGGAGTGTTTCCAATTCTGTCTCTCACTCTGTCTGTGAGTCTTGCTCTTTATTATTAATATTTTTTTATTTATTTATTTATTTTTTTTACTGCTTGTTTCTGGTTGCAGGTTTATCTGATAGTTTGATCTCAGCTCTTGTATCTAAGATCTAACTGTGGTTTCAGAAAGAGGCATGAATAATCTTTATTTAAAACATGTTTTAAATATTGTATACTGTAAGTAGCACCTCTATGTAATGCAGATTTGTACAACTTATAGTTCCCTTTCAAGGGAACCCCGAACTGCATCCTCTAGGGGTTGCTATGGGGAACATCTTATTGTGACCCTTGTCTGAAGCATACATTGAAAACACACCAACGAGTTGGCCGCCGACAGCCCCTGACATCACTACCGGTGCGACTTTGGATAAACAGGTGCTGGGAGAACACCACAGTTAACCCCGAAGAGCCCACGTCACATTTCCACACTTGTCTACAGGACATCCACGGGCTCTGCACCCTTCCTGCATCCTCTCTTATGAGTCTACATCCCCTTCAGTGAATTGGTGCTTGTGGTACCATCGAAGAGAGACACAAAATCACTCTCAAGAATATTTTCGTACACTGTTCCTTGTAGGGCTGTAACGATATGCGATATGAAATCGAAATCGCAATACGCAGGTCCACGAACCTGTATCGCGATGTGAGAAGGCAGAATCGCGACACACCCCTCCTAGAGTTATCCTTCCTGTCCAGATCCAATGCTACCACATTTTTTTAATTACCATAAGTATTATTTGAAGTTAACATTATAAAATACATTTGAAGGAGTCGATTAATGCGGATACTCGTTATGAGTCATTTTTCTCCTGATAACCCCGAAAAGAACTTAAATTACACTTTCAGTTTTAATCGTACAGATAAGAGCAATACATCAATTGAGTCTGTAAAGGGTCTTCTTTTTTTTTGGATACAGACATAACAACAGAACTTTGTGCACTTATAAAATAAAGATAACAAACAAGGTGCGCTGTCTGCAGCCTTTGTCTGCGCTGATGTACAAACACGTCAATAAAATGAACTGTAACTCCGTGAAATCTCAACGAAGAGACATGAGATATTTATATATATATATATATATATATATATATATATATATATATATATATATATATATATATAGAAAGCCTGAAATGTCTGTTTTAAACTAAACAGGTGCTGCCGAACAGATATTCTGTGATAAAGTAATCCATATGAAAACAACGCAATGTCTGTTTTTCATGTCTCCGCTCATTATATCTAATGTGACCACGCCCCCGCGCTGAACGCGCTATTCAGATTCAAACTGAAGCGCGGCTTGAATACACACACACAGAAGAAAAAGCAGCGAAACTGTTCTTCAAGTTTTTATTTTATTTTACTGTTTGCTTCGCGATGAGAGCAATAAGACATAATGAACCCCGAAAAGATGTGATGTGGTTGAGGATTTGAGAAATGGATTTCCTCAGAAAAAAAAGAATGAAGTCCTCTATTCAACAGAGATAATAAACATGAGTAAGTCTCTTTATATTTATTTATATACTTGTTCTAGTTTTCACATAACGTGTAAACATTTTACTAGTTAGACTTTCCAAACTATAATTCCTGACTAAATGTATAATTAGGTGAAATATTTTTAAGTTTCAATAACAATAAGCAATACTGTATCATTCAAAAGCTTGATGTTAATAATATAAATGTAACAAATAAATGTAACTGTAACGAATGTAACAAAAAATGGTGTTCTTTTAATTTATCACCCCTAAAAAACCTGAAAAATATTCTCAGCTCTTTTCAACATCAATAATAATAATAATAATAATAATAATAATAATAATAATGATAATTATGATAATAATAAGAATGTAAGGGTTACATTCTTTCTTGTAACTCCTCCCTCAGTGTCACAGCTGAATGAGAGGCTCATTATGCAGCTCATTATGCAGCTCATTATTCAGCTCATTATGCGGCCTTTGTCTTCTCAGGTGTAAATCATAATGATATTCATGATAGTTAACGCTTACTCGCATATGACTTTTACCAACAAAAATGTAAATCAATATATTGTTTTCTGTGAGTGAGTAAACAAGATGATTTTCACATAATTTAGAAAGAAAAATTCTAGACTACAAGCTCCAGTTCTCAAAAATCCCGAGAACCATTGTTCTTTATGTGTTTTTTTTTTTGTTGTTGTTGTTTTTTTTTTGCTTTATTCAAGTGTTTTAACATTTTTAGTTTTTCACTAACCATGCATAACATTTTTTTTATTCTCAAAAACACAATCATGTACATACATGCTGCTCACATAATATTATAGCCCAGTTTGTGCTGATTACAGTAAGATTAGACTTTAGCCATTTAGGTATTTATAAGAAATAAAAAAATATCAGGGCATTACAAAACTTCTCCAGGCCCCAAAAATACCCTTAGACTCTAGAGGGTTAATAATTTTTTTTTTTTTTTTTTTTCCTCAAAATATCTTTTGAATTATTTTGTCAACCACCCCCCCCCATATCGAGGTTTGTATCGTACCGTGGGTCAAAAATCGTGATACGAACCGAATCGTGGGTTTGGTGTATCGTTACAGCCCTAGTTCCTTGCTAATGCAATGATCTTTCAAACCCTATCTGGAGCCTAATCCCTGGCAATCAAGAAAGAGCTGGAAACTCATCTCTCATACTCCGTATTATTAGCACTCCTTATGTTTATAACCTCTTTAATAGGATTTGCCTGCAACACATCAGAGTCATCACTCTGAGAACAATCATGCATTCTTGTCTGTATTCCATGTTAGTTCATATTTAATGACTTTAAGAGAAAAAATATTAAAAATAACTAGATAGTAAAGTTTGTTTTCAAACTTTAAGTTGGCTTGAAAAAGCCTGGCCAGAAAGTTAGAAAAATGTAGAAAGTTTGAAAAGCTTAAAAAGTTTTAAAAATGTAAAAGTTTGAAAAGTTAAGAAGTTTAAAAAAGAAAGTGATTAACATATTACTAGCATTATAAGCAAGTGACTACCATGTCGTTAGCATGATTAGCAAAGTTGTTAACATGTTTCTAGCATGTTGAGAGCATGATTTTAGCATGATTAGCATTTTGCTAGCATGTTTCTAGCATGTGACTAGCATGTTTCTAGCATGATCAGCATGTTGCTAGCATGTCGCTAACATTTTGCTAGCATGATTAACATGTTGCTAGCATGTTTGTAGCATGATTAGCATGTTGCTAACATGTTTCTAGCATGATTAGCATGTGGCTAGCATGTTGTTAGCATGTTTCGAGCATGATTAGCATGTTGCTAGTATGTCGCTAACATTTTGCTAGCATGATTAGCATGTTGCTAGCATGTTTGTAGCATGATTATCATGTTGTTAACATTTTAGTAGCATGATTAGCATGTGGCTAGCATGTCTCTAGCATGATTTTCATGTTGCTAGCATTTTATTAACATGATTAGCAAGTGACTAGCATGTCGTTAGCATGTTTGTAGCATGATTAGCATTTTGCTAGCATTTTGCTAGCATGATTAGCATGTTGCTAGCATTCCACTAGCATGTTTGTAGAATGATTAGCATGTTGTTAACATTTCGCTAGCATTTTGTTAGCATGATTAGCATGTTGCTAATATGTTTGTAGCATGATTAGCATGTTGCTAGCATGTCGCTAGCATGTTTGTAGCATTATTAGCATTTTGCTAACATGTTTCTAGTATGATTAGCATGTTGCTAGCATGTTGCTAGCATTTTTGTAGCATGATTAGCATGTTGTTAGCATGTAACTAACATTTTGCTAGCATGATTAGCATGTTGCTAGCATGTTTCTAGCATGATTAGCATGTTGCTAGCATGTTTCTAGCATGATTAGCATGTGGCTAGCATGTTGTTAGCATGTTTCTAGCATGATTAGCATTTTGCTAGCATGTTGCTAACATTTTGCTAGCATGATTAGCATGTTGCTAGCATGTTTGTAGCATGATTAGCATGTTGCTAACATGTTTCTAGCATGATTAGCATGTGGCTAGCATGTCTCTAGCATGTTGTTAGCATGTTTCTAGCATGAATAGCATGTTGCTAGCATGTCGCTAACATTTTGCTAGCATGATTAGCATGTTGCTAGCATGTTTGTAGCATGATTAGCATGTTGTTAACATTTTAGTAGCATGATTAGCATGTGGCTAGCATGTCTCTAGCATGTTGTTAGCATGTTTCTAGCATGATTAGCATGTTGCTAGCATGTCGCTAACATTTTGCTAGCATGATTAGCATGTTGCTAGCATGTTTGTAGCATGATTAGCATGTTGCTAACATGTTTCTAGCATGATTAGCATGTGGCTAGCATGTCTCTAGCATGTCTCTAGCATGTTGTTAGCATGTTTCTAGCATGATTAGCATTTTGCTAGCATGTCGCTAACATTTTGCTAGCATGATTAGCATGTTGCTAGCATGATTGTAGCATGATTAGCATGTTGTTAACATTTTAGTAGCATGATTAGCATGTGGCTAACATGTCTCTAGCATGATTTTCATGTTGCTAGCATTTTATTAACATGATTAGCAAGTGACTAGCATGTCGTTAGCATGTTTGTAGCATGATTAGCATGTTGCTAGTATGTCTCTAGCATGTTTTTAGAATGATTAGTATACAACTAGCATGTTGCTAGCATGATTAAAATGTGACTAGCATGTGGCTAGCATGGCTAGCAAGTGACTAACATGTTTCTATGCTAATCCAGGTAAAACCAATTGATTCAGTTAGAAACCAGCTAAGACCAGCGTGACAGTGGCCAAAACTACTTTAAAACATGTTAGAAGTATGTTTCTAGTCTGATTAGCAAGTTACTAGCATGTTATTAACATGTTTCTATGATAATCTAGTTAAAACCAGTTGATTCAGTAAAGAAAACCACCTAAAACCAGCTAAGACCAGCTAAAGCCAGCTTGACAGTGGCCAAAACCACTTTAAACCATGTTAGAAGTATGTTTCTAGTCTGATTATCAAGTTACTAACATGTTGTTAACATGTTTCTATGATAATCTAGCTAAAACCAGTTGATTCAGTAAAGGAAACCACCTAAAACCAGCTAAGACCAGCTAAAGCCAGCTTGACAGTGGCCAAAACCACTTTAAACCATGTTAGAAGTATGTTTCTAGACTGATTAGCAAATTACTAACATGTTGTTAATATGTTTTTATGATAATCTAGCTAAAACCAGTTGATTCATTAAAGAAAACCACCTTAAACCAGCTAAGACCAGCTAAAGCCAGCTTGACAGTGGCCAAAACCACTTTAAACCATGTTAGAAGTATGTTTCTAGTCTGATTAGCAAGTTACTAACATGGTATTAACATGTTTCTATGATAATCTAGCTAAAACCAGTTGATTCAGTAAAGAAAACCACCTAAAACCAGCTAAGACCAGCTAAGGCCAGCGTGACAGTGGCCAAAACCACTTTAAAACTTGTTAGAAGTATGTTTCTAGTCTGATTAGTGAGTAACTAGCATGTTGTTAGCATGTTTCTATGCGAATCTGGCAAAAACCAGCTAAAAACAGTGGATTCAGTAAAAACCAGCTAAAACCCAGCTAAGACCAGTGTGAGAGTGGTCAAAACCACTTAAAAACCAGTTTGGGAGACTAGCCAAAACAACTGATCAGCTTAGGCTGGTTTTAGCTGTATTCTCAGTAGAGAGTTTTTAAGGTTTGCCCTGGTAGTAGACAGCTTAAATATATTATAAGCCTTATTTTTCAAAAGTTTGTACCCCCGCAATGAAAGTCTATGGGATTTAAGGTGGTTTTGGTAGTCTGGTTTACGAAAACCATAAGCAGAATCAGTTAGAAAAGATATAGCAACCCGAGTCAGACCAGTCTGAAGGTCTGACCCGAGTTTGGTGGTTCTAGCTTGAAAGCTCTAGGAGGAGATAGTGTTTAAAATTTGGCTCAGAAGAATAATAATAATAACTAGAATTAAAAGTTAGTGAACTAACTTTGATGTTGGCTTGGCCATCTTGGCCATGGGGCAAAAGAGCCACAGTACTTGTGTGCACAACATTCTTGAGTTGCCCTGCTGCAAAAAAATAAAAAAAATAATACCATAAAAAATACACCTGCAACAGTCTTTTTCCATGGTCCCTTTGTTTTCTTTTTTAATAAAAAGCCTGGGCTATGATAACAGCTACGACAGGGTTGTCTAGCTGGATTTGAAATAAGTCATGCCTATTTTTCTCGTGTATGTATTTCACAGTCCTGTCACCGTCGCGTTGTGGGCAACGACACACTCTGAAACAATGCATTTTAAATCAAGGAGATCAAAAGGGGTCCAAGCACAATGGTGTGTATAAATGATGCAGTTACACAATGGACATGTATCTTTTCAAGTAAATTATGAGTTCTTTTGTGAGTACTATTATATGCACAACATGAAAATAGATAACTATCAGTGTCCTTTCTTCACTTTTTCAGTAATGTGTGATAACTTGATAAAAATATTGGCAATACTATTAAAATATGTTAAAATTTAATGATATCTAGGAGATGATGTTCAAGTCTTTGAACAGATGAGGTGTGCTATATTTTTTCTAACTTATTGGACTTACGGTTTTAATAAAAATAAATAATAAAAATCATAAAAATCCCTTAGACTTTAATTGTCAGGATGTTCAGATGAGCCAAGCTCCAAATCCCATTAGACTCAAACTTTGCTTCTATTAACTATTTCTAATCAATTTAAACTCATTCAAACTCGTGTAATATTTCAAATTTATTTATGTGCATAAATAAAACATTTATAAATATTCATTATAATTTTTTATAAACTTCAATAAGGCCCAATATAGTAATAATGCTAAAACTATAATCTCCTAAATACCATTCAATTTGACTCTATTTTCACGTTGTGCATATAATAGTACTCACAGAAGGAATCATAATTTACTTGAAAATAGGATATTTATGTATTTATTTGCAAGAACTCCTTTGTCTCTAAATATATCTTGAAGTATTTAGTATTTATCCTGTGGCGCCATCGTGTGGACAACATACTGAAAGCAGCTGGTGAATGCAATCTCTTTTAATATTCAATCCAGCATCAATACCTATTTTCGATTTATTTCTCAATAGTTTATGTTCATGTGTTTTCGCTTATATTAGCCAAGTTATTATGAATTTTTAAATAATCGTGTACTTGATTTGTCCGATCTACCGATGAAATGCCTTAGTCACTGTCCTTTGAAGCTGGAGAGATGGACTTTTTTTTCTTCCAGTATTCATAAGCTGTATCGCTCTGATATTTCATTTTGCACACATACACAGCTAAAAAACACCTGAATTCTGCTCTTCTTGTGTTCTAATGGGTGGATTGTGTGAGACATAATTTATTAATGAGATCTGACCCGATAATAATAACATATGTTGGTTTAGCTTGTCAGTGTGAATGAAATGTGTATTTATTTGTCCGATCTCGCCCCAAAACACGGCTGGCATGTGACTTTTTTTCCCTTCACAATGTCAAATATTGCGTTTTGCACACATACACGGCACAAAAACCCCTGGATTTTGCTCTCGTTGTGTTCTAAAGGGTGGATTGTGTGCATTCTGAATATATATTTTATTTTAAGATGCTCTTAAAAATATATATAAATGACTTTACCACAGGGAACTACACTAACTTTTTCCACTGGTGGCTCTTATCAGTCACCACTTTTTCAGTTACTGGCACAAAACATAATTTGGTCGCCCAAATTATTTATAGTAATTACTGGATAAAAATGAACAATAATGAAACTGTATTGCATACAGATGTGCTTTTTGTTTTACTTGCCATCTTTTAAACCACATGCCTTGTTCTATTTCTTACAGTAGACACAGTGCATTGCTCTGTCTTGTAGCTGGGGTTAGAGTTGTACAGAAAGAAAGTATACTTGTAAAGAAAGAAACACCTAAGCAAAACATGGTCAGGTCCCTAATTATTATTATTTTTTAAATCAATTTCACTGGTAGCCTACAGTATAAAGCATTTTTGGGTATAATATTTCACAGATTTCACACACTATTTTTCCATACTCACTTACATAAATGAACTAGTGGCCTGCACCCACTAGTAAAACAATTCTATCTGATTTTTGGATTGACTTTGGATAAATTCTTGTACTACAAGGTAATTCAGTCAAGAGCAGTGATTGATTTACTTTCATTTTCATACATTAAAGACACTGGAGCAGAGCTAGTCAATTAGACGCGGTCGCCTTAAGAGACAAACGCATCCATTATAATGATACACATCCGATTTTTTTGCAACTCTTTACTTTGACTTAAGACATAAACACATAATCTTTCGAACACACTTTCCAACACGGGTATTTCGACATATTTTGTATGTATTTGTTGTCGGTACAAAAGCAAGAAGAGTTTGAGACGCGTCTCTGCTTGCTCCCTGAACACCAGAACACCGCGCTGCTGAATTGAGCTCTTTTGTTTTTCCGCTCTTTTTTTCTGTTTATTTAAACTGCGATTCGTATTTGTTCGTTCAGGTGCAGGAGGACGTGAACGTCCTGAACGAGAGCTCAGTTCAGTGTTGCTGTTCGCGAGACGCGGCTCTCTCTCGCACCGAACACAGCGCGAGCCACCAGCTGCTCAGTTCAGCTTTCCCGCAGCGCGGGGCTGAAGCCAACTCGATGTGTTGAATGCTCGGAGCATGTTATAAAACGTATTCGTAAAATACACATTTCTGTTTTAATAAATGCTCATATTAAATCATAGCATAACACATAAGTAGGTACAAAAATAATCAGTGATGCAAATGCTGATGCATTTTTGCAATGATGCAAAAAAAACATTTTTGTCGCAGAGTAGCTCCCTGCTTTACCATGTTATGCAACGCTGAGCATCGCAGACTTTCAGTCTGACAGAGAAATCTCACAAGCACATATAAACACTCATTTTCATCTGTATAATATATTCTTCTAATTGTTTTGTGCCGTTTCGCTGCAGTGTTTTAATGTGAAAGGCTGTAATTTCTCTGTGGACTTCAAGTGTTCAGAGAAATACATCGCTAGCTCGCGGACATTTGGCTGCCGCGAATATATCATGTTATTACTTTAAACAGTTCAGAAACATCTGAATTTAGCTCTTGGTGTGCTCTAACGTGTGGATTGCGTGCAATCGCCGTTTTAAAAGGTCTTAAATAAGAATAAATTCGCTCGTTGTGAGCTCTAAGAGACAATGCCTCCAGCAGCTGACCAGCCGTGATTCTTCTCTCGTCTGACTAGTCTCTGCCCAGAAATAAATTATTAATGAGCCCTGACCCCTGTAATCAGATATGTTGGTTTAGCTTGTCAGTTTGAGGGAAATTGTATTATTTACTTGTATTTTTAACCAATGTAAAAGTGAAAGTAAACAAAACTCCGGGTATTGCAACCAGTAGGGGCGCGATTTTTCTCAGACAATGGAAGTCTATGGGTAATGAGTTTTTACATTTAAAAATTAAAAAAAAAAAAACTTTAAGTCTGATCATTCTGAAAAGATATAGCAACCTGCACCGCTCTATCCCGCAGGTGTCTGCCGAGTTTGGGGCTTGTGGCTTTAAAGCCCTAGGAGGAGTAGCGTTTAGAATTTCTGTGTCAGAAAAATAATAATAAGAAAAAGAAGAAGTTTAAATAGCATAACAGTATGTTGGCTTGTTGCCAAGCCAACATAACTAGATAAAAAAGTTCGTCAAGACAAACTTTAAGTTGGCTTGAGAAAGCCTGACCAGAAAGTCTGAAAAAGTTAGAAAAGTTAGAAAAGTTAGAAAAGTTTGAAAAGATTGAGAAATGTAAGAAGTTTAAAAAGTTTTAAGTTTGATGGTATTCAGTCTGAGATAGATAAGATAGATAAGATAGATAGATAGATAGATAGATAGATAGATAGATAGATAGACACATTCAGAAGATAGATAGATAGATCTAGGGTCCCCAGGAGTGGTTGCTAAGGTGTTGCTATGCGGTTGCTAGGGTACCCTGAGTGGTTGCTAAGGTGTTGCTATGCGGTTGCTATGGTATCTGGGATGGTTGCTAGGGTGTTGCTATGCGGTTGCTAGGGTACCATGAGTGGTTGCTAAGGTGTTGTTATGCGGTTGCTAAGGTATCTGGGATGGTTGCTAGGGTGTTGCTATGCGGTTGCTAGGGTACCCTGAGTGGTTGCTAAGGTGTTGCTATGCGGTTGCTAGGTTATCTGGGATGGTTGCTAGGGTGTTGCTATGCGGTTGCTAGGGTACCCGGGGTGGTTGCTAGGGTGTTGCTATGCGGTTGCTAGGGTACCCGGTGTGGTTGCTAAGGTGTTGCCATGCGGTTGCTAGGGTACCCGGGATGGTTGCTAGGCTGTTGCTATGCGGTTGCTAGGGTACCCTGGGTGGTTGCTAAGGTGTTGCTATGCGGTTGCTAGGGTGCCCTGAGTGGTTGCTAAGGTGTTGCTATGCGGTTGCTAGGGTATCTGGGATGGTTGCTAGGGTGTTGCTATGCGGTTGCTAGGGTACCCTGAGTGGTTGCTAAGGTGTTGCTATGCGGTTGCTAGGTTACCTGGGATGGTTGCTAGGGTGTTGCTATGTGGTTGCTAGGGTACCCTGAGTGGTTGCTAAGGTGTTGCTATGCGGTTGCTAGGTTACCTGGGATGGTTGCTAGGGTGTTGCTATGTGGTTGCTAGGGTACCCTGAGTGGTTGCTAAGGTGTTGCTATGTGGTTGCTAGGGTACCCGGGGTGGTTTCTAGGTTGGTTTGTATAGTTGCTAGAGTGTTGCTATGAAGATAGATAGATAGATAGATAGATAGATAGATAGATAGATAGATAGATAGATAGATAGATAGATAGATAGATAGATTAGAAACAGACAGATTATAGATAGATAGATAGATAGATAGATAGATAGATAGATAGATAGATAGATAGATAGATTAGAAACAGACAGATTATAGATAGATAGATAGATAGATAGATTAGAAACAGACAGATTATAGATAGATAGATAGATAGATAGATAGATAGATAGATAGATAGATAGATAGATAGATAGATTAGAAACAGTCAGATTATAGATAGATAGATAGATAGATAGATAGATAGATAGATAGATAGATAGATAGATAGATAGATTAGAAACAGACAGATTATAGATAGATAGATAGATAGATAGATAGATAGATAGATAGATAGATAGATAGATAGATAGAATAGATAGATTAGAAACAGACAGATTATAGATAGATAGATAGATAGAATAGATAGATTAGAAACAGACAGATTATAGATAGATAGATAGATAGATAGATAGAATAGATAGATTAGAAACAGACAGATTATAGATAGATAGATAGTTTAGAAACAGACATATTATAGATAGATAGATAGATAGATAGATAGATAGATAGATAGATAGATAGATAGATAGATAGATAGATAGATTAGAAACAGACAGATTATAGATAGATAGATAGATAGATAGATAGATTAGAAACAGACAGATTTTAGATAGATAGATAGATAGATAGATAGATAGTTTAGAAACAGACAGATTATAGATAGATAGATAGATTAGAAACAGACAGATTATAGATAGAAAGATAGATAGATAGATAGATTAGAAATAGATAGATAGATAGATAGATAGATAGATAGATAGATAGATAGATAGATAGATAGATAGATAGATAGATAGATAAATATATATGACATGATAGATTAGTTTGAATGAGTTTGAATGGGTTAGTAATAGTACATACAATATATACATAGTACATAGACTATGAGTTTAATGGGCTTCAGTGTGTTTAGATTTGAATTTTTGACAGTTGGAGTTTGACGGAATGTTCAGTTGAGCAGAGGCTTTTCAATGCAAGTCTATGGGAGTTTTTATGATTTTTAATCTTCAGTTTTATGAAAAGTATAAGTCCGATCAGTCTAAAAAGATATAGCAACTAACTTCAGATCAGTCTGAAGAGCTGGGCTGAGTTTGGAGTTTGTAGAGTTAAAGCTCTAGGAGGAGTAGCAGTCAAGAGTTTTAGTCTCAGAAGAATAATAATAATAATAATAACTAGAATTAAAAGTTAGTGAACTAACTTTGATGTTGGCTTGGCCATCTTGGCCATGGAGCAAAAGAGCCAAAGTACTTGTGTGCCCAACATTGAGTTGCCCCGCTGCAAAATTAATACACATAATAATGCCATAAAAAAATACACCTGCAACAGTCTTTTTCCGTGCTCCCTTGCTGTTTTCTTTTTTTAATAAAAAGCCTGGGCTATGATAACAGCTATGACAGGGTTGTCTAGCTGGATGTGAAATAAGTCATGCCTATTTTTCTCGTGTATGTATTTCACAGTCCTGCCACCGTTGCGTTGTGGGCAACGACACACAAGATTACTGAAACAATGCATTTTAAATCAAGGAGATCATAAGGGATCCAAGCACAATGGTTTGTATAGATGATGCAGTTACACACTGTTTAAAATTGTTTAATTTGTACTGTATGTTAATTCTATTTATTTATTTGTGCTATTTACATAATGTTTACTTTTTTAAGTTTGTTTTTGTTAATGTAAAATAGCACTGCATAGTCTTCACTGTAAGATAAAATACACAATCAAACCAAAATGTATTCAGACACCTTCAACATTTCTCACATAATCACAGTTTATTTGCTGTAGTTTAGAAACTGGTAATAATATATGACAATAACTCAGAACAAATTCATCTTGATAATTTTGGATAACTTTGATAAAAAGATATGTAATGGAATCAACCAAAACTTCAGACTGTCAGTATGACAATATTTACACAACTATCAATACTTTGTTGAACAGTTACCAAGCAAGAAATGCTTAATTTGGTTCAGTCTGTGGTGTGAAAAGGTTGCATTAACAATTAAAGAAAGAAACACTTAAGCAAAACATGGGCAGGTCCTTAATTATTATTTTTTTAAAATCAATTTCACTGGTAGCCTACTGTATGAAGAATTAGTGGGTATAATATTTCACAGATCACTATTTTGCCATACTCACTTACATAAATGAACTAGTGGCCTGCACCCACTAGTAAAACAATTCTATCTTATTTTTGGATTGACTTTGGATAAATTCTTGTACTACAAGGTAATTCAGTCAAGAGCAGTGAGTGATTTACTTTCATTTTCATACATTAAAGACTCTGACAGCAGAGCTAGTAAATTAGGCGCGGTCCCTTTAAGAGACAAACGCATCCATTATGATGATACACATCCGATTTTTTTTTGTGCAAATCTTTACTTTCACTTAAGACATAACCACATACTTATTCGAACACACTTTCCAACACGGGTATTTCGACATATTTTGTATGTATTTGTTGTCGGTACAAAAGCAAGAAGACTTTGAGACGCGTCTCTGCTTGCTCCCTGAACAACACCGCGCTGCTGAATTGAGCTCTTTTGCTTTTCGCTCTTTTTTCTGTTTATTTAAACTGCGATTTGAATTTGTTCGTTCAGGTCCAGGAGGAAGTGAACGTCCTGAACGACAGCTCTGTTCAGTGTTGCTGTCC
Source organism: Carassius gibelio (assembly GCF_023724105.1). Taxonomy (NCBI): domain Eukaryota; kingdom Metazoa; phylum Chordata; class Actinopteri; order Cypriniformes; family Cyprinidae; genus Carassius; species Carassius gibelio. Next base: position 1,669,709 of record NC_068377.1, on the reverse strand, counting down.
CTGTCCGCGATACGCGCGGCTCTCTCTCGTGCACACGCGCCATCAGCTGCTCAGTTCAGTTTCCCGCAGCGCGGGGCTGAAGCCAACTTGATGTGTTGAATGCTCGGAGCACGTTATAAAACGTATTCTTAAAATACACATTTCTGTTTTAATAAATGGTCATATTAAATCATAGCATAACACATAAGTAGGTACAAAAATAATCAGTGATGCATGCGACCCTTTTGGTCTCAGTGTAGCTCCCTGCTTCACCATGTTATGCAACGCTGAGCAATTGCTGCGACGTTAAGCCTGACAGAGAAATCTCACAAGCACATATAAACACTCATTTTCATATGTGTAATATATTCTTCTAATTGTTTTGTGCCGTTTCGCTGCAGTGTTTTAATGTGAAAGGCTGTAAATGTGTACTTCAAGTGTTCAGAGGAATACATCCCGAGCTCATCTGTGACGTTCAGCATGATGATTCAGTTAGAAACCAGCTAAGACCAGCGTGACAGTGGCCAAAACTACTTTAAAACCATATAATATATTATTCTAATTGTTTTGTGCCGTTTCGCTGCAGTGTTTTAATGCGAAAGGCTGTAAATTCTCTGTGGACTTCAAGTGTTCAGAGAAATACATCGCCAGCTCGCGGACATTTGGCTGCCGCGAATATATCATGTTATTACTTTAAACAGTTCAGAAACATCTGAATTTAGCTCTTGGTGTGTTCTAACGTGTGGATTGCGTGCAATCGCCGATATAATTTAATTATAAAAGGTCTTAAATAAGAATAAATTCGCTCGTTGTGAGCTCCGTGGAGACAGCCTGAGCTGAGCAGCCGTGATTCTTCTCTCGTCTTTCTGACTTCTCTCTGCCCAGACATCAAGTATTCATAAGCTGTATCACGCTGTCAAATTATATTTCATTTTGCCCACATAAACAGTTAAAAAACACCTGAATTCTGCTATTGTTGTGTTATTAGTTATTATTGATATTAGTGCAATTCGCTGTGATATTATTTTTGGAAGCGCTTAAAAAATGCTGATGACGCGCTCATTTCTCTCTCGTCTTTCTCGCTGTTCTTTGGCCAGAGACATAATTTATAAATGAGATCTGACCCGGTAATAATAACATATGTTGGTTTAGCTTGTCAGTGTGAATGAAATGTGTAGCCTATTTATTTGTCCGATCTCGCCCCGAAACGCGGCTGTCATGTGGACTTCAAGTGTTCAGAGAAATACATCGAGCTCGCGGACATTTGGCTGCCGCGAATATATCATGTTATTACTTTAAACAGTTCAGAAACATCTGAATTTAGCTCTTGGTGTGTTCTAACGTGTGGATTGCGTGCAATCGCCGTTTTAAAAGGTCTTAAATAAGAATGAATTCGCTCGTTGTGAGCTCCGTGGAGACAGCCTGAGATGAGCAGCCCTGATTCTTCTCTCGACTGCTCTCTGCCCATAAATCAATTATTAATGAGCCCTAACCCCTGTAATAATCAGATATGTTGGTTTAGCTTGTCAGTTTGAGGGAAATTGTATTATTTACTTGGTATTTTTAACCGGTTTAAAAGTGAAACAAAACCCGACTCCTCCCTTTAATCTCGGTTATTGCAACTAGGGGCGCAATTTTTCTCAGACAATGTAAGTCTATGGGTAATGTATTTTGACATTTAAAAATTAATAAAAAAAAAACTTTAAGTCTGATCAGTCTGAAAAGATATAGCAACCAGCACCGCTCTATCCCGCAGGTGTCTGCCGAGTTTGGGGCTTGTGGCTTTAAAGCCCTAGGAGGAGTAGCGTTTAGAATTTCTGTCAGAAAAATAATAATAAGAAAAAGAGGAAAAAGAAGAAGTTTAAATAGCATAACAGTATGTTGGCTTGTTGCCAAGCCAACATAATAAGAAGTTTAAATACAATATCAGTAAGTTGGCTCTCTCAAGCCAACTTAATAATAAGATTAAATAGTAGATCAGTAAGTTGGCTTTTTCAAGCCAACTTAATAACAAGCATGTTTTCCCTTAATGTACATATTGAGGAGATTTATACAGCGCCGTGCTTGTGCCATTGGAGTGTTTCCAATTCTGTCTCTCACTCTGTCTGTGTGTCTTGCTCTTTATTATTATTATTATTTTACTGCTTGTTTCTGGTTGCATGTTTATCTGATAGTTTGATCTCAGCTCTTGTATCTAAGCTCTAACTGTGGTTTCAGTAAGAAGCATGCGTTTTTTTTTTTTTTTTTACATGTTTTAAACATTGTATACTTTAGGCAGCACCTCTATACAGATTATACAATTTATAGTTCCCTTTCAAGGGAACTTCAGAACTTCCTCTAGGGGTCGCTATGGGGAACACCTCGTCGTGACTCGTGTCTGAAGCATACATTGAAAACACACCAACGAGTTGCCCGGCGACAGCCTCTGATGTCACTAGCGATGCGACTATAAACAGGCACCGGGAGAACACGTCATTCTCTGTTTTGTCTTCACTGACTGTTCTGTTTGATGCTTGCATCTGAACAAACTGATAAGAGCGATCTTTCTCTGTCTATCATGGTGACTACTAGCAAAGCATATAGACAGTGTGTGTATCCGTGTCTGCGTTATTTGACACCCAATGACACACACACAATCTTTGCGTCATTTGTTTGGGTGAATGTATTTGAAGTGGTAATCTCTGTGCATTGTGAGTGTTTTTCAATGAAAAAGCTCCGCTCTCGTTTGTCTTTCTTTTCAAGGAAAGAGAATTTCGAGGATAATGAGCTAGTGGGGAACACAGGTGGATCTGGCTGAGGACTTTAAAGACGGACTTTCCCTTTCGCGCTCATCAGCAGCAGATGAGAAAGAGCCCTGGGAGGATGGTGTTATATGTTTAATATATATTTATAGTTTATTGCTCTGCTGGGTTCTACCCAGGAAGAGCATGAGATGTCCTAGAATGGCGAAACAGTTGAAGCTGAGCCTTCTCAATCCTCTTGCTCTGCGTATGTAGAGCTGTACATTTTGTCTGGTCAAAGGAGAACTGACCCCCAACTGAGCCTTGTTTCTCCCAAGGTTTTTTTCTCCATTCTGTCACCGATGGAGTTTCGGTTCCTTGCCGCTGTCGCCTCTGGCTTGCTTAGTTGGGGTCACTTCATCTACAGCGATATCGTTGACTTGATTGCAAATAAATGCACAGACACTATTTAACTGAACAGAGATGACATCACTGAATTCAGTGATGAACTGCCTTTAACTATCATTTTGCATTATTGACACACTGTTCTCCTAATGAATGTTGTTCAGTTGCTTTGACGCAATATATTTTGTTTAAAACGCTATATAAATAAAGGTGACTTTGACTTTGACTGTTGGAGGTTATGGATAGCTCCACGGCAAAGTTGGACTTGCCATGGAAGCACATTAGCAAGGTAAAGCCGCAAGTTCGGCTCGCCCAGCGTTATTTCTCTGACCATAGCCCTCCAGCTCAGGTGAGCCTTCCATTTCAGCCTGATCTCCATGCAGAGATCAATAAGGAATGGAAGAGGCCGTTTTCTTCTTGCAGACATTGGTTTTAGCACAAGAGTTATGCCAGCATTGAGGTGATTCGCAAAAGCAGCTATGAGAGGATGCCCCCTGTAAAAGAGCTATCTTTCTGTGGGAGAGACATTCTCTCTTAAATCTCGCTCCTTGGCATCTAAGCCCCTTCAGGATACATCTCACTTAAATGGCAAGGCATACGCAGCAGCAGGTCCTGCTGTGGCTTCATTGCACATGATGGCAGTGCTTCAAGCATGTCAGATTGATCTGCTAAGAGACCTGGGTAAAGGCGAGGGACCTTTTCCTGGACAGGTTGCTGAGCTGTGCTGCACCACAGAGATTTCTACAAAGTTGTGCTCTTGCCACAGAAGTGTTTCCAATTCTCACTCTGGCTGTGTGTCTTGCTATGTATTAATATACATACACATTAATATACATACACATATATATATATATATATATATATATATATATATATATATATATATATATATATATATATATATATATATATATACTGCTTGTACTGCTTGTTTCTGGTTGCAGATTTATCTGATAGTTTGATCTAAGCTCTTGTATCTAAGATCTCACCGTGGTTTCAGTAAGAGGCATGAATAATGCTTATTTGAATCATGTTTTAAATATTGCATACTGTATGTAGCACCTCTATGTAATGCAGATTTGTGCAAATTATAGTTCCCTTTCAAGGGAACTTTGAACTGTGTCCTCTAAGGGTCGCGATGGGGAACACCTTGTTGTGACTTGTGTCTGAAGCATACATTGAAAAAACACCAACGGGTTGGCCGGTGACAGCCTCTAACGTCACTACCGGCGCGACTATGGATAAATAGGTGCCGATAGAACACGTCATTCTCTTCTTTGTCTTCACCGTCTTTTCTGTTTGAAGCGTCCATCTGAACGAACTGGCAAGAGCAATCTTTTTCTGTCTATCATGCTGACTACTATCAAAGCATTTAGACAGTGTATTTGAGGTTGTAATCTCTGTGCATTGTGATTGTTTTTCAATGAAAAAGCTTTCTTTTTGAGGAAAGAGGGGCAGCCATCTGCTTTCTGCAGTTCAGGGCCCGCCGCTGCTGACGCATGGAGGAGAATTAGCTTGTGGGGATCAGAGGTGGATCTGGCTGAGGAGTATAAAGAGGGACTTTCCCTTTCGTGCTCATCGGCGGCAGACGAGAAAGAGCATTGGGAGGATGGTGTTATTGTCACAGTGTCTGGGTTGTGTTCCCTGGGGTTCCACTAGATGTCCTCCCTTCTCAAGGTGTCTGTCACCATATCACTTCCTGTTCCCTTATTTGGTCACCTTCCTCCTTGTTGTGTAATTGATTGTTCCCCATCTGTCTCCTGTTCCCTCATTATCCTTCCGTGTATTTATTCCCTGTCTTTCTGAGTCTGTGGACGGAGTCCTTGTTTAATGTCTGAGTATTATTCATATCCGTCAATTCTTGCCTTGCCTTGCCTTGTGTTCGTGTCTTGTTTATGTTGTTTGGATCTTCTGGTTTTGACCCTGCCTGGATTGTTTACCCGTTTGGATTACCCTTAATAAATGACTTACCTGCAATTGGTTCCAGTACACCGATCGTGACAGAAGGACTCCGTCAACGTAGGAAGCAGCGGTATGTCGTTTTTCCATTCCCCAGCCAAGATGGCGGAGAAGCGAGCCAAGTATCTTAGGTTAACCGCCCTCCGCCAAGAGGGCAATGAAGTGGGCTACCAGCCAAGCGCCACAGCCCAAGATGGCCGCCAGCCCAGCGCCAATGACCAGATTGGCCACCGGTTCAGCGCCACAGCCCAAGATGGCCGTCAGCCTAGCGCCACAGCACAAAATGGCCGTCAGTCCAGTGCCACAGCACAAGATGGCCACTAACCCAGCACCACAGCCCAAGATGGCCGTCAGCCTAGCGCCACAGCACAAAATGGCCGTCAGTCCAGCGCCACAGCACAAGATGGCCGCCAGCCTAGCGCCACAGCACAAGATGGCTGCCAGCCCAGCGCCACAGCTCAAGATGGCCGCCAGCCTATCGCCACAGCACAAGATGATTGTCAGCCCAGCGCCACAGCATAAGATGGCCGCTAACCCAGCGCCAATGCCCAAATTGGCCGCCAGTCCAGCGCCACAGTACAAGATGGTCGCCAGCCCAGCACCACAGCACAAGATGGCCGTCTTTCCAGAGTAATGGCCCAAGATGGCTGCTTGCCCAGCGCCACTGCACAGGATGACAGTTACAGCTCCAAAGTCAGGGCTTGTCACCGTTGACCCTCCAGAGTCAGGTCAAATCACCGTTGACCTTTCAGATTCAAGTCAAGTCACCGGTGATCTTCAAGGACTGAGTCAAATCACCGGTGATCTTCAAGGACAGAGTCAAGTCACGGGTGATCTTCAGGAACAAATACAAGTCACCAATGGTCCTCATGTACAAGTGCAAGTCACTGATGGTCTTCATGAACAAATGCCAGTCACCAAAAATCTTCTCGAGCAGAGTCAGGACAGCACCGATCTTCTGGAGTCCAGTAAAGACACCAGGGGATTACCAGAGTTTCGTAGTCCCGTTGGTCTGGCCACACAGAGGTCTGCTCTGCGTTGGGGGGCTTTCTTCCTGACCACATGGCTGTGGTGGTCTTCTGCTTCGTTTTGGGGGGCTCTCGACCTGACCACACAGTTGTGGTGGTCTTCCGCTCTGCCCTGGAGGGCTCTGGCTTCGACCACATGGCTGTGGTCGTCTTCTGCTCTGCCCTTGGGGGCTTCCGTCCTGACCACACGGCTGTGGTTGTCTTCTGCTCCGCCCTGGTGGGCGCCACATGATGTCCTTCATGGACTTCTGTTTTGTGTTCTTGGTTTCGGTTTTGTTTCTGTCTGTTCCCCTCAGTTAGTCTGGCCTTCCGTCCCTCCCCCAGTACACCGATCGTGACAGTTATATCTTTAACACTTTCTGATTCTGAGGTTAGTGCTCTGCTGGGTTCTACCCAGGAAGAGCAGGAAATGTCCGAGGATGGCGAAGAAGCTGAGGCTCAGCATTCTCAATCCTCCTACCCTGCGCATGCTGTTTGGAGTTTATGGATCGCGCCACGGCAAAGTTGGACTTGCCATGGAAGCACATTAGCAAGGTGACGCCGCGAGGTCGGCTCGACGAGTGTTATCTTTCTGACCATAGCCTTCCAGCTCAGATGAGCCTTCCATTTCTGCCTGATCTCCATGCAGAGATCGAAAGTAATGGAAGAGGCTTTTTCATTCTCGCATCCATTGGTTTCAGCTTAAAAGTTAGGCCAATGTGAAAAAGCTCTACCTCCTTTAGTGGACTTTGCTATCCTAGGAACTACCAAAAGTCCAGCGTTTTGTGACCTTAGGGTGAGTGATGGGTTGTAGCGTGGTAGAAGGCTAGTTAGGTATGCAGGAGCTAAACCATTTAGGGCCTTATAGGTAAGTAATGATAATTTGTAACTGATACAGAACTTAATAGGTAGCCAGTGCAGAGACTGTAAAATTGGGGTAATATGATCATATTTTCTTTACCTATCTAAACAGGGTGTTGCTACTAGGGATCTGTTGAGACAGATCAAGGAACAAAACAAAGGAAATGAGAAGAAGAACTGGACTGTTGCCCAGTAGTCGAAAGTCCTCTTTTCAGATGAGAGCAAGTTTTGTATTTCATTTGGAAACCAAGCTCCTTGAGTCTGGAGGAAGGGTTGAGAAGCTCATAGCCCAAGTTGCTTGAAGTCCAGTCTTTAGTTTACAAAGTCTGTGATATTCTGGGGTTCAATGTCATCTGCTGGTGTTGGTCCATTGTGCTTTTAAAAAATCAAAGTCACTGCACATTTACTATGATATTTTGGAGCACTTTATGCTTCCTTCTGCTTACCAGCTGAAGATGCTGATTCAGTTTTCCAGTAGGATCTGGCACCTGTCCACACTGCCAAAAACACCAAAAGTTGGTTAAATGACCATGGTGATGGTGTGCTTGACTGGCAAGCAAACTCACCAGACCTGAACCCCAGAGAGAATCTATAGCCGTGTTTCCACCACAGGAACTTTACCCAGGAACTAGGGCCTGGTACTCGGTGTGTTTCCACCACAGGAACCAGGAACGCGATCAGCGGGAGCTCAGTCCTCATGTATCCACCGAGAGCAGCCTCACCTCGGCTAGACCTTCTGATATGTGCCACTGGCTTTGATGTCTCTTTAGTGATTAAATATAACATATAATTATTTTTGGGTAAATCTAACAGGTTACTTTTGGTCTGTATTCAATTTATCTATATGTTGAAAATAAAAAAAGGCAAATTTATATGATATTTAGTTTAATTGTAATGATTGTATATACACGTTTCCCTGAACTAAGTACATTTCTGCAGCTGTTATTATGTGTAAATGAAAACGAAAAGAGGCAGTGGTATTTGATATCCTGTTTTATCCTGTTTTGCAGTAGCCATGGTCAGCTGACTGAAGTTATGAAGTACGCTGCTTATTGGAGATTTATCGGATTTGCGTCGACGTCGGACATCACACTCCCGAGTCGAATGCACAAAGTCTGCACTACCGAGGGTGCACCAAAATCAGTGTATACTTTGTATTGAGAAACGCACGCAGACCTACATCACGAGTCTATTTGCCTAATCTTCCCGGTGCTTTACACCGTGGTGGAAACGCAGAAAGCAACAGGTCTGGGAGGAAAAAGTTCCTGGTACAAATGTTCCGGGTAATTTCTGTGGAAACGCAGCATGTGAGAAATGAAAAACAAGAGACCAAAAAATGCAGATGAGCTGAAGGCCACTGTCAAAGAAACCTGTGCTTCCAGACCACCTCAGCAGTGCCACAAACTGATCACCTCCATGCCACGACGAATTTAGGCAGTAATTAAAGCAAAAAGAGCCCCTACCAAGTATTGAGTACATGTACAATAAATTAATGTACTTATGCCAACATTTATTTTTTTTATTTTTTTATTGGTCTTATGAAATATTCTAATTTGTTGAGATAGTGAATTGGTGGGTTTTTGTTAAATCTTACATCAGTTTTTGTGAAGATATGTGCATTCCTACCAGGACTTAGTTAACCTATAGCAATGACAAACCATGGTTCACTCCAAAGCTTAGACACAAAGTTAAAAAAAGTTTAAAAAAGTGTTTTTAATCTAGATTTAAAGCGAGAAAGTGTGTCTGAACCCCGAACATTATCAGAAAGGCTATTCCAGAGTTTGGGAGCCATATGCGAAAAAGCTCCACCCCCTTTAGTGGACTTTGCAAGTCCAGCGTTTTGTGACCTTAGGGAGCGTGGTGGATTTTAGCTTGGTATAAGGCTAGTTAGGTAAGCAGCGAACCGTGCCACCCCTATAACCTCAATAATCAATCAATTACAGGCCTAAAACAATCATGCCCGAGCAGACAGATATTAGTACATCTCATCACACCGGCACCCGCGTCTAAATCAGTTGTATGGTCTGGTTTTCAGTCTAAAACAGTTGCGTCAAGTATAAATGTCTGGTCTGTTTTGGGAGGTGCGCACACAGTCAGTGGAGGCTCGCGATCGATGGGTAGGTGACTCCGGACGTAGGGCTTTGGTGTAGCGTTAGCTCTAGTGAGAAGTGACGGACACTGAAGCAGAGGAGAGAGCAAAACGAGTGAATCCTGAATTAGAAGTACAAAACAAGGCTTTTAAAAAAAGATGCAAAAGGGTCAGAGTGATCTCATATATTTATTCTGTAGGATTTTCAAAGAAATAACGTTTGGTGTTCCTCAGAAGACAGAAGGTCATACAAGTTTGGAACCACATGAGGATAAATACATGACATAATGTTCAGTTTTGGCTGAACTATTGCTGAATTGCAATTGATACTTGTCTTTGACATTTCACCTGATAATAGTTTTGATAAATGTATTTGAAAATATACCGTTTTATTATTTTTATTGTTTTTCTATTTTACAAGGAAAGGTGTGTGATGATGCAAACAGGAGTGGATATATTGCTTGGCTGAAAACTGCTGAGAAAAGCATCGTGTGTTAAAAAAAAAGAAGTCTAGAGAAGAGAAAAAGCCTATTTTCTCCAGGAAGGTTCAAACACCATGACAGACTTTAATTAGCTTTAACATGTATTCTGCATTCATGGTAATGAATGAAATGCTGTTGTTTAACCTGATAAATGTCAGCATTATACATTTTATGACATTAAGAGTAAATATTAACCAAATAAGAGTGTATTTGTGTCTTTGCAATGATATGAATTGAAAGATTGAAAGTGAAGACATTTTGGTGCAGGGGAAAATATTACAATGTTTCAATAAAATAATTAAACGTAAACATTTGTTTTGTGGTTTTTCAAGTTTATGAAAACAGACAAAATTGTACTTTTGTCGCAATTTTAATTAAAGTTCTACAAAGACCAAAAATGTCATGCTGTACTATAGTTGTGTATTGACAGAAAATTAGTGAGATGAGTGTTTGATGAGTTACAAATAGATCTTCTGTTCACTGAAATTTTACATTTTCAGCTGAACACTGTGGCAGTGTTGACCAGTTAATCCATGTGTTAACTTTGAACAACAACAACTTTGGTGTTCTCATCATCCATTCTGGTGTTAATATGTTACAACTTAAGAGAAAAGCTAGATACCATATCAAACAATAAATTAGCGCTTCTCAATTCCCTCATAAATAATTATAACGAAGTCACCTCTACGTAAACTTTAAATGTTACAAGAGACAGGAAGCAGTTTAAAGGTTAAGGTTTATGATAAATCAACTTTATGCATTTACACTTAGTTGTACTATATACACAAGCATATATGCAGACCATTCGTCGTATACACAGGTAGTTTTAATTATTTTAGACAAACTACCGGCATTTCAGTACGCAACAGACTAAGCGATTAATTTAGCACGTTTTGGGCAGTCTTTTTAGTAACTGAAACGACTCAAACTCATATTTATTCCCAGACTTTTATGTATATCGAGAGCATTATGGAAACGGTCTCATTGAGAGTGATGTAGGTGGCTCTTAAAAGAGCCTTTGGGGTGTGACGCGGCTGACGCAGCGACGGGTTTAAGCGCGCTCTCCGCGGATGCGGCGGGCCAGCTGGATGTCTTTGGGCATGATGGTGACCCTCTTGGCGTGGATGGCGCACAGGTTGGTGTCCTCGAACAGACCGACCAGATAAGCCTCACTGGACTCCTGCAGGGCCATGACAGCGGAGCTCTGGAAGCGCAGGTCCGTCTTGAAATCCTGAGCGATCTCTCGCACCAGACGCTGGAAAGGCAGTTTGCGGATCAGCAGCTCGGTGGACTTCTGATAGCGGCGGATCTCTCGGAGAGCCACGGTCCCGGGCCTGTAACGGTGGGGCTTCTTGACGCCGCCGGTGGCTGGGGCGCTCTTCCGGGCGGCTTTAGTAGCGAGCTGCTTCCTCGGGGCTTTACCACCGGTGGATTTACGAGCGGTCTGCTTGGTTCTTGCCATCGCTAAGATATACTTCTCTTTCTGAGTAAGTAGAAATGCTGCTCTATGTTACGCGCCTGCTTTTAAAGCCGTGTACAGCCACAGCTTCCTGCGTCATAAAAGTGCTGAGGCCTGTGATTGGTACATCTGCATGACTGCAAGCCAATGAATGTACACCTCATGTTTTCAAACAGCATTTTGTTTCCCGCTCAAAATGCATAGTTCTGGTTTGCTACTTCAGCATCACAAGGCACAAGCACTTTTCTTTAGACTTCTTATTTACGTGGTATTTCATAGCTGAATTTGCTTACTATCCCTATACAATCAAAACCAAAAATAGACACCATCCAAAGAATAATATATTTTACAAACGTAATGTGCGATTTTTATTTTTATGTACTTATTCTTCATGAAGATTTGACATTAAATGATGGGTGTTATTAAATGACATTACTGCATGACTCTACGGATTAAATAAACCTGAAGAAATGGGTGACTTTTAAAAGAGGCTTTGTGTTTCAAAAACAATTGAATCGGTCTCTTTCTATCTGCATTAAATCAAAACTACAAAAGGCACACCTCCGAAGAACAACATAATCCAAAACAGCTTGTTGCAGTTTATGATTACCTATTGGTAATATATAGATATTTATTTATTCTACATGGACATTTAATTTATAAGAGGTAGTGTTGCTTATGTGAAAACAACATTATTGGTTAAATAAGTAAAAGCGCTTTCAATGAGATAAAATGGGTGGCTCTTAAAAGAGCCTTTGTTTTAGAAACAGAGCGGACTCGGTTTACTTGGCTTTGGCGGGTTTCTCGGTCTTCTTGGGCAGCAGCACGGCCTGGATGTTGGGCAGCACGCCGCCCTGAGCGATGGTCACTCGACCCAGGAGTTTGTTGAGCTCCTCGTCATTGCGCACCGCCAGCTGCAGGTGACGGGGAATGATGCGGGTCTTCTTGTTGTCTCTCGCGGCGTTTCCAGCCAACTCCAGGATCTCAGCGGTCAGATACTCGAGCACAGCCGCCAGATAGACGGGAGCTCCGGCACCGACGCGCTCGGCGTAGTTTCCTTTACGGAGAAGTCTGTGAACACGACCGACGGGGAACTGCAGCCCTGCTCTGGAGGAGCGAGTCTTGGCCTTCGCTCTCGCTTTGCCGCCGGTTTTGCCTCTTCCACTCATTGTTGTGAGTATGATATTTCTACGTTAGAAATGCAGACAGTGATAACATGAACCTCGCTCTGCTGTATTTAAAAGAGTGTGCGAGTCGCTCATTGGTTTAGAGTCTGTAAGATTTCAAACCAATCACTGTACTTCTCTCCAACACCGCCCTCCAAAGCCACGCCTCCACAGCCGGCGCTAGTGATGGGATTTATGGCTCTTTGAGGGGATCCGGATCTTCGCGATCCGTTCCTTTCAAAGAGCCGTTCAAAAGAATGGCTCTTTTGGCTCTTTTTAAATATTTAGTCAGTTTTAAGAAGCCAGCTTGGGAGCATCTCAGTTTATCCTGGAAATAATCACTGGGAGGTATTATGAGGTGAGATTTGTAGTCAAATAATTAAAGCTCAGATATCACACACCAATATCTGAGTTTGAATTATTCTGAAATATTGATTATTACCTCATTTCTCATGTGTCGACTATATTCCATAGGGTTGCACAAATCCCTCTGCTTAGACAGTGACATCATTATTTTGATTTACCTTTAGTACAAAGTGTGTGTGTGTGTGTGTAAAACTACGTTGACTTATGTTATTCATACAATACCTACTCACAAATAAACATAAAAAACAAAGCCGGCTGCAATGAATTCCTGTGAAAACAGCTTTTACTACAAACACTTCCACACAAGAACATTGTTATCACACAAGAACATTTTGATAGAAAACTATTTTTTTTTTAAGTAGATAAAATTAGAATAAATAAAATGGAAATGTCTACATACTACATACTATTACTACTGTAAACTTTGCAAATAGGACATCAGCCCCTTCAAGTCAATGAACAATAACAAAGTGGGCTGCAATGAATGTCTGTGGAAAACAGCTTTTAGTGAAACATTTCTATACAAGTACAGTATCACAAAAGAACATTTTTAATGATTTTAAAATAAGTTTTAAATGAACACAAAGTGCAATGTAAATGCATGCACAACTAATAACTAATATCATCACGCTATAAAGGGTTGGCCTGCGCTGGGTGCGCCCCTCCCCCTATAACTGTTCTGTCTCCTGGCGGAGCTCATTTGTATGAACACGCATAGGAAAAAAGAACGATAGAAAGAACGGCTCCTCTCCAGTCGCGACTCGGCTCCCATCGTTCATGTTTATGAGCCGTTCAAAAGAATCGGTTCGTTCGCGAACGTCACAACTCTAGCCGGCGCGCGGATTGTACAGCTTTAAGAAACACGACAGAAAACATTCAAGAAATGCTGAAAGTGTGTGCTAAAGTTTTTCAAAATAGTCGTCAATGCAAAAAGCATTGATCTATATTGTTTTTAACCTAATTAAATTTAGATCAATGAGCCATTAAAGCTTTAATTTTAACATATGTATTACTTGTGTTTTTTTCTAAATACACAGTCAACATGTACAACATTGTAAATCGCGGTAAGCTCAGATACATCTAATTTATCTTGTTAATTAACTATTTTATTCGCACTGTATTCTTCTAATGTTAGGTATACTGAGTAATCTTGCTGTCTACAAACATTTTCTAATCAAACAAAATAATGATTTGGACAACACAAGAGAGGTTGGTCTTTTTGTTCCGTGGTGTGATACTTTTTTTTTTCAGTGTGGATAAGACTACAGTTGACCATTGATTTCAGCAAACATAAGCAAGCAGAAAAACTGGTCACACACCCGTGGTCATAAGATCTTATAAATGTCCTATTTAGTGCTCAGTTATTTGTTGTGTTGGTGATGGATTACTGTCATGTTGTGTCTGTCGTTTTATTAATTGTATAGTTTTTAAAATACAATGGTCATACAGTATACTTACATGTCTTATACTAACTTTACTTCCATAAAGTAAACTGCTCTTTCTTTCGAGTTTGTGGGTGGCTCTGAAAAGAGCCGTTGGGGAATAGAACAGCAAGTTTTTACTTCTTCTTGGGAGCTGCCTTTTTAGGCTTGGCAGCTTTAGGCTTCGCTGTCTTGGGTTTGGCGGCCTTGGTCTTTTTGGGGCTCTTGGCTGCTTTCTTGGGCGCCACGGGCTTCTTCGCCTTCTTGGGGCTCTTCGTGGCCTTCTTGGCGGCGGCAGCGGGTTTCTTGGCCTTCTTGGGGGATTTCTTAGCGGCGGGCTTCTTTGCCGCTGCGCTCTTGGGCTTCTTGGCAGCAGCGGGTTTCTTGGCCGCGGGCTTCTTGGCTTTAGGAGCCGCTTTCTTCGCCGGCTTCTTCTTGGTCTCGGTCTCCTTCTTGCTGATCTTGAAGGATCCAGAGGCGCCGGTTCCTTTGACCTGCAGCAGGATGCCTTTAGTCACCAGGCTCTTGATGGCGAGCTTGATGCGGGAGTTTTTCTTCTCCACGTCGTAGCCGCCGGCGGCGAGAGCTTTCTTCAGAGCAGCGAGAGACACGCCGCTCCTCTCCTTGGATGCGGACACGGCTTTAACGATCAGATCACCGACAGATGGACCTGCTTTCTTGGCTTTAGCGGCGGACTTCTTCTTAGGCGCTTTGGCCGGCGGGGCGGCTGCGGCTGGGGCGGTTTCTGCCATCTCTAGTACTGGATTTGTAGTCTTCCGAACGCTTGGTTCAGTAATGATAGACTTTCGCGCTCCGCTCGCGCTCTTAAACAGGACATGAGAACCTTATAGACTCAACCTGATCGCTCTGCGACTGTGCGCCTCCAGAAGCGCCTCGCGCTTGTGTTTTCTTCTCTTAACATTTTGGTCAAAACTGGATTGGTGAAGTGGTTTAAGGCAGTAAAAATATAGTGAACACCAAGCAGAGGTTCTTGGCTATCTTTGGACACTAAAAGACTCGACGAGGAAATGTTTATTGTGTCTCCGTCAGAACGAATCAATGGCGAGCAGCAGTCACGGAGGAAAAGTCTCGTGTAAATTCGATGCCATGTTTAAGTGAAAAGGTTGATACAGACTGAAATCTTCATCTGTGTGTCCAGCAAACAGTCTGAAAGTCAGTTTAGGTCGATGGTCATCACGTAGGGACGTGTGCAGTGTTTCCTTAAGTCTCTGTTTTGTCCTGATTGAAGCACAGTCTGTCCGCTCCTCCTGGAGTCTGTGTCTGGAGCTTGTCATCATCACATCATCTGTGGATTTGTTACATCATGTAAATAACGTCACTTATTGTGTTTTTGTTATATTTTGATTAACAATGCCTATTGTATTTTGATCAGAAATACTTATAATCCTGTGGTATTACTCATGTGTCACTTCAATCAACAAGGACTTCATCATAACAGACCTGGTCTCACTTCATGCTGATTGTTCTCTGTCCGGTTCAGAGTTCAAACCCCAAGTTTTTTATTTTTAAGTCCCTAAACATCTGAACCCCTCTTATCTATCTGAGCTTCTATCTCCACATAACCCTTCACCAGCTCTATTTTCCATTGATGATTAAATTGTTACATTTGACTTCTGTTTTTGTTCTGTATTTTTTTTTTTTTAATCTGAGATTTTTTTTTTTATCTGTGATTATTTTATCTGATGCTATAAAGGACATTGGCCAGCTGCCGCTGTTTTAATGATATTAAGTAAATTACATTTTAAACTACAACTCAAGTGATTGATCTTTCCAAGGGGAAGTCGTGGCCTAATGGTTAGAGAGTGGTATTGAAGGTGGAGAGAGAACTGTACATGCACTCCCCCCACACACAATTCCTGACGGCCCAAGACTCGACTCACAACCCTTCGATTTCGAAGTTCTCTCTCCACCTTCAATGCCACGACTTCGGTGCCCTTGAGCAAGGCACCAAACCCCCAACTGCTCCGGGTGTGTGTTCACAGTGTGTGTGTGTTCACTGCTCTGCGTGTGCACTTCGGATGGGTTAAATGCACAGCATGAATTCTGAGTATGGGTCACCATACTTGGCTGAACGTCACATCACTTGTCAGAGTCACTTGTTCACTCACTTAATCAGTGTGTGTGTCTGATCAACATTTAATGTAATGTCTTAATGTAATTTCTAATATATATTTGTTACATGCAATGTTTCAAATTATGTAATTTTACACAAAACAATAGCTTTATTGTTTAGATGGCCCATGATATAACTTGTTGCAATGCATTCAAGTCCAATAATTTACATTGCTTACTACTTTTTTTTTTTTTTCCTCACCTACTGTCAGTACTTTAAGTATTTCTCATACCGTTGCAACATTTAAATCATCTTGTTCAGGAATCCACATTTATAGTTTGCGGAGTCATAATCTTAAACACCACTACACAACTATATTATTCTCAAACAAAACTTCATAACGTGGGACACGCCTAGACTACACTCTTTCTAAAACATGTGCTAATTTGTACATCCCATTTAGACTTTGATTGCAGCCTTAAACAGTAAAATAGAATTTGTTTGGCTTTAAGATCAATGCACTTTTTTCTTCAATGTCTATAGTTTACTGGTCACATATCATCTATTTAGGCTCGTGTTAACTTATATTTATATTTTAACTCATAGTGTTAAAATTAATTACATTTGCAATTCAAATACGCACAGTTATTAACTTATGTATAGATCCACACAAGTCGTTTAACCCTTTTTAAGAGATTTCGCTTCAAAATAGTTCAAGTAGTTTTGGGTTGTAGCACAACATACAGATTTTAGTCTACTTATAGATTTGTAGCAATACATTCTTCTAGACAAGTCACCGTAATCTTCAAAGTTAATACATACACGTTCCACGCAACGATTTGATACTCTTTTCAGTGAGAAGTTGTGTGGCTCTTAAAAGAGCCTTTGTGTGTGGAGCTGCAGCGGAGCTCTACTTGGAGCTGGTGTACTTGGTGACGGCCTTGGTGCCCTCGGACACGGCGTGTTTGGCCAGCTCCCCGGGCAGCAGCAGACGCACGGCGGTCTGGATCTCTCGGGAAGTGATGGTGGAGCGCTTGTTGTAGTGAGCGAGACGAGACGACTCACCGGCGATGCGCTCGAAGATGTCGTTGACGAAAGAGTTCATGATGCCCATCGCCTTCGAAGAGATCCCGGTGTCAGGATGAACCTGCTTCAGCACTTTGTACACGTAGATGGCGTAGCTCTCTTTCCTGGATTTTCTGCGCTTCTTTCCTCCTTTCGCGGCGGTCTTAGTGACGGCCTTCTTGGAGCCTTTCTTCGGCGCGGACTTCGCTGGTTCAGGCATGATGCTGCTGGAGATCAAAACCTCACGAGACGATGATGAGAGAGACAGCGGGACAGAGGGATTTATTGACTGGTCTATGCTAATTATCAGAGCGATTGGGAAGCTTCTGATGGCGTGTTTTCATTGGTCAAACCCATGAACTCGTGTTTAACTGGACAACTCGAAGAATAACGGCTGGAACGAGGGACCAATCACATGCGACTAGATTATAACTCCGCCCACCGCTTCATGTTTGACCGACACTCCCCATCGACTTAGTTTCCTTTGTTTCAATTCCCGCTCTTTTTGACAAGTTATTCTATTCAATGAAATGCGGTTGAAATACCACACATGATCAATATCAAACTGGCTAACGTTTAAATCCTCTAATAAACCCATTGAGAGAATTTGGAGAAAATAAAACATTGAGGTTTAGACCCTTTATATGCCTCTGTTATCTTGCCAATTACACCTTTGCTTTAAAGTATATTCCTCATTTAAATGTTTTTTTTTTTTTTTTTTATGTGGGTCAATAGCACCGTAGGGTGCCTTTTGGTGTCCTGAACATAAATAACTCATATGCCATGATAACTCAACATACAAATGACTACGAAAGGTGTGTTATATTAGGCTATGTTTTTTTTTTTTTATTCATAACAGAAGCATTACTTGGCTCTTTAGATACATTTTCAATATTTTCTTTAGTTTTGTATGAGAGGATGTATGTTGTTTTGCTATGTCCCAGGCACTGCTCATTAAATTTGAATGAGAGTAAAATAGTCAAAAAAAAAAAAAAAATGTTTTCCTATTAATATTTTGTTAAATAAGTTATTACTCAAATTGAGTGTATTGATCATTTTGTAATAAAAACTGTATTTTCATTTAATAAAAAAGAAGAGTTTGTCCATGTCCCTTGAATGGTTGTCCACCCTGTCATATTGCGGGAATTTCAACTGCTGAGGTGAGTAGCAGCTGACTTTTCAACTGACAAATTTTCTTCATATAAGTTTGCTTACTTGTTTTGCCAAAGCTTAACGTCCACCCTGGCGCCATAAAATATACAGGAAGTGATTAAAATACAATACTTTCAAAATATGTAAGTTTAAATATACCAAATTCTCTTTAACAACCAGACTAACCATTTACACATGAATATGTAGATAATAGTTGTAATAAAAAATAAAAAAAATCAATGTGATTGAGAATGTAATTATATATTAATTTTTTCTTTAAAGTTGAATAAATGTTTCATTGTCATATTTCGTCATGCTTTTTGTGTTTCTGCTGTATGTGTCCACTCCGTCGTGGGCTCGTCCACCCTGTCATCTTGGTATTTTTAAATAATATTAAAAAAAAATAATGTAATCATACCTATATAATGCATTGTGCCAGGTGCGGGGGCAATAACATGCAAACAAAAAACTGTGTCCAAATATTCAAATATTTCTCCTAATAAGAAAAAAAATACATGTGCGAATTGTATTAGTTTCTAAAAAAAAAAAAAAAAAAAAAAAAAAACTAAAACCCTGTTTCGAAAAGGGACATCATACTTTTCAAAAAGTACCATTTGTATCTTAATAGTGCAATGGAAACATATTTAACTGTAATTTATATGTCTACGACAGAGTTGACGTATATGTACTGTAACCTCTATTAAGTGGCCCATAATTAAAAAAAAAATAAATAAATAAAAAAAACATTGTGGGAGCTCAGATAATCAGACAAAACTAATTGAACTTGGTCTCTTTAGGTGAGAATGTGGGTGGCTCTTAAAAGAGCCGTTGGGTTTGTGGTCGTCGTCTTTTATCCTCCGAAGCCGTACAAGGTGCGTCCCTGTCGTTTGAGCGCGTACACAACGTCCATGGCGGTGACGGTCTTTCTCTTGGCATGCTCGGTGTAGGTGACGGCGTCGCGGATCACGTTCTCCAGGAACACCTTCAGCACACCGCGAGTCTCCT